>NC_141908.1:61975000-62600000 GCF_057802395.1 Ceratotherium simum simum
GTGAGTAGACAAGAAACTCTACAGCCAACAGCAGTTGCTTACAGATAGGTGGTTGCAGAATATGAGAAAAAGAGCAGAGTCAAGTTTACCTGCAAGTTTTGGGCCTGAGCAACTGGCAGGAAGAAATGGCCCTTTACTGAGATGGAGAAGATAAAGGTTTCTGGGTGGACACCAGGAGTTCACTTTTAGACATGATTTAAGTCCAAAAATTAAAAGACTAAAAGAATCAAGCCTGATCCTTAAACTAGAGGTCAGGACTACTAATAATGAAGCTTTGAAGAAACCCCAGCTGGGAGCACCGTGTACCCCAAGGACCAAAGGGAGAAGGCAAAGGTCATACATACATTATGTACTCACTGCTTGATCTTTGTGCCCCCAAAATTAAACGCCATGAGACAGCCTAGGCCCCCAGCAGGTTTCAGTTGACTGGCCTAAGAGGCGTGTATGTAGGGGGCAGGTCAGGGTAGGAATTGTCCTTCCTACATTCCTTGTAGCTCCGAAACAGAACTGGTACTGAAGTTGCACTGATATGCTTCAGTTTTCAGAAACTCTGAGGCAGACCAAAAACTAGTTGATCCAGTTTTAAAACACATATCAGAACTTTTGAAGGAAGTACAATGGATGGGTTTGGTAAAATGCGAGTGGTGAGCATAGAGATGTTCATTATGTTATCCTACATACTTAAAAAATTTTTTTGAAGTTTTGTTTTCAAATTAAAAGTCCTTTAACTTGAGATGTTTTCAGATACACACACAGGCATGTTTCATTCTTTGAGAAATAGAGATAAGCAAAAGTTGTTTTAACTGTGGTTTTCAAATCTTATAATATCAATTAATTATTTTCTTGTCAGTCTCTACTTTTCTTTTTTCTTGTTTTAACGTATGTTGGTTGAGTCACTAAAACATTACCGTGTTTTCTTTTTCTAATCATATAAAAAATCAGGTGTATGTGTATAAACAACAGTTTTCACCCAAGTCTTGGTTTCCAGTGCCAACCATATCTAATTCTCTTAGCTGTCTTCATCTTACAGTTCACGAAATATGTACTTACTAGGATCGTGGTGCTTTTCTTAATTTATTGGGTCATTAGCTACACAGAATGAGAATTTAGTTTATTTATATAATACTCCCACTTTCTCCCCCTCTCATTTCCAAAATTATATTTTTATCACTATTCAGTTTCTCTATTTGCTTTTCTATCTTCAAAAAAATATCTGAGCACCTTTATTTTGTGTTTCACTAACTCAAGATAGTGTCTCTTACAGCCCACTCTGCAGGAAGAGGCCATTAACACGATTATCTTCTATAAGGGCAAATACGTACAGATTAAAAATAAGAGACTTAATTCTCCCTGTTGAAAATAAGGAAAGAGATTTCCCTGCCCCTCCTTTTACTCTGATCATTTGCTTTAGAACACTGATAGTTGTAAGTACTTTCTTCTCTCCTTGAAATGTATACAAATCCTTTTGAAGACTAGATAGGCCCTTTGTAAGCTTATAACTTAGGAACGTCTTTCTCAGGAAGCTGGAAGCCATCCTTTTGAAATGTAATCATCAATATCTCTTAGTTTCTGTGGGAAGGTAGGAGCCTAACTTCAGTGGGCAACTTACTCCAAATTGCAAAACTAACTTCTGCCATAAAGATGTGAGAAGTTCTGGGGCCAGCCCGGTGGCGCAGCAGTTAAGTGCGCTCACTCTGCTTCAGCTGCCCAAGGGTTCGCAGGTTCAGATCCTGGGTGCCACCTACGCACTGCTTGTCAAGCCATGCTGTGGTGGCATCACATATAAAGTAGAGGAAGATGGGCATGGATGTTAGCCCAGGGCCAATCTTCCTCAACAAAAAAGAGGAGGATTGGCATTGGATGTTAGCTCAGGGCTGATCTTCCTCACACACACACACACACAAAAGATGTGAGAAGTTTCTTTTTCATTTATTTATTTATTTGGTGAGGAAGATTGAGCTAATATCTATTGCCAATCTTCCTCTTTTTGCCTGAGGAAGATTGTTGCTGAGCTAACGTCTGTGCCAGTCTTCCTCTATTTTGTATGTGGGATGCCACCACAGCATGGCTTGATGAGCAATGTATAGGTCTGCACCAGGGATCCGAACCAGTGACCCCGTGCCACCGAAGTGGAGTGCACAATCTTAACCACTATACCACTGTGCTGGCCCCTGGTTTTCCTTTAGAGAAAGCTGTAGGGGAGTGGAATTTTCTACCCCAAAATGTGTCTCTTTGGCTTGATTATTTATTTATTTATTTTTTGTGAGGAGATCAGCCCTGTGCTAACATCTGCCAATCCTCCTCTTTTTTTTTTTGCTGAGGAAGACTGGCCCTGGGCTAACATCTGTGCCCATCTTCCTCCACTTTATATGGGATGCCGCCACAGCATAGCTTGCCAAGCAGTGCGTCGGTGCGCGCCAGGGATCCGAACTGGCAAACCCTGGGCTGCCGCAGCGGAGTGCGACACTTAACTGCTTGCACCACAGGTCTGGCCCCTGGCCTGATTATTTTTAAGAACAAAAGACTCAGAAAGAAACTTTGACCTTCCCCCTAATTGGCTAAAAGAATTTAAGATTCCTTCCTGTTCCAGGAAGGAGCTATCACCTAGGATAACTAATGTATAATGTGAATCAGGTGTGGTAGACAGGGAGGAACCTAGCAAGGCCCTTTTGATCAAAGTCATCTCCATGTCCTATTGTCTTTGTAAGGCTTGCCAAACATTTGTTTACCAAACATTTGTTTTTCCATCTCCATGTGAATTGCCTTCCTCCCCTTTGAAGTCCCAAACCATTACTCCCATCATCCTCTTTTGTCTTTAGCTGAAGATGGTATTTAAGGTGGTGGCTTCAGCCATTTTGGTGAGGTACTCAGTTTTCTTGGGTTTCTCTCATGTGTACATGTTATTAAACTTTGTTTGATTTTCTCCTGTTATTCTGCCTCATGCCAATTTAATTCTTAGACCAGCCGGAAGAACCCATAAGGGTAGAGGAAAATTTTTCCTCCTCTACAAAGCCAATTAGCTAGCACAGATGGTCATCTCAATTAGCTAACACAAGTAGTCACCAAGTAAAGTTAGGACAAGTTATGTGTTACAAATGGTGTTGTCGTATCCTCTTTCTTGAGCACTAGTTATTCTTTATCTTAAAAACATGTATATAATGGATTGTGTCTCCTCAACTCCGTAAAAGGTTGAGTTTTTTTCTATCTTTGCAACTCTTTGAGTGGATTGCCTGTGGTGTGTATCACATTCTGATTTAATACTTATTCAACAACAAAAGTGGTTTCTTTTTCTACTACCTTTGTGGAGAGCTTTCTGAGTTGAGAGAAGATTTTGTTTTTAATTATATTTTTCAAAACTTCCTATTGAGGTTCCATTCCTCTTTCTACTTAATTTCTGTCAGTTATGAGCTCACCTCTGTATTGTGAGGATTGATAACATTTATCTTGATAATCATAGTTAAGTCTTCTGTGCTTTGTGTATTGGGTGATTATTTCAGTCAAAAATCCATAAACAGTGTCTTCATTATTGTGATTGTGTAAATAATGTTCATAGCAAAGCACAGCTTATTGATTCTTCTTTGTGCTAAAACTACTTATCTTGAATTTTGAATTGCCATTTTCCTCCTATCTGCTTTACTCACAGCTTCCATTTTTCCAATTCTTTGTTCAGTCGGTCTTTCTTTCAAGTTTTTCCCTCTGTCCTCCCTTTTGGGGCCTCACATTTTTCTGCTCCCATCTGCCAGCTCCACAGACCTACTGCATAACCCTCAACCTGGATCAAGTCTTTCCTGTTTCTATTTTCCTGGCATTCCCTTTTTTTGGTTTCCTCCCTCATTTTGTTGGATTTCACCTTTAGAATGTTCTAAGGAATTATGTCTAGAAGGCAAATCACCTGAGTCCTTTCATGTCTGAAAATACCTTTATTCTAACTTAATATTTAATTTACATTTTGGTTGCAGGATTCTAGATTGAACATAGTTGCCTCTCAGATCTTTGGAAGCATTGCCCCATCTTCTTGTAGTATCCAATGCCTCTTCCGGGACAGTGATTCTCCTTTATAAGTGATCTGTTTTTATATGCTTGAAAAGATTTTAGGATCTTTCAAAATTTCTTTGGGTTTTGAACTGTCCCTTTTGATTGATGAGTAATGGGTCCTGTTTTACCCCCATTTTTTTGCTAGTTTCTTTTATTTTGGAGACTAGTCTCTTGTGCTTCTGCGTTGGACAACTTTTGGGTATGTGCATATGTATGTGTGTGTTTGACAATTTCCTCCCCTTCTTCTTTTTAGAACTCATATTATGATATTACTGGATCTCCTGGGTTGATCTTTTATCTTCATTGTCCCTCAGATTGTCCAACAATTTAATGCTTTTTGTGCTTTCTGGGAGATTTTTTTTGACTTCATCTTCTAGCCCTTGTGTAGAATTTTTAATTTTGGAAAATATACTCTTTATTTTTAAGAGCTCAGTCTTAGTCACAGAGTTTCCTTTTTATAGCATCTTTTTCTTGTTTTATGGATTTTCTTAACCATCTCTGAGGATACCATTGTTTGTGAAGTTCTATCTTCTCCCTGTTATTCTCTTTTTTTTCCCCTGTTTTTCTTGTCTCTCCCATTTTAGAGAATTTCATGAAAGTCTGAGGGTTCTGATGTCCACTCACATTTAAGAGTAAGACATTCAAAAGTTGTTCAGGATCTCTGGGTACAAAGGTGAGACTTGGCAAATGGCAGATTGCACTTTAGAAGGATGAAAAACAGCTCTTAATATTAACACACATCTAAAGGTTGGAGTAGAGGAGTCTTCCCTCTGGAGTCTTTCAGTTCCCCTAGAGAAGAGCTAGTCTACCCTGGGGTTAGGGTCTTGTCTGCTCAGTATTATGAACGGAGCTGAAGCGGGCGAGTAATTTTTCCATATACAAACTTTCAGTTAATGCCACTGTTTTAAGTTCCACGTCTGTCTTCTATTTGACATGACATTTATAAAGTGCAAGCCTTTGAAAGCTTTTCCAGGACTGTCTCAATCTACAGCTCAGTTGTCCTCTGTCCTCTCCATGTGCTCTGGTTTGCCATGGTCTCTGCTCTACTGCCACTATTACCTCTCTCCCTTCTGCTTTCTGTCTCCTAGATATATACGGATATACCTTATCAGACTAGGAGTAGCCACTCACCAGTTTTTTTTTTATTGTTGTGAGTTTATATCAGTTTTAATCCCTTTATTCTCATTCTAACAAAGTTTTGGAAGAAAAGAATATAACGTATGTGATTGGTGGTGCATTTTAAATTTGAAGTCCTTCAAATTTCCCCTCTTTAAAGTTTTGACAAAAACGAAGGTAACAATTACAATCACCTGTCCCTTCAACAAGAAGATAATTTTTACTTTAAAAACAAATAATAAAAAAACACTTGCTACAAGAAGAAAATCTTGTATCTAGTAAACAGAGCTAAGGTTCTGACTGATGACTCAATGGATTTTCAAGAGTTGGACAAATAGATCCTCTTTTCACTCATTACTATAGGATAAACGTAGTTTATGGATGGAATACTTAAAAGTATTCCATCACTCCTAAAAATCAGTACTACTTTGTTTCTTAGGCCACTCTATCCCTTGAGCTATTTGACGACTGGGGCCATGTCATTCTTTTTCATATCATTAATATCTATCACAGCTTGTAGTTCATAGATACATTCAATAAAATCTTGTGTTTCAGTTGCCTGCCTCCACCCCTTGCTTAGTAGAATTAGATCTTGGGAAAAAAATCCTAATCTGCTTCACCATCATGGCACCTCTGCCTCATTTTAAAGGCATATTGACTTAGCAGATTTAATTCTAGATTCTTCTAAAAGATAATAATCCTATTTATTAAGTTTAATATACAAAATATGGCAACATCAAATGTCCCTCTCTTTTCCCTTCTCTCTCTGAATATCTATCACTAGATGAGACTAGGCTCTTTTTAGGCTGAGTAGATAAGATGTCTGTAGGACATGGTAGTTCTGGGCAAAGGCAAAGAAACCTGCTGGTTCTCAGTGTGTCATCAGAGCAAGCAGGCTGTGCACCACCTCAATCCCACCAGAAAAAGTTTTATTTTTCTTCCAGCATTTAGGAAGAAAGAGGTTAATAGGTATAGCATGGCAGAGAAGATGATGGGCACTTTTTGAAAGAGTAAGTAGAGACTGAATTTGGTGCTATAGACGAGAGAGCCTTGAATTAGTTTTCTAGGGCTGCTATAACAAAGTCCCACAAACTGAGTGGCTTAAACAACAGAAATTTATATCTCACACTTCTGAAGGCTAGAAGTCCAGGGTCAAGGTGTTGGCTGGGCCGTGCTCCCTCTGCAGGCACTAGGAAAGGAAAGATCTGTTCCATGCCTCGCTCCTAGCTTCTGGTGGTTTGCCAACAATCTTTGGCTTGTTTCTGCTTTCATGTTCAGGTGGCATTCTCCCTGTGTATGTGTCTATCTCTAAATTTCACCTTTTTATAAAGACACCGGTCAGATTGGATTAGGGCCCCACCCTATTCTAGTGTGACCTCATCTTAACTAACTACATAGGCAACGATCTATTTCCAAAAAAGGTCATATTCTGAGGTACTGGGATTAGGACTTCAGCATATGAATTTTGGGGGGTTACAATTCAGCCCACAAGAAGCATGTACAATGAAGAATATTTCTAGGAGTATACTGGAGAGATTACAATCATAAGAACTGTTGGAAGCTTGGGCCACGACAGGAAGAAGGACATCTGTTCTGAACTTGGAAGGGCCAGGAAGCAAAGAATGTTACAATGTGAAGAGGTTTTTTGGAGGAAGTGAGAAATCGAGAGTTCATGCCTGGGAGTCTGCAGTGTGGAGATGGAATCCATTAGGTAGAAGATTGTGAGAATGATGGTTAGTTCAAAGCAAAACTTTGGTGCTTTACCTACACTGAAGAGTTGGTGAATAGAGCAGGTAAACAACAACAACACAGTAGAAGAAACAGCCAGGGGATGAGTTGTCTTCTGATGCAGCATGTGAGATTGATTTCAGATTAGACACTCCCTCCACACCAGTGGAGGACAGTCATTATGAAGCTGTGATTTACTACTCATTTATCAGAATAGTTGGCCTGAAGTTTTGTTTGGTGATTGGCAGCATTTTGACAAAAGATTACGGAAAAATGACCGGTTAATTGTGGTTAAGCTGATATGCTTTCTAATTAGAACAAAATGCTCCCTCTCTGTGTGAATATTTGGCATGATATAAATACAACATAAAAGTCAGTGACACTCAGGGCTGTGTCGTTCATGTCTGCAGCTGCAGCCAGAGGACACTATTTATTTGTCTGAATTGCAGGAAATATTTATCCATTTTTTGGCTGCAGTTGTATATCCATGTAACAACCAGTTTATATAATTTTATTTTTGATTTGAATTATTACTCTGACTCTTTTCTGCTTGCTATAGGAGAACCTTGACATTTTTGAATTTTTGCTTAACAAACAGCAAAATCTCTGTTTAAATGGAGTCACATACTTCCACTTTTAGTGGAACTTGTATTTGTACTATTAGTCCAACTCAATTTATTAAATAATATAAAATAATCTAGTGACAACTGAATGGTAACTTGGTAGAGAATTTTTTTACCTTACCTTACTAAAACAGAAAGCAGAGCACATCCCCATTAGTCATCTTGTGTCACTCCTGCCAAAGGCTTCACTGTCTCAGAAGCCAGACTCTGCACCTGATTTTATTGACTCAGTTCTTTCCATAACCACTCTTCCCTTTGTTGAGTCCACCACTGTTTTATCTTTCTCTTTTTGGTCCTTATTAACAAGCAGTATTCAAAAGAATGTCAATAAACATTAAGTTTATTCCAAACATTCATAACTTTGCTCTTTAAATTCTCTCCAGTGGATCCACTATTTGCATTGCCTTTAAACTGCTTCTTTGTTTTTTTCTCTGGTCTATTATATCTGATTTTTAGTCAGTGAGAAGTCACTTATATTCAGCAATTATAGCTCTAAGAAATTAGAGCCAAAACCTTCCTAGTAGTCAAGTCTGGCTATAAGAGTAATAGAGTCATATCTTTTTAAAATACTAAAATCTAGTTCATTCTTTTTCATCACATATTTTGAAGTAGTCTAGAAATCAATTCTTAGAGTCAGAATTCAGAGCTTCTAGGAAGGATGGCAGAATACAGGCACTTTACTTAATTTCCTTTCCCCGAATCATCTGGAATAGGAAAAAAAAAAAAAAAGATTATAAAGTAAGAAACAGCAGCCTCACTATCCCTTAGATTATGAAGAGTATCTACCAGACAGTGAAATTGAGACTAAATCCCTGAGATACGGCAAGCAACTCCCAGATCCCACTATAGGATAACATTTATCTAAAAGAAAATAAGAGAGGCCAGAAAAACAGTATCTATAAGTGTGTGTGTGCAAATACAGAGGGAAAAATAGAAGAGCAAGCAAGAAAAGGAAAGAAAGAAATATAAGGTTCTGGTGGCAGACCATTAGAAAAAAAGACAAATGGCTTGGTGTAGTGTGGCAGAAGAGACATAGGGATGTGAAACAGTCGTACAGCTGCTGATCACAAAGACCTAAGCAGAAGTTGAAAAATATTAAAAACAAACAAAATGAAAATGTGTATAGCCACTGGGATCCACACTTGCCTCAAGGGTGTAAGAGCTAAATTCTGAGGTGAGAGCCTTTGGGGAGTGCATTCTTCTAAGGATGCAAGGAACAAAGAAAATTTAGTGAAAAAATAATAAACTCAAATGGGAGCTGCTCAGTTCACTTGCCATATCCACCACTTTCCTGCCCCTAAGCAACTAAAAAACTCAAAAGTGACCATAAACCAACAATCCTGCCCTACAACTCAAATTTCAAAGAGAAAGTTAAGACAGTCCCAGTCATAAAGTCAAGGATATTCCAGCCTCACTTTTCATGGGAAATATAGCCATGCAAATATAAGTAGTAGAAAGTATCCAGATCAAATCTATCTATAAATAACTTTAAGAAAGTTAAGGAAATGAATTTAAGAAGTGAAATTTAGATTTCAGAAACAGATATTTGGAAATATATTGCTCCAGAAAAGTCAAGGAATACTTTAAATAATATATAAGAACAATCTTAAGGAAACTGAAAGGAACGTGAACTTTTAGAAATAGGAGACAAGAGGTGAAAAAATAATCAAGGAAGAGATAAGACAGAGGAGATGGAAAACAATTGGGTTGAAAAAAAGGAAAGAATTAGAAAAAAGGAAATGTTTATGGGAATAAAAACCGTATTAGAAGCTGTGAAAAGCAGGATTTTTATCAAGGACAATATTTGAAAAATAAAAAAGAATTTGATGGAAAAGAACAGAGATAAAAGTTACTCCAGAGAAGTTGATAGAAGTCAAGAGCCAGAAAAAGATAATTAGTATACGCATACTTGGCACTTGTGAAAAAGAGTATAGAACAAATGGAACAAGGAAAATAAAGCTAATTTAGAAGACGTACAAAAGAATCAAATCAGTGCATAGAGTTTATATACCAATAAAATAATTAGAAAAAATATTGAGATTATGATATATCCTGGAAAATGGACTAAACTTTAAGGATAAAGAATCTTAAAAGCATCTAGGAAGAATTATTTTATCATCTACAATGGAAGAAAAACGTCATCTTGGTCTATCAACCTCATATTGGTAGCTTAAAATATATGGAAGAATTTAATAGATAAGAAATCACACTTCAAATTGTTAGGTAAATGGATTATATAATAAATGATATTTTGCCAAAGGTTAAATATTTAAAGAAAAATGTTGAATTACTAATTTACTTTTTCAAAAAGTGTATTACAAATGGATGAAAATTACCTTAAAAATGAAATTATAAAAGACCTAGAATAAAAAAAAAGCTTAGCAATTTTGTAAAATTACTTTTAAAAATGAAATTATAAAAGATCTAGCATAAAAAAAGGTTAAGCAATTCTGTATGAGTGTTTTGTGGCAGATTATAGTGGAGTTCTTGAAACCATGGTGTAATAGCCAGAATCTAATGTGAAAAAATAGATTAATTTTATGACAGAATCTTTAAAAATATTCCAAATGATCAAAAGTTCTGTAAAAAAATTCAGTTGATACACAGAAATGCTATCTGCCTCTCATATGACACAAGGGTATTTTCACTAGTAGATACAGAAATCTTGTAAATAAAAGTGAAAGAGATGAACGAAACAACAGAAAAGCAATATGAATGAGCAAGTCATGGAAGAAGAAATACAAATGAATGGGCAACATAAAATTATTTCACATCTTGCATATGGCCAGGAGCCTAAAGAATAGAAAACAAGCGGAGGATCTCATGAGAGATTTAAGGGCCAGACATGGATGGAACATATACTATTTCTGCCAACATTTCCTTTACCAGAATTGGTCACATGACCCCATCCAGATGCAATGGAGCTGCAAAGTATAGGCTTTCTATAAGCCCAGAATGAAAATACGTTTTACTGGTAATATAAGTTTTTACATGCCATTTCATTCTAGGGACTTATTCTTGGAAAATTCTCCACATGTCAGTAAGGAGGTACATAAACAATGCTAGATACAGAATTTTTAATTTTATTACTTGGTACAGTTTGTATTCATGATTAAATAATAAACCTTGGTATTCCTAAATCCTGGGACATTATATAGCAATTTAAAAGAAGACAATAGATCTATATGCTGTGATATGGAATATAGCCAAGATATATTGTTGAGAAAAAATAACTACAAAACAATGTATAACACGTGATCTCAATAAACCAGAACATATATAGGGAGAAACAGATCACTTTTACAAGTTTAGAAATTTGTCTTCTTTTTTCCCTCTGATAACATCTCTTCAGTGAAAATCCTAGTGATTACTCTGTATCAAATATATACGAAAACAAGTCTAATTTGTAGACTCGGTGTCATCATCATCACCATCATGAGTATGTGCATGATAGCCTCTAACATTTATAGAACTATGTTTTTGATGATGTAAAATACTTTTTTTAGTTCATTTGAACTTTGGTGGGAGGAAACAAGAAAAAATATTTTTATAATATATGAAAGAGACACTTTTGAATTTGAGAAAAATAAAATTACCTTCCCAAAGTCACATGGTTACCGAGTGGAAATAATTACCCAGCTCTCTGAGCTGCCAGTTTAGGGAGATGTTTGAACAAAGGATAATTGTCAGTCACCTGTTAAGAAGCAGCTACAAATATCAATTGATTAAAATCTTCAAGTTTTTAGACATTATCATACTCAAAAAGTGTATTTCTGAAAAAAAATTAAAACAAGATGAAATCTAAATGTCAAAATTATGTTCCAATAGCTGCATTAATTGTATATCCAATTCAGCTCAACTTCTGGGGAATAAATACATGATCTTTTAACTTTCCTAAGTGTTGAGTCCTTCAGCCCTTATTTTTTTATTTAAATTTGTTAGTGTTAGGAAGTACTACGCTAATTATTTTGATATATTTTCAACTCTACTAATTGCATGTCTTTTAGGCAAATCAGTCACCATTTAGAGATAAAAATCCTGTTTGTACTAAGCTCATACTTTCTGCCACTCTTTAACAATTTCAGTTCTTTGCTGAGACCATATGTCAACATCATCATTCTATCACTCAGAGCCTTTTAAGCAGCTATTTGCAAATGGCTTTATACTTGGTGCTATTCAGAGTAAGTTAAAACTTAATGGCTCTTGCATTTGAGGAGGTTAAAACAGAGGATGGAACAACAACCTAGACAGAAAGTAAGAATTAGAATTTTAGGAGTTTGACAAACTGTTCAAAAACAAAAACCTTTGCTTTTAACAAAATATAGGTTTTCAGAACATTAGACTACCCATCTAATGCTTCAAAGTGGGGGAAAAAGAGATTTTGAAAGCTTGTGTTCCTGAACGTAAGACAAACAGAACTTGCATGGGATATTTTTTCCTTATGTAACTGAAACCTAAACTATTTCAATCAGTGGCAGATCTAGACAACTATTCATTAGCTATTCTAAAGATTAGAAAGATTTCTAGAGATATGATTAGTGGGTAGAATATGCCTGTTATGGTCGCTGAGAGTGTGGATGTAACTCTGGGGAGCCTCGCAGCACCAGAGCTGTGTTTACTTCTTTCAGCTCTGCCAAATTCATCCCTCTCCACGTGATCAGCAAATTGCCACTTGTGCCTTGCTCTGTACTTTACTAAATTTGATAATAAGACCATTTCACTTCCAGCTGGGATTTTTGCCCATTACTTAAAAATATTATTTCCTGAAAAAATCATTCTATTTTTAACCACACAACTTTTCATACTTGCGTACTTAAGAAAAATTATTCAGAGACAATTCTCTCGTATTTTTGCTGCATTTCAAAATGCATTTGGGGTAACTGAATTTTCTCAAGATGGAGTAGAAAAGGCAGAGGTAGTGATTATTAACTACTTGCCTTTTTTTTTCTTGTTCCAAATTGTTCCAACATTGTACATGGAAGATCTATCTCGAAACAGTAATTTTATTTAGCTGTTCATTCGCCAGCAAGATTTTTGGGTTATCTTGAATTTAGCCTAGTTTTGTAAAATGATTCACAGGCTTTCAGACAGCTGTGGACCAGGTTACCCATGGATCAGCAGTTGCTGTAAAGAAAATGCTGATACACTGAAGAGTAAAGTCAGGGTATCCTGAGAGAGAAATAAATACAAGCATACATTTTAAAACTGTGCCAGTCGTTAAATTTTTTTTCCAAATACCCATTTATATTTTTGGACCATCTTCCATTGTTTATGTGAAAGTCAATGTAGAATTAAAACAAAATGTTTTAATGGTTTATTATTATATTATTTTTTCTAACTATGTACCAGAGTTTTTAGAATTAATTTTAAGTAAGATTTGAATTTATGATACATTTATTCACTTTTACATTTATTTATTATGCATGTTACTTAATAGTAAAGGGACGATTAAGTCTTGAGAAGTCAGATGTATGGGATGTCATCTCCTGAAAATCTGTCTATGCAGGGATTTGTTCTCCAGCAATAGAGCTGGTAATAGGGCAATGTCACAGTCTCTTGGACCTGGGCTGGGGTAAGACAGAGATTCTCAGTGAGAACAATATCACCCCCAACGGAATGAAAATTGGTTCTCGGTTGGAGAGAGGGGTAAAAAAATGTTTTTATTGCAATGAATGTGGCCCTCCAAAGCTCAACTGTATCCTACAAGGTTTTATTTCTTAGTATTTAATTTTTCTCCTGGGATTCTCCTGGAAATCACACGAGCAGCTTTGACATTGAGTTCTTGGGAGATACACAAAATGTTTGCAAGATCATTGCTACAAAATTATAATGAACAGATGGCTGGAATTGGAGGACTTTCTCTCAACCTAGAAGTCCTATCATGAGAGGTAGCCTGCAGGTGCCTATGGGTGCCATTGGCTGCCTTGTGGAACTGGTGGTTTATGTTTGATTTTCAGTGCTTTTGTGTGTGGTTGGCTCCAGGAATTAAATAAAAACAATTTATATTTTATTATTTAATTCTACAACATTAGTCATTGCAGAATTAATTATGTGAAGTACTAAAAAGAAAATAAAACCTCTATAATATCTGAATGAGTGACTAGCAGCTAATTAAAAGTTATTTTCTCATATAAAGCAAAAGTTAAAGTTAAGTTCTAAAAGTAATTTTTAAGCAATTAATTTAGTTTTTCTGTTGTTTACTTTTGCTAGAAAAATGTTTTGGATTATTAATTTAAAAAATTTCATTACATTGCTATTATGCATTTATATACATTCCTAATTTGCATATGTAATTTAATACAATTTCTTTAAATGAATTACATTAAAAGTTACTCAGCAAAAACAGTATTAAGCTATTAGGCTTTACATTTTTAAGTTTTTACTTAAAAATTTTTAGTCATTCTTGAACCTGCTTTGAATAAAAAGAATAAGCTTTATATTTATTCTTTTTATGTATAAAGCTCAGATAGACATACATACATCAATAGATACATAATCTATCTATGGTAGTAAAATATGGGGGGGGGGGATTAGGAAAAAAATTTCCATAAAGGCTCCTAAGGAAGGTGGAAATGAAACAAAGGCTGGGAAACATGGACATGGGAACACGGGCTTTAGATTCCAGGCTCAGAGAAGGTCTTAGGTAACAGGTCTGTTAGGTCAAAATGAACACTGTACCCAATTCTATCCTGTGAAAGAGACAAGGTAGGGATTAGGAATGAAAAAAACAAAAGAAAAACCCACTGATTTCCAAGTAAAATAGAAAACAACAAACTCATGATAAATCCAGTAATGGTGAGTAAAACCATATAGAAGCAGAGAGGAATTTCTGTGTCTGGCTGTAATTACTGTATGTCAATGACTCCCAAATATTTAGATCCCAGATCTCTTTTCTAAGCTCCAGACTAATCTTAGAGACTTTGACACTTTTGAGACATTGCAGACTTTACCACTGAACTCTTATGATGCTTTCACATCCAACACCTTCCTCCCTTGTTCCTCCCCATCTCAAATTTTGCAGTAGTATTCAACCAATTGCTTGACCCAGAAGCTGGGTTGTTGAGACATCTTTTATTCTTTCCGTTACTTCATTCCCATATCAAATTCAGGGGCAGGTATTTTTGTTGTCAAAATACTTGTCTCAAACATCATCCCCTCCTTCCTGGTTTCCTAAAAGAATCAGACTAGTTTCTCTCCTTTCATATTCATCCTCTTGCCATCATTTCTCCATTAACGATTAGAGTTACCTGAATACAATTTAATAAAGATTTATTGTTTAAAACTCTTCAATGGTTTCCTATCTAAATTAAAACAAATCCTAATTCCTTACTATGTGCTGCAAGTTCCCTCATGATTTGGTCCTTGCTGATGTCTCCAAGCTCTTTGGTTGCCACTTTTCCTTCTCACCTCCAATCTGCGGTCAAACTGGTATTCTGTCAGCTCCTTGCACAAGCCCAGTTCTCTTTTGCTTTAGGGCTTTTGCTCAGATTGTTTCCACTGCCTGGAATGTTCTTCTCTGCCACACTTTTTGTGGAAGTATCTAGGTTTGTCCTTGAAGTCTCAGCCAGAAAGTCACCTCTTGAATTATACCCTTCCAGGCTATCCTATTGACAGAGGTTCCCACCTTCACCCTGCTTCCTTCTTATTTTCTGTAGGTTGGCATCTAATTTGTTCTTTATATTACTTACCGCAATTTGTCATTTTTTGTTTATTTGTTTACTTGTTTTTAGTATATCTCCTCCACTAAGCTGTGAGCTTCATGAGAGCAGGATTCCTTTTTTTTTGGTTCACTTTGCATCACCAGAGCTTAGCTCCCAGATGTTCTATAGTAGGAAACTAATAAATATTTATCAAAGAATGTCCCGTCCAGACAGAAGAGTTCATATAATCCTTCCTCAGGAAATCTGATAGAAAAGAATTTGGAGATGTGAGACATCTTTGACTTATCTGAGTTGCTAGAAACCGATGTATTTAAATAAAGCAGTTGTTGAAATTCTACTTAAAATTTTTGAAGGTATCATGCATGACTGAGACACAAAAGTGTAATGAGCTCTCTGTAGTTTTTTTGTTTTCTGCAAAGTGCAACCGTGTAACAGATTTCGTTATACAAAATTTTATAATGGATTGGCTTTATTATAAAAAATTTTTTAAAAATTAGTTTGCCTGTCACCAAGTTTTGTGAATTATGGCTAAATAAATTTTTATAAAATCCAAATTTCAAATTTCTATAATTAGAGTGGTCTAAATTAAAATATAGCATGTATATCATATATACTTAATTTGTTGCCTTGTGGTAACTTAATTATATGAATGTTGTCCTTAGAACAGCTGAAACCAAGGTGTTAGCAGAGGCCCACACAGCAGCTAGTAGGAGAGAGAGGCCTGACCAGTAAACACACAGGGGACAGAGGAGAAAGGCAGCTTCAGCGTGAGGGAGACATCAGGAGTAACAAGGGCAAGTGCTCCAAGCAGAAGGTTTTGATTTGAGATCAGCTGCTCCTCACCTGGACGGGGGTAGCACCACCAGGTTTATTTATTTCATCATGATTCTGTAGAACAAGGCTGGGAGGCCAATTTGTTTATAATAAATACTGGAAAAATGTCTGAGTTGATTTGGTATCTGTGCTTTTCTTGTTCTTGTTATTTTGCTTTTATGATGGCTATCATTAAATAGAAACTTTGAGATAATTATATTTATTCCAAAGAAACATGTTTTGTATGAACCATTGAGAGAAAGTTTGACTATGTTTAAAGAAACTAATGTAGCCATTTTTAGAATTTCCAAATTAAAAGAAATCTATATTGGAAATTTTTTTTAAGCTTGAATATTTGTGTACTAATTGATTAAATATGTCAAAGTCTAAAGTGAGCAATCTTCTCATAAGAATTTAAGAGCCTCTATTGCCTATATTTTATAATATATCCAACAATTTGTGTTTTAAGCCATATCAATTTGACCTTTATTTTGTTTTAAAAATATATGTGACATTATCGTAAGTGACAGAAAAAGGTCTAAGGATAAAACAAAACCGTGTTGTTGGGCTACTGCTACTTAAAAAAATAAATGAAAGAAAAATTGTCTTGTAGGCTTCTCAATAAAAGCTATTTTTTAAAGTTGAGAATTTAAAGCTGGGTTTTGGTTGAGGATGTTTTTCCGTAATTCAAAATTCTCAGGGTTTTAAATCTCTACAAAAGAAGCAATTTAATTCTATGATGAATTATTTTATGTGACCACTATTTTAAAAAGCAACTGCATTCACCATTTATAATATAGATAAGCATATGTATAGATATGAGAATATAAAAAAAATTCCCCCAGGGTATATTACACATAACTGAACATTTCTTAAATCTCCTGGAAACTAAGGAGTCTGCTAGTGAAACTGAGGAATTCCCTGGAATTAAGAAAATCAAGCAGATATCTAGTAATAAAATAAATTCACTTGTAGGCAGAGATATAATATGGACACTACTTCAGCTATTAAAATCCATTTTGTTTTTATTAATGACCTTCTCATTTATATTTGACTGTAAGCTCATGCCCTTCAACTCATCTTTTCTAATTACTTCCTGCACCATTACCCTTTCTTAGTCTCCAGGAGCTGTTTTATCTTTTAAAAATCATATTTGGATTATTTTGACTCTTGTTTATTTTTAGGTAATTTCTCCCTAACAATTTCATGAATATATTATATCTAAATCTTCTGAAAGACTAAAGCTATGTTTGGATTTTTGATCTTATCATTCTTTAACATCTAGTATGCAAAATTAAGATGCCATCAGGACTATAAATGACTGTCTACCACCTTGTCATTATAGATATTCCCACTTTTAAGGATACATTCATTTGTTCATTTTGAACTACTTAAAGTATTTTACCCACACACAACAACCTTTTCCATAAAACTAGTTGTTCTAAGCATCAAATACTGACTCATCCCTTTTGCCATTAGAAGTGTTTTTCTGTTCTTTGGTAAGGTAAAAAAGATTTTACTCCTATTTTTATCATCTTTTTGCATCATCACCAAAAATCACCTCCAGAAAAGCATCTAGGGGGAATGAGATAGAGCTGTTTCCCTTGACCCATTCCTGTCCCTGCAAGAAAGAACCCCATCCTGAGGAAAGCAAGAAGGCAGAGGACATGGTCTATGATAATTGAACCCCTGGGAATATTTGAGCAAAATTTGTCCAGACATCTGCTAGAAAAGTCTCTATCAAGGAATGGTCTTAGCCGTGATGTCCCTGATTTAGGGTTGCTTATGGTAAACAAACCTGTGGTTCACGGATATGTGAATAAGAACTCCAGGAAGAACCTCATGCAACTCTGTAGAGTACAAAATGGAGATGCTTCATTATCTGAACACTCACAACTCTGTATGTTAATGTGCCAACCTCATTAAAAATATAATCTATAATTTTGGGCCAGAAATCAAAGGACTGTTGCAGGAAGGAAGGACTTGGAGATACATACGGAGTATCGCAGATGTTTTTCTACTTTACCTGATCTTCTTAATTGTTTGTGTGCTTAAAATCCTTAGTAAACCTTGATATTTTGTACAACTTGATTTGTATGAGTCTGATTGAACAATCAAATCATCTATGTTAGCTCAGTTGTCATGATAAGCCACATAGTCTTTCAGACTTGTGAAAAAGAATGGCTAAGGCAGTTTTTGGCAAGAAAAAGGAGGTGCTGAGAAAATATGGCGAAAATCTGATGCTTGGATAACTGTACTCATTCTTACTATGGAGTGGAGAAAAATTGAGGCAAAATACAAGAGAAAATCTCGCCAATGAAATTAGAAGGAGATAAATTTAGAACTGGAGGCACTGGCTAGGTGGATTGATGGGGAGTGACATGCAGTAGAAAAGATTGCAAAACTTTTCATACTTGGCTCTTGCTGGCAGCACTGTTGAAAGCAAAAATCCTTCAATGCTCAGGGGATAATAATAGGAAAAGCTTTAAGGTTGAATTTTCTTGATAGTGGAAGGTTCCTTTATGCCTCCATGGCTATGTGGTGAGATGTCTTATTCACTTAATAACATATTAACACAGTAAGGCCATTGTAAAACCATACAGACAGCTGCAGGCTAAGGTCACCTGACTAAAATTACTGGAAATAATCTGTTAAAGAACTCAGACATTTTATGGAGAAATACTAGACAAAGTCTGGTGAATTATTATTGGTGTGGATTCTTACAGTGAATGATCAAGGAGTGTACTAGGTTGAATACTGTCCTCCCAAATTCACATCCACCCAGAACCTGTGAATGTGACCTTATTTGGAAATAGAGTCTTCACAGATGTAATCAAGTTAAGATGAGATCAAACTAGATTAGGGTGGGCTCTGATAGAATGACTAATATCCCTATAAGGAGAGGGAGACTCGGACCCTGGCACACAGGCGGGTAGGTCATGTGAAGACAGAGACGGATATTGGAATGATGCATCAATAAACCAAGGAATGCCAAGCATTGCTGATGCACACTAGAAGCGAGGAGGAGACAAGGAAGTATCCTCCCATAGAGCCTGCAGAGAGAGTGTGACATTACCAACACCTTAATTTCAGACTTCTAGCCTCCAGAACTATGAGGGAATAAACTTTTGTTGTTTTAAGCCACACAGTTTGGGAAATTTGTTATGGCAGCCCCAGGAAACTAATACAGGGGCTATGTTTCTGAGTTTAGGTTCTACTAAAAAAGGAATTTTTTATCTTGACAATTGATCCTCAAGTGGTTGTAAATCTCAGTAAGCAGATGCTTCTGGATGTTACAGTTAATTTGTTACAGTGGTTTATGGCATAGGGGTGACAGAACTACCCTGAGAGGAGTGTCTGTCCCACCCATTCCCCAACCCATGAATGGAATAATCCTTCCACAGAGATTGGAATGCTACAAGTACACATGACCTTAACTGCCTTAATCATGACCAGAAAGTCACACCTAACTAAATGCCACTGATACAGATGATGTTAGATGCATGGTCTGTGGTGCTTCCTAATCTTGGGTGCTTTATGTAATCTAGTTCTTAGGAAGTCAAGAGAATATTCAGGAGGAAGTGTATGACCATCAGGCTCAGTTACCATGCGTAGAGTGTGTGAAGGATAAAAGATCCAGGCCACATAAAGAAAAGGGCACAAAGAGTAAGACATGAAAATATGAAGAAGGAAATAACTGACTCAACTGAAGGAATCTGTTTCGATGACTTTTGAAAAACACTGTACCCACTCTTATGACTTAAAACACCATGACAATTTCATTCTATTCTAGTCTAGAGAAATTTAAATTCGATTATGAGAATTGTGATTTAGAATGAAAAATACTTGGATAGGGGTCTGAATTTACCCTCAGATAAAGCCATACACTCTGGAAAGTTTGTCTAAAAGGCTGAGGTCAGCTTGCACAACCCACAGTGAGATATCTTGGGCCTTTTACAATGGTTTGGGTGTAGTGGTCTGGGATCTGGTATATAAAGTTTGTTAGGATTGCTAGATAAGGGTGCTCAGTAAATAACGGTTCTCAACTGGGAACGATTTGGCACTTCAGAACCATTTGTTTGGCATTGTCTGGAAACATGTCACAATAGAGTGGTTGCTGCTGATAGCTATTGGTAGAGGCCAGAGATGCTGCTAAACATTCTACAATGCACAGAACAGGCCCCCCACAACAAAGCATTATCTAACCCTAAACGTCAATAGTGTTGAGGTTGAGAAACTTTAATATTTAGTAATCCCTATGCGGGATATGGATGGTGTTCTGAAAGACCTGAATGTGAAACTGGGAGAGGAGGAAACCCCATGGTGGAGGCATGTAAGATAAGGGTGATGTTATGAATTGGAAAGTTTGACCAGACAGATCATCTGATAGTTATGTCACTTTTTTCTAAGTGCATAATTTGGGTGGTCATTACACATGAAGGAAGCATGTTGCCTTTTCCTTTTTCATGGGACTTATTGATTAAATTCACCCTTCACCCAGTTTTACCTCACTCTCACCTATTAATCTGAACCAGAGAGTACATGCCCCATATGGGAAGGAAAGACCAGGGAACAACAGGAGATGTCCCAGTTTCTCTGTGCATCGTCTGTCTCTTCCTTGCTTGTATCTTTAAAAGTACTGTTAAAGCTTGACACGGGGTAGGGGTTCTGATTTGTGTGAGTCTGATTTGATGATATGATCCTTTGTATTAGCTCAGCAACCATGATAGTTTATTCTGTAGCGGTACCAACAATCATCAATATGAGGTTGGTCCTTCATCACCAACATATTAAGATGAAAATAAATTACCATGAGACAGGGGGATAGGAATGCATGCTTATCCTTCTGAGAGAAATTGTGAACATTTAAAAGCAAATATTTCATTGTATGTTAATGTACGGGAAGCAATGGGGAAAAATACACACTTTTTAATACCTACAAAATGTCTTCATTTTTTGGAGACATAGATCATTTTTTTAAACAAAAAAATCACATCTCAAACTACCATTTTAAGATAGTAGATCTGCCCTGTACTTTGTAGATGTTATTTTAAGATCTGCTCTGTACTTTGTAGATGTTATTTTAGGTTTCTTTTTTGTGAGGAAGATCAGCCCTGTGCTAACATCTATCAATCCTCCTCTTTTTTTTGCTGAGGAAGACTGGCCCTTGGCTTACATCTGTGCCCATCTTCCTCCACTTTATATGGGATGCCGCCACAGCATGGTTTGCCAAGCGGTGTGTTGGTGCGCACCCGGGATCTGAACTGGCGAACCCTGGGCCACTGCAGCAGAGTGTGAGCACTTAACAGCTTGTGCCACCGGGCTGGCCCCTGTAGATGTTACTTTGTATGATACTTTACTGTGAGACTTTGTGTTTCCATTCTTGTTATAGATTAAGGTGGGAATAGGAGTGTGGGGACAGCATCATTATGACTATCTTACTCACCACACTGCCCTGTCTTTAAAGCTTTGCCTTCAACCCACCGTGTGGATGAACAGAATAGAGGGTATTTATTTTGAAATTTTTTTGTTACATTAAGAGAGAAGAAAATTCACTTTGTAAGATGGTAGATAAGTCCCAAATTTACCCATGTCAAAAACAACTATATAAAGTAATAAGTATGGAGTCTGAAATAAAAGTTATGTTGCAGAAGATTTTTGCAAGATTGTCAACACTAGATTTTTATTCCAATAATTAATTGTGGTATATAATTTTAATGATATTTAAAATTTCTGTTATAAATAACTAAGATTTAATTAAAGACTTAATCTAATTAGTACTTATAAGCATAACTTTGATTTACACATTTGTAAGATAATTTTAATTTAAAATATTGAATTTCCTTTAAAGACATTTGACTAGAATTTAGATTAGGTTGATCACATTTTTATCTGTTCTTATTTTGAAAGTTTTTAAAAGCCATATTTAACTAACTAGTGATAATCATTTAGATTTTCTGAAACTTTATTTCATGCATATGCCAACTGTCAGAGATTTTAAAGACATAAAAATGATGACTTAAAATTTTAAAATATCCTGTAGAGGTGATAAACTCTGGTCTTGAATACATATCAAGTTCTCATTATTTATATATCAAAGTCTAAAACAAATTTCAGGTTTTTTTACTCATTATACAAACATAATAATCTATTAGATGTATATTATTCTTTATAGCTGATAAAAAAATAAACTCTTAATGCTATATTCTTGCTTAACATTACAAAATGCTTTTCTTTTGGAGAGAGAAGGCACAAGTAATAGATGTATTCATCAAAGGCAGCCTAAAATACAAACTGAGTTTTTTGTATAAGACTGTGTTTATTTCAAGTCAAAGAATAAATGGTTGAGGGCCAGCCCCGTGGCTTAGCGGTTAAGTGCACGCGCTCCGCTGCTTGTGGCCCAGGTTCGATCCTGGGCGCGCACCGACGCACTGCTTCTCCAGCCATGCTGAGGCCGCGTCCCACATACAGCAACTAGAAGGATGTGCAGCTATGACATACAACTATCTACTGGGGCTTTGGGGGAAAAAATAAATAAATAAAATTAAAAAAAAAAAAAGAATAAATGGTTGAAAGTGAATCTTCAGTTATCTTGTCATTTTACCCTTATTCTGACCAATGACTAGTTCGAACTAAGTATTTACTCATAACTTGTCTAGATTATGGGTTGAAAATCAAAATGCCCAGATGGACAAGTTTTGTAACACAAATTAAACAGGGAAAGATATTCTTGAGTTTCATAAAAACACGTATTTTCTGCCATTTTGGAAGAAACATTCTGCCCTCCTGACTCAACATACTGTTTTATTTTAATCAAAATCTAAAATAACGAGATATTTATCTTTAACAAAATGAAACAGTGAAAATGCAATGATGAATTCAAATGACAATTAGTTTCAGAGAAAGGAAGGTGAAAAAAAATAAAGGAGATTGCAGCAAAATGAAAAGTACATGTTTTCTTTCTAAAGGAGGCAGATATTACCCAGTTCACAGAAACAAGTCCATTGTAAATATTTACTTTATAGACTCTATATCTGTGTGAGTTTTTCTCCATTTGCCCCTGCAGATCCTTTCTCTCTACTCTTTTCTGCTCAACTCTGCTCTGCTCTGGGAAGCTGCCTTCTGGAAATTACACCTAGTGAAATCCCTTTCCCGCTGGTTCTGGTTGGATTAAGCAACAGGAGAGCTGATTGTGGGAGGAGAGAGAAATCAAAGTAATTATTTCCCCCTCCCTTTCCCTGCCAGACTGAGGGTTTAGCCGTAGCCGCTCCTTTTGAGGTGCTCATCTCCTGCAACCGCAGCCTTTGCTCGTGTCTTCGTGACTCCTCCTTCCCCACTGAGGCCTAGGCACAGTGAGAGCTTCCTGCTCTTGCTAGCTCCTGGGTGCAGCACATTGCATATTGGTTCACTTTACTCTGCCTAGACCTCTATAAATTCTTTTTTAAACTTCTTTCAACTAATCTTTTGAATGTGCCATCTGTGTCATGGTGGACTCTGAATGATACAGCAACTGCACTTAATGTGCTTTTATTGAATAGAATCATTACCGTGCAGGAATGAAGAATTTTGCCATGCCTTCTACATTTTTATAAAACATGTATATTCAAAATTTGTTAAAAAAAGAAAAGTGCACCTATCATATATATACAGTTAATGCACTTCCACAACCTTTGTGTACTCGTGTAACCAGCACCCAGATGAGGAAGCAGACGATTACCAGATCTCCCCAATCCCCCTTGTGCTCCTCCTAGTTACGACTGTCTCAGACATAACCAGTATCCTAACTTCAAACTGCATGGACTGGTCTCACATCTTTTTGAACTTTATATTAAGGGATTCATGCACACATCTGTCTGGTTTCTTCGCTCAACATTATGTTTCTGAAATTAGTCCATATTGTTAATTATAATTGAAATTAATTCATTCTCATTCCTGTGTCATATTCCCCACAAGTACTTTACCGTTTTTTGGGCGCATGGGGAGGGGATAGACTTTTGGCTTGTTTCTAGTTTGGTGCTATTCTGAATAAAACAGCTATGAACATTCCCTGCTTATCTTTTACTGGATATGTACTTTCTTATCTCTTGGATATAAACCTAGGATGGAACTGTTGGGACATGGGACAGGTATATACTTAGCTTAGGTAGATACAGCTGAAGAGTTTTCCAAAGCGGTTGCACCGATTTACATTCACATCAACAAACTATGAAAGTGCCATTTATTCTACAGGCTAACCGATATCTGGAATAGACAGTCTTTCTTATTAAGCCCTCCTGTTGTGTGTGAGCTTGATAAACCCTAATGACTAAAGGTCACCAGGAACACACTTAGAGTCAGAGTCGATTTATAAACTTGCTGTAGCACAGGGGACTGCATAAACGAGGGCTTGTAGGTTGTCTCAGTAAAGGATAACATGGGCTTGTTACAGTGTTTTGGTTTATCCTAGGTGATTTTTGAGAAGGATTAAGGAAAGAGGGATCTTTACTGGATTAGGATTCGTCGTGAAGTGATGGCAAATTAGTAACTGCATATTTTAGTAATTTTTGATCTAGGAGGTAAGGCAGAAAAATAGAACTAGAGTTGTCATAGTTAAAGAAGGAGTTGGTCAGTTATTTGGTTAGGAGAGAAGGATATTTAGTAAGTTTTGTGATGGCATGATATCATTTTATTCTGTTTATTCTGTTACAGTCGTGGAATAATGCCATCAAATGTTGACATTCTGTTAAATCATTTAAATTTAGCAGAGAATGCCAGGGACTGCTGTTATTTGCCAGGCCAGCTACCAGTTGTCAGCTATCAGGGCTGTTTTTTACCTCTCAGTTTACCATTTTGGCCAAAGGTAGATAAAGTCAGGCTCCATGATATCAATGCATGGTGTTCAGAACTGCACCATTGCCAAAATTCTGTTCACCAGGAGGCTGTTTAGGAAATACTGTTTGTAGTTGGACTAGAGTTACTTCCTCCTGCTCCTTTTGTTTCAGTGTGAATTGCTGAATCATCTGATGTGACAATAACTATGAAGAATCATTTAAAACTCTGGACAGGATGCATTAGCAAACTGTAATACAGGCAGGTATCAGAAATAAAATGATTATTAATCTTTATAATAAGTCATAAAAACAGGTGCTTAGATGGCCAAACCCTACCTAAGAAAACATTGTAAAAGCTAAACTTGCGTGTTCTAGACATTCAGTTGTATATTGTATGAGTCCTTTCCCATTTCAGCTTGCAATAGAGAAAAGCTTAGGAAGGAACAGGGATGAAATTCCTAAGCACAATTTCCTGAGAAAAATGGATGGTCAGTGAAGTATTGGGTAAAAAGACAACGCTTTGCAAAGTTTTAAAATAATAGTTCCAAGGAAATATTTATCTCCCACAAAGAAAATCCTCAATCCATCTCTTTTATTCTTTTTTAACTAGTATGTTTGACTGAGGACAATTAGTTCAGCTATTTGGGAAGAGATTGTGAATTTATTTGTTTATTAATTTTGTGAGGAAGATTAGCCATGAGATAACACCTGTTGCCAATCCTCCTCTTTTTTGCTGAGGAAGATTGGCCCTGGGCTAACATCCGTGCCCATCTTCCTCTACTTTACGCGGGATGCCTGCCACAGCATGGCTTGACAAGCAGTGTGTAGGTCCGGGCCTGGGATCTGAGCCTGTGAACTCTGGGCCACCAGAAGTGGAGCACGCGAACTTAACTGCTACACCACCAGGTCAGCACTGAGACTGTGAATTTAAATATGTGATAGCACAGTAAACTTGGAATTTCTAGTTGCTTAAGTGTGAACCATTAATGGACAATTAGCAAATCAGAATTATCCAAGGTAGTCTTCAAGAGTTTTGTATGAGGGTATACTATTTCCTAAAAAAAGTTAAGCAATAGTGATATTTTCCTTTTGCGGGGAGGGGAAGGAGAGTTGCTGGATTCAGGATGTTGGCAGCAATGAATAGTGATATTTGAAAGGGAGAAAAACAATGAAAGCATTGACAGATCTCTAGAGTGTTTACTTTAACCTCTAAAGTATATTAATATTGAGCCCAATAGAAAAAATTTAAACTTAAAAACCTAGAAACAAAGTCAGCCTTTGTGCCTAGATATAGTTCCTTTAATATGAAACGTATACACTTCTTGAAATGCATTTCTGTTAGTATATTTTAGTTATACATAATTAACTTACAAAGACTGAATTTCCTTTTTACTTGTTTATTTATAACTTTTTATTTGGAGATAACTGTAGATCCACATGCAATTCTAAGAAATATTATAGAGAGATCCTGTATACCCTTCACTCAGTTTTCCCCAATGATAACATATTGTATAACAATAGTACAACATCACAACCAGGAAATTGACATGGATATAGTCCACTGCTCTTCCTCAGATGTCTCCAGTTTTACATGTACACGTTTGTGCGTGTGTGTTTTTAGTTCTGTATAATTTCATCAAATGCGTAGATTTTTTACCACCACTGCAGTCAAAATACAGCATGGCGCCATTAAAAAAAATACTTTGTGCTACCTTTTTACAGTCAAAGTCATCTCCTTTCTTACCTTCCTCCCTAACCCCTGGCAACTAAACAATCATGCAGTATATAGTTTTTGGCTATTACAAATAAAGATGGTATGAACATTCATATGTTTGTATGAACATACATATGTTTGAATGAACATAAATTTTCATTTTTTTCTTGGATAAATGCCCAAGAGTACAATTGTTGAGTCATATTGTAAGCACATGTTTTGTAAAAACTGCCATATTGTTTTCCAGCCTCTTTACGATTTTACCTTCAGCAATATATGAGTGATCCAGGTTCTCCGAATCCATACCAGCATTTGTTGCTATCACTTTTTTTTCTTAATTTAACCATTCTGATAGGTTTGTATGATAACTCATTATAGTTAATCTGCATTTCCCTAATGGCTAATGATGTTGAATATCTTTCCATGTGATTATCTTATTTATCAAGAATATTACACAGACTTCTTTCTACTGTGATTTGTCAGTATCTCTATTGATATACCAAAATTTAAAGACTTTTAAAATCATTTCAAAAGCTCTGCATAGCCTGCCTTTCTTCTCCTCTTGAAATTTAGTAAACAAGGCTGTAATTGAAATTATAGTTTAATTATTGTTTTCTTTGAATTTTGGCTTTTAGCAAAATGGAATTTATAGATAATTTACTTTTCTTTTTAGCTAAGATGGGACAATTAATTTTCCAGTGACCCTTCTTCTTAAACTGTCAATAAATGTCAACTTAAAGGCTTCTTAACTTTTACATTCTTTTGAGGATCATACCAGTTGGCCGTTTAACCTAGTTTTGTTTTGTTTTTTAATTTCTTGATCTCACAAAAAGATGGGCATATTGGTAGATACCAGGAAAGTCAAAAAGGTATGCACCTAAAATTAATCTTAAATTTTCCCTAGAATTCTCCCTTTCTTTCCTGGGGTTTGAGACAGGCTTAACAAAGGCACAGAGAGTTGGATGTACCAGTGTAAAGCCTATATCCAATTTGAATTTGTTCCCTATGGTTGTCCCTTCTTAAAAAAAATTGAGGAAATACCACCAGCTTAGGAAGAGGAGGTGGGAAGAAAGAAAGGAGAGATATAAACAGGAAAACAGTAAACAGAATTTAGGTGAATCCACAAGTGTAGCTGTGTGATTGGACTTGGTTGAGTGTTCTATAAATAAAAATAAGATCAAGTTTTTTCGTGGTGATGCTGAAGACTTCTTTATTGTTAATAGTTTTATATTTACTTTTTCAACAGTTGTTGAGAGGGAGGTGTTGATATCTCCAACTATAATTATAAAAACTATCTATTTCCTTGCAGTTACATTGGTTTTTGCTTTGTGTGTTTCAGAACTCTACTGTTGTGTTCATGCACACTAGAATTGTTATGTTTTCCTGATATAGTCCTCCCTTTATCATTATAAAACTTCCTTTTTCTTCCCTGGTAATAATTCTTGCTCTGAAATCTACATTGCATGGTATTAATATAGGAACTCCAGCTTTTTTTCTTGATATTTCTTTTCTGTCATTTTCATTTAACCTATCTCTTTCTTCACATTTACATTGCTGTTTTTTTAGACAGCATATGATTAGATCTTGCTTTTTATCCAATTTAAAATTCTCTGCCTTTTATTAGGAGTGTGTAGGTGATTTATATTTTTAATTTTATTATTGTTATGATGGAGTGTAAATCTACCATATTGCTATTTATTTTTGTTTGTTTCATCTATTTCTTTGTTCCTTTTTTCCAGGTTTTCCAGACTTCTTTGGCGTGAATATTTTTTATGATTCCATTTGATCTCTGCTATTGAATTATCAGCTAAACTTCTTTATATTGTTTTTAGTCAATAGTTTTAAAAAACTTTTTTTAAAATAAGAAAAATGCAATTTGTTTAGTATATAATTATGATTTCTCATTATCTTTATTCGTTTGCACAGATCCCAATTTTATCTAGCATCATTTTCCTTTCCTCTGGAGAAATTATTTTAGCTTTCTTTTAGAATAAGTATATTGTAAATAAGTTATCTCAGACTTTGTTGTTTTAAATGTCTCTTGTTTTTAAAGTACTCTGGTGAATTCTGTGTTTCCAGTTATTTTGTTTTGTCAGGATTTTAACGGTATTGCTCCATTGTTTCCAGCTTGCATAGTGTCTGATGAGAACTTTGCTATCTTCTTATCTTTTTCTTCTGTATATGTGTTCTGCCAACCTCTGTTGACTGCTTTTAAGATTTTCTTTTCATAACTGTTTTTCAGCAATTTGATTATTATGTGTTAGTGTGCTTTGCTTTATGTTTTTCAGCTTAGAGTTTGTTGGTGATTTTGATTTGTGGCTTTATACTTTTCATCAAACATGAGAAAATTTTGGCCATTGTTTCTTCAAATATTTTTTCTGTCCTCTCTTCTCTTTCTTCATGTACACTAGTGACACGTATTTACACTGCTTAATATTAACCTGGAGCTCACTGGTGCTTTATTTATTTATTTTATAGGATCATGTATCTCTGCATTTCATTTGGATAGTGTCCCTTTTTATCTCATAGTTTATTTTGGACCATTTCCCTGTGTTTTACTTGGAATGTCTTCAAGTTTGCTAACCATTTCTTCTGCAGTGCCTAATATGTTGTCAATCCCATCTAGTGTATTTTTCTTCTCACACACTGTACTTTTCATCTCTAGAAGTTTAGTTGATTTTTCTTATCTTCTACTTCTCTCATCATAATCATGTGTTCCTCTATCTTCTTGACATATAGGTTATATTTGCAATAGCTGATTTTACTTATTTGCCTGCTAATTCTATGATCTGTCTCATTTCTTAGTCAGAATCTCTTGACTGATTTTTTCCCCCTGGTTATGGGCCATATTTTCTTGTTTCCATGAGTGCTCATTCGATTATTATTTGATTTCAGAATTATTATTTCACCTTGTTGGATTTTAGCTTTCATTTTATTCCTATAAATATAGCTGGGCTTCATTCTGTGATGCAGTTAAGTTACTTGTAATCAGTGAGATCTTTACTTTTATTTTTTTCAACGTTCAGTACGTTTTCTTTTTCCTAGAATCTGGATACAATTAACTCTAGTGGGGCAGTATTCATAATTTATGACGTGTACGTCCTCCTCTCTGTGCTGCACCTAGAAATTCTCTTCAGGCAGTAAACTGAGTTAATCTCACCTCATTTGTTTCTCTTCTCTCAGGGATCACTTTGCTGCCAGTTGTCCAATGTCTTAAAACCGTTGCTTCATATATTTTGTCTGATTTTCTTCGTTGTGTAAAGAGAGAGAGAGTTGCTTACTCCATTATGGCCCAGAGTGGAATTTTCTGATGATGTAGATTGATGAATACGAATTTCTAATTTAAATAAGGCCCAGTTTATCCATTTTTTCTTTTACATTAATGTTTTTGTGTCCTGTTTTTTTTTAAACTTTGTCTAATCCAAGATCATAGAGATATACTCATATTTATTTCTATAAACTATGTATTTTTATATTTAGACTTATGACCTATTTCAAATTAGTCTTTGTTTATATTAGCTTCTACAGTGATTCCATCTTGGATAATTTTCTTTCAGCTTGAAAAGTTACCTTAAGTTAGTACTTTTACCACTTTATGAACAATGAAAGAACTTTATGACAATTATCTCCATTTATTCCTCCTGTCTGTCTGTCAATAGATACCATTAGAAACTTCTACTCTTGGTTATGATGGCATAAGAGAGACTGGACTTACCTTCCCACTTTAAATATCTAGAAAATCAGGCAAAATATAAGTTGATCAACTTAAAAAAAAAAAGATCGTGTTTATCATCTTGATTTCATTTCTCTCATACTCTGTGTAGGACTAACAGTTATCTAGATCTAAGTAACTTCCTTACCTTTTCTTTTACTTTAAGCCAAGTCATTTTTTTTTTTAAGCTATTTAACCAGAATTTCATGGCAGTGTATTTTAGTGGACCACGTGGATGTTCCTAAAGTATTAAAAGTTCAAACAAATCCTATTTACTTTTCTATTTCTATTAATTTTTGGTATTTTATTTATTGATTTGTAGTAACTCTTTATATTTTAAAGAAAGTGGTCCCTTGACTCTGATATTAGTTGTATCTATTTTTTAATTTATTTATATTTTGATTTAATTATATCTAACAGTATTGTAGGAGAAATTGGAAGTAAGTAAAAAGATTTGAAGGCAAATATTAAATGTACTGAGAAGTGAGCACGAGAGCATTAGAAAATGTTTTAAGATGAGTTCAAAGGCTTTGGAATCAGACTTTTTAATCTGGACTCGACCTCTTATTACCTTTGTGGCTTTGGGCAAGTTACTAAACTTTTCTTGCTCAAGTTTCCTTATCTATGAAATGGGAAAATAATTACAAAAATCTCATGAGACGCCACTTAGAACTGTACCCGGCTCACTGCAAGTGCTGTCTTAGCTGTTTGTGAATCCTAGGGCAAAAGCCTTCTTGTATACAAAAACTTCACATAGGAGAAAATGGCAGAGAAATAAAGCCTTAGATTTTAAAATTCTTAAAAGATCTTTCAGGAGATATTTTTCAGAAGCAGACTATTGACTCCAAATTGAGTTAAGTCTGCAAAAATACTTATTACAGAAGGTATTTTAAAATCTCCCTCAATTGGATTATTGTATAATCTAATTTAAATGTCTGACTCTTTCCTCAGGGTTTTATTAGCGTAAAAGAGATCCTGATTATCATCACTATCAGTATTGTTGGCATTGGCCTTCTCTGAATAGTTGTTCCAGACTAGTAGAGGAATAAAAAATACTACTGAGGATTTCATTCTAATTGTGGGCTATTCACAGCTTACTAAAAACGTTTTTCTTTGTCTTCATAATACTCCATCATAATCAAAACTTTGAAAATTAATTTTTAACAATAATATGATATAAACATTAAGTAGCATATAATACCTTTTACTTTACTTTGGATAGTTTTTTCGGTTTCCGATTGTGACTTGTAAAGTATGCTATTTACCAAGCTAAATGTCAGATGAATCATAAAGACTAGCCTTAGACACTGCTACTATTGTCATAAAACATTCAACTCTTTTTGTAGCGAATTACTATATTTTTTATATGCAGCATTAGAAGATGTATTAAAACAAGACTAAAGAACTGTTCTCAGTAACTTTTTCACTGTTAACTTTTGAAATCCTACGAGATAATTACCCTTAATTCAGCCATACAGTAACTCCTTTCAGTTGTGAGCAATACTTGTAATTATATATTTGGCAGCCTATCATCATCTTCTTTTTGCCTACATGTTTTAGTTATTCATTTAAAATCATCTGTTGTATGCACGCTATATATATTTATCATATATATGTATATGCAGTGTATATATACATATCTATGTGTATGTATATATGTGTGTATACATGTGTATATATGCATATGTGTGTGATATATATGTGATATATATAATTTATATATATTTAAATATATATATTTTTATATATATAATGAAAGGTTAAAAGGCTGTAAGCTAAATATAACTCATGTCTCCCTTTTCCCCTTAAATGTCATTTTCTCAAGGATATCTGTTTCTTCACTATTGTTGCAGCTTGGTTGCTGTGATCTGCACCCTCTTAGTATGAACCTATAGGGAAGGCAACAAGGGATGTGGGGCAGGTGTGACTGTTTAATTTGGGGTAGAAATAACTTTCCTTTTGGTTCCAAGCATCACTTTATTCCACAAAACCTCTACATAGTAAAGTTATTTTCTGTAGGTTTGGGAAAAAAACTAAATGATATTATAACACATAAGTAAATGAATTTTAAATTATTGACAAAATGCAACTATTCTAAACATTAAAGGAAAAAGAAAATTAAGAGATCAGTACTTTATAGAATTGTCCCCTCATAAGTATATCTTATTCCTAACCTTGCAGCCATACTCTCCAGTCTAATTTCTGAATGAGTCTGTCTTCTAATCTCAGCTGTGGAAGTCTCCACTCACTTTCTGGAAAGACTTACTACCTATCCATATGGATTGAATTACCTTAAGTCTCCTTAGTCCATTTCCAACAAGTATATTGCCATTGGTAAGATAACAAATGGGGTCCTAGATATTAATCATAACCCTAAGACTGTGCTGAAATCCACCCTTCCATTGGCAGACATATAGTAGGAGCTGAGAGCACTCTGAATATATGGGTGCCACTAGCAGCAGGAAAGAAATGGTACCTGGGATGAAGAGGGTCTTTTACTAATGGATAAAGGTGTAAATTCATCCAGACAACTTAACAATCCTAAATGTTTACACATCTAATAACAAAGTTTCAAAATAAAATATATAAAGCAAAAACTATTAGAAATTCAAGGAGAAATGGAAAAATCCGTAATTAGAGTAAGAGATTTCACTAACTACTCTCTCAATAACCTAAATAACATGTAGATAGAAAATCAGTAGAGATAGACTAATCAACCAACTTGACCTAAGTGACATTTATAGAACATTCCATCCAACAACAGGAAAACATAAATTATTTTCAAGTACAAAAATAATGTTTCTCATGATAGACCATATTCTGGACCATAAGAAAGGCTTCAATGTATTTTAGAAGGATTCAAATCATGCAAAGTAACAATGGAATTAAATTAGAAATCAATAAAAGCAAGATATCTGAAAATCTCCAAATATTTGCAAGCTAAAAAAGAAAACAAAAGCACACATACTTCTAAATAACCCATGGTTCAAAGAAGAAATTACAAAGAAAATATGAAAATATTTTTTAGTAAAATTAAAAAACAACATATTGAATTTGTAAAGATACCATTATAACAGTGCTTAGAGGGAAATTTGTATCATTAAACACATATAATGAAAAAGTAGAAAATTCCAAAGCCCGTCACATAACTTTCTGCCTTAAGAAACTAGAAAAACAATAATGAATTAAACATACATAAGCAAAAGAGAGTTAATAATAAAGATAAGAGCAGAATCAATAAAAAACAAAACAAAACAAAAAAATAGAGCAAATCAGTGCAGCAAAAAACTAGTTCTTTGAAGGTGCTATAGACTAATATTTGTGTCCCTCCAAAATTTACGTGGTGAAACCTAATCTCCAATGTGATGGTGTTTGGAGGTGGGCCATTGAGAGGTGATTAGGAGCCCTCATGAATGAGATTATAAAAGAGACTCCAGAGAGCTTCCTTGTCCCTTCCAGCATGTGAAGACACAGCAGGAAGACAGCTGTCTATGAACCAGGAAGTGGGCCCTTACTCGACACGGGATCTGTTGGTGCCTTGATCTTGGACTGCCTAGTCCTCAGAACTGTGAGAAATAAATGTTTGTTGTTTAAACCACCCAATCTATTTTTTTTGTTGTTGTTGTTTATTTTTTTATCAGCTGGAATGGACTAAGACAGAAGGGATCAGTAAAATTGATAAAATTATAGCCAAGATTGATTAGGGAAAAAAGAGAAGACACAAATGGTCAAAATGAGAGAGAGGGCATCTTTATAATTCCTATAGACACTAAAAAGATAATGAGGGAATGTTATAAGCAACTTGGTACAAATAAATTCAACAGCTTAGATGAAATTAATATATTCTTATAAAAGTATACACAAGCAAAAAAATAGATTATCTAATATCCTATATTAAGGAAATTGAATTTGTATTTAGAACCTTTCTGAAAAGAAATCTCCAGGCCCAAATTCCTGTGCTGGTGGTTTCTACCAAATATTTAAGGAGGAAATAATACTGGTTCTATATAAACTTTTCCAGAAAATAGAAGAGAAAGGAATACTTTTTAACCATTCTATGATGCCAGCATCCCCCAATACAAAAAACCTGACAAAGATCATTAAAGGGAAAGTACAGAAAAATATACCTCACAAACATAGATTAAATTTTTAAGCAAAAATTTTAACATTGAATCCAACAATATATGAAAAAGAATATAAAATCATGACAAATCTGGCTTATATCAGAAATGGAAGGTTGTATTCAGTTATGTAATTATTCATATTAACAGGCTAAAAAAAGAAAACTCGTAATCATCTCAGATTCAGAAACACATTTGACATAATTCAACATGTATTCATGAGAAAAACTTTCAGCAAACTAAGAATAAATGGAAATCTCAATCCAATAAAGGGCTTCTACATAAAAACTACAGCTGACATCACTCTTAATGGTGAAAGACTGAATGTTTTTTCTCTAAGATCGGGAACAAGACAAAAATGTCTGATGTGCTCACATCTTACTGGAGGTTTCTGCAATACTATCAGGAATAAAAATAAATTAGAAACATAAAGATGGGAAAGGAGGAGGTAAAATCTCTTTAGTCTCAGACAACATGGCCATCTATATAAAAAAATAAAGAAACTACAAAATCTAGAAGTAATTGTGAGTTTAGTAAGTTTGCAATGTATAGAATCAATATTCAAAAATCAATTTTATTTCTACATATATACAACAAGCAGTTGGACACTGAAATTGAAAATAATAATACCACTTATACTAATATCAAAAATTATGAAATATTTAAGGATATATTTAACAAGAGATGTTCAGGACCAGTACACTGAATTCTACAACATCATTGTTGAATGAAATTAAACACTACCTAAATAAATAGAAAGATATACCATGCTCGTATATTGGGAGACACAGAATTTTTAAGATGGTATTTCTCCCTATATTGATATGAAGAGTCAACACAATCCCAATCAAAATCCCCAGCAGAATTTTTTTTTGTAGAAATTGAAAAGCTGATTCTAAAATTTACACGGAAATGCGACGCACCTAGCATAGCCAAAATTTTTGAAATATAGTAACAAAATTTGGAATTTTATACTACCTGATTTCATGACTTAGAATAAAGCTATAGTAATCAAATCAGCATAATATTGACATAGACATATACTTAGATCAATGGAACAGACTAGAGGGTCCACAAAGAGACCTATACTTATATGGTTAATTGCTTTTTGATAAAGATTTCAGGGCAATTCAATAGGGAAAATAAAATCTCACAACAAATGATGCTGAAACAATTGTAGCCATTGAAAACAAACAAACAAACCTTTCTCCTGCAACCACATACAAAATTAACACTACGTTAAGTACAGATATGAGTATAAAACTTAAAACCCAAAAACTTCTAGGAGAAAACATAGGTGAAAATCTTAGTGATTTTTTCTTTGACAAAGGTTAATAGGAGAAAAACAGCAAAAAATATAAAAGAAAAATCAATAAATTAGACTTCATCAGAATTATAAATTTTTGCTTTTCAAAAGACTCTGCTAAGAATATAAAAACGCAAAACACACACTGGGAGAAAATATTTGCCGAATATGTATTTAATTAATGATTTATGTTTAGAATATACAAAGTACTCTTACAACTCAACAATAAATACACAAATAACCTAATTAAAAAGAGGCAAAAGAGCCAGGGATGCTTCACCAAAGAAGATATATGAATGGTAAATAATCACATGAAAAGATTCTTGATGTCATTAATCTTTAGAAAAATGCAAATTAAAACCATAATTTGATTTTACTATCAACCCATTACAACGGCTAAATTCAAAAGGGCTAATCAAATTGTGTTGGTTAGAATGAAATGCCACTGGAGCTGTTACACAGTGATGGTGAAAATGCAATTTATACAAGAATTTTGGAAAAATAGTTTCATTTTCTTAAAATGTTTTACATATCCCTATCATATGACCCAGCAAACCCAGTCCTAGACATTTACCTAAAAGAAAGAAAGCGTGTCCACACAAAGACTTGCACCCAAATGTTCACAAGCGCTTTATTTGTAGTACCACAAACCTGGAATTAACCAAAAATGTCCATCAGTAGGTGATGGCTGAACAATTTGTGAAATATCCATACAAGGGAATATTACTCAATGATAAAAAAGAACAATCAGTTAATACATGCAAAAACATGGATGAAAATGGAAATAATTATAAGTGAAGGAAGCCAGAAAAAAAGAATTCATCTAGTAATATTCTAATTATATAAAGTTATAAAAAGTACATAGTAATTTATAGTGTCAAAAGCAGACCAGTGCTTTGCTTGTGGGGAGAGGGATCGAGAAGACATGAATTACAAGGGACGGGGGAAAACTTTTGAGTGTGATGGAAATGTTTGTCATTATGATTGTGGTGGTGGTTTCGTGGATATGTATACTTGTCAAATATCAAACTGAATATGTGCAGCTATTACATGTCAATTATATCTCACTGAAGCTGTTCATGTTAGCAGTTTGAAGTTAAAATGTATTTATGGATCAATTTGAGGAAAATTGATGTCTTTATCATATTAATCTTTCTACCCATAAACATGAGACATCTCTTGATTTATTTGTTTCCTTAATACCTTCCAGTAAACACTCTGTTTTTTTTCATATGGAATATGAACATATTTTCATAGATTTATTTTGAGAATTCCATTATTTAGAATGAAGGTTAAGCTGCCACACTAAAGAGACCAACATGCCAGTGACATCAAGGACAATTACATTTATTTTTCTTACACAGTCTGTGTGTGAGTCAGTCATCAGAAAAGGGTATTGGAAAGTATGCTCTCCGTGGGAGCTAGATTAGGGATCAGAAAATTGTGTTTTTTGCCAAAGAGTCTCCTTCCTTCCTTCCTTTCTTCTTTTGTTTGTTTCTTTCTTTATTAAAGCAATTTCCTCAAATACTTAGTAGTTTTCTGGATTATTGCTTTTTAGTCGGTACCAATTGCTATAACCCTAGTTCTATTCATGGATCTTTAGCCTGCTTTGTTTTTGGCTTTTGTGCTTGACCCATGCCAGTTGGCCTTATTTCATTGTTGACGAGTGTGCTGGAAAGGGTTAACTCAGCAGCCCTGGATTGCTCAAACCCAGTACATTCCCAAGAAAAGCTTATCATCAGGACTGGCCCTTGGCCAGCCCCTGGGAGATGAGCTCACGCCCTTGGAATATTCTGCCTGATAAGAGTGTTTTTGTATGCCTGAGATTTGAGGCCATGCAGTTCCAGTTTTATGACAGTTTATGCTAACAATGTTGTAATGTACACCTGTCTTTGCATGCCTGAGGCCCTGGGCCATGCGGTGCCAGCTTCATTAGATAGTTATGCTAACAATGTGACTAATGGTGAACTCCTGTTTTTGCTCTGGGGGACTGAAGTCTGAGTAACTGAAGTCACTCACACCGGTGCTGTATGCCTACATGACTCACCCCCAGTAAAAGCCCTGGACACCAAGGCTTGGGTGATCATCCCTGGTTGACAATACTTTGCATGTGTTGTTACAGGGAAAATTAAGTGGTTAAGTGCATCCATGTGACTCATGTCCAGGGAGAGGACAGCTGGAAGCTCACAGCTGGTTTCTCCCGGACTTGGCCCATGCACCTGTTGCCTTTGCTGATTTGTATCTTCTTGCTGTAATAAACAGTAACGGTGAGTATAACAGCTTGTCTGAGTCATGTGAGTCCTTCCAGCAAATCATTGAGTCTGAGAGTGGCCTTTGGGACCCCACAGCTACTCTGAGACCATTTCAAACAACAGGCACAGTAGGAAGACTAGGTCCTTGCTACAGACATTTGGTTATCGGCTCTGAAGGATTAACCAGCCTTTGAGAAAGGATTTGGGAAACAATCATACCTACTGCTACTTGGTATTTGCAACCCTCAAGGCCCTCTGATAGATAGGTTTCATTAGTGGTGTCAATCAATGGCCTCCTGAATCCACACTCTGCCTTTTTACTTTTCAGTCTGCTCCCACTTTGACTGCAGACTTGTTCAGATGTATTGCATTGGCCAATGAGAGGTTAGCAAACATAATATGAACAGAGACTTAAAAAAGTTCTTGCACATTTCTGCTTTCTCTCTTGGAACTCTGTCAGCATGATGAGATCAAGCCTAGCAGAGCCTATGAGAGGATGAGAGACCATGTGGAGTTGAGCTGAGTTGCCCAGAGAGACCATTTTAGCCCAGGGAGCTCCCTGCTGAAACACTAGCAACTGACCTACAGATATTTGATTAATAAATGTATTATGTATAATTTAGGTTTTCTGAGAGTTTGTTAGGCAGCAGCATTATTGTGGCAACAGCTAATAATTATAGGCCATAAATATGTATTTTTACTATCTCCTTTCTTCCAAAGTTGTCAACACATGCTAACAATCTGCTTTCTATCCACTTCCCTCAGAACCACAGGCTCTCAAGGCACGTGGTCTGCTTTCCAAGTTATCAAAGGCTACAGTTTTATCCAATGTTTTGCCATGATATAGCCTGTCCTCAAAATGTACCTCAGAGCTGCTGACCACTTCTCAATAAATCCTTATATCCTACTCTGCTCTGCCATCATGACTAAACTCAGTAATTCATGATCACTTTCTAACTTGTCTCCTTGCTTTTTTTTTTTTTTTGCCACACTGCTCTAGAGTGTTCTTAAAAAAAACGTGAATTATTTTCTTCCTTTGTTTACTACATTTAGAAAATAATCCAAATGTCCATCCCCCCTGGCCTGGTCCCCAGCTGTCTCTGACTCCCTCTCACTCTCACTCAGGTTCTTTCTGGTCCTCACACTTATCAAGCATTCAACAGCCCCAGGGTGTATGCACTTGCTGTTCCCTATACCCGTGCAACTCATGCCCCAGATACCCACTGGGATCACTCTCACATTATTTAAGCTGTTCTTATGCACAGATGAACTTCAGTGAGTTATTACCAGTAAAGCCTGCTGAGGATCGTGCAGCTGTCTTGTCTTCATGATGGATCAGGCATGTATCCCTATAGTAAGTAATCATGCTTTAGAGGTTGTTTAAATATTTGAATATTGGTAGTGCCTGTCGCCTTATCTGGGAGGTGATGGGGTTCAGGATATGCTACCCCAAAATATGGCCCCTTGACATACTGAATATTTTAAGCTGAAGAAGTTTGAGAAAACAGCAGAAGCAGGAAGATCTGACCTTCCTCTTGCTCTTCTCCCCGGGAGAGAGGTCATCAACCTCTCCTGTGAGAGGCGCCCTGCCTATACCAGGAGGAAAGCAGCATCTCTGTCTCTGAAGATGGAGGGACACCAAGAAGAATCCGAACAAACAGGCCTTCTATGTTCTCCCCAGTTTACTTCGTTTACTGAATACTCTAACTCACCGCATTTCTCCACGACTGTCCACGCTTCCTCAAACCCAGCGTAGAAAGAAATACACGTCTAACCATTGCTTCAGGTCTTCGTTTCCTTATGAAGGCTCCCACGTCATGTAAAACTTATGTTAAGTAAATTTGTATGCTTTTCTCCTGTTAATCTCTTTGTCAGTTTACTTTTCTGACCCAGCCAGTGACCCTAAGATGATTGAGGAAAACTTTTTCCTCCCATGCAGAGGCCTTCCCTATCCATCCTAAGTGAAATAGCATCTGCCCTCATTCTGAAAATATCCTTGTCCATATCCTTTCTCCCTATCCTTTTTTCTTCTTAGCATAGCATCAGATATATCTCCCAGAGTAGAATGTAACTTTATGAGTGTAGTGAGCTCTATTTTAGTTTTGTTCTGAGCATAGCAGGTCCACAGTATATATTTGTTGATCAAATGCATGAACCTCTATCTACTCCCATCCCAAAGCAAATTTTCCTCAAAATGAGTTAGTTACTTTAGAATAATAAACCCAGACAATAGGTCATTCTATGGTGTTCTTTGATAGTCCAAGTCCAGTGGAACTATCCAAGGGTTCTCACAAGCTCTACTAGTCTCATCCATCCTTCAACATTTTCCCACCTATGTGAGTAAGAATATGCCTCTATTTTTCCCAGTATCCAGCACCTGACATATCAAACACATGTGCACACCATACATACACATCATACACAAACACATATGCACACAGTCACCCTCCAAAGCAACAATTTTCATCAATACCACATTATTAACTGATCAGGAGGAAGAGAAATAGAGTATTAACTGCCTCTAATGGTGAAGCACTTTTCTACAATGGAATTAGAACTTTTTTACACATATGGAGGAGTTTTAGTTCTCATTTTCTTTTCCCTTTCCCCACTCTCAAATGATAATTGAAGAGACTTTCCTCAGTTCTTACGATATACTCCTCATAGCCTCTTACTCCTGGGTTCACTTTGCCTTCACACACAGATCCCTCAGGCCCCATCTTTTAAAGAGGTTTCAAACTCAGCTACTTTCCTTGGTGCCACTGTCCTCACAGAACTTGCTTCGCTAAGCCGTGAGAGCGAGGGCTGCTCCCAAGACACGCATCTCTCTCACTCAGTTTTGCAGATCTGGTCAGCCTCGTAATTTTATATATTTTTTAGGAAAGTGTTAGACCCTGTGTCCTTCAAATCCAGGTGGCACAGATCAAGTGATTCTCTCCTCCCTTTGCTTCCCTTCTCTGGGGGTCACAAATCTGGGGTCACCCACTCAACAAGCTCTTCATAGAGTATCCAGTGTCTGACGTGGGGAAGAAAGTTAACTATTGTTCTAAGTTCACTACTTGAGAGGACGGGAAACTTATAATTTTACATCTCATTAAGATGACAATAAACAGCATTTTTAATTTGTAAACCCCTGAGTAATGGCTTAGAAACAAGTTGTCATTTCATTATAGCATAAACCTTTAGAATTGATTACAACCTGCTGGATCACAGTAATTGAGGGAGCACAAGTTTGTGAAAGATTAATTTCTTTACATTACTCTTTTTAACACATTGTCAATGCTATTAGTTTTTTCCCTTTTAATGTCACCCTGTTTTCCACTAAAGACTGTTGTACCATGTTGATTAATATGATTACAATATTTTGAAAAGATGGGAATTTCCATGTTTTCTAGGATAGCATGACTTACATGAATATCCCTTTGAGATGTAGATTCTGTCTGGCAATTTATTACATTGACAAATATTAATAAAACGTCCATCTTGCAGGAGTCTTACTATTTACTATGCACATTGTTGATGAAAAATGTTATGAATGCTTGCTGCATGAAAGACACTGTATTAGATACTTAAAAGTAAGTAGTAGAAAATCAAAGATATAGTCCAAATAAACCACACACGAAAGCATTTTATTGAGTAACATACAAGCATGTGAGTAAGGGTATTATAAAACAAAGTGTTTTAGTTTTGAGGGGAGGGTCGGAAGCAGGTAATTTTACTCAGCAAAATGTTCATACTAGAGATAGGAGCTTCTGCAGGAGTCATACATAAGGAAAAGGGAAGAAGAAAAGCCAAAAATGTTCTTTACAACTTACTCTACGAGGAAGAGAAAATGACTTCGATTCTTTGATGCTGGAGAATGGTAAGTGATATGGATTTCTGAGTTGGCTTTATAAAAGTGTGATTTTTATAAAAATTGTTCTGAATCGAATTTAAATTTTAACGTTCTCTCCTCTGTTAGGAATTTAAAGATTTGTGACGAAAATACACACAATATATATCTGTCCGGTTTCCTCAGCTGTAAAAATAGATGGTAACACCCACATTAATACTGTGCATTGTAATAAATCTAGCACTTTGCTTAATTTATGATATGGATATTTAAGGATAGTGTCAAAGAATAAGGCATTATGTTATTGTTTATGTTCTTTCTCAAATATTTAGAAAATTTACAAATAATTTTGCAGCTGATTTTTGTTGACTAATTCCTATTGAAATCCCATTACTTCTATTTAATTTGGAATGTACTTAATATACTGTTGGGGAGTATTTTCAAACACCATAAATTTTATATTCTTCTTAAATCCACAGTTCCGAGAAATTTTAGAATTTTTCTTGCCTTAATTTTTATTCTGATAAATTCAATTGCATATCATATTTGAACTATTTGAATGTTTTTCTTATGCTTTTCTGAAGTTTCGCCATTAACCTCTTATTCATGATAAAATGTTACTATGTGTTAGTTATTCTTAACTAACATCTTTTAAAGGAAATAGTTCACCTAAGTAAATATTCTAAAATATCTTCAAAGATGAGTTATAGTTTTAATTATCTTTAGAGGCTAACTCTCCTTTAATTTTAGGACATTTATTTATAGTTGTGATATACAGTAGAACTTTGTTTTTTGAAATAGTCAGATTTTAAATGTAATCTTCACTTCATTTGATTAAAAAGTAAGGTCATTTAAAGCAGAGCATCATTCTCTGAAAATCAATGGATTTCTTTGAAATATTGATTGGTTTTTAATCTATATTCCCACTAGAATCCAACCAGATAAGTACTTTAGTAGAAATTAATGACTAATTATATGTCACCAAAAACAAAATTTCTCAAGATTGAAAATAGAGAACCAAATACAAAATCTTTTATTTTATTTAGAGATTTATATAATCACAGATAAATTTTTAATTTAATAACATATATAAAAATCATATAATGTGTTGAATAAATGCCATCATTGTTATTATTGTTTTGTCTTTGTTAGTTTGGGTCTTCTGAGCAGCAGACACCAAGACAGTGTAGGGGAGGTTCTACCCTCTACCCTCCTAGGTTCAGTAGCTGGGTCTGTGAGGTGAACTGACAACAGGAAGATTAACAGGGGAAAAGGTATATACATGTATTAATTTTTTTTTTTTTGCTTGAGGAAGATTAGTCCTGAGCTAACATCTGGGCCAATCTTCCTCTACTTTATATATGTGGGTCACCGCCACAGCAAGGCTGATGAGTGGTATAGGTCCACTCCAGGGATCCAAACCTGAGAAACCAGGCTGCAAAAGTGGAATACACTGAACTTAACCACTATGCCATGGGGCTGGCCCCTTAAATTTATTAATTTTTAATATTATATCATGAGAGCATCACAAGAAAAACAACGAATACTCAAAAAAGTGATGAGATTTGAGAACTTATATATTTTCTCAATAGGGGAAGGGGACTTAAGGGAAAATAAATAAGTTTTAGAAGAATAGATGGGAGCTATAATAGTTTGTGATAAAGTTTGTCTGGGTGTGGTGTTGACTTCTAGTCTCCTCTCCTTTGATAAGATTCACTCTTCCCTTGTTGATGAAAACTCCAGGGGAGGGGACTTATGACATTGAGTTCCTTTTGGAGCTTTAGGCAGATAAGGGGAGTTCAGAGACAGCCTTTCCCTGCACTTACTGTTTTTTGAGTGCCTTCAGCTCAGAATAATCTTTATTCCAAAGAGGCGTATTTTAGGGTGGCATATTCTACCCCCCTTCAGTAGGATTAAATGTGCAAGAAACTTGTTGGGGAAAATTTCTGGAAGGAAAAATGAGGAGAGTTAGACGAGGGAAAACACATCAGACTTCAAAGTAGGACCAACATCTGTGAAGGAGATAGGGCAGGAAGGAGGATTGAAGAAGAGTCTTTAATTGTAGTGAAATTCCAAGAAAGTTTTTGCCAGGCTAGTGGGGAGTACTCAAACTCAAAGTTGCTCACAGGAATGGGCTGCCTTAGTACCCCTGCTGCACTCAGGCACTGGCTGGGAGCATTCCATGAGAAGCATGGCTTTGGCATGGTAGTGGGTACATTCAGTGTGTAGTAGTCAATCATGCTCCTGAAACAAGGGATCTCTGTAGCCCATCTTCACAGCCGGCATATACCATTTTCAGTTTGTTAGAGAGAATCTTCTTAATCTCTTAGGACATCTCTAGAATTTCTCAAGCATCTATTTTTCCATTCCTATGGAATAGAATTCAAAACATGACAATATGCCTTCATCTGAAGACATATCTTGAAAGAGATTGTATGAAAAGCTATCATCAAAGGTACACATTTACCTGGTTAAAATAGCCAACTTCCTAAGAGATAATCCAGTTTGGCATGATATACAAAGGGAATAAAAATACCTAAAAGGTAGTTATCTTCACAAACAGACCATGCCAGCAGGTCTAAGAGTCAGAGCATAGAAATGGGGAATTCAGGAGTAGGAAGTATGTAGGTGTTTAAGGGAAACATTAGGTAGCAGACTGGGCTAGGACTGCTGACTAGGATTCAAGGCCAGGGTCCAGTGCCTGGGAAGTTAACAGGTCGAGTAAGGGTAGGACAGGACCCCAATCCTAGAGTCTGGGAAATAAACCATTTTCAATGCAGAGATTCAGAGTTTCAGGCACAGGGAACAAAGTTAGAATTTAATGATAAGAATTGGGTTATAGGATAGGATGGACAAAATCTTTAACAAATTGGAAGCCCAGTTATCCAAACAGTAAGAATAGTAGCAAGAGTAAGTTGATCATGTGTCCCATTGTGTTGGGCTAGAATTTCTTAAAGTCTTCCTGCTTTAAGTTATCAGTACTCTTGGAGACTGGGCCAGAGACGAACTATATTTTATTTAAAGATTTTCCAGTGACTCTAGAGGCTGAAGCTTAGAAATGAGACAGGAGCAGTTGCCCTCTTCTTTCTAGTTCAGGCTATTGCAACCTTATCATTGTTCTCCCTGCTTCCATCTTGGAGTCTATCACATTGTTGCTGAAAAACTTAGATGGATTTAAGATAAAGATACACACGCTCCCAGTCTGCATATGACCTCATTGAATTGTCTGGATTATTTCCAGTAATGTTAATGTTCTAGTATCACTGTCTTTTTATTCAGCACTATTACAATGATAGCTAGTCTGTTCTGCTGAATGCTACAGGGGGCTATTTAGGTTTTATATTTCAGCAGTATTTCATAGGAGGCTTGTCCGGGCTGATCTTGGAAATCTTCAATCAAGAAGTTCTCAGCTTTTCTTCCTTGGTTATTTAATATCAAGAACTATGAAGTTCAATGGCTGTCCTGTGTATATATAGAGCTTTCTAGAAATATTCAGTTTATGTAGCATAATTGGAAAACCTTATTTTACAATCATTTGTGTTTGTGCAAGCTTGAATCAAGAAAGTCAGCAACAATAATACTGGAAAGTTATTAGTATAAGAACTTCTGGTTAGCATATGCAATTTCTCATATATTCTCATCACTTCCATTCTTCAAAAATGCCAATTTGTTATTATAATAATGAGAAATACATTCCAGGAATCATAAACTATTTTATTACTTACAAATATAATTTTAAAAATTCCAGCTGTTGTCTATACCATGTTAATTACTTCTAACTGTAGCATTGATTTAAATTATCCTCAAAGAACTATATTAGTCCAGAAAGTCTCCTCTGATATATGTATTGATTTGTTATGTAAACTCATCTAAAAATTTTAACAGTGAGCACTTGTTTTTTAGTAACTATAATAAATCACTTTTTTTTTAATTTTTGTATTTAAAATATGGTTACTATAATTTCTGAATCAGCTAATAACTACCTTTACATTTTTAAAAGTGATGTCTGCTCAAGTGAATAAAAACTTATTTTTCAGAATTCTCCTCGTTCTATAGTTAGCATAGGGCATTTTCATCTCTAGGGTAACATTCTAAGTCTAATACAGCTTCCATTCTTACATGTAAGTAGAAAATGATTTATGTTTTTTCATTTCTAGCTTTACATAAAGCACAGAATTACTCAAAATGAAAATGCATTATTCTGGAAATCTCTCACTACTGGAAAGTTTCCAGACCAATATCTCTCCAAAAGAGAAAAGGTTGTTTAATAATGGGCCCCAATGCCATTATCATACAATCTGTGTATTTGCTATCTGAAGATCAGCCCATCGGATGCAATTGATTTAAGAGAATGTACTTGGAGTGATTTCTGGGCTCTCGATATGGAAACCTCTTTTTAATGAATATGGTGGATGGGCTAAAAGGGAGCTGAAACACAATTTATTAAAGATGCTTACTAGAGTTTGAAACTTTTTGGAAAGTGCATTTATATCTTTTGCTAAATCCCCAGGAAATAAGAAGTTCTGACAAGATCTTTTATTATAACGTGTAAAAACCTACTTAAGACTTGCAAGCATAAAATGAGAAATTAAACAGCTTAGTTGTGAATTATTTTCTTTCATAGAGCATTAAACATTAATAGGATAATATTTCTATTTAGAACCAAGAAACAGGATCAAATTAATATACTAACTTATTTATTCATGTGATTCATATAAATGTATTAATAACATTTTTCTTGATCTCTAAAGAAAAAGCTCTATTAGCCATTATTTTCTACAAAAAAAAATGAAGCATTTCGACTTGGGTAAGCTTGTGGTATTTCCTTAGGAAACGTTTTATAAAACTTTTTAGTATTGCCACCTTAAGGTCAAGGTGTATATTCTATTGAGGCTCCATTGTGTCACTCCCTCACACTGATGGAAAGAGCAGGGAGAGTCACTGGTATGCAGCAGATGTTTAGATTGCTGGGAACCAGCCAGTCCTCAGGGCGCCAGTCTAGGGAGCTTCTGTCTCATTCTGGTCTTGGTTGACTCACAGACATCAATGTGAAGGAGAAGAACAGGTGAGACAACAGAGATAAGTAACTACAGTATCGCCCGTGGTGAATTGACCAGTGTCAGTAGCAATTAGCAGCTTGCAGATGCTCTCTAGAGCAGTGCTTCTCAGACTTTAACATGCATATAAATCCCCTTGAAATCTTGTTAAATTATAGATTCTGATTCAGTAGGTCAGGGTTGGTGGCTGGGGCTGAAATTCTGCAATACTAACAATCTCCTGAGTGATGCTCATTGTGTTGATATACAGTCCACACTTGGAGTGGGCCAGTCTGGGCATTGCAGACTCAAAGTTACCTTTACCTGAGGCACCATCACTTCCTTTAACACCTCCCCAAATTTCCTCACAAAATGGAGATCACCAGACACATTTGAAGTATGTTTTCTCATTATACCTCTAATACTGTAGGTGGAGGTCTTTTGCAAGGGCAAGAGAGAGACATTTAACTCCATTTGCTCAGAGAACTGTTTGTTCCTTGGTCAATCCCTACTATTCTGCAATTCTCTATATTGGCTCTCTTTCTCCATCTCTCTTTTCCTGTCCAAAGTTTGGCCAAACTGTTCAAACTTTGAGGCTTTTTATTTCTACCTAGCTAATTCTGATGACCTCCCCTTAAGCTAGTCATTAGATTCTCCTGCTGATCAGTTCTCTAAACTCAATCCATTAAGGATTTGGGAAAACATTATGTTCATTTTTAATGTAAACCCTATACATTTATATGGATAGAATTCTAAAAGATGTGATAGAGGGAATAAAACTCTCCCGAAGACTTCTAAGCTGATATACAGGCACAAAATAAGCTTGGGTTGATTCTGAAAAACAAGCTATTTTCTGACTTTCTGTATGCCTCCAAAGGGACTTCAATCTGTTTTGCTGTGTATACTTCTCTGGATGCAGAGATGACAACTTAAGTTTGTAGAATGATTTTCACGTCACAAAGAACCTTCATGTAGATTATCTTTTTTATTTGAAGCAATTGATGAGGAGAGTGGGATCTATCATTCTTCAGATTGTATATTTTGAATGATGCTGCAAGTTACTTCTTCCTCCACATATCTGTCTTTTCTGTTAGACTTGCAATAGTGCCTAAAATGCCACTTTTGGATTCTTAGCTGTGAATAAGGCATATAAGTCTTGATAGTTATTAAAGATAGCCGTAAACTAAAAACGTACCTTGAGAATTTATAAAGTTCATTGTAGTTAACGTTCTCTAGCCAGTGTCTTCTGCATCCCTTCCTTCCTGTTTATATATTCTGGCTCATACATTCTCTTTATTTTTGCTTGAGGAAGATTAACCCTGAGCTAACATCTGTGTCAATCTTCCTCTATTTTGTATGTGTGTCGCTGCCACAGCATGGCTGACGAGTGCTGTAGGTCGACGTCCGAGGTCCGAATCCGCAAACCCAGACCACCAAAGTGGAGTGCACCAAACTTAACACCTATGCCATGAGGCTGGCATCCATACATCCTCTTAATGATGCAAGTCTTTAGGATTCTTTTTGATTTTCTCTTTTTCTTTTATTATTCTAGCTGTTATTAACACAGGCTCATTTTCTTTGGCTGGAAATTTTTCCGTTCACAAACAGTACACTTGAGACTCTGAATTCTTATTTAGGCTTAGATAGCTTTCTTGAACTCCAGGAATATACTTCCACTACCTACTTGCATATATCTACAAAATATGTAAAAGGCTAGATGAGAATTGGGGCTTGAGAGTAACCATATTAAAGATTTTAGTAAGAGGTAGATATAACATGTTTAGGTTAATATGCTTGTTATTTTATATTCTATGTTAAAGTTAGTGATGAGAAACGTTCATTACAACAACCTCCCTTTCAAGTGCCCTGATAAACTATTTATTATGACTTTCTTCAGAATCTTCTTCTTACTAAGAATGGAAAATATGACTATGAGGATGTCATAAGTATACACACTTTCAAAGGATAAGTAATTCTTTTTAACATTTATAATCCCTAAGTGTCTGAATCCATACAATTTCTCATATGTAAATTGAATTATCCTTTTAAAGCAATAATCTGTATGACTGGAAAGCTACCAGTAAATTAAATTAAATTTTGAAAGTGAGTAAGTAAATATCCATTTAACCAATAAAACTCTTGCTTATGTTATGTTTTTGCGACATAACCTGTTCATAAATAGTAATGTCTGTTGATAAAGAGAAAAGTCTTCAAAAGTTTAGTGAAAATGTTTCTTTTTTATTCTTAGAAAGAATTGGTTTTATTTTGTACATTGTTAAATGATTATCTCATTTCTCTTAGCAACTTGTTTCATTTAACATTATAAATACATTTTTTTTGGTTTAGCATGATGTATATTTTTATCCTATTTAATTATTTACTTTTATTAATATGCCTAAATTACAGAGTAGGGCTTCTAGAAGAGTTGAACTCTTCTTAACTACAACTTAAATTTGTAGAACCTTATCATAATTTTAAATAATAAATTTAATTAAATGATTAAAGAAATATAAAATCCCTCCATTGTTTTAACTACTGCAAAAGTTTGGAGTTAATTATGATCTATGAAATTATAAGATGTAATAATGTATAGAGTGGTAATGAGTTGAAAATTTCTGAAGTATATGCTGTATAGCATCAAGGTTAGACCCAAGGAATCATGAAAAAATGAGGAATAGTCATTTTATTGACCACAAGGTAAAATATATTTATAGAAATAAAAGAACAATTTTAAAAATGGCATATATTCATTAGAAAATTTTACTAATAATAAAAGGGAAACTAAAGTTGCTGAGATCTTAGAAGCTTCATAGCTACATCAAATTGCCATTATATATTATAAGATAGGTACTTCCAATCTGAAACTCAGGACGTCCTCTTAATATTTAGTCCAGAAACTAGAAGATAGTTAAATTCTGGAGGTCATGTCTATCAGATGTAGCAGCTAATATACATCATCACCTAATAGCTGTGAAGCTGTCTTGGTACCTTTCCTAAGAAGTAAGCTGACATTTCTCAAGGGGATTCTTTTCAAAGAGCAGCCATAATATAGGTAATTCTTGCTAATTTAATGACCACCTATAAGCTGTATATGAATATAATAATAAGGATGCCTTGAAGATGTCATTGTCATAAAAATACAGATTCTGGATCTGAGACCTTTAATCAGATCTTTATTTTCTAGGACTGGCTTACCAGTTTTCAAATTAGCTATATTAAAAAATAATAATAATAGATATTAAATTATTAAAAAGTTATAAATTGCTATAAATCAATGAAAGTGTCTCTATATTAGAAGGCCTTTTTGTATGGAACATATAATGCTAACATATGCCACTTAGTGTTTGCTGCACACCTCCCATCCTTATCTACACAAGTCTATTGTGTTGTTGGCTCTTCCTTTATCAAGAGCTGTTTCATGGCTAGCTGGACTGTGAAAGCTAAGATGAACTCTTTACTGTGATTTCAGTAATCACAGTCAGGACCCTGAAGCTATGGGAATTATATGAAGAAGAGAAAGGAGATGAGAGTTAATAATTTGGAATTTGCCCAGCTTATGTCCCAATCAAATGCTTAAGAAAAAAAAGAGCTCAGTTCAGAAACAGAAAACCGTAGCTGCTATTTTAACAGATACTAATCATTTGTCTATTTTTCATTGTGATCTTTATGTGATGTTTAGTATTCTTCTGTACATTGGAAAATAGTGACTTAAATCCACCATCTTGTCTCTTTTCATTCTGGTTTTATCAAGTAATAATCTGGCAGAACTCTAAGCAATGCAATAAAATCTCTGATCCTGGACATGGCCGGCGTCCTGACTGGGGTCATGCCTATACAATTTGCCTGGCATTATGTTCTAAATTTACATTTGATTTGATCAAACATATATGCTTTCTCTCAATATTCACTTGACAAGAGATGAAAGGAAAAAGAACATGCTAAGTAATTCTAATGTGGTTATAAGGGTGTGCCAAAACTGTAATGGATCTGAGGTTTTCACCATACTTGTAAGCTAACATGTTCCACTGCCACTATATTGGTGGATGTTGGCAGGAAACATGAGACTCCCGGGACATAGATGAAGGATTTTTTTTATTCCTAGCAAGCAGCATGAGCATCAGTATACTCGTGTCCATTCCTCTTGCCCCAATCCCATGGAGGCGATGTAATGGACCCAGATGGGTATCTATAACAGTGGGTTACATTGTAGGGAACCCTGAGCTTGGGAACCCAAATTTTTTATAATAGGCAGCGAACATTCCTGTCATTTGCTCTGGAGGGAGACACTATTTCTGTCTTCCAATGCAGAAACTGCACAGAAAAAATGGGCAATTAGTGCTTCATTTACAAGACATATATAAATGCAAAAGACTCGTGGGAAGTTGTCTCCCAACAGGATGAGGAATATGTCATCATTCGAAAGTTATTGGATCCTTGCCCCCATCTCATTTACATCACCTTCTCCACCCCTACTCTCCCATGAAGCTCAATTAATAGATAAGGGAAAATGCATTTTGCAGTATGGATATTAAAAAGATATGTCTACAATTTTGTAGGAGTTTGGAAAAAAGTATAGTAAATTTTATAAAGGGATGCAAGGAAAATATGGCTATTAGAATGTGAGAAAACCAAAATATTTTACATGCTACTGTGATAAAAACTGTTGACCAGGTATTGTAGACGATAAACAATTTCAAAGACTTGAACACTTAAAATTGACTAATCGTCATTTGTTAAAATTTATTTTTCAAATTATACTTAAGATAATATCAACAGAACTAAACTTGTACATTATGTGTATTCAAACAAATATCTTGTACTCTTTCATAATTTGTTCTTATATGTCTGATGCCCTAAAACTTTAGGTAATGTCAAAAGTAGAAATAATATGCTCAATGTTTAAGGGTTTTCATTTGTTTTGTTATGAAAATTAGAGAAAATCACTTGATGAATTGTCTATTAAATATAAATAAATGAAAAAGCCATTAATAAAAAGTTAAAAAGTTGGGTGGATCAGAACTTATTAATCTAATAATTATAATGATGTTCTAATTCTTAATTTTTACGAGAAAAACAGACTCCTGAATAAATTACATAGCTCTTAGTAATTTGACCATTATATTATCATTTTTCTTATTCAATTTTTTTTTTTTTTTTAAGATTTGAAAGGAGTAGTGTTAAAAATGAAGCAATCATGGATAATCCTGATGAAAATCACAGGAAAATATCATCCATAATAGTGAATAAATGTTTTGAGTTTCTGCACTTTCTGAACCCATATCAAGGAAAGTAATTAGAAATTAGAAGTGTTAGTGGAAGTTGTTAAATAAGTTGGTGTAAAAATGCAAGCTGTTAGGAATTCTAAATTTTGATAGAATATTTTTATACCTTTGAAGGAAAGCAACTGATGCAAAAGCAGAGGCCAAATTGGAATCAAACATAATATTGGTATTATTAGGATGCCTCTAAAATACTCTTCAGTAACATAGGAAGAAATTACAAAATTTAATTTACTGTATTTCAACAAGTTCTGCCATGAAATTAAGATGTTTTCATTATTTTGATGTCATTTTTCTTCTGTCAGTTTGGGTTATGTGAGAAGTTTCTATTACTGAGAAGGAATTGAAGAGGAGATATTGAAAGACAATTCTGCCATATTTTGGTTCTTTTTTCGCTCACCTGCTCATGTACAGCCTTTATTCAATATACTGGATAACGTCATCCCCTTCTTTAGGGGGACAAATTTCCATCAGAGTACTAAACCATACTTTGGACATGGATTTGGTCTGACAAACTGTAAACTCAAAGGCGTATTTCTTCCCTAACACAGCCGGCATATGATGGTGAAGTAATAATGGGTTCACCACCACAAAAAATCCCACTTGGAAAAGAACAGGGAGAAACACATGGATTTACTGGTGCAGAGCAATTACCATATCCCATTACCAAGAATAATAATGATCATCTGCTCTGAGAGTGAAGTAGGCTTCTTAATTAGTCCATCTAGCAAATCTTTATTTTGCTTTACTGAAGGAAACCCTTTCTTATTGCCCTTACCACTCTTCATTCTGAACTCTAGGAGATTCAACATTGTTTATTTTTTTTCCATGTCCAAACTGAGCTCACTCCCTATTCAAGATGACCTCATGATCCAAGGAAGCTACTGGAGCTACAGGTATTCACACATTTCACATAGGAAGGAGGAAGGTTGGGAAAGGCAGTAGGAGGATTTACTTCCTAGTTGCATTAGTTCTGTTTAAGGAGCTATCTATGAAGCTCAACAAAATGGCGACCACTTACTTCTCTTGGCCATCCGTAGCTGCCAAGAAGCTTGGAAAATATAGTCTTGACAACTATTTTCTCTCTTTCCCCGTAACCAAACATGCAAATATTCTCAAGATGCTTAATCCCTTCAACCACAGGTCCTTTAACTGCATGGCACTTGTGCTCCAGCTATGCTATTTTTTCCTTGCATTTTCAATCTAAAACATTAAAAATGTATTAAATATATCCATGATCACTTTTTTTATTAGTGTCTCAATCCACTGCAATCTCTTTTCCACTGCATTCCCCTCTACCCCAACATTTCATAAAAACTCCTAAAGAATTATTCAAGGAAATCTACTTGCTAAACCAAGTAAAACTTTTCAGTTTCTTTTTTTTAATTCATACTCTTTGAAGATTTAGGCTCTATGGCCCACCTCATCTATCCTGAACTTCTCTTATCCCTTAATTTCTTTGAATCTACTTTTACCATCTGCTCCTTCCCTCCTATAATTTTAACAGAAATTACTCATTCTCCATTCTAATGGCAATCAAATCACGTGTATTTAGGCTACTATTGATTCTTATTGTCTTAGAAACCATAAATAATCATCTTTCTCCTTTATATTTAGCCACTCTATATAAAATGGGTTACTCCCAACAATATTTAAATATGCTGTGTTAGGCTAAATGGCCCTCCAAGACTTCCATCCCCTCATCCCTAGAATTTATGAATGTTACATGGCATGACAGATGAATTTTCAGATGTAAGTAAAGTTATGGATTTTAAAATAGGGAGATTAGAATGGATTAACTGATGGGTTCAATCTAATCACATGAATCCTGAAAAGCAGAGAACTTTATATGGCAGAAGAGAAAGGTGAAGAGTTTAGAAGCATGAGACAGACTTGACCTGCCAGAGTTGGAGAGGCCAAATGGAAGGCCCAAGAAGGAATGTGGGCAAGCTCTAGGAGCAAAGACTGGCTCCCAGCTGACAGTCATAAAGGAAATGAGGACCTGGATCCTACAACTGCAGGGGACAAAATGCATTCAACACCCTGAATGTGCTAGGAAGCAAATATTTCCCTAGAGCTTCCACAAGGAATGCAGCCCTGCCAAACCTTGATTTCTGTCCCTCAAACTTTTGACCCACAGACACTGTGAGAGAAAAAATTTACATTGTTTTGAGCTGCTTGGTTTGTGCTGATTTGTTAAGGCAAAAGTAGAAAATTAATATACATGCAAAATCTTTTCCCATCTTAACACAAATGGAATTCTGGGACTGTGGAGCCTGAAGATGGCTTCCCTCTCCTCCCCAGCCAAGTCTAGGTAATTTGCCTATCCTGAGCCAAGTGGCTGCTGACATTTGCAGGCTACTGGGAGGGACTGAGTCCTCAAGGTTTATGGACATCCTTTTACAGAGTGATGTGGAGGACAGGAACTTGCCTAGAATATGGCCTAAAAGTCCAAAGGCCTTAGTGGAAGGAAAAAGTTCCTGGAAGGAGCACTTTGTGGGGGAATTACTGAGATCTGGGAGGAATGCCGTGGCCTTTAGTGAGCGTGTCAAAATGCCAGAGAGGAACTAAAAGAGCAAGCTGGGTCCTCCCAAAATTCAGGGGGCAGAGGAGGGGCCAGAACGGGAAGAAGGGAAAAAGATTGAGTCTTCCCTATTAGAAGCTGGGAAAGAAGGGAAAGATTAATTTAAGGAAAGATGTACTGCAAAGGCCTCAAGCAGAGGCTAACATTTTGCCCTTAATCCACAGACTCACAGTAAGGCTAATCCTTTTGCTATTTTCACCTTAATGATGTCCCACATTTCAACATGAGCCACAATAAAGCCAATAAATAAATGCATAAATAAACAACTGTTTTTCTGATAGGGTCCACACACCAATACAAAAGGATTAGATTGAATAATCAAAACTGGTACCCAATAATGCAGAATTATTGGGGAAAAATGATGAAATCTGGAATTACAAAGAGAAAAAACAACAAAAAACATCATAGCACTTAGAAGTTCTAATGGCAACATTATAAAGTCCTCCTGGAGCATAAAAGTACACTAGTCAAATTTAGAAAATTCAGTTTATGAATTAAAGGAGAGCGTGATGGAGATTGAAAGCTGAATTAATACCCTAGAAGATCAGATGCAAGAAATATCTTCAAGCACAGACCAGTAAAATAAATAAATCTGAAAGACTTATAGAATAGATCTGAGAGACTCAATGTGAATAATAGATTCTTCTGAAGGAGAAAAACGAGCAGGACGTAGAGAGAAAGCATTACCAGACAATTTCCTTTAGCTGGGGAAAGGCCTGAATTTGCAGATGTAAAAGTTTCCTGTAAGTTATAGGCTGCATTGAAGAAGAAACAAATAACACTCTGGGCATATCCTGGTAAAAATCATAAACTCTAATGAACAAGAAATCTTACAAACTTCCAGAAAATTGAAAAAACAAAAAGCCTATCTATAAACAGGGGAAAATATCAGACACTTATTGAACTTTGCACCCACAACAATAGATGGCAGATGACTTAGTGTTTATAAACTAGTGAAAGAAAATGACTGCAACTTGAGAATTATTTTACCAGGGAGAATTCACTCACCAGTTAAAGGGAAGTAGAGCGATACGAGAAATCAAAGACGATACCACCCAAGTGCCTCTTGAAAATTAAGGAAAAAAAAATACTTTCAGAGAATCTACATAGCAAAGAAGGAAATGAGAAAAGAGAATACAAAGTCTTTAGAAAACACTGGAATGATATTAGTTCCTACCAAAACATATGGGACACAGCAAAAATTATTCTTATAGGAAATTCTATAGCCCTGGATTAATTATCTAATGGTGTACATAAAATTACCCCGAAACTTTACCTTTAAAAAAAAATTATCTCTCGTAGTTTCTATGGGTAAGAAATTTGAAAGTGGCTCAGGTGCACATTTAGCTTAGTGTCCCTCAAAGGTTGCTGTCACGTGTCAGCTAAGGATGAAGTCATTCGAAGGCTTGACTGGAGTTGGAGAATCCACTTCCAGGGTGACTCTCACATGACTAGCAAGTTGTTATTGATTTTTGTCATGAGGCCTCAGTTTCTCTCCATTAGCAACTTTACCCTGGGCTGCTTGAGGCCTCATGTCAAAAAGACATCGAGGGAACTTAAAATGCATGTTGCTAAGTGAAAGACGCCAATCTGAAACGGCTCCCTACTACATCATCCCAACTGTGTGACATTTGGAGGAAGGCACAACTACGGAGAGAGTAAAAAGATCAGTGGTTGTGAGGGGTTGGGGGAGGGAGGGACGTATGAACAGGTGGAGCAGAGGGGATTTTTAGGACAGTGAAACTATTTTGTATGATACTGTAGTGGTGAATATATGTGGTTATACATTCGTCAAAACTCATAGACTGTACGACACAAAGAGTGAACCTTAATGTAAACTATGGATTTTAGTTAATAATGTATCAATATTGGCTCATCAATTATAATAGATGTGCCATGCTAATGGAAGATGTTAATAAGGGAAACTCTGGGAGAGAGGGGAGAGTGGAGGGAATGGGAGAGAGGCTATATGGAAACTCTGTACTTTCCACTCAATTTTTCTGTAAACCTAAAACTGTTTTAAAAAATAGTCTATTAATTAAAAAGAATGCAAACCTAGAGAGAATGAGCAAATTTTATGGCAAAATAACCTGAGTTGACAATGCAAATGTCCAAAATTGACAAGAGAATAAGTGGAACATTCAAATACACCAATTGCCATAGATAGCTTCATATATTAATTTTATCTAATCTTTTGAATTGGTAATGTAAATGCTACTTCAAATATGTAAAATATGTAAAGGCTTAGAAAAATATGGAAATTCCTCTATTTGATAAAGAATTTATAATTCTATAATAAACTTGATATTGATAGTACAAAAAATGGAATTATAAATTAATCTCACTTATGAATATAGATTAAGAATATCACATTAGCCATTAGCAAGTAGGATATAGTTGTTTAATCAAGGAATGATATACTATGACCAAGGAAGATTTATATCACGAATAAAAAATGATTTAATATGAGAAATTCTGTCAACATATGATAAGGTTTTTTACTCCCAAGGGACAACACAAATATTTCCAAGAAGTATTTGGCAAATATAATTAATACTTTTGCAGAAGGATGTAATTTTATGGTCCATCTTTTTATTCTGTGGAAATTCTTTTTTTTTTCTTTAATTTTTTTCCCCTTGCCCCTCTCTGTGGAAATTCTTGAATATATACATTGAGGAGAAATAAGCCTGTCATAATTGATCTCATATCTTTTATCCAGTTAATTTCCTAATTCTTCCTTTCTTCTCCTCCGCTCCCCACTTTCTCTCTTCATTCTTTTCTTCCCCATCTCACTCCAAAGGCATCATATGAAGGACTTTTAGGCAGTTGCAAAGATAACTTGTTCCAGTTAAGGTTACATTAAGCCATAAGTAATAGAAACCTAACTATAGTGGATTAGACAAGTACAGTGTTTATTTTTCTCACCCTAGAAGAAGTCTGAGGTTTGTAATCCAGGCCTGGAGTCATAAGTCAACAGTACCATGGGGTATCCAGATTCCTTCTATCTTTTCATTCTATCCCTAACGTGTTGCTTTTGTCTTCATGCTCCCAAGATGCTCTGCTAGCCATCAGAATTACTTAGTAATGGTGAATAGTGAATGGAAAAAGCTTTCTCCAGTTGAAATTTTGTCTTTATAACGGAAAGCAGAATATTCTAATAAGGCTACATTTATTTCATAACTGTTGGAATAATAATAAATATCCTGTCCATCAATATTCACAGTACTTCTTGTATTCATCAGCTGTTTGCAGTAACATGTAACCCCAAATCTCGTAGGTTTACATCAACAAAAATTTATTTCTCAGTGATATTGAATGTTGGTGGCTGTTTATCTGCTGCACATATCTTTTCACCCTAGGAATCAGGCAAGAGGAGCAAACTGTATTTGCCACATGCTGTTCTCAAGGCAGAGGGAAAAGACCAAGTGGTAGAAACTTTCAATGTCTCTTAAAGCTTTTGCTCAGACATAACATACATCATACATGTTCACAGTCCGTGGATCAATGTGAATCACATGGACAAGACTGACACTTAGGAGGGAGGTATATTTTGTGCACAAGGAGCTGCTATAAGTCACAAGGCAATGGATAGAGCTGTCTAATCCTTTCAGAATGAAAAAAATAGTTGGGAACAATAATGTTCCCCATTAGTATAAGTCTATAACTAGGAGACAATTTACTATAGTAAATAATAGAATTGGCTTTGGAGTTGAACCTGATTCAATCCTGGCTCTGTTGATTGCAGGTTGTTTCTAAGCCTTAGATTTCTTAGTGATATGTTAATTTCTATGATAAATGCTCTATTACAAAACACTTGTTTTAAATTGCCTTAAAAATGACTGGCACTTAGTAACTGCCCAATAATTTGTTATCATTTCTTAGACCATATTAAAATAATCAATCTGGGCCGGCCCCGTGGCTTAGCGGTTAAGTGCGCGCGCTCCGCTGTTGGTGGCCCGGATTCGGATCCCGGGCGAGCACCGACACACCGTTTCTCCGGCCATGCTGAGGCCGCGTCCCACATACAGCAACTAGAAGGATATGCAGCTATGACATACAACTATCTACTGGGGCTTTGGGGGAAAAATAAATAAATAAAATCTTTAAAATAATCAATCTTATTTTTCAATGGGAATCTCAACCAACTTGATAAGATTGTGATAAATATATCCATAGACACTCTAAAAATTATCTGGATTTTCATTCTACACTTTGTTTAGACGGGGAAGGGTGAAGCTTTGGCATTTCTATGTGAGATTGGAAGCTATATAAACTAAGCAGTATAAACAAGTTGTGTTAAATTTAAAAAGCCAAATATTTTATGCATTCATATTTGGTCTTACACAAGTGTATATAGCTTATGAATTTTCATGAAGTGACTTCATTTCAAGAATTTAAAGATCGATTGCTTTTTTTCAGATTGTGAATAATCAGTTAAATATATGTTATCATATCCAGTCATTCTCTGATCTTGCAGAAGATATCTAAAACATATTTGTAAATCTAAGAAAAAAGATGCTATTGATTTTTCAGGATTTTAGCCCATTTATTCACCTCTATAATAGCAATCCTCTATAGTTTTCCAAAGTACTCTTAAACAACTCTTGACAAAAATGAGATGAGATTCAGTTTTGTGACTTCTGGTTTTGGAAAGGAAGTAGACTATTGATTTATGTTCTTTTAAGTTTCTTTATTGATTAGTCCAATTTGCCTTAGCCTATTTTTTTTTTTGACATGGTTTCTTTAATTGACAAAGAAGTGTTAAGAAAATATGAGATTCAATTAAATCTTTGACCAGAATTATTTTTATCATCTTTAATTTTCCATCCCCTGGTTCAGAATTCTTTTTTTTTTTTTGTGAGGAAGATCGGCCCTGAGCTAACATCTGCCAATCCTCCTCTTTTTTTTGCTGAGGAAGACTGGCCCTGGGCTAACATCCACGCCCATCTTCCTCTACTTTATATGGGACGCTGCCACATCATGACCTGCCAAGCGGTGCGTCGGTGCACTCTCAGGATCCGAACTGGCAAACCCCGGGCCGCTGCAGCAGAGGGCGCGCACTTAACCGCCTGTGCCACTGGGCCGCCCCCCAGAATTCTTTTATTCTCCTTTTTTGCAACTCATAAGGCCCCCAAAAGCTTGCCCTTTCCTTTCTCAACACAATGGTTTAAAATTCCAGATGTGTGCAGTCCCAATTATCTATCTAAACATATCTATCTCATCATATTAGCATTGAAATGAAAGGTAGAATTTTAAATGAAAGTGATTTTTTTCTAAGAATACAAATTTCTGAATTATTTAGTGACTGACTTGTGGACGTGTTTATAATACACATTATAGAGAATTACAAAAAAGCATTTGGTACAACAAAGATGATTTCACATCCTAATGAATATCCCAGGGGGCACAAAGTAGCTACTGTATTTGACTATCTAGTGTATTTTTTCCCTCATATTGTTTCTTCTGAGGAGAGATCCAGCCCTCTGACTATAGGTATAGATGTCCTTGGTTGGCCAATTGTAGTAATTCATTTTCTAGGGAATAATAAATATTCTAGAGGTAAGCCTCAGGCCCAAGCTTTTGGGATTGCTGTGCAGATGTTGGAAAAGGAAGCTCTGTGTGTCCTAGGACAGCTACGCTGAGAGATGTGGGTCTGAAACCTTCAGCAGCTAACTGGAGCTTGGCTAGTCTCTGAGGCCCTGGAACTTGCAGCACCTCTTTAGATTTCGTGTCTCCATGAGATCCTTCCCAGTAAAGAGAACTAATAGATTTCTCTTTATTGCTTAAGCTAATTAAGTCTCTGTCACTTGTAACCAACATGTTCATTTCCCAAGTAACAGCAAGAGTGCTTACTTTGATAAATTAAAATTAAAAACAAAAAATTCCAGAACATTGAGTGTTTCCTGCCCTTCGTAAATTGAGAATGATTGTCTTATAAACCTAGTTAGGGCAAGCAGTGATGAGATGGTACGTGACCCCGTTGGGTGTTGCACTGTAAGTGGAGACAAGTTGAGGATTCATATGCACAGTCTTTGAACATCTTTAAAAAGATTTTATTGTTCAACTAGAAAGAATAAAAATAATATAGTAGAGCTGTGTCATAGATTAACTTACACTGATTCAAATATACATGTCTCTCCACTTCTTTCCTTCTTCATACACATCAATAATTAAGGAAGGAAGGAAGAAAGGAAGGAAGGAAGGGTGAGAGAGACAGAGGAAGAGAGGAGCTTTGTTACTTGTGTGTGTGTGTGTATGTGTGTCTAAAAGAGTTAAGCCCAGAGAGAAGCCAGGATATAATTAATCCAGGTAATTTTACAGATCCTGAGCATTTTATCCTACCATTCTTCTGTCTTTTCCACTCTCTTTCTTTCTCTTTTATGTGATAAAATATACTTTAATGTTTATTTTGTATATTTAAAGACATTGCTAAGCAGGGATGCATTCTCGATTAACCTGAGGATGGAGTGTTAAGAAATTATCAAGGGTAATTTTGACTCTACCTCCTGAATTAATTGTAGAACCTGGGTCCTATATGAAATATGACTCAACTATTTCTACAGTTACTTAAGTTTTCCAAGTTCATGTTAAAAGAAAGCATGGGGAAAGAAAGGAGTGGAAGTAAAAGTATGGGAAAGAAACATTAGGTTGTGCTTTACTGAATTTAGACACGTTTTTATAAAGCATTGTAACTCATGCAGAGGCCTGGCGTGAACTGTCTTATCATGTTCCGGAGTGGTAGGGAGATGTCTAACAATGAACTCATTGAGGAATACTTAAGTTATGACAGGCCAATTTAAAAATTCACTGTTGCTTAATAAGAGTTCACATTGAAGAAGAAATTATAGCTTTTTGCCTTATATTTGCCTTTCCACCCATATATTTGTTTACCAGCCAGGAGAGGAGAAGGGGGTTATAAATAAATAGATTAGTTATATTGTATTGTTTAAAACTTCCTGGATCAATAAGTTGTCCAAAAATCTTTAAATGTTTTTTAGCAGAAACTGGCTTGAATAAACCTTCTGATAAAATATAAAGGTGAGTAATAATCTCTTTATTATTTTTTTAATGTGTTATGGAAAATTTCAGATATTCACTAGGGAAGTAGTAAAATGAACCCTCATGAAGACATGACCCAGCTTCAAGAGTGATAAGCATTGTGCCAGGAGCAGGAGAGAGCCAGAGAAGTGGGGCACCTGGCAGCTGACTGGTTTAGCGGAAAGAGTAACATCAAGCCTTGACCTCATGATCAGTTCTCATAGGCCTAATGAAAGGCAGAGTCACTAGAGCCAATTTGATCAATATTCAGGACTGTTTTTGAGCACAGGTGAAAAATTAAGATTAAGATAAAACTAGAGACTGAGTAGGTTTTTAGGAGCTGTACTCTATGTTGTGGGAAAAAAGTCAATTAGTCATTTAGGACTAGGTGGCCAAATTCACAGTAGTGTTTTTTGCCTCTGACTTTAAATATGAGTCATCATGAAGGTTACCAGCAGGGAAGAGAGTAAAGCTGAAATTTCAATGGGAACTCAGAGAGCACCAGTCATTAATTACAGAATATCATGTGAACCAGAGAAGAATAGTACAAGTTGGAATGTCATTTCTAAACTTGTTTTTCTTCTCTAGCTTATCCCAGAGGTGTTTTTTTGTCTCAAGCTTGAATTGCAATTTGAATTGTATTAAAGAATCTGGGTTATAAAAAGACTTTTGGGGGCCGGCCCCGAGACGTAGCAGTTAAGTGCACGTGCTCCCTGCTGGCAGCCCAGGTTCAGATCCCGGGTGCGCATCAACGCACTGCTTGTCAGGCCATGCTGTGGCGGTGTCCCACATAAAGTGGAGGAAGATTGGCCCGGATGTTAGCTCAGGGCCAGTCTTCCTCAGCAAAAAAAGAGATGAGGATTGGCATGGATGTTAGCTTAGGGCTGATCTCCCTCACAAAAAAAAAAAAAAAAAAGATTTTTGCTTAAGCTTATTAAACTGTAAAACAGCTTATATACTGATATCTTCTCCAATTTTCAATCTGAAGTTCTAAAAGGCAGATCTTGCATTAAGAAAAATGAATAAGAGCACTGATTGGAATTTGGGAGCATGCTTCCTTGACCTAGAAGAATCTATATGGCGTCAACATGAACACTAAATGCTATACTAAGGCTTTGTATCACCTACGCTTCTTGATCTATGCAGTTCACTTCTGTTCAGTGCTTCTTGCACATGACAATTCTGTTCAAGTTGTATAACCTTAGAGAAAGTTCTGCTAAGAGAAAGTTATGATTCCATAAATAGCTTCAGTTATGTTGGCATAAAGATATAATTTAGAATTATAATTTATTTAGGCATCTTGATAGTTCTATGACAAATTTAGATTCTTTATGTCGTTTCTACATTTTTTATTATGATTTTTTAAATAATAATGTTTTACCATTTATTAAGATCCTGCATATATATGCCAGGCAATATTCTAAGTGCTTTATATTTAATCATTTATTCAATGCTCACATCAATCCTATGAGGACAATGTTATTATTTTCCCTCTTTGTACCAATAATGAAACATTTCTGAAGCAGAGAAATGTTAAATAGTTTCTCAAGAGCACAGAATTAATAAGTGGCTGAACAGAGATTCAAATTCAGGAAGTATGGCTGTAAGCCCTATGCCTGTAACCACTTGCCTATACAAACAAACACCAAGAAGCAACACAGAAAGGGATAATCAAAAGTTTAAAACTTTTTTAATTGGTAGTTAATTATAAATATGACCATTGACTTTTTTGTGTGTGTGTGTGAGGAAGATCAGCCCTGAGCTAACATCCATGCCAATCCTCTTCTTTTTGCCAAGGAAGACCGGCCCTGAGCTAACATCTATGACCACTGACTTTTAATTGTTCCAAAGTTCCAGGTAGTAAAACTAGGAACTGAAATTTGCAAAGGTGAAAATTTATAGCTTTTTCTGTTTTGGTAAGGATAGTAGTATTTTGTCTTAAGATTTCTAAAAGCGGATTTTTTTAAAAAAACTGTAAGAGCAATACTAGAATGACCAAAAAAAAAAAAAAGGAGGAATGGATTTAAATGAATAAAAATTCAGAAAGCTCTTCTTTTGAGTTCTTCAAAATATATAAAAAGTGAATACTGAGAAAGATTTCATGGAGAAAACCACTTAGAAGCAGGATCAGGCAAAGCAGAATTTTGTTATCAGAAAGAAGGCAAAGGGAGACCTGCTAACACACTTTCCATCTGTATAGGACATTAGCAGATGCTGTGAGCTGCACCTGTGTCTCTTGGGATTCACCACTTCAAGGTGTGCTGCTGTAGATTTCACTGGCAGCCAGAGAGATGACACTCAACCAATAGTGGTTGTATAAATACTCCAGCTCTCTGATCCTTCAGGTGGGATAACTCTAAGGTGTTTTTGACACTATATCCTAGAATTTTCCATGGGATTAATCTTCATTCACTCACAGTGATTGCAGACTTCCTGATGTGCTGTTTTTGGCTATTGTTCAGAGTTTATTACTGCTGTCTAATAAACTATTCCAAATGTTAGTGGCTTAAAACAACAGCCATTTTGCTACATTTCACAATTTTGTGAATCACGAATTTGGGCAGAGCCCAACTATGCATTTCTTCTGATTTATATGGCACCAAGTGGTATTCAGCTCGTGGCTATGCTGGTATCGAGGATCCATAATAATTTTGTTGTCATGCCTAGTGCCTCTGCAGAGACAGCTGTAGGGCTGAGCCGAGCTGGGTCTCTTCCTCTCCATGAATTGTCAGCCTCTCCACCTGGTCTCTCTAGCAGGTAGTTGGACATCACACATGGCAGTTTAGCACCCTAAGACCAAGTATTTCAAGAGATAGGAAGTTGAAGCTGCCAGTCTCTTAAGATTTTGCCTTGGATATTGGCACAAGCAACCCTCTGCCATACTCAACTGTCAAAGAAGTCCTAACACTCCCTCCTTCCACCAGACTGCAGGAGCAGGAAGGCATATTCCATCTTTTGATAGTAGGAGTTTAAAAACTTGTGGCTGTCTTTAATCTATCACACTGTCTTCTCCCCTTTTCTCTCGCACTTCTTTCCCCTCCCAGAGTTTTTTGTTGTGGTGGTGGCTTTAATGTGTATCATCCCAAAATGACCCTCTTTAGAACCTTTATCTCAGCTTTTCTTTCTGGGGAAACCCAAACGAAGAGAAGGAATTTTATATTTGGCCAAAAGAAGGGTTTTTATAGTCAATATTTCTTTTGATTCTTGGAATGCTATGGTGAGGTAGCTCTTATTATTGCCTCTTTCTCCTTAAAAAGGGTCATGGTGAGGGCCGGCCCCGTGGCTTAGCGGTTAAGTGAGCGCTCGGCTGCTGGCGGCCCAGGTTTGGATCCCGGGCACGCATTGACCCACCGCTTCTCCGGCCATGCTGAGGCCGCGTCCCACATACAGCAACTAGAAGAATGTGCAACTATGACATACAACTATCTACTGGGGCTTTGGGGGAAAAAAAAGGAGGAGGATTGGCAATAGATGTTAGCTCAGAGCCAGTCTTCCTCAGCAAAAAGAGGAGGATTAGCATGGATGTTAGCTCAAGGCTGATCTTCCTCACAAAAAAAAAAAAAAAGGGTCATGGGGGGCTGGCCCAGTGGTGTAGTGGTTAAGTTCACGTACTCTGCTTCAGCAGCCCAGGGTTCATGGGTTCAGATTCTGAACACGGCCCTATGCACCACTTATCAAGCCATGCTGTGGCGGCATCCCACGTATAAAGTAGAGGAAGATGGGCACGGATGTTAGCCCAGGGCCAATCTTCCTCAGCAAAAAGAGGAAGATTGGCAACAGACGTTAACTCAGGGCTAATCTTCCTCACCAAAAGAAAAAAAAATGGTCGCGGGTGAGAGATGTTAGCTGATTTGTCTAAAAAACAGTTGGGACTTGAATGAAGTTTTTAAAAGTCTAAGGCCAGTGTTTTTGCCACTGTACCTAAGAATAAAATAAAGAGAATAAACCTGAAAGGAGTCATTCAGGTAAAAGTAAGATTGAAATGTAAATGTGAGCAGCATAGGAAAGGAGGGGAATTAACTTTTGGTGCACACCTCCATGGTTCCAGGTGCTGCACCCCTAACTCTCACTGCTTTTATTTAATCCTCACATTGTAGATAATATCTACATTTCTTAGATGAAGGAACTAAGGCTTGGTAGCAAGCACAGGTTCTAATACAGTCTGTCTGGCCACAGAGCCAGACAGATTCAACTACACTTTAGTTTTTCCAAGGAGAAGAAAACGTTTAGTGGTGATTTCCCTGTGGGGGAAGTGAATTGCAGGCCCAGGGATACAATGAGATTCTTTAGCTCTGCAACTAGTAGTTATAGTGCCCTGCTGGGGAAGTTGAAGCAATTTTCTTCAGCATGATAGGGCCCTACATTTTATTATTATTTTTAAACAGCTGCTATTGAGGTCAAGTTTGACCTACTCCTGATATGATTGCTTCTCTGCTTCTCCACCTTTCCTGTGGCTGCCTTTATTCTGGCTGTCCCGTCTTGCGAATCACTGGATTTTGTTCTCTAAGTACTCACCACCTAGCTCTTCCTCCTCTTGCTCCCGAGTTTATTTTGCTTCAAATGCCACGTTAGAACCTTGACATTTCAGACATATATGGCTGATAAAAGAAAAACTCTACAAAAAGAAGCTCAATCACACCCTTGCTAACATGATTTTATCAATTTTTTAAATTTGTTGCCAATATTGTAGATGAAAAAGTGATATATCACTCTCCTAAATGGCGTTTATTTGCATATCACTAAAACTCAACAACTTTCCTATTTATTTTCCAACGTTACTTCTTTTTTGAATTGCATTATTTTATTAATATTTTAAAATTAATCTGTAAACTTTATATGTATATCAAAGATATTTGTATTTTGAGATGTGTTGCAAATCTTTTCTCATAATCTATCATTTGTCTTTTAACTTTGTTTATGGTACATTTTGTTGAGAAATTTTAAATTTGCATAGAGTCCAGTTTATCAATATTTTCTTTTATGGATTCTGATTTTTCTATTTTGTTTAAGAATAAAGAACACAATGAAATACAAATATTCTTTTAAATTTATTATGATTATTAAATTTAAATATTTAGTCTTACATGGTAGTAATATAACGTGTTTTTCCTAATTGCTACTTTTAGCTATATATATAAACTATCTTTTCCCAATAAAATCAAACTTTATTTTAAAATCATATCCTTATATCTAAGGATACTCCCATATCCTTCATTCTGTTTCTGGTTGCTGGTCTGTTCCAATTATTTGTCTATTCTTATGCTAATAACCAGTGTGTGTACACACATATGTGTACGTGTAGTGAAGACAGTAGTCTTATAATAATATTCCTTTTTAATAGGAAAATTTGCAGCTATAAATCCTTCAAAACACTGCTCTGTCTTATCCCATACATTTTGGTATTTTGTATTTTCATTATAGTTTGGTTCCTAATGTTTAAAAATTTCCATTGTGATTTTTTTTCCTGAGGAAGATTCACCCTGAGATAACATCTGTCACCAATCTTCCTCTATTTTGTATGTGGGTCACTGCTACAGCATGGCCACCGACGAGTGGTATAGGTCCATGCCCAAGAACCAAACCCAGGTCACTGAAGCGGAGCGTGCCAAACTTAACCACTAGGCCACAGGAGTCGACCTCCTCCATTGTGGTTTTTAATTTGATCCAGGAGTTATTCAGATGTGTGTTTTATCTTCCAAATGTTAAATTCAGAAATTATTCTGTATGCTTTTAATCCTTTTAAACACATTGAAGCTTGTTTTCTGGCTCAGCATATGGTCTATCTAGATAAATGTGTTATGTATACTTGTAAAAAAATCTGTGTTCTCCAGTGTTGTGTATAATATTCTATAAATATCAATTAGTTCAAAGTGGTTGAAGAGTTGTTCATTTTATTTGTCTATAGTAATTTGACATATATATATATACACTTTTTGTCTATTAGTTCTATCAATTGCCAAGAGAGGGATGTTAAAATCTACCATTTTTTTTTTGAATTATCTATTTCTTTTGTTTATTCTGTCAACTTTTGCTTTTGGAATTTTGAAATTTGTTGTTAGGCACATAGACATTTGTAATCATTATGTCTTCCTGATGAATTAAACTTTTATCACAAAATGTCCCTTTTTATCTCTGTTTTATTCTTTGTCTTAAAACCTATTTCATCTAACGTTAATATAACCACTACAATGTTCTTATGCATTCTATTTGTGTGTATATTTGTTGTATCCATTTACTTCCAATTTATCTGTGTCTTTATATTTAAAGTTGGTCTCTGGTACACAGCATAGAGTTGGATCCTGCTATATTTTTCATTCTGATAATCACTGCTTTTCAGTTGGAGTGATTAAACAATGTCAAATTTAATGCAACTCTTGTTATGCTCTGACTTCAGTCTGCCACTTACTCTTTGTTATTGTTTGTCCCTCTGTTCCTTCTTTCCTGCCTTCTTTTGGCCTAATCAAATAAATTTAAGACTTTTAATTAATCTATTGGGTTTTTAGCTACATCTTTCTGAATTTCTTAGTGCTTGCTCTAGGGATTAATATATATCCTTAATATTTCCCAATCCTACTTGGAGTTAATATTGTATTACTTTTCATAAAATATAAGAAGTTTGCAACCATACTTCCCCACCTCCATCTTTCATATTATTTTTGTCATATGTATTGCATCTACAGACATTATAAACTCCACCCTATGGTGTTATAATTTTGGCGTTAAATAGTTTTTATGTATTTTAAAGATATTAAGACTAAAGATATTCTATTTGTCTTCAGACTTACAATTTCTGGTTGTATTTCTTTCTTTCTTTCTCAAATGCATTTTCCCATCTGATAAAATATCATTTTATCCTGAAAAATTCATTTCATGTTTCTTGTAGAGCATGTTTTCTGGCGACAAATCTCTTAGTTTTCTGTTATTTTTATTTCATATTTTGTTTTTATTTTACCATCATTTTTGAAGGATATTTTCTTCCGATACTTTAAACATGTCATTCCACTGCTTGTAATGTTTCCCTGTATTGCTTTTCAAGAGCTGCTTTCAAGATTTGTCTCTTTATATTAGATTTTCAGTAGTTTGACTATAATATGCCTAGATGTGGTTTTCTTTATATTTATATTTATCATAATTGGAATTCATTAAACTTCTTGAGTCTGTACATTTATGTCTTTCACCAAAATTTGGGTTTTATTGCACATTATTTCTTCAAATATTCTTTTCTACTCCTTTCTCTCTTCTCTGTCTGGGATTCTAATTACATCCATGTTAGACCTGTTGATACAGTCCCACAGTCCTTGAATACCTTGTTATTCTAAAACAATATATTTTCACTATATTTTCCCTATTACATAGTTTCTATTAGTCTATGTGCAAGTCTACTTCCTTTTTTTTTAAATCTCTAATCTGGGAGCTGGCCCTATGGCGTAGCAGTTACTTGCAGCACTTTGCTGTTGGCGGCCCGGGTTCCGATCCCGGGCGTGCACTGATGCACAGCTTGTCATGCCGTGCTGTGGCGGCCTCCCATATAAAGTGGAGGAAGATGGGCACGGATGTTAGCCCAGGGCCAGTCTTCCCCAGCAAAAAGAGGAGGATGGGCATGGATGTTAGCTCAGGGCTGATCTTCCTCACACAAAAAATAAAGAAATAAAATAAATCTCCAATCTGTTATGATCATTCTGTGATTTTAAAAATTCAATATTGTATATTTTTTTATGATTTCGTTTCCTTTTTATAGTTTCTGTTTCTCGGCTGAGATTTTTCATTTGTTTATTATGAGCATATATTGCTTTATGTCTTTGAACATAGTTACAATGACTGTTTTAAAATTCTTATGTGCCTATTTCAACATCTTGATCATCTCAGAGTCAGTCTTTATCTTACATTCTCTTCTTTCTTTCTAAGCCTAGGAATTTTAGACTGTATCCTGGATATTATGATGTATTATAGAGATTCAGGATTCTGTTTCGAAAGAGTACTGGTATTTTGCTTTATCAAGCAATTAACATAGCTGATCCTGTGCCTCTCCTGGCCTTGGCAGCAGAAGAAATCTCTGTTTAGTTCATTTAACTTTAGCTGTGCTGCCTGGTTTCTACTCCATACACGTGGGATCGGAGGTTAGTCTGAAATTTGGGTAGAGTTTACACCTAGAATTTTGGACTTTTCCACCTTGAATCTCCTTTCTGGGATTTCCTCCCTCATTTGCTGCTGCATAGTTGCTTGAACTCTATCCTCTGGCTCTAATCGCCTTGCTTGGCACGGATGATGATCTAATTCCAGGTGAAAGCTCTAACAAATTCACTCCCCAAGTGCCTTATAATAACTTCTGATAGCTGGTAGGTGTAGTAGCTATCTCTTCTCATTTCTGAAAAATTTGATGATTTTCCACAGTTATTATTTTATATAAAATTTTCAATCATTTTGTTCAGTTTAAACATACATTAGATTCAGATAAAAATTGCCTTAAATGAATATTACTTGAAGTAAGATTGATGTATATATATTCCATGAGAGCATGGTATCTCTCTTCATTTATATAGTTTTTATGTTTTCAATATAATTATGTTAATTTCTTTTTCTTTTTTTCTTCATATAAGTCTCATATCTTAATTGTTACATTTATTCTGAGGTATTTTCATATTTTTGATTTTTATTGTGAATGGGTCATTTATCCAGTACCATTTTTAACCGGCTTTTGCTAGTATAAGGAAACACAGCTAATTTTTGCATGTTCATTTTATTTGCAGACACACTATCAATTCAATTATTAACTCTAATGTTTTTTGTTTGTTTTGTGAGGAAGATCAGCCCTGAGCTAACATCCATGCCAACCCTCCTCTTTTTGCTGAGGAAGACTGGCCCTAAGCTAACATCTGGGCACATCTTCCTCCACTTTATGTGGGACGCCACCACAGCATAGCCTGACAAGCGGTGCGTCGGTGCGCACCCGGGATCCGAACCCGGGCCGCCAGCAGCAGAGCGCACACACTTAACCGCTACGTCACGGGGCCAGCTCCGACTCTAATGTTTTTATAGAATCTCTTGGGGTTACTAGATATGCAAAATGATACAATAATATCATTAAATATTGAACATTAGTTTTAAATGTTTTTACTCTTGTTTTTACAAATTTTGACTGTCTAATTTGTTGACCTATCCTATTATATTAACCAAAATCTACCTAATATGTTGAGTAATACTTAAATAATAATAAAAGACATGATATATATAATGGGCAACAATAAGAATTTTTACAAACTTTTGGAAAATATTTGACAATATTTACCAACAATTTTAAGAAATATGTATGCATGTTCTTTGTCCTAGTGATTTCACCTTTGAAAATCTTTCTTAGAGATGTAAATGAGTATAGTAGCACTTAGGGACATATGTTCAGGTGTGTTTATTTCTGCATTGTTTTTAATGCCAACAGGATCCACTCGAGAATAATCTGAATGTCCATAGGGAGCAGTTGAATAAATTGTGATATAGCCATAATGTGAAATACTATGTCGTCATTGAAACTAACTAGATCTATGTTTATTCACTTGGACTGATGTGCATTTTCTATGATCAAGCAACAAGTGGTAGAACTATATGTGTATTTTTACCAGTGTTTGTAGAAAAATAAATGTATGTGCATATATTTTCAAATATTTACATGTACAGAAAGAAGTATATGCCAATTGTGATGGTGGTTACAATTGAGAGGGTATGGAATTAAAGGAGAGGAAAGAAAAATTATTTATGTATTTTTTTAATGTGCCACTGTATTATTTGATCTAAATGCCTTATTTTGGTAGTTCAAATGTCAAAGTCAGTATCAACGTAGGAACCTCATTACAAACATAAAAATTCAATAAGTAAAAGCAATCTTATAATTAGATTACATGCCTTCTTTTATTTTCATAATTTCCTTTTTCTACTTTTATAAGTGTGTGTTTCTAAGTTAGTCCCAGGTAAACTCCAAATTAGTCAATTTGTATAAAGGTTTATATGAATAATATGAATTAGGAATAACAGTGAATCTGTAGAAGACCATATTACCTAAAAATAGAGTACATTGGGAAATATTTAAAATTTCCGTAGCCATACTTAAAGCAGCATTATTTATTGACTTTTGAGCTTTTGAATGATTAGCTGCTGGTCGCTTCCCAGATATCATTTTAATACTTGTCCACAGTATTTGTAGAAAACATTTACAATAGCCTTCAATGCAATGAAAGATTGATTTTGAAACATTTCTTGCAGATGCACAAATGTTCATTACACTTGACTGTTAATTTTGAATATTACTCAGCCAACACTGGCCTTACAGCTGCTTTTGCAATTAACCTCTAGCCTATTGACAGCAGCACTTTTAATTATTATGCTCCATATTTATGAAATAGACTATGTCCTCTGAAATAATAGGCTATTGATTTGAATAGTCATTTTAAATGCAACTGAAAATTCAATCATTTTTCTTAAAGCTACTGAATATTCATTTGGTACACTTTTGTGTTCCATCAATACAGACCCTGCTTCATTCTAAAAGAGTTTGACAATATTTTATTAAGTATCCATTAGACAAACACTTTTGCTTACTATTTTATTTCAACAAGAATTGAAAGGGACTGCCTTTCTGAATTATCTTATGCATATGGTTTAGGTTTCTTTGGTATAATTCATCAAATTATATTTGAAAGTGACATTTAATGGCAGAATATACGTCTACTTAATAACTTAGATTCTCCATTGTCAGTTTGATTCAGTAGACAGAGGAGTAGACATTGAGTTATTCGAATTATTTCGTGTGCTATACTGAAGATATTGTATTTGGGTAATTTAGGGAGCGGCTATTTGAAGATAAATGCTTTCTTTTATATATTCTCTAAGTTTGTTACAGAATTTTTAAAATAAGCCCTATGATCACATTTTACTTGAACTATCTTGAATTCAATTAATACTTTAAGAAATTAAAATTTTCAGTGTATCATTTTAGGTAATAGATATCCCTTGACTATGTTTTTTGGGCTTACTATATGCTAGAATTTGTGTCAAGCATTATATGGAAATTAAATTTAATCATAATTTAAATATGTTAATTATATAATTTAAATAGAAACATCCAGAGTTTTTTTTTACCTCAATGAATTTAAGGAATATATAGTAAAATTAGAATAAAACCCTTGTTATTAAAGGCAAGTATTGTTATTTTACTTTAAACAGTGGGAAACAAAATACATTTATAGTTATTTATCACAGTGGAACTGACACAGATTCAATTTCTTCCTGCCCAGACATTGAAGTCCAGAACATATGACACGTCTTATCCATCTAGTCATCCATTTCTTTCTTTATTCAATAAATATTTATTGTGTGCCTATTATGGCATTTTCAGGCACTGCTTAAATGAAGATAAATCTCAGCCCATGATCCTGAAAGAACTTTATATCCAGTAATGTAAACAAAAACATCATTACAATTCATTTTGAGAAATGACATAACAATAATATGGGTAATAGTCACAAGGGAAGAAATAACGATATAGAATGACCTTGGATGATGATGGTCACTTGTAATGAATGTATTCCTCGGTAAAGAAAAGGACAAAAAGGAATCTAGATATATGCAAGTGTGTGTGCAAGGCCACTGAAATATGAGAGAGCATGGAGAATTTCAAGCAATCCGATGTGACTGAAGAATTGGATTTAAGAACAGGAATAGTAGGCAAGGAATTATGCTAAATAAGTAAGAAGGTATGGTCTAGAAATGCTCTGATTGCCAAACCTAGGAATTTCGATTTACCCTGTAGTTGTTAAGGGGAGTGAGTGTTTTGCGGTAGTTAGATGGCTAAGATTTCAGTCTGAGATTACTCTAGAATCTTAATGTGTCTGAGAGAGGACAGAGCATGGAAACAAGGGGAAAACACAGGACAAAATTTTAGTCACCCCAGTGAGACATAATGAGGACATCTACTAAAGCAATCTTAATTCACAGAAAGAGGTGGGATAAAAAAATATTGGGAGGTAGTATGAAGAGAGTTTGGTCATAAATTGGATGGGATAAATGGAGGAAAAGCATGTAAACTAGATGGCAAAGTCTAAGATGATTCCTAGGTGTTGAGACTGGGTGTAATTATGCCATACTAGAATGGCAGGTGTTAGTATCCCACAAATGACATAAGAAATCGAAGTGGCATTTGGAGGAGTGAAATGAGTTCAGATTTAGATGTGTTTAATTTGAGGGGTCTATGTGAGGTGGTTAAACAGATATGTAGGCAGACAAGACTTTAATCTTGTAACTGAGGATGGATGTGAGAGTGGGTATCTAGATTTGGAGATCATTGGAATATAGATGACTATTGATGGATGTACATGTGATCAATTAGTTAGGATATGTAGTAGAATAGAGAAGTAATAAAATAAGTAATTGTAGCTTTTAATAGACAGTACAGAAAGTAGAACCAGTGGTAGGGAGAGTGCTTCATAAAGCTATGATGAGATCCATGGGCAAGCCATGTCCCAGAAATCAGAGGAAAAGAGAGTTTCAAATGAGAGGCAGGAGAGCAGAGTAGATGAGAACATGTACCCTAGTGAAAAACTGCCTGGATTCAAGTCTTGGCTCCAATTATAATTCACTAACAATGTGAATCGTTAGGGCGAGAGATCACGGCAAGTGATTTTATTTCTGAGTCTCATTTCCCTTAACTGTAAAACTAGAATAATCATGCTCGGTACCTCTTATAGTTGTTTTAAAGATTAATGAGATGAAGCGCAATGCCTAATATACGATAAACAGTCAACAAATGTTTCTCAATATTTTTGTTAGGAATAGCTGCCTAATCATTCCAATATTTGGAGCAGGCAAGTGAGGGAAGCCTCCACCTGATGTGGCATGCAAGGGGAGATAAGTGGTTATTTTATTATACTTTTTTCTCACTGGCAAAACTCATAGTATAAACTGAAATTCAAAATGTACAACTTACAAATCCATTTTATTTTATTTGGGGAGGAGTGGAGGCTAATCCAGCTAGCTCTAGCTAGTCAGAGATGTAAAAAGTCCCTTGCTTACATGAAGATGTAGACACTCAGGGAGAAAGCACTAGTGTCAGAACAGAGAAGATGGTCAATTCGAATAAATATGCCAAGCAGTCTAAGGACCAGTATAAATATATTGGTATGGTTTCACGTGATAATAATTGATAGTGCATTTCGTGATGCTCTGAAGAGAATGTAAGGCAATGAAGAATGTTTGTGTGATAATTCTGCTGTATTTCCCTATCTCTTCTGTTGTCACATTCCTCCGAGATTTAAATTGTACAAGGCAAAACAAATAAATAAATAAACAAACAAACAAACTAGGCAAAGCTTGTTTTATTACTTGACTGCCTCATAAAGGTGATTGCTACTATAAGCACTGTCCAGGGCTTATTTTCTGCTGTCAAGGTTTAAATGAAAAAGAGAAGCAGAGGAGACAGTTGTGTTGCTAGCACCATCCCAGATGGAAAGCAGAGAAGTGAGCTTATTATCTAGACAGCATTTAATATCTTTGGTGAAGATTACCTTCGATGCACATTGATTACCCTCAAGGAGTTAAAGTTTAATAAAATTCAGAAATTATAAAATACATTGTTCTGTAATGGTAATAAATTACAAGCATCTTTTGTGACCCTGACAAGACGTTATTCTAAAACCAGTAGTACTTATCTGTCCACTCTGTGTACCCGAATTTTGAAGGCAAGAGTAAATTGGAATTCTTCAGGTCCAGATAGCTATATAAAATCATACCTTTAATTCCAGACTTTTTAAATTAACAAAAAGATTAATGAAATGAATAAATCAACTGTATGGAATGAGAATAGTATGCCATTTATATAGCATGATTATTTGACTTACAAATTGTAGATAGTATACGTGACAGTCTTACATTGATTTCCAATTTCTTCTTACTTTATACATGCCGGAATACCTATGCAGCCAATATGGGTAAAAATGTGATCTCTGTTTTCATCCTGTCAATCCCCATTTCTCTTGTTGTCCAGGTTTCGGTGAGGCATTTTTTGTAGCCCACGGTATTCTGCAGTGAAACTGTGGCTTTGTTGTTCAGTGATTTAAGAGCATTGGCTTTGGTGTTAGACAGATGGGTTCCTCTAACACTTACTGGTTTGGTGATCTTGAACAAGTCACCCACCCATTACAAGACTTGGTTTCTGCAAAAGGAAATAATAGAATGGCCTTAAATGTTTGTTTGAGGACTGAATGAAATAATTCTGCAAATTGTGTACCACAATGTCTGACACATTAGACAGTTTTTTCATTGGTATTATCATCACCATCTTGATCATTTTCCCAATTACACAACGTTCTTAATCTCTGCATCAGTACATGCTGAAAGTTCAGACTTTTATATAACAAAGTCTTAATTCTATTAATGATTAAGGTTACTTTCTTTAATAATGCTGTCTCAAAATGCCTAATGCAAATTACTTACTATTTATCTATGAATTCTTTCCATATTAAGGTTCGGCTCTTTAGCTCTTTATCTCTTTCTTCTGATCATTCTTAGAATGTTTTCTCTTTGCCAGTTTCCTCAGGGGGAGGTCCCCTCTGCAGTGGTTCCCTGTAGACTTCCCTTTTGGACAAAAAGAATAACTTTTCACCTGTATCCGTTCTTAAGTGAACTCTCTCATGTTGGAGAACCATGGGTGTTTTTATACCCGCTGTGTTTCAGCAACACAAAATTTTACTGTTTAATCATTTCATATTTATAATAAAATAGTCTGCATATGCAGCAGCAGATCATGTAAAATATTTCTCAACTATGTTTTCCATTTTAAGATTTTAATGCTTTTTGTTTTTCAGAAACAAAGTAGGAGAAGGAAGATGCAGAGACAAAAAAAGGAGCTCACAGTGAATAGAAAGCAATATTTTCTCTCTGTGTCATCTCTAAGTGGCAATCATGCTTTCTTGGAAAGGTGGATTTTTTTTTTTTTTTCTTTTTGGTTCTGGATTTTTCTGGCAATGATCCTGTTTTAGACTCCCTAGGGGAAGAGGGCTATTTTATAAGGATGATGTTTTCCTGTAGTAAAGGAATAACTAGAGCCTCGCTGTAGACATGATTGATGATGGTTTTTCAAAGAGGAACCCAAATTATGAGTGAGAAAGACAAAAGATGGGACTTTTCTCTAGTGCTAGTTGGATCAGCAAATTATTTGACAGGATGTGTCATTATAACTTGTTGATTCTCATGCAGAAGAAAAGGTTAAGAGTTTGGCTGTTTCCACATAAAGTAAGTAAAATGAACATGTGAAAATATGTAAAGCTAAACAGGGTTTTTTAAAATTGGGAAATGCAGGTTAAATTGAAGGTTGAATGGTCAGCCATGGTCAATATTAATAAACTGATTGCATTTCCTTGTGTAGACATAGGTTGAGTTTCACCTATTACTAGTCTGTACTTAAACTACTTCTTTAATAACATCATGACATTTCTTATATTTCCCCTGGACAGTACTTAATATGGGCACTGAAAAGAAATTTTAGTCAAATATAACTTTTTATAGATGCTTCTTCTAAAAATATACTTTCCTCCATGAAAAATTTTCATTTTGTGGTTCTCAATTATCATAAAAATGGGTTATTACAATCAGAAAGAATATACCTCAATAATTTATACAAACAATATACTTTGTTCGATTACTTATCTATTTAATAAGAATTTTTTATCTATTGGCATTCTAGCACTATATACTAGCAATCTCAGACCTGCTAGTAATAAATTCATTTTCATGTCTATGAAACAGTAATCACTTGGACTTGTCTTCTATTAATTATTAATATAAGTACACCTTCATTCTTTGCCCTTTTCATAGTCAGTGTGTAACATTTTGCAAAGGAGATAATGTCTTGAGCAAATTGCATTGTCTCAACAGAAGCTACCTGGAAAAAAATTGTCATGAAGATTAATACATAAAAGCAATGCTATATGTAAGATTTTTATATCTAATGCTTCTTAACTTTATGTATAGTTTTATTTTTAACTATAAGGGTATGCTCACAGGTATTGCCTTGAAACTGTAATTAGAATATCATTAGGGCATATATTTGTTAATAAACATTTCATAATTTCTACCACGTTCCAGAGACTAGCCTTTACAAATCTTTTAAAATATTTGTTAAAATCAAATATGAACTCTTTCAATCAAAATAACAACCCTAAGAGGCAGTAAATCTTATTTTATAGATACGGAAACTGAGGCACACAGGTGAAATAATTGCCTAAGTTCATACATCTAGTACATAGTAGACCCGGGAATCAAATCCTGTTAATTTGGCTACAGACTCTGTGCTTAACCACCATGCTACATTGCTACTATATTATACTAAGCCGACACAAATTTTTGGAAAACAGACTAGAAAAATGGTGTATTGATCTTGCATTCAGGTGTTTCTTTGTTGAGATACTTGTTGTCAACTCTCTGAATTGATGAGAAAGTAGGATTTAACTCTCTCAAAACTATTGTCAAACATTGGAGGTTTATGTTTTACAGAAAAAGAGAGACTGGATTTGTGACTTCTGTATTCCTTAATTAACCAACAGGATACTTGCATCAGTTTCAGTAGTGCGTAATTCTGACATCCTGAAATGAAATGGTTGTTTCCCCTGTGTTCTGTTAGATCATTCTCAGTTCACATTAGGGCCTTGGATTATTATGAGAAGAACCCAGATCTGGGGCTGTGTCTCACACACTGATTCACTGTGTGCTTGGTCTCCTGACTATTTATTACTGGATTCAGTGATATCCACTGATGGTCTTTGCTGCAGAAACTGCACAGGGCCCTTCCAGACTGTCCAGTGACCTTCTCAGAATTTGTTTTTCACAGACCAAATCTTACCCTCACAATGACCTTGTGTCCAGGCTTCTTCTGAGTGATTGAAAAATGCCTTTAAATATAGATGGTTAATAGAGAGTAATGACTCTTTTTTAACATTTATATGTGATAATTCCCTCAACTAGAAGAGCAAGTGATGCATCAGAGTCAGGGAGGAAGATAATATGCAAAAATGTAGAACAGTGATTATCAAAATTTTTAGTGAATCAGAATCACTAGGAAGATTTGTTGAAAATACAGATTGTTGGATCCCTCAAGAGGATTAATAGTTTTATAGTTGTACAGCATCTCATTTCTGTTTTGTGGTAGCAAAGGCAAAATTTAAACTTCTCCAAATGTGAGTTCTTGTCTGCTACTTATCTATCATTTTTAGCCACAGAGGTTTATTAAAAAGAAAAGAAAATTAAGCTTTTGGGAATGGGCAGAAGTGAGTCAGAGGTGAAATGGTGAATAATGATATGTCTTAGGGGTCTTTAGAAGTTCACTGAAGTAAAATGTATTCAATAAGTGGGAGGTTTGCAGGAAGTGGAAAAGACTTTTTAAGACTGTTTCTTTAATATAATTTTCTGTAGGCGACAGTCTAGTAAAAGTTAGAGAGTATGTATATAGATTTCCAAAAACAAATTTTGAGAAAAATACAATAGGGATGATGATACTATTTAGATAAACAAATTATAATGCTTTTTCTGCTCTTAAAAGGATTTTGCCACATTTTCTATATTGAACAGTAGCTCAGAAAGTAAAGGAATTAGTTTGCCCTTTATTGTCTTTAAGAGTCTATTGTTATTAAATTTTGTCAAATTTTAATTTGAATTCATATTATTCATTCAATAGATAATTTTGAACACCCACTCTGTCAGGAACCATGGTAGATTCTGGGCCAGTATGCTCACAATATCTGGAATCAAACTCTTACGTATTGAGCACCTAGAAGTGTCTGAACCATGAAAGCTACTCATTTAATATTTTTGAATGAAGTAAAGAATAAATAAATGGAACCAATCCTTTAAGGATACCTGACCAATGTTCCTAAAGTAAATTATTTATTTATTTATTTATTTATTTAAAGATAGACTTTATTTTTTAGAAGTTTTAGATTTACTTTTTAGAAGTTTTAGATTTACAGAATAGTTGAGAAGATAGTACTAAAGTAAATTATTTTTTTCCCTGCGTCCAAACATACTGAGCAGCCTGGCGCTGTACCGCCTGGCGGGATAAATAGCCCTCGTCGCTTGCACGTTTTACAAAGTTAGGTCATTCCCAAGAGATGTCACTCAAATACCTCAGGCCCTCTAGTTTCAGTGAATGTCTATATGAATTCTTATAGTTCTGATGCCGGATTCCTAAGCAGGAACTACATTCCTGCTTTCGTGTCAAGGCAGTTGCTTATGTACCATTTCAGATTGGAAGCTGACCTTTTCAAAATGTCAACACACTTACTTCACCATCTTTACAATTACCAGCAATTTACATTTATTCAGTAGCTTCACAGCTTGAGTACTATGTAAAATTCTTTTATTCTTTAAGAACCTATGTTTCAAGGAAGACCCATCCTCCTCATATTTAAGGCCATTACAGACAACTGGCAAATATATCTGGAAAAACATTGCGTCTGTCTTTCAACATGCTTCTCACCTGGGGATAGAAGAATTCTGTCGTTTTTGTTAATAAGTGAGTCTTTCAAGATGACTGTCTACCCATAAGTTAATTGCAAACATATGGAGAGTTGACATTGATTGAAGCTGGTGTGTGTGTGTCTTCTAAATCCATGTTCTTAAAATGGAGAACTCCCTGCAAACATTATTGGAAGAAAGTTAGAAGACCTAGCTTCTAGAAAACTTTATAGACCATGGTCATGTAATTCAATTAATGTCTCCTGAATTATGCTGGCTTGGACATTTGACTTATAATTGCATAAATGTTAGAAAACTAAATTATGACAAGTTGCTCAGGCAGCAAGTCATTAAATAAGACATTAGAAGCTTAAAAAATGAAAATCTGTTTCCCAAAGTGCTCAGTTTTATAGAAGAAGCTGGGCATTGCAAGTCTTTTAATCACTAGGAGCCATTAAATAAACAATAATGTATGAGGATCATCCTTAAGACGTATCTTCAAAAATTTTAGAATATGTTTTAAGAATGAAATTTCAATTACATTCTTGTTTTTATGTCTATTGAAAGGAAACTTGAATTTTTTTATTACCTTGATTTGAGAGTAGAGTTCATCGGCCAGTGTGGGAAAGGCCATATACTTCCTTCTCAACTCAAGATCCATTTGATTACATTCAGAATAGACAGACCTCATCTCCAAGTTGGTTTATTATCACACTCTGTATTTTCTCACCCCCAAATACCCTTCTATAGTCCTGAGGGAAGTGTAAATGGTAGATAAAAAGCAAAGCAATATATCTGCCAGTATTGGGTGTCCTCCTTCTCCTAAGGTCCATGATAGCAGAGCCCTTGGCTTGATCAGACTGGATACTCCAGCTCCAGCAGAGAAAAAATAACCATGGTACCAAAATAACTATGCCATGTGGGAGTCTTTTCTGTACCCTGCTGTACTGTCACATACACTTCAAGGACCTTGGTGACATCAATTTAACAAAACTGACAGAGTTATTTGGTAGAGATAGCTTATTTCTTACCTTCTTCTCCCTTGGATTTTAATATGCCAATTGGTTAAAAAGAGAAAAAAATAACTACTTAGGTGATCATACATTTTATAAGGCAGTCTACAAAATGTATAATCACTTTCAGTTTTCCAGAAAGGATAACATACAAAGATGTCCTTCATCCATTTTGCAAACTAATTAACAAAAGAGGAATAATTTGGTTATTTGCATGTTTTGCATAAACTGAAAAAAGACAATGAAAATCATTACCTAATATCTAGCCAAGAAGCCTATCAGTCTCGTTCCTAAGAGCAGATATTGCTATAGATTTAAGCATGTCACACTCTCGTACTTCCAAGGGATCTACAATCAGCAGTCTCTAAGATTTTTATTACATTCATTGTTTTAGAAATTTGCATACAGTAAAATTTATTGTAATTAGTTACTGAGTTTTAACTGGAAATGTTCTGTTCCAATTTCAAACTTAGCCCAATGGTTCACACAATTTTTTTTATCAGCTTCCCTGATCTCACAGATCTTTTGCCTTTAGTTGATGTAATTATTTAAAGTTCTTTAGTGTCCAAACCTAGTAAGTGTTCTAAGTCAAATTCTTAGTTGATTCTTACATAGACTTATTGGTGATTTTAATTGATGATTCTTATATAGATATATTAACTCATTATTATAATATTGTAAGAATATAAAATAATCGTTGGTCTCTCTGTCTATCTATCTGTATCTATCTCATCTATTTATTTACGATATTTAATTAAATTACACGGTACTAGACTGTATTAAAGTTAGTGTCTCCCTTGTACTTACTATGATCATTTCTTAAGAAGACTATTTGACTCCATAGAAAGCAATCAGTTTTCCTTTCTCCGTATACATGGCATAGATGTCATAGATGTTTCTAGAGCTGATTAGTACCCCATTGACCTTATAGGTTGAGATAGAAAGAGACAAAGACTTTAAAAAAATATGTTTATTTTTACTCTCTGAGAAGCTGCCTTAAGAAAGATTGACTGAGACGGAGATACACAATAGAGAGAGAAAGAGAGAGAGACTGAGACTAGAAGTCTTTAGGGAACAGGAAGGACCACCATCTCACCATTTTAGATAAAACTGTCCCTAAGCTATCTTTAAGCCATGATTGTCTCCTATACTTTAAAACGGAGACAGATCAAAACCTACTTTTATTGTTAGATCTATTTACTTTACTTGATAAAGTAGCATACAAGGAAAACTATTTCAAGCTCATGGAGGAAATTGCCACATATATCAATTTTTATCTGATTTTCAGAGAGTAGCTTCATTCCCTCCCCCCTCCCCCCGAGTTAAGCACAGAGGAGTTTTCGAACGTTGAGATGATGGCTCCTTTCTAGTCACAACTCTTTAAAAAGATACAGAACAAGACTTTGATTTTACTCGATTTGTTTTCACTGTTTCAAAAGCGAATACATGAATAGTAAAGCTTCTCTGTAAAAGTAATATAAGCTTGCACAAAAGCCAGTGCATTGGAGCTGGAGAGCCCCATGGGTGATTTCTTGTAAAATATACATCCGTCTATCTATCTGTGAAATACATGGCATTTCCTAGCAACTGCCAACCTCAGGACAATACAGCCATCAGTTTGGGCTTTCTGTGAAGATCTGAAATTTGAAGAAATATTCAAGGTCACAATTCAATTGATCTTTACTAAAATATTCCCTTTTCTTTTTAACCTATATCAAGAGATATCATACGGATGATTTTCAAGATAAGAATTCCTTCCTCAGAAGAGATATCAAGAAAAGAGTTAGGAAGTTGCTGTTTTTGTAATCACCTCCTTGCCAGAAGTCTTACTGAGATGGTGTTTGAGGACATGATGTATCCTCTTGTGTGCATTAAAATGCTCTGGCAGCCTGGCTTTTACCTGAATGGGGACTATGGGGGCCATGCCCTTTAACATTAATATCATTCTGCTCAATGAGAACAGCATCCACTGTGCTGAAAAATAATTGGAAAAATGGAACTATCCAAAATCGTTTTTCCTGTGATTAAATAGGACTTTGTACCAAAAAAAAGGAAAAAAATCCATGAGTAAACGTTAATATCATGCTCTCATTAGGTTTAAAGCCTATGTTATGAGTAGATTCATTATTTAGTAAATCACATTATTGGCTAATAGTAAAATAAAACGTTTGAAAACTTTTAAGAAGATCAGAAAGATTCAGCAATTATATGTTAACAGATCTGATATAAGAGCAGTGACAATAAAAGAGCAAAGCCTATTTTTCAATTGGGAAATTATTCTAATCTCCAGTTTGAACTTCAGGCCCAAATTTTAAAATGACTCTTCTGGATATATAGGCACCCCAAACATCCCTACCTGAGTATTGAATGTAAATACCCAAACAGAACACCCTACAACACAGAGAACCACTCAGGAGCAGAGGAATGAATGATTTCAGGTACATTGTGCCACAAAACTCTATCGACTATATTTCCTCATACAGAGAATTAAATTTGAAAGAGGTGAAGAATAATGGTGAAAGCTGGAGAAAGCTGTGAAAAATTGTTCTATGTTTTCAATTTCATCTCATTGTCTACTCTTGAACTTGAAAGTTATTTATCCATGTGTAAAAAAAAAATCTAAGATTCACATTTACTGATGCTCAGTTGAATTTTAGGAGTTGCTTTTCCAAATTCCAACCACCAAAAGCAGATCAGAACATCAGACTTTACCAAAATCAAATAAATATTTCAGATTAAAAGTGATTTTAAATGGAAAATTACGTTTTTGGTTAATCTTATAATCTATAGATTATAAAAAATATTGTATTTTATCATTTTTAAAACAAAACTACATATTGTTTTTACTTGGGGATACCTTTTTTTTTTAGCAACTTTTAAATATGCAATACAGTATTATTAACTATAGTCACCACTACAGTTAAATAGTGGGGACATTTTTAAAAGACATTCTGGGTTCCCTGATGTTCTGGTAAGGGCACATCATTTATATGCTCATGATATGTTCCTCTTGCTTTGCTTCTGCTGTAGTTATGCAACAAGAAATCAGAGGGGAGGGTTCAGACCGCCATCACAATTTGCGTTAATGAAACAGATGTGTCAAATGACATTCATTGACATTGGTCTTTAAGTCATTGTTTATCAGTGAAGACATACGGTATAGGCAGGTATGGTAAACATTGATTGCTCTCAGGGGAAAAAATAACTGTCAGCAAAGTTGAAAGGAACAGCGGGAACTCAGAAAGGACAAAGATTCTATGACAATATGCGGAATAAAATAGAGAATAACAAAATCAAAACCAAAGTGAGCAGCTGTTACATGTAGGTGTATACATATACATTTATGATTTTATATAGTACCCCATCAGGAGAATGGTTTCATTTATATCTATGAAATCTAGCTTTAAAATGACTCTCTGATTAGAAGGCATTTTATAAGAAAATGCAGAAGTCTTAAAATAATTATCGGTTGCATTCTTTTCGAACAACATTCCAAATATCAAATACCACTGTGATGCTTCAGTGATGACATACAATTATATTTCAGCCTCAAGGCACAATGAAAGCACTGAACAGTTTAATCAAGTAGACAGTATTAGAGCATATTTCTCAGCAATATCTCCCTTTAAAATATCTTATGCTTGCACAGATCCCTACTGTGGTGTTTATCTCATTCTTCTCCATCTCTGAAAAACTCAGTGATTTTCCCAGAATGATCTTATTTAGGCTGACACTCTTTGGAGGCTGATTCTTCTTCCAGCAGGATGTTGTCAGGAGTGTCTACACAAGACAGCCTATTGTGACCTTCTCTGGGAAGTTTATTTTACATTCACTTTACTTGCTTGATTAAAATAAAAATTAATTTATTTTTTCAATTCCTCAGCCTCTGCTAATCAGCAGCCTACCTAGCTCTATAAGATGGTAGCCATACCTCTTCTCTCAAGGTCTCATATAAGCCTAGGGACAAAAAAAAAGAAACCATTACTATTTCATGATAATCATTTTTATATAAACAGCATATGTTATATTATTCTCATTAATGGAGAATTGTTTTTGAACGTTTATACACTTTTAGAATCAATATAGTAATTCAGGATATTTTTGGTATACTTATAAAATATTTGCAAATTTTATGAAAAACATGATCGGAACTAAAACAGCTTGGATAGTCATATATTTGCTGAATAGTAGTTCCAATTTGAGCATTACTCAGCATTTGATTGAATATATCTTTGGATATTATAAGATTAGAATGAAATTAGAATAAGATTAGAATACAATACTCTCTATTTCTAAACTTTCTAAGATATTTACTTTTACAATGTATATATCATCACCATAAAATTAATAAAGAGGACAAAAACTGAAAGAATTTTTAAGGAAGGAAACATCTGAAATTATGTGGTTGTCCTGACACTTTACCCCATGCAATTTTATGGGAATCAGCATGCAGCTTGTAATTACATATCCTTAAAATCAAGTATAACAAGAATTAATTGCCACACAAGGTCATTTCTTGTCATGAAGGAGGTTGAGCAAGAAATAAGAACGTATTAACCCTGAAGTTTATAGAGTAGTCAAAAAACAGGATCCAAATATATATAGAGAGCACAATAAATTCATTAGCAGTTGCCAAAAAGTGGTGTGAGTTTTATTCAAATTCATTTTCCTTTGTTTCATAATGAAGTATTATCAAGTAACTAATCAAGAATCAAACTGCTTCTAAGTAATTGCCACCTTGATAATTTCTGTGTAACGCTGGTGGGTCAGCCAATTCTAGGTCATAGTAATCTTAGCAGTGGATAATGGTACATTATTATTATTTCATTTACTCAAGATTTTAAATGGTTGATTTAGTGTAATAAAAAGACTGTGTGCACTGAGAAAGAATCGTGGTAAATGTATTGGGTCATACTGTTGTTACCTGGATGATTCTCTGATTCCCAGCATGGTAAAAATACCCATTTCTTTCTTGATCTTCAAAAAAAATATGACTTTTACAGAAAAGTGGTATTGGCAATCTCTAGAACTCAATTCCAAGCTCTACTTTGGCCAGAATGATATTTTATTTTAAAAACAGGGAAAAAGAAGGTAGTATAGGAAAGCATGAAAATACAAATGGATTAATGTGAGAATGGCTTTTCAAACTTGTGCTTCACTTTGGCTAGGAGATCAGTGCCATGCTGGCTTGATTACTGTTTCTGGTTTTCCTTCCTAACTTGTATTTATTGTATAAATAATATAAAAAATAAAGGCTGTTTTAAAAGTTGAATAAATTATTAAAGCTTCCATTCCCCTAACACTTTAACTGTGTGTTAATTCCTCTGTGAACCTTAATATTTCCAAATGCTGTATTATGATATTATTCTTTTCATTTTCATTTTCAGACATCACAATCTAAAATGTAGGATTTTCTGACCTTTACAAATAACCAAATTGATGTAGCTATTGCCTTCACAATATCACCTCGATCTAGCCATTTTTATCCTGTCTCTGCAGCCACAAGTTTTATACCAGCCTTTGCAATCTGTTACCACAAATATACCAATCACATTACAGATCTGTGTTTTTGGTCATCCTATTATCTCTATTATATATTGTTGTTCCAGATTTCTATAACAACTTTCTCTGCAACTTTGTTGCCTCTTTCAAAACTGTGAGCTGATTTCTGAAATGGTTCTATCTAATAAAAGCTTTGATTCCTTTCAGGCTTGCTTTTAATCTCAGGGCTTCTATATATATTGTTCCTTTAAACAATTAATTTCATTAGAATCAGATTGCATATGAACACTTGGCTAGGCCTAAGTGGTCTTTCAAGTTATTAGGAACAAAGCTATTTGTAAAATAGATCTCCTTCCTGGTTAAAAGCATTATTTATCAATTGCACCCATTTTACCATCTGTATGTCATTATTCATTATTTTTCTAAATACAAAAACATTGCAGTCTACCCAACCTTAGTCTACAACTCCATGTTTTCTCTCATCTGAACCTTTGCTCATAGTCCTTTGTTCCTTAAATAGCATCCAAATTCTGTCCCCATTTGAAGCATAATGAAATCAGCCATCCTCTCTAAATGATCTTGAGTTCTCTTCTGATTCTAATTCTCTAATAGTACTTAGTTATATTTCCTAGTATTCACTAATACATGTCTGCATACCAATTGTGTTTTATCTTAATGTCTCTAAAATCAGAAAGAGGAAAATGAGGCCATGAAAAGGGCCTTACAGATTTGTGATATTGTGATTTACAATAAGAAATATATATTTGGTCTTTGTCCCGGTTTCTGGCACAGAGCTCCTAAAACCAGTGGAATTTCCAGTGATGAGAGTGATAAAAGTATTCTTTGTTACGTTAATGAGGTGACTTTTGGAAAGCACCTAAGGATGGGGACTGGTTGCCAGGGGAGCCAACAGTGTGATTAGTGGGTTGGAACTTTCAGTCCCACCCCTAGACATCCAGGGAGGGAAGAGAGGCTAGAGATTGAGTTTAATCACCAATGGCTGTGATTTAATCAATCACGCCTATGTAATGAGGCCTCCATAAAAATCTCAAAATGACGAGGTTCGGAGAGCTTCCAGATTGGTGAACATGTGGTACGCCTGAAGAGTGTCTGGAAATTCCATGCCCTTTCCCCATGCCTTGCCCTATGCATCTCTTCCATCTGGCTGCTCCCGAGTTACATCCTTTTCTGATAAACCGATAATCTAGTAACTAAACTGTTTCTTTGAGCTGCTCTAGCAAGTTAATTGAACCCAAGAAGAGGCTCTTTGGAACCTCCAATCTATAGCCAATTGGTCAGAAGCACAGGTAAGAACCTGGACTTGTGGTTGGCATCTGAAGTGGGGAATACGAAGGCAGTCCCGTGGAACTGACTGAGCTCTTAACCTGTGGAATCTGATGTTATCTCCAGGTAGATAGTGTCAGAAGTGAGCTGAATTATAGGACACTGAGCTGATGGTGAAGAATTGCTTGGTGGTGTGGGGAAACTCCCCACACACACGTTGGAATTGGTGATCAGAATCATTAGCTGGTGATCAGAGTCAAAATCAGTAATATTTATGTCCTAACTCCCTAGAGCTTGAAGATAAGTATCTACTTTTATTCCTATTGTTTAACAGTAAGCCAGTGGTTCTTAAAATTATATTCTACATAAAAATCCAGTCCTCCAAATAAGGAGGCCTTATTTAAAATGTAGACTCTGTTCCATCTCCAGAGATTACTTTCTGGGAATCCACATACTTGATGTCACTGCAAATACTATAAGTTGAGACCACTCAGAGAGCCGCAATCAAGGACACTTGTGTCTATTGGAGGAAATGAAACTCAAAAACAAAAGAACGACTTCAAGTTTAATGTACATAAAGTGTTCAAATAAACATGAACATGTTATTTATTATTATTATTATATATGTATGTATGTATGAATACATTTTGACTGCTCATTTTGGTGCATGCTGAGTCAGTTTGCCTGCCTCATTTCCCCTTATAATTATATTTTTCTTAGATATAGGGGATACTTAAACTCTGAAGAGAAATTATATAATGTCCCAAAATGTATTATTTACACAGTAGGCTTTAAACACTGTGATTATTCTGGTAACTTTGTTTTTTGCTGAACAACTTGTATGTGCCAGATCTATTCAATGTACTTAACTAATATTTTCTCTAACTGACATAAGAATCTTGTAAGGTAAGTATAAATTTACTTCATTTTATAGATAAAGAAATTAAAGCCTCTAGAAGTTCATGAACATATCTCAAGTAAACATATCTAGTAAATGACCAGAAATATCACTAAATATCTAATAAATTCAAATTTGGCTCCTAATTTCATACTTTTTTCTATAACGTCATGTAGTTAGTAGTCAGTCATGCTATGTTACATAAATTATGATTTTGCCTTAAGACTTTTTCAGTGGTGGAGTTAAGTATTTCAAAATCATTAAATCAATTTATTTTTGATTTTAGAAAAATATAGACTTAAAAAAAAAAACAAGCATTTCAGATCATACCCAGGAAAATTTCAAAGACTATGAATTTTGTTCTGGTGGTGATCAGAATTGAAGGTGGCCCCCTTAATCTTGGCCTTCTCATGCTTTTGTTCATCATTTCCCCTTGGGTGTTGCTGGAACCTGTGATTCTGATCAACAGCGTGCACTGATCATGGACAGATGATTACGTAAGACTGCGGTGCCTGTATTGCTGGAGTTGCTCTCTGAAAGCAGCTTTCTATACAACTTCAAGGAAATGAATTGCCAATAACCTAAGGGAGTTTGGAAGCAGATTCCTCCCCAGTCAAGCCTCTGATGAGAACCCAGCCCTGGAAAGGACCTTAATTGCAGCCTTATAAACCTTAAGCAGAAGACCCATTTAAGCCGTCCCTGGTCTCTTGAACCAGAGAAACTGTGAGATAATAAGTGTATGTGTTTAATCTATTAAGTTTGTGGTAATTTGTTATGCAGCAATAGAAAGCTAATATAGTTTTGGTTTGTTTATATTCTTTGAATCTAATGAGTGAATAACCAGATACTGAGGTTTTCTGTTGCAAGCATATATACAGAGAAAGAACTTTTTTCCTTAACTCCTAAAACAATTATCTGAATGAATATTTCAATGTTTTATTTGGCTGCCACTGAGTATTGTGAGCAATTACTTCTTCTGTCTTTTCGCTGCTTTTAGCCCCTATAAATCCCTCATTAACTGAACAGACTAAGCATAGCTGTGTTCCTAGTGAGCCTATTTTACTTTAGCTTTTTATTTACTTTATATTTCCCTGCAGTGATTTTTAAAATGTTTTTTCAGCATCTAGTAAAGGTGTTCATGTTACATTTTTTTCTGTTATTTAAGCTGACAAACATTTCCTTATATTCATTAAAACAGAGCTCAGGAGAGCTCTCATTTTTATGGAACTCAGTTTTATGATTATGGTTTTCACATGACTGAGAGAGAAGAGGCTACCACCAATGATGTTCCTGACCTCTACAACCTTGCTCGTGTGCTCAAATATTTCTCTAAAATCTTCCCAGTGGAATATGACATTTACTATCCAAATAAATTATATGTAGGAAAAGAATGTATTTGCTATACATATACCCTACAAACTCTCACATAGTCAATTTTCAGGTCCAAGAAAGACTGCTGACTAAATTTAAGAAAAAATTAAACTGCCTAGCACAGTGAGATAAACACAATAATCCTTCCATGTGATTTTTTTTCCCTACCATCAATCCCTTTTCTTTTTTTAACATGTCCTTTTTATATAATCTCTAAGTCCTAGACTTCTCTATTGTAAAGTGACTACATCAACATTCATCCCCTACCCACGTCATGGGCGAAAATGGAGTACTGATGTATTAAGGATTTTACTGTAAGGGCTGAAATATAGAGTAGTCAAAGAAAATTAAGGAGAGTATTTTGGCACTTTAGGAGTGGGAAGATCTTCTTAAGAATGTCTGTACACTCCGAAGACATACAAGAGATGTAGTTATTTGACCACTTATTAAGTGAAAATAGCAAAGACTTCACAAAGTCAACAGACGAAGAAAAGCCACATGGCAAAACGTTAATGTCTGTAATAAGCAAAGAGGTTCTATACATTTATTGTTAAAGAGGCATGTATTTCAATATAAACATAGGAAAGAGATGTAGACAGATAATTCACAGAGGAGAAAAAGCATGTGAGCAATAGCTATATAAAAACATGATCAACTTCAGTAGTACTCAGGGAACTGCAAATTAAAACAAAAATGAAATAACATTATTTTATCTGTAAGATTGGAAAACTATTAAAATATTTGAAAACATAAATGCTGAGGGACATAAGAAAAAGCAGTCTCTTTTTTGTTGGTCAGAATGAATTGCTACAGCCTTTTTGGAAGACAGCCTGCTGATATTTATTATAATTTGAATTTCATAATCTTTGATCCAAATTTGAGGAATTGCATCCACAGATTTATCAGTATATAAGAATGTATGTACCTGATTGTATTTGCCATGTTCTTGATTCTTTCTTTTTCATTCCAGCTAAAAATAGGTATTGAGATGCTGGTAGTGATGATCTGTTGGTAGGGTGGGAACAGGGTTGGGTCTAGGGATGGAGATGGAGATCCCAGGTAGGGATTTATTGGTCCCTAAAGTTCAGCCGTCTCTTTCAAGTCACACACAGAGCTGTTTTGTTTTCAGGAGGTGGAGATGTATTCCAGTACGGCCTTTCTGCTGTACCTAGAACTACCACAGCCCTAAGATAACCTAAGACTTGTTGCCCAGTCTGGGTGACCAATTGCAGTGACTCCCTCCGTAAACAGCAGACTTCTTTTCAGAGGACTTGTTCTTCATCTCTGTACTCTGTTGTCCATCATCTACTTTACGCGTTTGGTCTTACAGGAGAGATCTTATAGGCCATAACCTCTGATTATGATTCCAATAAAACCAGAAATTAACATTAAAACTATGAATAAAAATATATTTCTTTAAATTAAGAAAAATCTTCTTGAAACAATGATACTCATTATCATTTCTTCCATCCTATATTGTTCTAGACTTCCCAGTCAGTATAATGAGGCAAGACAAACCAATAAAAAGTATATAATTTGGAGAAAATGAAATACAAACTGTTATTATTTGCATGTAGCATGATTGTACATGTAAAAATTCCAAAAGACTCTACAGTAAAACTGTTGGAATTATTAAGTTCATGTATCAAGTTGCTAGATACAAAAATATATAAAAATCATTCATATTCTTATATAGGAGCATCAAAGCATAGAAAGTGAGAAAATAAGATATCCTTTGACATAGCATCAAAATGTATAAAATACCTAAGGATAAAGGTAATTAAGCATACATAACACCTCTAAACTGAAAACTACAAGACATTTTTGAGGAATAAACATAGGAAAGTATCTTCATGATCTTGGGGTAAAAAAAATTTTCTTAAATGGGACAGAAAATCAGTAACCATGGAGGAAAAAAATCTTAGATTATGTGAAAATTCAAAACTTATGCTTATTGAAAGATATCATTTAAAGAGTGGAAAGGCACGCCAGAGAGTAAAAGAAGATATTTGCGATACATAGGTCCAATAAAGAAAGTCCTGTATCCAATGAAGAAAGTATAAATTACTCCTACAAATCATTAACAAAAGGTTTTAATAGTGTAGGAGCTACAATGGGAAGTATGCATGTAGCACTTCTGCTGCATGCTGAAGGACCATGGTGTCTCAAGGAAAAGCCCTGGTGTGATGGTTTGGGTTGTGAGCTGAACTAGCCACTTTTTTTTCATGAAACACCATTTTCATTTGAAGAATGACTGACAAACTACGGTTATTTCAATTTTGATATTTGGCATAAATTTCTTGAAATCAATGAAATTGTCTGTTGCCAATTATAAACTTTCAAGGAAACATTAAAATTTTGGAAAATTTGCATCTGTAGCCCTGAAAGCTTAAAATACTTAAGATATTTCTGATGAGATATTAACAAATATGTGTTTTTTATATCATATAATAAATGTGCCAAAATTTGGAAGATCTGCGTAACTCAGTGAACTAATATGACCAATGCATGAGGTAACAAAATCTTGCAAGGGTAAAGCCATTGAAATGAAAGATAAATCAAGAGATTTTAATGCAACAGAGTGCAAAAACTGCATCGATATGGTTTCAGATTCCACATTGCAATGAAGGTTATGAAATTACCACTTGTTGAGTTTTGGGGTATTATTATAAAAGCATATTCACAATTTTCTGAAAAGGCTTTTCCGTTTTCTGACTGTATACCTGAGTGAGGACAGATTCTCTTCATATACTTCAACCAAAACAATATATTGCAACTGACTGAATGCAGAAGCAGATGTGAGAATCCACTTATTAGGCAAGACATTAAGGAAATTTACAAAAATATAAAACTACTGCTTCTAACCAGTTTCTTTAGCTTTAGAACATATAATTTTTTTAATAAAAATATGTTAATACACAATGCGTTATTAATATTTTAAATGGATTGTTACACAAACATTTAAAAATTCTCAGTTTTAATTTCTAATAAAGTAAATATTGATCGATATAACCCACACAAACAAAACTCTTTGGAGTCCTCATTGACTTTTAAGATCATAAAAGGATCCTGAGACCAAAAAGTTTGAGAACCTTTGCTGCAGAGCTGTGAAATCAGGAGACAGAATCTGAGAGGTGTACCGTGAAGTCCTGAGAGAGTAGAAGCCAACAGAGAACAGCCTGAGCTCTGAGGTTGGCAAAGCACCCAGGGCTGGTGGACCTCTGTATCTGGTTTGATATTTGAATGACATTACAGATTTCCATGACTACTGTTCACTTCGGAGATGCTTTCCTGTGTTTCACGAACCTTCAGAGATGCTTTCCTGTGTTTCACGAACAGTGATAAGCAAAAAAAATAATGATCATTTAAAGTAACCAACAACCTCCAGAAACATGGACTCATGTGACTTTCCTGCTTGAATCTCTTTGATGGCTCCCTGGTTACTGTGTAATGTTGGAACTTCTTAGCAAAGCGCAAGGGCTCCTCTGTGATCTGGTCTCCTTTTATCTGTTCAGTCACATCTTCTTCCACAGCTCCTTATGTATTATTTTTCATCCGTTTGTTTCTGTTATTCAAATATTTTTTACTTTATCACATGTCTTTTTGTATGCTTTTCCTTCCGCTTAGTAGTCCTTTCACTGTCATCTTTATTTTTAATGAAAAAACCCTGTTCTTCATCCAGACTCATCTAAAGCATCTCTTTTTTATGAAGCCTCTGGAGTTTGACTTTCTTTTCTGTTATCTTTTCACATCACATATTCCTCCAAAATAGCATTTACCTCAATAAAAAAACCTCCTATTTATCTTTATCCCTGGAATATCAGAATCTCATGCACAGGGGTAGTTCTTTTTATGTTAGTATTTCCAGCATCTAGCATGTTTCCTGGAACATGTTAGGAATGAATATAAACGAATGAACCAATTGTGGCAGATAAAAGGATGGACATAATTATGTTAAGCTTTGGGATTCATTATTGTCCAGAAGAGTCTACAAAGGAAAGATGTAGGAGTAGGAAGAGGAATTATAAATGGAATTTTATCACCTTTCTACACACACTCAGCAACATCTAGTGGAATCAGGGATAATGAAATACTTGATTTAACAGAGAGATCCTGCTGTCGAGTTAAGATAACAGAGCAAATTGAATAAAGGAGACAACATCAGCATGCTATTAACACAACTGTTCCTTCTGAATTACAAGGTCAGATAAATCTCCAAAAAGCCATACTTAGGTCATCAAAGTTTCTTCTCTAGCATTTAAGTTTATTTGGGATCATTTTGTTTTCTGGAGAATTTTAGCTGTAAGTATTCATGAAAATAAATTATATTTTTAAAATGTTCAGATGGAATAAATTAATATAATATTTCTATGATGTTTTGTATTTTGTTTTTTCTAGTTCTTCGCTCACTTGAGTTCCTTCCACTCCTTATCTTTTTCCTATTATAGGCTTCTATGCCACTTTTCTTTTATTCTTGTATGAGCCTCTGCTCTTTGCCACCTCCCCAGGTCCTTTCTGTTATTAAACAGAAATATCCCTAGGAATCTCAAGATTCCATTCTTTGCGATGTAATTGACATGGAAGGAGTCATTATCGTCTCTCAGCTAGAGCTTCGCAATAACTTAAATAATCTCCCTCTTTTCTGTCCTCTACTTTGGAGTGTTGTGTTAATATTCAAAATATTTACATGTCTTTACAAACCTTCAGGGAAGGTTTTTCCCTTCCCTGTGGGAGGATTATAGATCTCTGGTCTTTTGATGTCAAACTTGCTTGACCCCGTGACTGGCTGTGGTCCAGTGAGATGTGTTTAGAAGTAACCCAGGGCACTTTGGAGCAGAAGCTTTAAGAGCCAGCTCCTAATCCCGCCTGTTTCTTTTTTCCTTTGCCACAAGACAGGCATTGTCCCAGATAGCAACTTCTATCGGCCTGGGTCCCAGAGAAAAAACAACATGGAGCAGGGCCACAGCTGACCCACAATGGCTATGTAATGTGAGTGAGAAAAACAACTTTTCTTTTTCTTTGTTTTTTAAGTCTCTGAAAGTTTAGTGTTTCCTGCTGCCACAGTATAATTTAGTCCACACTGATTCATGGTCTCTCCTCGCCCCCAGTCTTTTCTCAGCACAGTAGCCAGAGTGAGCTTTTTGAAACTGTAAATCAGTTTATACAATTCATCTCAGTTAAACTCCGAAATGCTCCCCCTTTTCACATGAGTAAAAGACAAAGTTATAATGACCGAAGAGCCCCTGCGTCATGGGCCACCTCACTCCCACGTTAGCTTCATGAGCACAGTGATTGCTACTCGCCTCTCAATCATGAGCATCAAGAACTCGGGCCTTCTTGCTCTTCCTTGAATAAGCTCCTACTTTAGGAATTTTGCATCGACTGTTCCCTCTTCCTTCTGGCTCACTCCCTCATCAGCTTCCAGCCTTTGCTCAGATACTACCTTCTCAGTGAGGCCCACCTTGACCACTCTGTTTAAAATTGCAGCCTAGGGGACAGCCTGGTGGCCTAGCAGTTCAGTTCACCCCCTCCGCTTGGGCTGTCTGGGGTTTGCCAGTTTGGATCCTGGTGTGGACTGTCTCACTGCTCGTTAAGCCACGCTGAGGCGGCTTCCCACGTAGAAGAACTAGAAGGACCTACAACTAGGATATACAACTATGTGCTGGGGGCTTTGGGGAGAAAAAAGAAAATAAAAAAAAAAGAAGAAGATTGGCAACAGATGTCAGCTCAAGGCCAATCTTCCTCAAAAAAAAAAATTAAAAAACAAAATTAAATTACATTGCAGCCTGTTAACCAGCCGCTCCCCCACCACCTTAACATTCCATATCCCCTTTGGCCTGATTAATGTGTTTTTTTTTTTTTTCCTCTATTACATCTCACAACTTTGAACATACTTTGCGATATGGAACTATTTATATTTAGTATTTATTGTCTGTTAACACTCAACAGAATATAAGCTTCGTGAAGTCAGGAATCTTGGTCTGTTTTGTTCATACAATGGTGAACTAGAATAACGCCTGCTACATAGGAGGCAAAATTTGGTGACCATAATTGGGACAGAAAAAAAAGTTCTAGCTGTTCATGACTTTTTCACATTTATCCCAGCTGATCTGTGAAGTCCTAATCTGTGCATCTTTATTAAAATCAGTTTGCTGGACAAGAGACTGTATGTAAGGCCAGAATGGATAGGACGTACGTGGTATTCAGTGGTCTGAAGGTCACTGTCATGACAAGAGCTCTAGAAAAAAATGCCAGATAAGTGAAATTTACATTTGGCTTTCATCTCCTTTTCTGGATTCTTTTTATTTTTATTTGAACAAAAGAGGGAACTATTAGGATTATTTAGGTGACCAAATATAGGTGCCCTATTTGATTTCTTTTATGCATGACAAAATAAAAGGACCAGAAATATTAAGTAACTTTCCTATTGCTGTTCTTTCCCTCACTCCTACCCAAAACTCAGCAAAATGAGTCAGAGAGACGAACAAGGTGGAGAAACAGTGAAAATCCAATCATGGCTCCTCCCAGACTAAAGAGTTCCCAGCCTAAGACAGGTCCAAGCAGAGAAAGCCAGGATGCTTGGAAGTAAATGAAAAACTAAAGCCTTGATATTAGATCAGAATGGTTTTCTACTACCAGAAAAAATAATTTGGTGGAGCTAGCTTAAAGGGTGGTGATGAAAAGGATCAAATTGTTGTCCTGGAACGCCATTGATTCCAACTCATTCAGTAGTAGAGTTAAGTTATTATTTTAAAAAATTTTTAAAAAATCTTTCCTATTGTATTTAATGATGGCTTCCTAATTGATCTTTGCAAGTTATTCAATCAATGAACCTTCCTTTTACGGGTCCTATTGTTATACCAAACATATACCATTTTAATGAATATCTTGTATAATTATAGGATTTCATCCTCTTAACTCTGCTTGATGTTTGATAATACTATGTGAAGCATTAGAAACTATCTTTTTAATTTTCTTTTTTTAATCGTGTTTTATTTTATTCATTTTATTGTTACTTTTGGAGAGTAATCTCTTAATCAGGTTAGTTAAAATCCCGGAGCATGTCAAATGTTAGGCTTTCCCACAAATGGATGTATTTCACAGCACCAATTGCCACAGCGGTGCCCTATGCTTTTAAGAGAACGTTTTACAAGATTAAGGAAATGTCTCTGAAAAAATAAAGCTTGAGTCAGAAGACGAGTGTGTAATTATAAAAGCAATTATAAAGGTTTCTGACTGAATGTGGAAGGGAAGTATTATTTAGCTAGTTCCACTTAGGTCTTTCTGCAGTGGCACTCTCCCTCCCTAGGGAGACTGGTTACAGAGGATACAAAAATTCAGAAAGCTAATATTTTTGTTTAAGAGAGGCTAAGGAGGAAGCTCCCCAAGCCATCTTTTGTGTAGAATCAGAGATTCTTCACATTCAAACACTTTTTATTTTATTAAAACAAAAAGAATGTTCTTAGTATGGTTAATGATAACCTTTTACATGTGTCAAGTACTTCATGATGCAAAGAACGATTTTACGTTCTTTACTGGGATTTGTTTCATATCAACCAGGTAGAGAATGGTTGTTTTGAAATTTACCTAAGGTCTAACAGGAGCTCAGAGGTTCTGCTTTTGCTATACTTCACTACTTTCTTACTATTGGAAAGGAGAGTGGTGATCCCCAGCATCCTGCATCTGGGAAAAAACCCCACAAAATTTGGCTCTGTCAACCGTGAAATTTGAGTACATCTTAAAGGTTAAAGTGTACCCTGTTGTGCTTTAGAAAGTCTGCCATCTGCTATCAGGCTGAAGGATAAAACCTTAGGCGTTTGACTGACACAACGTATTGAACTGTATTTGATTTCCAAAATATCTTCAACACAAAGTCATTTATTTTTTTGTTTGTTTGTTTGTTTGTTTTTTTGTGAGGAAGATCAGCCCTGAGCTAACATCCATGCTAATCCCCCTCCTTTTTCTCCCCAAAGCCCCAGTAGATAGTTGTATGTAATAGTTGCACATCCTTCTAGTTGCTGTATGTGGGATGCAGCCTCAGCATGGCCAGGGAAGTGGTGCGTAGGTGCGCGCCCGGGATCCGAACCCAGGCCACCAGTAGCGGAGCACGCACTTAACCGCTAAGCCACGGGGCCAGCCCCAAAGTCATTTGTTTAGGTCTTTCCTTCTGTAAAGTTATAATTTAGATGAAATTTGTCTTTAATTGACTCAATCTTCCTTTATTTTTTTCTTCTGGTTAGTTTAATATTTTTTTAAGATTGCTATTTAATTCATTTGCTTTTTCTACATAAAAACTTACTCTCATGCAGGATTTGACAGAAGTGTTAAAAATAATACGTAAAAGTCTAATGAGACCTAGTGTGTTAGCTCTCCCAGTGATAGCCGCAATTACTTTAAGACAAAGAAATGTCAGGTGTCAGCAAGCAATTTAAGAGGGATTTGAGCTGATTATGGAGTCTTTCTAAATTCCTTGAATTCGTACCACAAAGTGGTTCCCTATTCTGCACAATGCTCCTGGCCTATGGACAACGTGCATTCATTTTGTCCCCATGTTTTTTTTGGTGAGTCAGGAAGTTCAGAAGCAATAAAGGAATAGATTCAAAAGACCAAAGATCATAACAGAACACACACACTCATATATATATATAAAATACAAGATCATATATGGAGAATTGTATAGTTGACTCAAATAATGTGTTCTCAGTTCCCTGTAAAATTACAGATCCTCACTCATTGACTTTGCTTTGCCATGTAATGGGAAAACAAATAAATAAACAAAAAACTAGAAATAATCTAAATATTAATTAAGAAAGATTGGTTGAGGAATTTTTGGTAAATATAAAACATGGAGTATCATACAACTATTCTTGATTAAATATGAGTTAGATTTAAACATATATTTACCTGAAGAGATGTCATTCATGTATTTATGGGGAAAAGAAAGCACATCTTAGATGCAAGTGTATAATAGAGTTTATTTTAAGGAATATCATGATATGTTTGTATGGATAAATATTTCAAAAAACACACACTTAACATTGGAGACTGATTTCTTCAGAGATTGTGGGCTTGGAGGAAGGAAGTTAAGATTATTAACATTTTCTTTTTACAACTTTACATTGTTTAATTTCTTAAAATAAAACTACTTTTTTATAATTAAAAATTCAATAAAATTTAGGAACATATGAACAAATATAAAATGACTTGAAATTTTTCTTACTAAGATGACATTTGGTGACTGACATGAACAGGACAGGGGGAGCAACTATGCCCAAATCCTGGCTGTGACCAATCACTCCTTCCCATGCAGTCCCAAGGAGAGCATATGAGGCAGTGTGGCAGTTTTCTCTCTCTGCCAATGACAGAGAATTCTGGATTGGCCTAATATCTCTACTGAGTTCTCTTGGGAAATCCCTATTTGCCAAGACAGTTCTTTGCAGCTCTGTCATATATGTTAGAAAAGAAAATGAGTGTAGGATAAGGATTAAAGGCATTAGAATAGGATGAGGTGTGTGGGTTTGCAGGGGAGAATATTTCATGTGAGAAGTGTGAGGCCAGCTGCATGACGTGAGGAAAGAAGATAGAAGAGAGAGAGGGCATTATTAAAAATCCTGCATTGATTAATATATCAACCTCAAACTGTTGGAGATAGGCAAAGAAAGATCTTAAGTTAATTGGATCCTACTTCGGCTTTCAGACTAAAAAGATGTTTTCCTTCAATACTATAACAATACTTTGAAAAGAGACCATGTGAGTCACGGCTCTAATGTTTTAAAATAACATTTTTCTTAGATTTGTCTGTGGTCATAAATCACAATGCAGACAACTTGTGTAATACGTTGTTTTTTTCAGTTTTGCGTGATGAATCTGCCTAACAAACAGCCCAGCAATCCCAGTGACGTCCAATGAGAGACGTGGTCTCGATCACAGGTCTGGGAGTTGGCTGCAGGGGCTGTTCTTCAGTCTGCAAATCAGCTTCATATCTGCTCCACATGTCTTTCATCCTGAGACCCAGGCAAGGAGGCAAGATCTTCTGATGACAGATGGCAAAAGCACAAAAGCATAAGCCAAACCACGCAAGCTAGTTTAAAGCCTCTGATTAGATGAGGCACGTGTTATACTCACTTACATAGCACTAGTCAAAGTAAATCATTTAGCTAAGCCCCAAGTTGCAGTGACTGGGACTATACTCAGCCCCAAGAGGGAGGCACTGCAAAGTCACGTGGAAAAGGATAAGAAAGCATAATTCTATTATAGGGAGAGAGTGGAGAGCTGATAGCAGTAATCCAAGATGGGGCTGGGTGACGTGGAACACTTCTTTTCTTAAGCTAGTTAGGCCTAAAAAGCTTCAGTCCTAACTCTATAATGAAGACTGCTCTCTCATTTTTCCAAACTCCCCCTCCACTATGACATCAAAACCCTTGCTTGGCTCTTACAGCTATGATTTAAGGTAGCGCAGGAGAAATGGAATAGAGAGACATCGATAGAAAGCCTGAGAAATGCAGGTCTTCCTCCACTTTGAAAGCAGATCTGCCACTTACCATTTTTGTCCATGGACAGAGCGAGTTAGAGAGAGAAAGTTGTTCATGTAAAATCTAGTACCACATTGTGATTCTACCCACTATTTGAATGTATTTCTTTCAGCATACTAGAAAATAATCCATAACAACTACTTATGGGGGACAAATACGAACATAAAGAAAGAAAAGAGGCTCCAAACATCTCTGCATAAGAAGTACACTGCAGAGGACACCCATCATTTTTGGCATGCCTAGCATTCATTTTCATGTCTTCTGGGAAAACCATTTTTTCCCCATTCATGTTCTAGGCAATTTGAGTGAGGTTGATTCAAACCCTGTGGCCATGTGTCCCAGGCTTGACCAATCAAAGCATCACATCCCAATGATTAATTCAGAGGTGAGCAGGTGATCCAGTCAGAGCCCTAGAGACTATATTCTAGGTCTTTTGTTGGAACTCTTGGAAAGAAAGCATCTCACACCTGCCCCACTGGAGTTGCTGTTAGGATGACATATAAGATGAACAGTGAAGGCAGCCATCCTTTACCCATGTGGAGGGGTGTTGAGAATTTAACCAAGGCATAGAAATACAAAGAATGTAATGACAAAAGCTAGAGAGTCCTTGTGATATTGTTTTATTTTCTGTATCCAGACATGCCTGACAATAGCCCTAGACTTTCAAGTTACATGAGTCAAGAAATTCATAGTTTTGGTCAATTAAGTTTTGTTAGTTTATCTGTCATTTGCCATCAAATGACTTCTTGAGTTGTTAATATTAGTATCTACATTTTATCTACGTTTTATGTTCATATTAGTATCTAGAAAAACATTGTAAAGCATTTGCCTATGCAGGTGCACACAATTGGGAGGGAAAGGAATTCCCTACAAAGTTATTATTTCTTTGAGCATTTTTTCTGTAATGAATTACCACCCTCCTCCTACCCTCTAATGTAATTTAAGTTGTTGAAGTTTCTTATAAGAACCAAAAGTTCGTGAGGGCCACTAACTAGGTGTGAAAATGATTCAAATACAAACCACTGTCTTAAGAAGTTTTAAAATTATTTTCTTTGTGGCTATAGGATACTCAGTATTTAGAATAATTAATAATTTTTTGAGAAGATATGTAATTGTGATTATATAACAAATATTTTCTGTGATTAAGAGTTATTACAGAAGGTGATAAAAGCATTTTTCTTAATGAGGGATTGATAATTTACCTGCAGAGTTGGGTCATCAGAAGGTCTAAGTTCTTATTTACTTCTAATGCTTTGTGACTTTAGGGAAAATTACATATTGCTTACATTAGTTTCACTTTGAATATCATGCTCTTCTAAATAAATGGAATATTACCTTTATATATATATATTTCTTTTTTGTGTGAGGAAGATTAGCCCTGAGGTAACATCTGTTGCCAATCCTCCTCTTTTTGCTGAGGAAGATTGGCCCTGGGTTAACATCCGTGCCCATCTTCCTCTACTTCATATGGGACGCCGCCACAGCATGGTTTGACAAGCCTGTGTCGGTGAGCGCCCGGGGTCCAAATCTGAGAACCCCGGGCCACGGAAGCGGAGCGCATGAACTTAACTGCTACACCACCAGGCAGGCCCCTTACCTTTATACTTTTATGAATGCCTCTGGTAATCATAGAGCAAAATCTGTTCTTGATTTTACTTTTGCAGAGGTGACTATATTCTTAAGCAAATGGAACCAAGTAAGGAAATCAAAAAATGACAGAATGGTTTAATTTACATAATTTCAACTTTGTCTCCTAAGCAGAACAGAGTGAAGATAATGTTGATGAACTCACTCTGCATAATGCATCATGTAACTTCATGGTTCATGCTGCACATTCATAATATTTATCTGAGGGACAGAGAAAAAAAATATTATACAATGTTTTGATGCCCTGATAAGTATATTCTCAAGTATTTCAAGTGATTAATTATAAGTTAAACACTGAAACCATGGTACAGAGAGGTGACTTACTCTGGGACCAATACAAACTTATATTGTTATTGAACAAACTGGAGAGGTTTAAAAGTGGATTACCAAGAGATTTCTTAAGAACTAATTTTCTATGCTGGATTAGTGAAGGTTCTTATTGTTTATTAATTTGTATCCCTTTTAGAAATCTTTTTACTTATCTTATTTCTTACTTTTGCTTGAAAAATCCTTATGAGTCTTTGAGCTAAAAGAAAAATAAAAAGATTTTTAACACTTTTCTTGTTGCCTAATTCAAGAGAAATTGCAGATAAGGAAAATGCTATTAAAACAGTTTTAAGTGTGTCTTTATTCCTGTACAAACTCAATGAGTATTAAAATTCGCACGCAACATACACAATATCGTTAAAGGATTTAGATAAAAGTAGATAAAATAGGAACAAAGTTTCCTTTAAAAAACATTGTCTGATAAAGTAAACATTATTAATTTATATTTATTTGTTTCACAGAGGAGTTGAAGCTGCTTAAAATAATGGGTCCCATGAAAATGGTTAAAATAAACAGTTGAGAAATGAAGTAAAGGAAAATAAGAGTTGGGAGATAACAAAAGCAGGGATTCATAGAACACAGGCAGAAATGTACGTCGTAGGTCCTACATAGTTATTAGAGATGGGCCACATACTTAGCTCAAGTTTACTTAAAGCCAGATAAAAGTGCAAATCATGATCCAGTAGAAGTTTCTCATGTTAGCAAGATAAACTTAAACCTACCATTAATGAAAAGGCAGGTGCTTCTGGAACTGAGACGTGAAATAAATTTCTTCTACAAAGTCTTCTGGACAATGCATGATATAAAAAGACACTCAGTGACATAATAGGCAATATACTCAATTGAAGCCTTATAATAATACAATAATGCATTTGGTATGACATTTAAAAATAATGTGCTTTTGGACTGATCGATGACAAGACACTGTGGTGGAGTCCAGTAAGAGTGATTCTATGTTAAGCCAAAATAGTGCAGCCTATTTGTTTTGATACATCATCAAGCTGTTAAACACTGTACATTAAACTATTATGATGATATTTTATGGAGAATGAGTTGTATTTTATATTATAGACAGTAAGCAAACATTCTACTTTCTTAGCTATAGTGCATATAGTTTGATTTGTACCACTAAGTGAGTTGGATGCTATCTTGTATACAACTAATTTCATAAAACACAAAATTTGCCTAACATCTATTAGGTAGTTGGCTATAAAGATGGAAACACCTGGATGCTTTCCTCAGGACCTCAAGTTCTAGTATTGTGTAGAAAACTCTCACAAACGGAATGACTTGATTATTGAACTGGGCTGATAGGCCATTTTGTGTCCTGAATCCATCAGTGGCTGTCTTTTAGAAGCAGATGAATGAGGTGATGCATACAACAATCCAGAGGAAACTTCACTCCTTAGTGCTCTCTTCCAGAGAGCTGCATTAGGAGCTTTATTGACTGTGAATTAAATTATACACGTACACACCCACACACAATCTAATAATCATCAATCTCTTTGAAAGATTTAGATAAAAATGGAGACATGAAGTTTCTTCTGGAGATATGAATTAATGCAAGTATACCATGAGAGAAATATACTGTTCCTTATAAACTTCACATAGATAAAAAGCAGAAATGTCAGAAGTGATGAAATATGATAGTTGATCTATAAGTTTGTCTCATTGGAAATGTAAGCACTTAGAAGGAGTTAAAAAAAAAAGTGGGCTGACAATATTGACAGTAGCTATCTTTTGCTGAGTTTTAAGATTTGGAATAGTTTCTTTGTTGTTTATCCACAGTTTTGTTTTTTTTCTATATGTTCCATACATTTTTTGAGTTTTCCATAATGAACACATATTAATTCTACAATTAAGAAAACTAATGATGGGGGATGGCCCAGTGGCATAGTGGCTAAGTTCACATGCTCCACTTCAGTGGCCTGGGGTTCCCAGGTTTGGATCTGGTTGTGGACCTACACACCGCTCATCAAGCCATGCTCTGGCAGCATCCCATACTCAAAATAGAGGAAGATCGGCACAGATGTTAGCTCAGGGCCAATCTTCCTGACCAAAAAAAAAAAAAAAACGAAAGAAAGAAAAAGAAAAAGAAAACTAATGATGACTGTTACTTCAAACTGACTATCTTGAAAATATTAATAACATAATCAGGTTTAGTGAGGTCATTAATAAATTTTTGGTTGTCTTCAGATCTCTTAGCTAGAATGATATAGAACTAGAATACCTTTTACCCCAGATCAAATCTATGGTTTTCTAAGTTGAAAGTAAGGAAGTAAAAAAAAATTCCATTTCTCATTTAAAAGAGGTAAATGCAGTACAAGTCTTAGAATTTGTTAATCTATTTCTGATTCTCTTATACTAAGTCAGGGAGGAAGAATCCATAATGCTTGGTCAAGAGTGTTAAATTCATAAGAAGTAGAACTTTTATTAGGCCCAGGAGAATGGGTTAGAATTGAAAATCATTCCTAAAACCTGCCTTACCTTTGGGAGCAGAAGTCCATTTTTGCTTCAAGTGTCAAACCCCTATGTCTACTTTGGCATATTCTAGATTTCACTTGAAATAACCTAGTTAGGTAAAGACAACATTATTGACCTCATTAGTTCTGATGATGGTATTTCAAGATGGTGCCCAAACTATCTGTTTCTATTGTGATATCACAAAAGAGATGAAACAAGATAAATAGGTATAACTAACCAGTACTAAAAAACAAAATTCAACTGAGTAAATTTGAAGATCTAATTGGCTTTATTACATGGTTCATGAAGCAGGCAGCATCTCCTTTGGCAAGCAGAGATACTCCAAGGAGTTACGCAACATGGAAGGCTTTTATAGTAAGGAGGGTGGGACAAGGAAAGGAAGTCATCAGCAAGAAAAAAATGAAAGTTAATTGGAGGAAAGCAAAAGTTCAGATGATGACAGCTTCTCATTGGCTGAACTGTGGCGTTTTCCATTGGCTGGGCAAGAAGGAAGTCTTCCTTCCTTCTGTTGGAATAGTAAACTGCAAGGTACTTCTCTTCCTATTGGGGTCAGTAACTATGTTTCTTCCTGTTGGGGTAACTGGCCTCTTCCTGTTGGAGTCAGTAATTTACGTCTTCCTAGTTGGGGTAATTGACAAAGAGTGGTGGGGCATGAGAGTTCCCTCTACCAGCCTTCCCAATGCCACTTTTAGTTGTGGTTTCTTTTATTAATTTTAACACCAGATATGGAGGTTCTATATAACACTTTAATATGATCACATTCACCATTAAATATGAATTTTTTATTTTAATTTAATTTTAAATATTTGTTTATTTTTCTCCTGTCTAGTCTACTTAATTACCATCTTTGAAATCTTTTTTTTAAAGCATGAAATAACAGGTGTGTTTTCCTCAGAAAGCTCATAATCTAATTGGCCAATCTATTTATAATTTTGCTTACTATTTTGGGAGGAGAGGTCAGTATATCAAAAACAACATAAAACCATTCACTGATTTTAGTTAGAAATTTGGATTGTCTGGAAGTCATTAGGAGGAGATCTCTGAGATTCCATTACTGATGTTTACTTGAAGTGCTACACTTGACTATGTGGTTAGAATCAGGAGGCTTCTTACCATACCAAATTTCTCTTGGCCCCCAAGACTCTGTTTAGTCATTTAATGACATTTATTAGAACCCTAGTGCCTCTAACTTGCAAGAAATATATGAATGTTTTCTGTTAAATAAAGTGACTCAAAAGAAAAAGAAAAATCCAGAAACTCTCCAGGTTTGTAATTAAAATTTCTATGCTGTAAATAAGCCATATTCCACAATTATACAACCAGAGTTCACTACTTCCTACTGGCCAAACTGGATAAAGTCTATTAATTCCCAGCTCTCAGATTTGAAGCTTGAGACAGAAAAAATGCTTTGGCAAATCTCTATCCTACGTAGTGTGATATGTCTAAGGGAAAAATCATCATACTGTCCGAGTGTTTTTCAAAGCCTTGCTTCAATACATACGCTACCTGGCGGACCTTATTTCTGGCTGTTTAATTCATTGATAATATAAACTTAGGGGAATTTACATGTACCTTAGGCTGTGCATTGAATCTAAACAGGTATGAGATGAGGATGCAAATGAATCCTATCTAGATCTTCTGGAACAAACTAACCTCTCTAGACGTCTAGTTTACACAGAAACAATGGATTTGGAAAACAAGAAATCCCTAATGCCCATTGAGATTCACATTATAGAGGTCATTTTTGACTTGTGTTAAATTATCTTATCTCTTTCATCTCCATGCTTAACGATTTATGGAAAAGTTTTAAGTAATTATTTTTTATACGTAACGATCACTTTTGTGAAATTGTTTTATATTGAATTGCTCACAGTCAACTCTGAACCATCCTACTACCAACACTCTGTCTTTATGCTGTTTACCTCTTTTTTCTTTTTTAAAGATTTTATTTATTTATTTTTTCCCCCCAAAGCCCCAGTAGATAGTTGTATGTCATAGCTGCACATCCTTCTAGTTGCTGTATGTGGGACGTGGCCTCAGCATGGCCGGAGAAGCGGTGCCTCGGTGCGCGCCCGAGATCCAAACCTGGGCCGCCAGCAGCGGAGTGCCCGCACTTAACCGCTAAGCCACGGGGCCGGCCCTGCTGCTGTTTACCTCTTAAAAAACCATTTTGTTTTCTGGAGGATCACAGATATTTAGTAAATTGACATGCATTGCATTTTATAGTGTTCAGGTTACTGCTGTATAGGGAATTGTAATAAAACTAGGAGGAGAATTGGTTCTCTCTTTAAAAACTCGTTATCTGATGGGGATGATGGGGCAAAATGAAGTAGGAAACATAAGCCATTCATGAGCCTAATGGGCAGAACGTTATATGAGACTCAGGAGGCTGTATTCTCAAATGTCCCACTAACTTGAGATGTAACATGAAATAAGTCAATAAACTCTCTGATTTAGTTTCCTCATCTGAAAGGTAAAAGAAAAAAAATATTACTTATAGGGTTCCTCTTGTTTCTGCAAATTCTATGATTTTATTGTAATTGTATGTTTGTTTTCTGACTTGAATTATAATTGTGAAAACCTGTGCTTCTTGAGTATAGAAAGAAGAAACACTTAAAATTTTAAATTATTTTTCTAAATAATATTATTCTAAAAATATAAATAATACATGTTCATTTAGAAAACTTTGGCAGTATATTAACATATAAAAACAAAGTTTAGGTTCCCTCATAAGGTATCCAAACCTAGAGAAGCATTGTTAAACTATGGGTGTAACTATGTAATAAATATTTATTTTAGAGTTGGTGTTCTGCTTTTTATAGTTAATCTATAGACTATTTAAAATATTTTAGTCAAAAATTTGTCCTGATATTTGAATTGAGACCTTGAGCAAATTCTGTGAATTTTAAAATTCAATGACTACATTCTAGGAAGCAATACCAAAGATGTAAAAATAAACCACTGTAAGAAGACACCTTGAATAGACACAATAATTACATCAGGGAATAGCAATATAGAGTGTTATAACCATTTACATTCCCTTATAAACAGAACAGAAAGAAAATGATGAAGAGGAGGGGTAAGGTAATATTCTTAGAATCCGCAACAGTGTTCTTAGAATTAAGTGAACTTCTTGACCATGGGCCAGGGTCTATTTTCCTGCACACATTTAATGAAAGTATATAGTTATAACCTGGATTGTATTATACATCAAAAGAAGTCCTTGAAAAAACTCAGACTGAAAGAATAGTAAACTCCAGGAGAATTTTAAGGGTGTTAATAAGCAATGTTATCAGAATTTCTTGATCAATTTCCAAATGTATTAGTTTCAGTCCACATTTACGAAAAATAGTCATCTTGCTCAGACCAAAGAATACTTCTAAGTAGCTATTATTATTAATCATGAGCAAACACTGTGGAAATAAGAAAATGCGAGTGACAACATAACCTTTGCTCATGTTATGCATCTAAGCTCCTTGCCATTGGTTCCAGACTTAGTTATCATGGGAGCTATGCTAAGGCGTAATGTTGATTTTATTGTATTGTGGAGAAGATTTTCAAAGGACATCATTCCTATGTAGGACAAGGACAAAGTTCCATAGAGATGGTTGTCAGTAAATCTGTATGTTCTCAGAATTGCATATTACCCCCTGGATATGGGAAGGGAACGGAAGAGCATCTGTTTTCCTCTCCTTTACCCAGTAGTCCTTAATGCTTGAAAGAGTAAGGGAAATAATGGAGTAAGGGAACTAAATGCCACTTGACCCAAGGGAGTGAGGGAACCTATGGGAAGGAAGAGGGTTGAGAGATCCCTGATTAGGAATTATATCAGAGATTTCTAGAGTTAAAAATAGTACTCTGAGTGTCCCTATGTATTATTTTTAACCATATCTAATTTCACATGCCTTTACTAATATTTATAATTGTGCATTCTCTCAATGTTTTCTGCTTGATAGTACTTGCCAAAGTTTTAGCTATCATGTAGATATTCCACATCCAAAAAGATAGCTTTGTTTGTATTAATTTATTTTTCCTCTTCTACTCCATTGACTTCTTTATGTTTGTTATTATTTTTTCTTCTACTTCCTTTGAGGTTGTTGTTTTTTTCTAGCTTTTTTCCTTGTTTTCTTTATATTTGTTTAAAAAACATAATTTCATTGACTTCGTCTTCAACAAACACATTCAAGACTACAAGATTATAATCTGAGTGTTTCAGATAGATTTTCATACATACATTCAGTTCTAAATTTTTTTGTAATTCTATTTTATGTTCTCATTATCACCAAAGTTATTTAGAAGTATATAGTTGATCTTTAGATCCAAATTCTGGGATCAAGGGAGCTTTCTTTTGGTTTACATTTTCTAATTTTATTGCACCGTAGTCAGTGAATAGGGCAATATGATATGAGCAACTTAAAATTTGTTGAGATTTCTTCTGTAGTCTAATACATGGTCAATATGGTTATTATGCCACAAGTGTTATAAGAGAAAATGTTAGAAAAAAACAAGCGTATGATTTTATGTACTAAAGATCAAGCTTGTTAACTATGATATTGAAGACATATAACTTTTTTTTTCTACTGACACGTTGGGTTTTAAGTTATTCATTTAATCAGTTTGTCACCAAATATTGACTGAGCATTTACTGTGTTCTAGGCACTGCTCTGCTTAGTTTCCTCCTTCTTGTTTGCTTTCTTGCCTCTTGCTTCCTGCTTTCTTTCTTCACAGTGGGTTCTCTGGTCTCACTTAATAAATCCATTTCAACGTGCCCACCTTCTTGGGCCTTCTAACTTCTTTAAAAAGCAGTTGGGGCATCTCCACCTAATCTGTTGAAGGACATCTTTGTGTCTGAGTGTGAAAGAGCCAACCTGAAAGCATACTAAGCCTGGATCCACGTGACCTCACTAGGACATTTTGTCCTGAGACACAGGGGAGAGTCCCACATCAACATACTCCTATGGAGTATTTATTCTTCCTCTGTTCTAACCTTCAGGATCACTCCCATATGTGTTCCCCCAGACCCTGCTGAAGTATGTGGGTCGGTTCCTGTAGTTCGTTTTTTGTAAATAATCTTTTTTTTTTTATATATCGGGTGATGCTGAGCTATACTAACTGACTGAAATATGCTGAGCCATGTCTAATTGATCTAGACCAAGGAGTGTATTAAGGAGGATGAGCATCATTCCATGAAGCATTTGCCTGAGATGTGGTGTTCTGTGACCTTTTGTTTAGCTAAGCATTTTTCTTCTTGTTTCCTGCATACTTATACATCTATTTAGCTTTACTGTTTTCCCTTTCATTTCTAGGCATTTGGAGTGTTTGCGGCAGGGAGGGTGTGTGTGTGTATCCTGCAATTACTCAAAAAATTTAAATTGTATATTTATTTTTAATATTTACTTATTTACACTACATGAAATTCATTTGTACATAATGTGAGATAGGGATTTACTTTAATGTTGTTTCAGAAGGGACAGCCAATTATTCCAATAAAATTGGTTGAATAATCTGTGATGTCCTGTTTGACTTGAATCCATTCAGTTAAAAATATTGACATTATAATTGAGAGTCCTCTTTTCCTCACCTCTTCATCCAATAAGTCACTAAGTCTTATGGAATTTAAACATTGACTTGAAAAGGTAATGAAGATCTCCTCCTCTCCTTCACACCTCCGCACACAGAGCTTTCCTATACTTCCATGAATGAGTTATGATCGAGGGCAAGTATAGACTGATTGAGTTCAATTGTTTTGAAAATGAAGTTCAAAAAGGATGAAGTTTAATGTGCATTTGGGCATGGTCTTTCATCTCTGTCTTCCGTCTAAGCTGCATGAGTGGTAAATTCATTCTGTCTTCTTTTTTTGGGCCAAACCAAACTCTTACTCTCTCATGCGTTATGGAATGGACACTAGGGCGAATGCACTGTCTCTTGCTCATCATTCCGTCCTTTGGCACTCTGCTTATGGTTTTCAAGTTGTACATTGTACATATTCTTACTTTTAGCATTGACATTAGGGTGCAGGAGGCCACTTAAGTAAGGGCAGTGCTCTGAGTGTTCTCTTGTGTGGACACTGTGGTGTACTGCCCTTATCCTCCTTCAGGAATCAAGGAGTCACTACTCCATCTCCTGAGAGTGTTGCTGCCTCAGCTTAAGACAGCTGCCTTATTTAATATCATGCCCTCTTCCTGGGATGGCCCACACCCAATGAATAATCAGTGTGGGGTTATGACGACTTGGCTGTCTTGACTCAACTTGCGACAGTTCTGAGAGGTCACTCCACCTTTAGCATTCTCCATATGGTTGCTTTTTTACCCTGAGAATGAATCACAGTCAACTTCTTATTCTGCCCAATCTTACTTCTTTCCTTTCCTTCCCTTCCTTTTCTGCCACTTCCCCTGGTTTTAATCCTGAGAGGCTGTCCTAATAAATCTCTTGAATGTAGTCTCTGCATCAGAGGCAGCTTCTAGGGATCCCAACCTGCAATACTGTTCTAGAGTTCTGCTTTGGGGGCATTAAGCCAGAGGCACTGATCGTAATAAAGTGATGCATTGCTGTACTAATTATTTACCTGGGAGCATATCTCCCTTTGGTACCTCTATGAAGTATTGATATAGGGTAGAATTAACATAATAATTAGCCTTGAACCCACATGTTGTCTTATAAATTATAGTTCTGCTTTCCATTATTTTAATTTATTTAAAAATTTTTAAGATTACAAAAGCAGTTTTGATATATTGTGGAAACTTAGAAAATACAGATAAAATAGTAAAATAAAATAAAAATACATTGACAGAACCTGTTGATGACCTCTGTTAACACCTGAAATTATATTCTTTCAGGTCTTTGTCTACATATTTATATAAATATATGTGTTTTTACTATAAAGATCATATTATACCTGCTCTTTTGTAGCCTGTCCTTCTTAGATAATGATTCCACTGTTAAAATGTCAATAAGTTTTCTTAGAATACCCAGTCTCTATTCACATTTACCCACTTACCAAAATGCCCTTTAGGGTTGGTTTGATTAAATCAAGGACGATACCTTATATCTGGCTGTTTTATTTCTAAATATTTTAAAATCAAATTTGATGTCTCCCCCCAATCCAATTATAGTACTAATTTTACCATCCTATTAGTGTGGTTCAAGTGGGAGTATTAGCCCTAAATTTAGATGACCTGATGTCTGATTCTGGTCCATTTACTTGCTAGATGTGTGCCTTCTATAAGCTTTTTACTATTCAGTTTCCCTATCTGTAAAATAGAAAAAATAATATTACCCATCTCATTGGGTTATTAAAAGCATTAAATGAAATAATATAGGTAAAAATGCCTGCAATAGTAACACATTATAATTGTTCTACTATTATTAACTATTAGTACTTTTACTATAATTATTCTATTAACACCGTCAACCCTCAATACTACCATCTAAATAGCTCTATAATTCATCCATTGTCTATTCTCTCTATGGATGCTTGCCTATTTAATGGATTCCTGTGGTAGCTTCAAAAGTGGAAGCCCTATATCCAGTATTTTCCTATTCTAATTAATTCACCACTTTGCAGCTAGTATGATTTTATTAGCGCAATTCTGAAGATGACATTTTCCTTGCTTGAATCTCTTCAACGGATTATACTGTAGTCCTTGCCATAAAGTCCAAATTCTGTACCATATTTCACAGGACCCCTTCTGATCTCATCTTTCCTCTCCCCTCTCAAAACTTTTCCAATTCCTTAGGTATTTCTATGCTCTCACTTGCCTTTGGAACTTTACAGATGCCGCCTTTCTTTCTTGCTGGTCCTTGCCTAGTTAAAATCCCTAGTCCCAGCCAGGATGTTATTTCCACTGTAAAATCTTCTCTTACTCCTTAGACTCATTTGGGTGTGCCTACTGTGCTTGGCATTGAGTTTTTTTCTTCTTTATGTCACAATTGAATATAATTGCTTATCAATATCTTGTCTCAACTTTTCTAGGAGTAGACAAAATATGTCTATTTTACTCATCCTTCTTTCCCCAAGGCATATCATAGTGCCAAGACACAGTATATGCTCACTAAACACTTGCTTTATAAATGAATAAATGAACAGAGGAGAAGATGGAAGCTGTTTGGGGTGATAAAGATTGTTTTGACTTTAGTAATTTGAATTTGTGGCTAAGAGGATAACTTCAAAATAAATATTTTTGATATGGATGTTATGGATTACATGCATGTGATAGGTTAATATTTCAGTGATAAAGAATTTCTGAGGCATAGTGTAATGAACTAGAAAAGTAGAGGAGAAATGACTGAACATGTGGAAATTGTTATCTCTAAGGCTAGGAAAAGGAAATAAAAGTAAATGAGTGGGCTTTACTTTCTTTGATGGTTTTTCGACAGTAACAAAAGCAAAAATTGGGCTCTATTTGGGTGATTCATTATTATTAGGAATGGTATAACTAGATAAGAGAAAAAACAAGAAGTTTGAGACAAAATCAGCCTTCTTGTTCATCTTAGAGCAATGTTAAATAGAACTTTCAGCCATCGAATGGTTCTGAACAAGCACATGATTTCAGAGCTTTGACAAATAAGGTTGGCAGGGAGAAGAGAAATGGGACCTGCAGATTTATCTTACTTATTGGGTTAAGTGACAAGAATTTAGTAGACTTTTCCAATTCCTTATTGCATGGTAGTGGACTCTTGTTTGTGGCCTCCAGTTTTTCTTCACTTTTGTTGAAAATTAAAATTTTCTTTTCCTTTTTTTAAAAAAAATGCTCATAGTAGAAAAAGATAAAGTACAGATAAACTACAAGAAAAAATATTTCTAACATCCATAATGATGATATTTATGTATATTGATGTGGCATATTAAAGATGGCTGCAAAAGCTTTGGCACTCTCCACGTGAGAGAGGGTCCTATAGCCCATGTTCTAGCATCTGACCAGGCTCATGAGTACTTTGGCTAGAAGAATACAGTAGACATGGTGGTATGCAGCTTCTGGCTCCAAACCTTATGAGCTGGCACCTGACACCTTCAAACTGTGCTACCGTGGAAGAAGTCTGAGTACTCTGAGACCACATGCTGGGAAGGCCACATAAAGCCACTCTGGTTGGCAATCCAATGTGACCTCAGCCTTCCAGCCATTCATACCAAGGTGCTAGATATGTAAGTGGGGCCTTCTGGGATTTTCCACATGGGCCCATCTGTAGTTGAATTCTGCTGCGGGACCCCATTCAATACCACCACGAGTGAAGAGTAAAGTAATTGCTCTGTCCAAATTCCTGAACGAGAAAATCATAAGATATGATAAAATAATTGTTTTAATCCATTAAATGTTGGGTACTCTATATGTAATAATAGAAAGCTGGAATGAAATTTAGTACCTAGAGGTGGGGTGCTGCCTAAACCTTGTGGCTTTGTCTTTAGGACTGAGTGGTGGCTGGAAGCTGGAAAGGCCTCCAGGAAACTGTTGGTAAGAGCATAGAACAGAGTGAGGAAATACTATCAGAGGCCGGAGGAAAGGTTCCTGATTTATGTACTGGCAGAAGATTCAGTGAAACTGGCTTTAGCAGTAAGGTGGAAATAAAGAGGTCACTTAATTATTTGGCTAAGGAAGGAATCTAACTTCTTGTTGCCTATGATACAATACAAGAAGGATGGAATGAGCTACAGAAGGAACTGTTCAGTTTTCAAGCAGATTTTATAGAATATATATAACAGGGCTTACATCAAATCAAAAAGCTGGGTTTGAAAATAAAACTGTTTCTCATCCTGGGTCTCTTCCAGCGAAGGACTCAGTTATAAATGGCCTCAGGGCAAAGATGACTGTAGAGTAATTACAAATAAACATGGTCTAAGGTTAAAGAACTCAAGGCTGTGACTGTGGGAACTTTTGTTGAGACCTCTGAAAAATTTTAGGGCCTGCCTGATGGAGCTTCTGAAAATCTTAGAGCATTCCTGTAGGACACTCTCTGCTAGATGAGAGGGCCTCTAAGAATCTTAGGCTATGGTTCCTAGAATGTTTCAACCAGCCAATGACTTCAAGATTTTAAAGGCATTTTCCCGTAGCACTTTGACTATTAGCTCAAAGTAAAGAACGGCCTGTCTCAGAAAAAAGTTAGTGCTGCTTTTATGTTATAGAGTGAATTATAATTTAATATACAAGGAATCCTCATAGTTTTAAAGGCATTTTATCAGCTTAGACTGAAAGAGACAGACAGTACAAAATGAAAAGGGGCCTTTGGATTCTCAAATTTCTACCATGAGAAGACAAGCTGAGAAGCCTACAAGGTTGCAAATATAGCATTTGTATTGGGAAAGACAGATGAGTCAGAGGGCAGAACCAAGAGCTTAGAGGTATTGCCAGGCATCATTCTAGAGACTACTACCGGGGTTAATTAAGGACTAGGAGGCATGTGCCTGACTAGATTTAAGAAATGGCATGGACTAGTGACTGCTATGTGTCTCCCATTTCTGGCTGGGCTTTCTATATTGGTTATCCTATCTGTGTCTCCCCATTATATGCTATGTGTGTGGAGGACAGATCTTTTTCCTCTTTAGTTTACATATCTTCAGATTGAGAGATACTTTTATGGAGGAACCAAACCCAAGGAGGCTCATCTCCAGCTGGACGTGATTTAGGTGACAAGATCCAAGAGTTTTAATATATTCTGTAAAGGGAGGAGACTTTGGGCTTCATGGGAGGGGATGAACATATTTGACAAGAGAAAAAAATGTAAATAATTCGTGACCAGAGGGCAGACTATGGCTGACTAAAGGTGGTGGCAATATTTTTTTTTTTATTGATGTTTTAATGGTTTCTGACATTGTGAAATTTTGGGTTGTACATTTTTGTTTGTCCATCACCATATATATGACTCCCTTCACCCCTTGTGCCCACCCCCCACCCCCACTGCCCCTGGTAACCACAGTCCAGTTTTCTCTGTCCATGTGTTGGTTTATATTCCACATATGAGTGAGATCATACAGTGTTTGTCTTTCTCTTTCTGGCTTATTTCACTTAACATAATACGCTCCAGGCCCATCCATGTTGTTGCAAATGGGATGATTTTGTCTTTTTTTATGGCTGAGTAGTATTCCATTGTATATATATACCACATTTTCTTAATCCAATCGTCAGTCGAGGGACACTTAGGTTGCTTCCACTTCTTGACTATGGTGAATAATGCTGCAATGAACATAGGGGTGCATAAGCCTCTTTGGATTGTTGATTTCAGGTGCGTTGGATAGATTCCCAGTAGTAGGATGGCTGGATCATAGGGCATCTCTATTTTTAATTCTTTGAGGAATCTCCATACTGTTTTCCATAGAGGCTGCACCAATTTGCATTCCCACCAGTTGTGTATGAGGGTTCCTGTTTCTCCACATCCTCTCCAACATTTGTTGTTTTTTGTCTTGATGATTATAGCCATTCTAACGGGCGTGAGGTGGTATCTTAGTGTTGTTTTGATTTGCATTTCCCTGATGATTAGTGATGTTGAGCATCTTTTCATGTGCCTATTGGCCATCTGTATATCTTCCTTGGAGAAGTGTCTCTTCATTTCCTCTGCCCATTTTTTGATCGGGTTGTTTGTTTTTTTGTTGTTCAGTTGTGTGAGTTCTTTATATATTATGGAGATCAACCCCTTGTCAGATGTATGTTTTCCAAATATTCTCTCCCAGCTGGTTGGTTGTCTGTTCATCTTGATTCTGGTTTCATTTGTCTTATAAAAGCTCTTTAATCTGATAAAGTCCCACTTGTTTATTTTTTCTTTAGTTTCCCTAGTCTGGGTAGGCATGTCATCCGAAAAGATTCCTTTAAAAGCAATGTCAAATAGTGTGTTGCCTATATTTTCTTCTATGATTTTTATAGTTTCAGGTCTCACCTTCAGGTCTTTGATCCATTTTGAGTTATTTTTTGTGAATGGCGATAGCACATGGTCCACTTTCATTCTTTTGCATGTGGCTGTCCAGTTTTCCCAACACCATTCATTGAAGAGACTTTCCTTTCTCCATTGCATGTTCTTAGCACCTTTGTCAAAAATTAACTGTCCGTATATGTGTGGTTTTATTTCTGGGCTTTCAATTCTGTTCCATTGATCTGTGTGTCTGTTTTTGTACCAGTACCATGCTGTTTTGATTACTATTGCTTTGTAGTGTGTTTTGAAGTCAGGGATTGTGATGCCTCCTGCTTTGTTCTTTTTCTTTAGGATTTCTTTAGCTATTCGGGGTCTTTTGTTGCCCCATATAAATTTTAGTATTCTTTTTTCTATTTCTGTGAAGAATGTCATTGGGATTCTGATTGGGATTGCATTGAATCTGTAGATTGCTTTAGGTAATATAGACATTTTAACTATGTTTGTTCTTCCAATCCACATGCATGGGATATCTTTCCATTTCTTTATGTCTTCATGGATTTCTTTCAATAATGTCTTGTAGTTCTCATTGTATAGGTCCTTTACCTCCTTGGTAAGATTTATTCCTAGGTATTTTATTCTTTTTGATGCAATTGTAAATGGTATTATCTTTTTGAGCTCTCTTTCTGTTAGTTCATTATTAGCATATAGAAATGCAACTGATTTTTGTAGATTGATTTTGTACCCTGCAACTTTGCTGTAGTTGTTGATTGTTTCTAATAGTTTTCCAACAGATTCTTTAGGGTTTTCTATATATACAATCATGTCATCTGCAAATAGTGAGAGTTTCACTTCTTCGTTACCTATTTGGATTCCTTTTATTCCTTTTTCTTGCCTAATTGCTCTGGTCAAAACCTCCAGTACTATGTTGAACAGGAGTGGTGAGAGTGGGCAGCCCTGCCTCGTTCCTGTTCTCAGAGGAATGGCTTTCAGTCTTTCCCTGTTGAGTATGACGTTGGCTGTGGGTTTGTCATATATGGCCTTTATTATGTTGAGGTACTTTCCTTCTATTCCCATTTTATTGAGAGTTTTTATCATAAATGGATGTTGTATCTTGTCAAATGCCTTCTCTGCGTCTATTGAGATGATCATGTGGTTTTTATTCTTTGTTTTGTTGATGTGATGTATCACGTTGATTGATTTGTGGATGTTGAACCATCCCTGCGTCCCTGGTATAAATCCCACTTGATCATGGTGTATGATCTTTTTAATGTATTGTTGTATTCGGTTTGCCAATATTTTGTTGAGGATTTTTGCATCAATGTTCATCAGTGATATTGGCCTGTAATTTTCTTTCTTTGTATTGTCTTTGTCTGGTTTTGGTATCAGGGTGATGTTGGCCTTGTAGAATGATTTAGGAAGTGTTCCATCTTCCTCTATTTTTTGGAATAGTTTGAGAAGGATGGGTATTAAATCTTCTTTGAATGTTTGGTAAAATTCACTGGAGAAGCCATCTGGTCCTGAACTTTTATTTTTTGGGAGGTTTTTGATTACTATTTCAATCTCTTTACTTGTTATTGGTCTATTCAGATTCTCCATTTCTTCTTGGTTCAATTTTGGGAGGTTGTATAAGTCTAAGAATTTATCCATTTCTTCTAGATTGTCCAATTTGTTGGCATATAATTTCTCATAGTATTCTCTTATAATCCTCTGTATTTCCATGGTATCCGTTGTAATTTCTCCTCTTTCATTTCTAATTTTATTTACTTGAGCCTTTTCTCTTTTTTTCTTAGTAAGCCTGGCTAAGGGTTTGTCGATTTTGTTTATCTTCTCGAAGAACCAACTCTTTGTTTCATTAATCCTTTCTACTGTTTTTTTTGGTCTCAATTTCATTTATTTCTGTTCTGATTTTTATTATTTCTCTCCTTCTGCTGACTTTGGGCTTTGTTTGTTGTTCTTTTTCTAGTTCTGTTAGGTGTAATTTAAGGTTGCCTATTAGGGCTTTTTCTTGTTTGTTAAGGTGGGCTTGTATCGCTATGAGTTTCCCTCTCAGGACCGCTTTTGCTGCATCCCATATGGTTTGATATGGCATATTATCATTTTCGTTTGTTTCCAGATAGTTTTTTATTTCTCCTTTAATTTCATCAATGATCCATTGGTTGTTCAGTAGCATGTTGTTTAATCTCCACATTTTTGTCACTTTCCCAGTTTTTTTTTCATGGTTCATTTCCAGTTTCATAGCCTTATGGTCTGAAAAGATGCTTGTTATGATTTCAATCTTCTTAAATTTATTGAGGCTTGCTTTGTTTCCCAACATATGGTCTATCCTAGAGAATGTTCCATGAGCGCTTGAGAAGAATGTGTAGTCAGCTGTTTTTGGATGGAGTGCTCTGTATATGTCTACTAGGTCCATCTCGTCCAGTTTTTCATTTAAGTCTACTATTTCTTTATTGACTTTTTGTCTGGATGATCTATCCATTGTTGTAAGTGGGGTGTTAAGATCCCCTACTATTATTGTGTTGTTGTTGATTTCTCCTTTTAGGTTTGTTAATAGTTGCTTTATGTACATTGCTGCTCCTATGTTGGGTGCATATATATTTATAAGTGATATGTCTTCTTGATGGAGTGTCCCTTTTATCATTATATATTTCCCTTCTTTGTCTTTCTTAACCTGTTTTATCTTGAAGTCTACTTTGTCTGATATGAGTATGGCAACACCTGCTTTCTTTTGTTTGCCATTAGCTTGGAGTATTGTCTTGCATCCTTTCACTCTGAGCCTGTGCTTGTCTTTAGTGCTAAGATGTGTTTCCTGAAGGCAGCATATTGTTGGGTCTTGCTTTTTAATCCATCCTGCCACTCTGTATGTTTTGATTGGAGAGTTCAATCCATTTACATTTAGGGTAATTATTGATATATGAGGGTTTAATGTTGCTGTTTTGTCACTTATTTTCTGGTTCTTTTGCATTTCCTTTGTTTCTTGTCCCATTTGTTTTGGACTGCCAATTCAGTTTGGTTGTTCTGTCCTATGACTCTTCTAGTTTCTCTTTGTTTATCATATGTGGTTTTGTTTTGATTATTTGTTTAGTGGTTACCTTGAGGTTTGGGCAAAAAATATTGTGTACGAGATAGTCCATTATCTGATGGCCTCCTATTTCCTTATACTAAGTCAATTCAGTCACTTTCCTCTTCCCCTTCTAAGTTTTTCTTGTTATACCTTATTCTATCTTGTGTTGTGGCTGTGTGTTTACAGTGATGAGGTTAAATTTATTTTTGGTGAATTTCTTCCTTTGGTCTTTGAATTTAGTATTTAAGTGGTTGCTAACCTATTCTGGTAGAGATCTACTATTTTTCTGAGTTTGTCTACCTACTTTTCTCCTTCCTCCAAGCTTTGTGTTCCCTTTCTCTTCTTTTTTTCAGGCCTGAGGGCCTTCTTGAGTATTTCTTGTAGTGGGGGTCTCGTGGCCATGAACTCCCTTAGCTTTTGTTTATCTGGGAGAGTTACTATTTCTCCATCATATTTGAAGGATATTTTTGCTGGATAGAGTATTCTTGGCTGAAAGTTTTTGTCTTTCAGTATTTTGAATATATCATTCCAGTCTCTTCTAGCCTGTAAAGTTTCTGTTGAGAAATCCGCTGAGAGCCTGATGGGAGTTCCTTTGTACGTTATTTTTTGTTTTTGTCTAGCTGCCCTTAATATGGTTTCTTTGTCATTGACCCTGGCTAGCCTTACCACTAGGTGTCGTGGTGAAGGCCTTTGTCTGTTAATATACATAGGTGTCCTGTTGGCTTCGCTTACTGGTATTTCCTGCTCCTTCCCCAGATTTGGGAAATTCTATTATTTCCTTGAATAGGCTCTCTGTTCCTCTTTCCCTCTCCTCTCCCTCAGGAATACCTATAATTCTTATGTTACATTTTCTAATAGAGTCAGATATTTCTCGGAGTCTTTCTTCATTTCCTTTTCGTCTTAGTTCTCTCTCCTCTTCCATCTGGAGTATATCTGTATTCCTATCCTCTAAGGTGCTAATTCTTTCCTCCATTTTGTCAGCTCTGTTCTTTAGAGATTCCAGATTCTCCTTTATCTCCTCCATTGTGTTCTTCATCTCCATCAGCACTGATTGGTTTTTCTTTATGATTTCAATCTCTTTTGTGAAGAAACTCCTAATCTCATTGAATTGTTTGTCTGTGTTGTCTCATATTTCGTTGAGCGTTTTTATGATAGCTATTTTGAAATCTCTCTCATTTAGTTTATGGATTTCTGTGTCTTCGGGGTTGATTTCTGGGTGCTTGTCATTTTGTTTCTGGTCTGGTGATTTCATATATTTTTGCATTGTGGTTCCTGTGTTGGTTTTGTTTTTCCTCATCCTGGAAATCTCTGGTTGCAATTTCCACCTGCCGCCACTGTCTGGTGGTAAAGGGCTGTGTAGTCTAAGCCCCCTACGCTCTGCCCCGGTTTTTCTGCTGTGATCCGCAGTTTTGTTTTTTTTTTCCCGCTGCGATCCACGAGTCCAGTCGTTTGATCAGGTCTGCCGCGGATCGCTTGGTCTGGTCTGTTGCGGATCACTTGGTTTGGTCTGCCGCGGATTGCTAGGTCTGGTCTGGTCGGTTAAGCTGCAGAGTCTGGTTTGCGGGGAGGGGGGAGCTCTCTCTTTTGCCCTCTGGGTCCCTGACGTGGGAGGCTTCTCGTTTGCCCCTCTTTATCCACTCTCTGGGGTGCTCCGATGTTGATGGTAGCCCTGTGGCTCCTCTGAGTCCTCTGTGCGGGAGTTTCCCACTGGCTGAGAGAGCCGCAAGAGCCATGGTTTCCCCGCCGAGGGCCGCCCCTCCCCCCTCTCTGGGAGCCACGCAGACCGGGATCGCTGATCTGATGTGGAGGGAGAGGAGTTCTCCTTACCTCTCCCCACTTCCTCCGGGGGCCCAGCACGTTCTGCTCTCAGATGTGTGGCAGTGTGGATCCCTCCGCTCTAGCTTCTCACTGTCTGGGATTCTGTTGTTGGTCTGTGACTGTTCCTTTTGTTGTATCTTGTCGGGGGAAGAGTTCACGGGAAAGCTCACTCTGCCATGATGCTGACGTCACTCTCTCGGTGGCAATATTTTTTTAATATTCCTTCCATCAACTGATGGGGTCTACATTTCCTCTCCTTCAGTCTCGGCAGGCGTGGTGACAGCTTTGACCAAGAGCATATACAGTACAGATGGTGATACTGTGCCTTATGGGACTGGTGGTTTCCACTTCCTGTCTTCTAAGACATATCCATTCTCTGGGATCTCAAAGCTGCCCTGTGAGCAGTCTGACTGCTTAAAAGGGCTTGTCTAGTTGCTTAGGTCAACAGTCACAGCTGAACCCAACCTTCCTATTGATCCCTGTCAAGGTACAATCATTTGAGTTAAGCCATTTTAGATACTCCAGACCATCCCATCTGCCAGATAAGTACCACCAAGTGACCTAAGTCAATGCTACGTGGAGCAAAAAAATTGCCCAGCTTAGCACTGCCTGATTTCTTGACCCACAATATTATGAAATATAATAAAATGGAAATTGTTTTAAGCAACTAAGTTTTGGGAATAATTTGTTGCACAGCAACAGATAATTAAAACAATTAAAATATTTTTAAAAATATGAGATCATAAAATACATATTATTTGTAACCACTTCTTGCATTCATGGTGTATTACAAATATCTTTCCATGTAAATACATGTTCATCTAAAATATAACATAATAGCTGAATAAATATGATAGAATCATATTTATTCTATTATATTGGATCAAATATGATCAATCTCTTCATTGAACATTTAGATGTTTTTAATTATTTCACTGCCAATATTCTGGGTCAGTCCACCATCATCCCTCAGATGGGATATTGCAAAGGTGCTTAAGATTTCTCTCTACATTAATTCTCATCTTTAGTCAGTCTGTTCTCTATTTTGAAACCAGAACGATTTTTCTGAAACAATCATTTTACCGCTGGACTGTAAATTTCTTAATGGCAGAGACCATGAGTCTTTAATTTATAGTGCATGACATAAAGTAGATGCCCAATAAAACATTTGTTGCAAGAATAAATTAGTCTGTCATGTTTCTACTCAAAGAACTTCTAATTTGAATTTAGATTAAAGTACAAACTACTTAATTTATTTTACCTAATTCTGTATTATTTGCCTCAACTTATAAGCACATTGTATTTCTTTCAATTAATTGTGAAGTTTTTTTGTCTTTATTTATATAGTTGTTTTTTTTTTTTTTCCCCCTGCAAGACCCTTGTAGATTCAGTTTTTTACAACTGGCTTACTCTTTTTCTTCTCCATTCTTCCTCCACTTACCCGGTAACTCCCACTCATCTTTGGGAACTCAGTTTCTACACCACCTTCTCAGGGAATTCTGTTCACTTTACTTGGTCAGATATATGGATTCTAAGGTCTCATTGTATGTGTATGAACTCTATAATAATGACTTTTACTCTCAGTGAAACTGTATGATCCATGACGGCACATAGTCTCAGAGTAGCAAAATCCTCTCACAGTGAGCGGATCATATTACTTATTTAAAAAATGAACATTAAATATATTTTGATGAATGTTCTGATACATCTTATTCCCCAATTATTTACATGTTTTCTTAGTAACGCAATTATAGAGTAAAAGAGTAAACATAATCATTATTATTTGAAGTATATTCACAAATTTTCTTTTAGCACTGAATGAATATTCTGGTGTCTTCTATTACTTTTTCTAAAACCTTTCTTTTGTAATTTCATTAAAAACAACTGCTACATTGTGGATGTTTTAATTTCTATTTCTTTTATTACTAGTGATGCTGAACATTTATATTTATTAACTATTTATATTTATATTTTATATTTCCTTTGCCACTTTTGTCTTTATTGATTTATCAAACTCTTTATATATTGATATCATATTTCATTATTTTCTATTTATCTCTTCATTTTTTAATATTAATTTTTGATCTATAAAAAATTTAACTATTTATTCCCAAGTATTTTATTATTTTTGATGCTGTTATAAATAACACTGCTTTCTTAATTTTTCTTTTAGGTAGTTCATTGTTAGTGTATAGCAACATAACTGATTTTTGTATGTTGATTTTGTATCTTGCAACTTTACTGAATTTATTAGTTCTAACAGTTTTTTGGTGGAGTCTTTACAATTTTTTTATTTATAAGATCCTGTCATCTGCAAACAATTTTACTTCTTCTTTTCCAATTTGTATGCCTTTTATTTCTTTTCCTTGCTTAATTGCTTTAGTGAGGACTTCCAGTACAGTGTTGAATAGGAGTAGTGAGAGTGGGCATCCTTGTCTTGTTCCTGATCTTAGAGGAAAAGCTTTTGGCTTTTCACTGTGAGTATGATGTTAGCTATGGGCTTGTCATATATGGCCTTTATTATGTTGAAGTATATTGCTTACTCAACTGTTATGTTGAGTTTTCATCATGAAAGGATGTTGAATTTTGTCAAATACTTTTTCTGCATCTGTTGAAATGATCATATGATTTTTATTCTTCTTTCTGTTAATGTGGTGTTGCACATTTATTGATCGGTGTATGTTGAAACTTTCTTGCATCCCAGGGATAAATCACAGCTAGTCATGGAGTATGATTCTTTATTGTGCACTTGAATTCAGTTTGTTTGTATTTTTTTGAGGATTTTTGCATCTGTATTCATCAAGGATATTGTTCTTTTAATTTTCTCGTCTTGTAGTGTCCTTGTCTGGCATTAGTATCAGGATAATGCTGGCTTTGTGAAATGAGTTTGGAAGTGTTCCCTCCTCTTCTATGTTTTAGAAGAGTTTGAGAAGAATTGGTATTAATTTTTCTTCAAATGACTGGTAAAATTCACCTGTGAAGCCATCTTGTCCTGGGCTTTTATTTGTTGGGATATTTTTGATAACTGATTTAATCTCCTTTCTCATCGTTCATCTGTTCAGATTTTCTATTTCTTTATGATTCATTCTTGATAGGTTATATGTTTCTTGGAATTTATCCATTTCTTCTAAGTTGTCCAATTTGTTGGCATATAATTGTTTGTAGTAAGCCCTGATGATCCTTTATATATCTGTGACATCAGTTGTAATATCTACTCTTTAGTTTATGATTTTATTTATTTGTCATCTTTCTTTTTCCTTAGTCTAGCTAAAGTTTTATTAATTTTATCATCAAAAAATGAACTCTTAGTTTTATTGAACTTTTCTATTGTCTTCTTAGTTTCTATTTCAACTGTTTCTGCTCTAATCCTTATTATTTCCTTCTCTTTGCTAACTTAGGGCATGGTTTGTTCTTTTTCTAGTTCCTTGAGGTATAGGGTAAGGTTGTTTATTTGAGATCTTTCTTTTTTCTTAATGAAGGCTGTTATCACTATAAACTTGAATGGGAGAAAATATTTGCAAACCATATATCTGATGAGGGGTTAATATCTAAAATATATAAGGAACTCATACAACTAAATAGCAAAATAATAATAATAATAATAATCTGATTACAAAATGGGCAAAGGACCGAATAGACATTTTTCCAAAGAAGACATACACATGGCCAATAAGTACATGAAAAGGTAATCAAAGTCACTAATCATCAGGGAAATGCAAATTAAAACCACAATGAGGTATCACCTCATACCTGTTAGGATGTCTGTTATCAAAAAGATAAGAGACAACAAACATTGGTGGGAATGTGGATAAAAGGGAACTCTTATGTACTGTTGGAGGGAATGTAAATTGGTACAGCCATTATGGAAAACAGTATGGAAGTTCCTCAAAAATTAAAAATAAAACTACCATAGGATCCAGCAATCTCACTACTGGGTATATATCCAAAGGAAACAAAATCATTATCTTAAAGAGATATCTCCTCTCCCATGTTCATTGCAGTGTTGTTTACCATAGCCAAGATATGAAAACAACCTAAATGTCTGTCAATGGATGAATGGATAAAGAAAATGTGTAAGTAGACAGTGAAATATTATTCAGCCATAAAAAGGAAGGAAATCCTGTCATTTGTGAGAATATGGACGTACTTGGAGGGCATTATGCTAAATGATATAAGCCAGAAAAGATGTATACTATATGGTATCTCGTTTATGTGGTATATTAAAAATAACAACAATAAAATAAAAGCCAATCTAATAGAAACAGAGAGTAGAAAGGTAGTTGCCAAAGGCTGAGGGGTGGGGGAAATGAAGAGGTATAGGTCAAAGGGCACAAACTTTCCTTTATAAGATAAATAAATTCTGAGAATGTAACATACATCATGGGGACTATAGTTAATAATATGATATTGTATACTTACAATTTGCTGAAACTAGATTTTAAGCATTCTCACCCCCCCCCATGAAAAAAGTTAATTATGGGAGGTGATGGATGTGTTAATTAACTTGATCTTGGTAATCATTTCTCAATGTATATGTATATTAAGTTATGTTGTACATTTTAAATATATATAATTTTGTCAATTATTCCTCAATAAAGCTGGAAAAAATAAAACACAGATTGCTAGGACCCCCAAACTTTTTTTATCTTCTGAGTTAATTAGTTTTCCTTTTTATGATTGTTTTAAAAATTATATCTTTAATATTTTTGGCACATATTTGGCTGTATTTTGAGGAAAACAGTTTAATATTTCTCTCCACTTTTAGCCATGTGACTCAACACCACTTGTTCATTCCCCACTTTTTCAATATTTATGAACATAATAACAATACTTTTAAAAATTTTCTAAGACCTTAGATTTTTTTATCAATCTTACCATGGAGTGTGCCCAATCATTTTATGTGCCCATAAAAATGAGTTTTAATACTTGTGGTAATCAACATGCTATATTCAAACAATGAGAAAAATGTAGATATTTAACTCTCATAAGCTCATTTAATGTAAAATATTATAAAAGTTCTTTGACACAATCATAGAGTAGAATCTTCAGTTTTCCATGTGTACATCTTTATATTTTATTGAGTTTCCTTTAGAGAGACAGAAAGGGAGAGAGAAAGCAGAAAGAATATGCAGTTGTAAGTTTAAATATGAATCCTAAAGAAAGGGGCTACACTGCCTTGTTAACTTTGATTCAAATACCTGGAAAGATTCTGATAAGTTACCAGCCACATGCAGCGATGATTTTACCCTGTGAATTTTTGAAGAGGCTACATACAATATATTTGGTGGTTTAGAGGCAGCATACAAGTGTCTCCTTCCTTCTGTGGAGTCATTACCATTGCTAGATGAATTGATCGGATTTGTTCCAATTTTAAACAGTTATCTTCAAGGAGGCAGAAATCTGCAGATAGAAGCATTTGTGCCTTCACTTGGGAATGTATATATTAATAGGTGAAAAACTTTGAACCATAGAAAAAAATGCCTTTAACCAATTATTTCGAGTGCTGCTCTAAGAATTCTTGTCACTATGATGAGGTCTAGTTTTCATTTTTCTCTGCAAAATCATAATGCAGTTGGTATTATCATTCTCATCCTCAGCTTTCTTAAGGAAATTCAATTCTGCTTCGTACACTGTACTTGTTGGCACTTGAGTTTTATGTCAGAATTAACAAGCAAATCTCTACCTTTCCTGAAATATTAGAATCGAATGACTAAATTAATTTAAATAGAAATGAAGAAGTTAAGATAAAATAGTCATTAGTCTAGAAAGAAAAAGAAGTGATCATTAAAAAATTATGATGATAAGATATCATCGCTGAAAGGAAGCTTAAAAGCCCATGTGGTGCTTGATTCCTTTATCTCATTCCCGTGAAATGGTTGCCCAGTCTCTGCTCTTCCGTGACAGGGAACTCTCCACTCATTGTATAATATTTTATCAAAATTTTTTTATAGCTCTAAGTATTATAAGCTCTTCGATCTTGAGCTGAAAACCTTCTGTATGTGGCTCTTGTACACTTGCCAAAATTCTGACCCAAGGACTGTGCTGATACTCTGCTCTGGCCTTCTATGATATCATGGCATAATGGAAGAGGTAGATGAATATATACCAATAATTTTCATCTTATGCGAGAAGGGAGAGATATGCAGAGTGCTATGTGGGATTTCTCTTCACTAGAGACCCCTTCCTCATGCCTTTTCACACACTGGTGGATGACATCATTCATCTGCCTATATGTTGGACCGATATTTGTCAGTAGGCTCACAGCTGCTTGTAGCTTGAGATTTACCCTTTGTCATTGAGCTTTTAGGGACTCAATAAATATCATCATCCTCCCTATTGAATTCAGAACCAGAGAGTCAACCAGATGGCCATCAATATGTTACGTTCATTGCTAGTAAAGTTTAGTTCTAGGGTTGGGGGAGTAGAGGGTTTTAAGTACGTAGCTAGCACAGTCTCCTCGTTCAGTTTAAGTCTTACTACAGGCCACCTAAAGTGAAAGTTTGGGTCCAGGATTACTGCATCCTATTAATCCAGCAGACACAAAGGGAAGCAAAGACAGCAAATCTCTATGTTTAAAGACTGAGAAATGTGATTAGTCCACAATTGAGAAATGTAGACAGACTAGAAGAGTGAGACAGGGGGTGGGCAAGAGCCTGGATGTGTTACTCCATGGAAATATAAATAGTGAGATTCTGGCTGTCCCCCAATGTCCAAGGCATATAGTATTGGGCATCTTATTTCAATATGAATTTCATTATTCTAGTGGATGTGTGTTAACAGTTCTTTTATGTAAAACTTTGAAAGTTAGTTATGATCACTTGTAAAAAGGAAACTTCCTCTCCACTAATGCTATAATAAGAGTGTGTGATGAGTGCAAGACAAATGTGTCAAGATCAGGATTCAGCCACTGTCTGTTGATTGTCTGGGTGCCAGACACCTTGCATATTGCCTTTACATTTAATGTAAATGTCATAGTTTGGAGACGTAGGTCTGATTTAACAACTATTTCAGATAAGAGCTAACTATTTTTTCTAAGGTCACACAAATATTAAAATCAGGATTTGAATAGACGATATTGGGCATGTTTTCTCATATTCTCTCCTCTCTTTTCCATTCCTATTTATAAAAGATCTAACAGCTAATATCCTGCTGTCTCCAAGGACTGAAATAATTGTTCCCGTTTGTATTTTTGTGCAGATTTTAAGTATTGATGAGCAAAAAGGCCAGATTTAACTGAGCATCCAAATCCACTCCAAAAATTATATCTGAAATACCACCAAGACAACTTTCTGTCCTTTCAACTACTGTAATTTAATGCTTTAAAATGTATAAAACAAGGTCACCTGTCTACTTGATTTAGGGATTACTTTCAGGGTAAATAATGATTCTGTGTTTTTAAATGGCGGGTGTAGATTTGCAGTCTTCCAAAAATTCCTTGCTGCAATGCTTTAGACTGAGTCCGGAGGTGTTTTATACAGTTATATTGGATCCTCTTCTGGAATGTATCGAAAATTAAGTTCTCATATAAATCTTTATCATTCAAATGAAAAGATGCTGTAGATATTTTACAAATTCAATCCAGTCCAATCCCCTAAAACATTGAGCTGCCTTTAAAGGAAATCCGTCTTTCTGTCAGGTTTTGGCAGTGAAGCTGTAGTTTGCTGAGATGGCAGAATTCAACAGCAGACGTTAAGCTTTGGCTGTGACCATGCAATCCCATTTTAAACTCTTGTCTCTATAGGTGTCAGTTATAACTTGGCAGCTGGCTGGAACAAACATTTAAATATTTCGATCTGGGGATTTAATTAAAGTACTCCACAATGAAATGAAACGATGAATCCCATGGTTTGTACATATACATTTAAAGATAAATAATTGCAAACATCTAAAATGTTGGTAAGTTTCCTTTGCTGTTCTAAACTTAAAATTAGAACATGTTTTTATAATGTGAAAACTCAGTAGAAGTTTATATGGTGTTTAATACTCTAAGTCTGGGCCCTTAAGTGGCCTATAGCTCTCTCCAGTAGGGTCATACGGCAGCATACAAAATTCAGAGCTCAGGAGAACTAACTCACAGGTTTCTGCTATCTGGACACAGAGGTACAGCTCAGTCCTTTGCTGCTGGCTGGCTCAGCTTTGACCTTTCACACTGTTCCAGTCTCTTAGAAATCACTCTCATGAGAACGGGGGGAAAATTCCGTTTAGCTGTTTAAGGAACCAGGTGATCTGTGACCTCATGCCTTCGAGGGCTTGCTTTTCTAAAGGTGCTACAGACTTAATAGGAGTTCACAAAAGGCCCTTTTGGGGACATTCTAGAAAAATGTGTTAGAAAAGTTCTTCTGTGGTGTCAGCTTTTGGGAAAATTGTCTACTTTTGCAGAACTTTGGAACTGTGAAATGTCAAATAGGGACAGCCCCAAGAGCTGATCTACATTTGAGGAAGCAAGAAAAAGAAGAGCATCAACCTGCCACACAGTGACAAATGGCTTTAAGAACCCCGACTTTCTGATCCCTAGTCCAGTTCCTCCCCAACTCACAGCATTCAAAAAGAACTGCTATTATTTTAAAAACGTTTGTTTGTTTTAGCTAATTGAGTACAACAATATTTCTGTATCCATGGGACTCATCATGATTTCAGTGTTTTTACAAAATTTATTGGAAACCACAAAGGTATTTTTTCGGTGTTCACATTTCAGCATAGAAATAAAGCACGCTGCAGAGGAAAAGACTGGGGTTTAGTGGTAGAAGTACCTAGATAATAGCAAAGTGGTTAAGAATTGAGACTGCAGAGCCAGATTCAAGATTTGAACTCTTGCTTTGCCACTTTTATGATTTGGGACCTGGGGCACCTAACTGTATGGTGCTCCTTTTCCTCTATGTCAGGTAGAAAAAGTGTTAGTAGCTACTTCATAGGGTTGTTTGAGGATTAAATTAATATATGTTAGGTGCTTAAATGGTACTTGTACATGGTATGTTTATACAGGGTATAAACAATAGCTGTTACTATTAATTGGACAAACCCAGATAGGTTACTCAATATTTTTGAGACTCAATTATTTGACCTGTAAACCATGAGTGTTATCTTTTAAAGTTTTTATTAACATTTAAATTATATATAGCATAAATGATATAAAACATATATAATTATATACAATATACACACACACAGCCTAGCAAAATAGTTGACAAAAACCAGGTAAACAGATAATCAATAAATGTTAGTTCACTCTCACTAAAGGGAGTAAACTGATGTTTCCTTTAAATATAGATATATAATTAATTAATTTAGTTTTTATTTTTGAATAGATAACGAATTTACCTGGGTCAAAAATCAGAAAGTTTCAAAGCTATCAGTAGGAAGTCTAGTATCTAATCTCTTCCTCATATGTATGGTTTCCATCGTTCACTACCATGGTTAGTGATTTTTACTGGTTGTGTATATGTCCTTCTAAAGGTGTTTTACACAAATAAAAATACATAGCGTTATTTTTTCCCTTTTCTTCACACATATAGCATATTACACAAATTGTTCTGCACCTTTCTTTTTTTACTTAGTGTATTTTGGAGAGTTTAACATTTCTGTAATATAGAAAGACTCTTTCTTTTGTAAATTTACAGCTGCATAGTAGGGCATTGCAGGGCTTTGCTATTATTTTGTTAGCCAGTGCCCTGTTGATAATCTTTTGAGTTTTATCCAATCTTTTGCTTTTAGAATCAATGCCACAATGAGTAACTTTGTATGTAGGTCGCATGGACTCACGAAAGTCTACCTGTGGGATAAATTCCCAGAACTGAAATTGCTAGACAAAAGGTACATGCATTTATTTATATTGCCAACTCATCATCCAGGAGAATTGTACAAATTTACGCTAAGCATTATTATACAACTTTTGAATTTTTCTAGAATGAATATGTGAAAAATGCTGCTTCAGTGTATTTTATTTGCATTTTTCATAATATAGTGAATGAGCATTTTGCCATTGTTTAAGGGTGATTTGTGTATTCTTTTCTGTGAACTTTCTTTACATTAGGATGTTGATCTTGATTTCTAGGATCTATAAAAATTTAGAGACATGAACTCTTTACTTGTAATACAATTGAAAACAATTTTTCCAAACTCAATAATTATTTCGTTATTGTGATTTTTTTCCCCATACAAACATTTAAAAATGTTTTTATGTAACTGAATTTGTTAATTTTCTCATGTGGACTTTGGATCATTTTTAGAAAGGCCTTCCCTATTCCAAGGTTATATAGGAATTCTCCCATTTTTTTATTTAAATACTTTTATGATTTACTTTTCACTTAGTTTTTTTTGATAAAAAGTAATTCTTGTTTGTACTTTTTGCCCCAACATATTGGAATTTGCATTATCTCACAATTTCTCCAACGGTAATACTAGCTCTTATTAGATCACTGGCATATAGAAGATGTTAAATGTATATCTATTGAATTGAATTATATAAATTATTTCCCTTTACAAAATATTCTTCATTCTTCAACCCTGGGTTCAAATAGGATCCCCTCATTAAAGATCATGCTTGTGTCCTGCATGTTGGACTCTGCACAATTCCAGGGTGTCATTGTCATTGTGAATGGTGTAGAACATAATCCGCATGGCCGTGGGTGACAACCTGGCCTCACCTGTCCAACCTCCATTAGAGTACACATTACTGTCCACTTGCCTTACCATGATGTCATGATCTCCTTGAAGGCAGATATTTGGTGACAATCTCACCTTTGATATCTAGAATATAGTAGTATGCTTGCATATCTTCTATACATTATAAATCACTGTGGAATAAATGGTCACATTTCTAATACATATATTTTTTATTTTTAAAGACAATTTTTTAGAGCAGTTTTATATTTACAACAAAATTGAAAGGAAGGCACAAACATTATACCCTTATACCCCCCTGCACCCTCCGTGCATAGCCTCCCCTGTTATCAACATCACTCACCAGAATAGTACATTTTTATCAAGGATGAACCTACATTGACATATTATAATCACTCAAAGTCCATAGTTTATCTTAGAATTCACTCTTGGGGTTGTATATTCTATGTGCTTGGACAAATGTATAATGACAGATATCCATCATTATAATATCATACAAAGTGTTTTCACTGCCCTAAAACTACTCCATGTTCTGCCTATTCATCTCTCACCTCCCCTTATCCCTGGAAACCACTGATCATTTTATTGTCTCCATAGTTTTTGTCTTTTCCAGAATGTTATCTTGTTGGAATCATATAGTATATAACCTTTTCAGATTGACTTATTTCACTTAGTATTATGCATTTAAGCTTCCTCAATGTCTTTTAATGGGTTGATAACACTTTTCATTTTAGTGCGAAATAATATTCCATTGTTTGGATGTACCACAGTTTATTTATCCATTCACCTACTGAAGGACATCATGATTGCCTCCAAGTTTTGGCAGTTATGAATAAAGCTGCTGTAAACACCTGTGTGCACATTTTTGTGTGGATATAAGTTCCCAAGTCCTTTGGGTAAATACCATGGAGCATGATTTCTGGATCATATGGTAACAGCATATTTAATTTTGTAAGAAACTCTAATACATTTTTTTTTTTGTGTGTGAGGAAGATCAGCCTTGAGCTAACATCCATGCTAATCCTCCTCTTTTTTGCTGAGAAAGACCGGCCCTGAGCTAACATCTATTGACACTCCTCCTCCTTTTTTTCCCCTTTTTCTCCCCAAAGCCCCAGTAGATAGTTGTATGTCATAGTTGCACATCCTTCTAGTTGCTGTATGTGGGACGCGGCCTCAGCATGGCCGGACAAGCAGTACGTCGGTGCGTGCCCGGGATCCAAACCCTGGCCACCAGTAGCAGAGCGTGGGCACTTAACCACTGAGCCACGGGGCCGGCCCCTCTAATACATTTTTGAAAGTGGAGACAAACTGTATTTGGTTCAAGTACAATGTCATTTTTGATTTATTTATTTTTTTTGGTTTTAGAATTTTATTATTTTTCATATCTATTAAATTAATAAAGTCTTATTACACTAAATAGCTGCTTATAAATTCAATTTTTTTTCAATTATTTTACTGAGATCACAACAGTTTGTAACATTGTGTAGTATCAGGTGTGCATTATTATTTATCAATTTCTGTATAGACTGCATCATGTTCACCACCAGTAGTCTAAATTTTATCTGTCACCATACATATGTGCCCCTTTACCCCTTTTGCCCACCTTCCAACCTCTCTCCCCTCTGGTAACCACTAATCTGTTCTCTTTATCCATGTGTTTGTTTATCTTCCACATATGAGTGAAATCATGTGGTATTTGTCTTTCTCTGTCTGGCTTATTTCACTTAACATCCTAACCTCAAGGTCTATCCACATTGTTGCAAATGGGACAATTTTGTCTTTTTTATGGCTGAGTAGTATTCTGTTGTATATATACATGACACATCTTCTCTAGCCATTCATCCATAGAAGGGCGCTTGGGTTGCTTCCACCTCTTGGCTAGTGTGAATAATGCTGAAATGAACATAGGGGTACATAAATTTCTTTGGATTGTTGATTTCAAGTTTTTTAGATAAATACCCAGTAGTGGGATAGCTGGATCATATGGTATTTCTATTTTTAACTTTTTGAGAAATCTTCATACTGTTTTCCATAGTGACTACACCAGTTTGCACTCCCACCAGCAGTGTATGAGGGTTCCCTTTTCTCCACATCCTCTCCAATGTTTGTTATTTTTTTCTTGGTAATTATAGCCATTCTGACAGGTGTAAGGTGATATCTCATTGTAGTTTTGATTTGCATTTCCCTAATGATTAGTGATGTTGAACATGTTTTCATGTGCCTGTTGGCCATCTGTATATCTTTTTTGGAAAAATGTCTGTTCATATCTTCTGCTCATTTTTTGATCAGGTTGGCTGTTTTGTTGTTGTTGAGTTCTATGAGTTCTTTATATATTTTGGAAATTAACCCCTTGTCGGATATATGATTTGCAAATATTTTCTCCCAGTTGGTGGGTTGTCTTTTTATTTTGTTCATGGTTTCCTTTGCCTTGCAGAAGCTTTTTAGCATGATGTAGTCCTATTTGTTATTTTTTCTTTTGTTTCCCTTGCCTGAATAGACATGGTATTCAAAAAGATGCTGCTAAGACCCATGTCAAAGAGTGTACTGCCTATATTTTCTTCTAAGAGTGTTATGGTTTCAGGTCTTACATTCAAGTCTCTAATCCATTTTGAGTTAATTTTTGTGTACGGTGCAAGATAATTGTCTGCTTTCATTCTTTTGCATGTAGCTCTCCAACTTTCCCAACACTATTTATTGAAGAGATTTTCCTTTTTCCATTGTATGTTCTTGGCTCATTGTTGATGATTAGCTGTCCGTAGATGTGTAGTTTTATTTCAGAGCTTTCAATTCTGTTCCATTGATCTGTGTCTGTTTATTTACCAGTACCACACTGCTTTGATTATTATAGCTTTGTAGTATATTTTGAAGTCAGGGATTGTGATGCCTCCAGCTTTGTTCTTTGTTCTCATGATTGCTTTGGCTTTTCAAGGTCTTTTGCTGTTCCATATCAATTTTAGGATTCTTTGTTCTATTTCTGTGAAGAACATCATTGGGATTCTGATTGGGATTGCATTGAATCTGTAGATTGCTTTAGGTAATATGGACATTTTAACTACGTTTATTCTTCCAATCCATGTGCATGGAATATCTTTCCATTTCCTTATATCTTCTTCAATTTCTTTCAATAATGTCTTGCAGTTTTCAGTGTATAGGTGTTTCACTTCTTTGGTTAAATTTATTCCTAGATATTTTATTCTTTTTTTGAGTTGTAAATGGGATTATATTCTTGACTTCTCTTTCTGCTAGTTTGTTTTAGTGTATAGAAATGCAACTGATTTTTGCAAGTTGACTTTTCACCACGCAACTTTGCTGTAGTTGTTGATTATTTCTAATAGTTTTCTGATGGATTCTTTAGGATTGTCTATATATGGAATCATGTTCTGAAAACAGCGAGAATTTCATTTATTCCTTTCCAATTTGGATTCCTTTTATTTCTTTTTCTTGCCTGATTGCTCTGGCCCAAACCTCCAGTACTATGTTAAATAGAAATGGCAAGACTGGGCACCCTTGTCTTGTTCCTGTCCTCAGAGGGGTGGCTTTTAGTTTTTCACCATTACATATAATGTTGGCTATGGGTTTACCTATATTATACTGAGGTACTTTCCTTCTATATCCATTTTATTGAGAGTTTTTATCATAAATGGATGTTGGGTCTTGTCAAATGCTTTCTCTGCATCTATTGAGCTAATCATGTGATTTTTATTCCTCATTTTGTTAATGTGGTGTATCACATTGACTCATTTGCAGATGTTGAACCATCCCTGTGCCCCTGGTATAAATCCCACTTGATCATGGTGTATGATCCTTTTAATGTATTGCTGTATTCAGTTTGCCAATATTTTGTTGAGGATTTTTGCATCTATGTTCATCAGAGATATTGGCCTGTAATTTTCCTTCTTTGTGTTGTCCTTGCCTGGTTTTGGTATCAGGGTGATGTTGGCCTCATAGAATGAGTTAAGAAGCATTCTTCAATTTTTTGGAATAGTTTGAGAAGCATAGGTATGAAGTCTTCTTTGAATGTTTGGTAGAATTCTCCAGAGAAGCCATCTGGTCCTGGATTTTTATTTTTGGGGAGGTTTTTGATTACTGTTTTGATCTATTTATTTGTGATTGGTCTATTCAGATTCTCTACTTCTTATTGATTCAGTTTTGGGAGGTTGTATGAGTCTAAGAATTTATCCATTTCTTCTAGGTTATCCAATTTGTGGGCATACAGGTTTTCATAGTATTCTCTAATAGTCCTTTGTATTTCTGTGTTGTCTCTTGTAATTTCTCCTCTTTTGTTTTTAATTTTATTTATTTGAGACTTCAGTCTTTTTTCTTAGTGAGTTTGGCTAAGAATTTCTCAATTCTGTTTATCTTCTCAAAGAACCAGCTCTTAGCTTCATTGATCCTTTCTACTGTTTTGAGTCTTTATTTCATTTATTTCTGCTCCAATTTTTATTATTTCTCTCCTTCTGCTGACTTTGGGCTTTGTTTGTTTTTCTTCTTCTAGTTCTGTTAGGTGTAGTTTAAAATTACTTATTTGATATTTTTCCTGTTTGTTGAGGTGGGCCTGTATTGCTATGAATTTCTCTCTTATAACTACTTTTGCTGCATCCCATAAGAGTTGGTATGTTGTATTTTCATTTTCATTTGTATCCACGTATTTCTTAATTTCTCCTTTGATTTCTTCATTGATCCAATGGTTGTTCAGTAGTATGTTGTTTAGTGTCCACATTTTTGTGACTTTCCCAGCTTTTGTTTTGTAGTTGATTTCTAGTTTCATAGCATTTTGGTCAGAAAAGATGCTTGATATAATTTCAATCTTCCTAAATTTATTGAGTCTTGCCTTGTTTCCTGACATATGGTCTATCTTTGAGAATGTTCCATGTACACTTGAGAAGAATGTATATTCTGCTATTTTTGGATGGAATGCTCTCTATATATCTATTGAGTCCATTTGATCAAGTGTTTCATTTAAATCCACTATTTCCTTGTTGACTTTCTGTCTGGATGATCTGTCCATTGATGTAAGTGGGGTATTGACATCCCCCACTATTATTGTGTTGCTGTTAACTTCTCCCTTTAGGTCTGTTAATAGTGGCATCATATACTTTGCTGTTCCTGTGTTAGGTGCATATATATTCATAGGTGTTATGTCTTCTTGTTGGAAAGTCCCTTTTATCATTATATCCTGCCCCTCTTTGTCTCTCGTTGTCTTTTTTATCTTGAAGTCTGCTTTGTCTGATGTAAGTATGGCAACACCTGCTTTCTTTTGTTTGCCATTTGCTTGGAGTATCATCTTGCACCCTTTCACTCTGAGCCGATGTTTGTCTTTAGAGCTGAAATGAGTTTTCTGGAGGCAGCATATTGTTGGGTCTTGTTTTTTAATCTGCCCAGCAACTCTGTATCTTTTGATTGGAGAATTCAATCCATTTACATTTAGAGTGATTATTGATATATCAGGGTTTAATACTGCCATTTTATCTCTTGTTTTCCAGTTGTTCTGTATTTCCATTTTTTCTCTTCCTTTGTATTTCTGACTGCCATTTCATTTTCTGTGGAGGTTTTCTCATTTTTTTTTTTTTTGGTGAGGAAGATTGGCCCTGAGCTAATGTCTGTTGCCAATCGTTCCTCTTTTTGCTGAGGAAGATTGGCCCTGAGCTAAAATTTGTGCCCATACTCCTCCATTTTGTATGTGGAATGCCACCACAGCATGGCTTGATGAACGGTGCATAGGTCCACTCCCAGGATCTGAGCCTGCGAACCCCATGCCACAAAGCAGAGTGTGTGAACTTAACCACTACACCACTGGGCTCAGTTTGCTCTTTTTTTATGAATTGTGGTTCTGCTCTGATTTTTTATTTAGTAGTTACTGTGAGGTTTGTATAAAAGATGTCATAGATGAGATAGTCCATTTACGGATAGCCTTTTGTCTCCATTAGCCTAAGCAGGTTCCATCCCTCTCCTCTTCCCCTTCTTAGTTATTGTTGTCACAAATTATTCTGTTTTATCTTGTGAGTTTGTGACTAAGTTGAAGTGTTTATAGTTACTTTCGATGCTTTCCTTCCCTTTATCTTTTAAGTTATAATTAAGTATTTGCTACCCTGTTCTGAAAGAGTGCTGCAGTTTTCTGATTTTGTTTGTCTATTTATCTCCTTGCTCAAAACTTTGTAGACTTTTGCCTTTTTGTTACAGGTAGTAGGGCTTCCTTCATTATTTCTTGTAAGGGAGGTCTTGTAGGGGAGGCCATGAACTCCCTCAGCTTTTGTTTACCTGGGAAAGCTTTTATTTCTCCTTTGTATCTCAAGGATAGTTTCTCTGGATAAAGTATTCTTGGCTGAAAGTTTTTGTATTTCAGTATTTTGAATATGTCATTCCAATCTCTCCTAGCCTGTAAGTTTTCTGCCTAGAAATCTGCTGATGGCCTGATAGGGGTTCTTTTGTAGGTTATTTTCTTCTAACTCACTGCTCTTAATATTTTTTCTCTGTCACTGACTTTTGCCGGTTTTACTATTATATGCCTCAAAGAAGGTCTTTTAGCATTGATGTCATTAGGTGTTCTGTTGGCTTCATGTATTTGTAAGTCTGGTTCCTACCTCAGGTTTGGGAAGTTCTCAGCTATTACATCTTTGAACAAGCTCTCTGCTCCTTTCTCCCTTTCTTCTTTCTCTGGAATACCTATAACCCTCATGTTGCTTTTCCTAATTGAGTTGGATATTTCTCAAAGAATTCCTTCATTTTTAAAAAACTCTTAGTTTCCTCTCCTCATCTACCTGAAGCATTTCTATATTTCTATCCTCTAAATCATTGATTCTTTCCTCCATAATGTCAGCTCTGTATCTTAAGATTCTAGATTATTTTTTTCTCATTTATTGTGTTCTTCATATCCAGAATTTCTGCTTGTTTTTTTTTTTAAAGTTTCAATCTCTTTGGTGAAGTATTCCTTATTCTCATTAATTTTATTCCTGAGCTCATCAAACTGTCTTTCTAAGTTTTCTTGTCAGTCTTTGAGTTTATTACAGATATTTTGAATTCTCTGTCATTTCGATTGTAAATTTCTGTGACTTCAGGTGTGGTTTCTGGAGATTTGTCATTTTCCTTCTGCTCTGAATTGCTGCTATAGTATCTCATCATGTTTGATGAATTAATCCTTTGCCAGTGAATTTGTGGTAGCATCAGGTCACGGATTCCACCTGCTACTGCTGAGGGGAAGCAAGAGCTGTGTTTCTGATCCCACCCCATCTGCTGGAAGTTGTGGAGGTATGGTGGGCACTCCCACTGGCTGGGAAAGTGTTCACGCGGGCTCAGGGCTGCCTCCACCTCTTCTTACAGTCATGCCAGGGCATGTTCCCACTTGTGGGGCCACAGCAGTACTATGGGCACTTGCACTGGCTGGAAAAGTGTTTGCACACGTGCATAGATCTGCTGCTGCTTCTTCTTATGGTCGCTCCAGCTGCTGCGCTTGGTGGGAGGGGCTTCTTCACAGGTCCAAGCCTGGGCTGCCTATTGGGACCAGAGCATCATGGTGGGCTCTCCCACTGGCTGGCAAAACATTCATGCATGCACTCAGGGCTACCTATGCCTCTTCCCACAGTCATGCTGAGGTGCATTCCCACCCTCAGGGCCACAGCAGCACTGTGGGTGCTCGCGCCAGCTAGGAAAGCGTTCACGCGCACGCATACACAGGGCTACCAGAGAAGGGTAGGGGAGTGCTCACCTGTCTCCACCACTTCCCAGGAAACCATTCTATCCATCCTCAGATGTATAGCTGCATGAGTCTCTCAGGCATCCTGTTGTGCTTTGTGAGTATCCTCCATTGGTCAATGAAGGTACTCTTAGTTATAGTCAAAGGGAGAGAGACAAAGGAAACAGCTCACTCTGCCGTGTTGCTGATGTCACCCCCTCATTTTTTATTTAATTAAGCTATTACATATATATTTCATCATTTAAATTACATGTTAATTTAATGCCCCTTTGCAAGAAAATAAAAGAGTTTTACTAACACATTACTCCTACAGGCAAGGATTTCTCATGAAATCAGAAAATTTTTAGTATCTTCAAAATGACTGTTGTATTCAGAAAGGCATTCCATGGTCTCTGGAGGAAAACTTTTGCTCATTTTTGTTTTCAAAATAAAACACACAGATAGGATTATTGAGTGCATACTATGCTATAGGCATTGTATAAAATTTTGGCACATGCTCTTATTTAATTCCTTAGAACAGTAATATCATCATCCATATTTCATAAATAAGAGAATTGCAGTTTTTAATGTTTTACATTAGAAATATGAAGACTCTTTCCCAAAGCCACAAATGTGGTATTGGTGGAACCAGACTTTGAATCCAAGTGGTCCAAATCCAGGGCCTGAGGGGAACAGCTGTGCTATATTGCCTCTCTCCTGACCTTGTTGAGGGCTCATCATTCTAAGGCAACTACTGACCAGGAACATGTAGAGCTCAAGAGGAAAGAAAAAGAGAGAGGTCGTCAGCATTGCTTCACTCTTTAAACATTGGGATTTGAGAAGAAGCTACTGTTTTTCATTACTTTAATGCTAAAGTCCCTCAGAAGACAGTAGAGCCCTTAATACCATTCATCACCTAAAAACCATTGAAGAATGACCTGGCGGTCTGTCCATAACCCACGCTCAGAGCACAACCAAATGCATTCTAGATTTTAGGCCTCCCCATAGTGGTCAGAAATGCATTATGTTATTTTTATTATAGAGCTGCAAGGATCCAGGAAAATACACTCTATCACTGAGATTGCCTGTGAATAATAAAGACAAATTTTAATTACATTCACTCCAACTACCAAAGTTAGATTTTCTACTGCTCTTCTGCCTATAGCACAATTTAAATACACTCCCCCTTCTGTCTCCTGCCCTGACAGGTAAATATCTGTGTGTGTGTGTGTGTGTGTGTGTGTGTAATCATTTGGTTCAAGTTCCTCCAGTAATTGTAAGAACACTTTTTAACAGTTTATTTCTAAATATCCCTAAGATTTTTGTGTGTGTGTGTGGATATAGTACTCTGAATTGCATGGTGAATAAACACTAGACTACAATATAGGAAGCTGGAGTATTCAGGATCGGCCTAACTCCAATGAGCTGGCACTCATTTTCCTTGCCCATAACAATGAATGCTACAGATGGTAACAGCCCCCAAATTCTGTCATATTAAATCAGTGATGCATGTTATAGTACAAGAAGGAAAGCGACCAAAAACATAACATTAGTAAGTATGGGTTAAGTCAATTGAAATTTTGTTGGACAAATAGCCACTATTTTTTTTAATGCATGTGGTATAATTGCTGAAACCAAAAACAGATAATTCTGTTCTGAAATTTTAACTGCTTTAGCTTTGTGTTTTGACTTTTCATGAAATTCAGCATTTCATTAATTAATTATCTGTTCTTAATTTATATTTTGTTACGTTTAAACATATGAGTAAGTAAAATTTAACTTGGACTGGGAAAGTAAAGTCTACCCAGCTATTCATCAGACTGGAATGACAGACACCAATAAAGTTAACAGCAGATTTAACAGGGAAGAATATTTCTCCCAAGGACACACCACAGCTGGAAAGTGTCATAATGACCCCCTCTTTTGATTTTTCACTCATTTTGAAATTTTCTTCTTTAAAATAATAGACAATCAGAAAGTTTCCTAATTAAAATCACATCGAGAATTAAATACACCGTTCTTGCCTAGAGTACCTGTCACTCTGACAGAGAGGAAGGAAGCTTAACATCCGGCCCAGTCCTAGAGCCTCAGATATGGGCGCTTTCTGAACACAACATTCTGCATTTATCTTGGCTTTGTGGTTTCCAAGAAAACAGGATTTGGAATCCACTTTGCAGGCCACACACCTTTACACACACCCTTGCTTTATGCCTATTAAAATTTTGCTTCATTTAAATTTTCTGCAACTCCACCTTTCCCCTCAATCTTATAAAACTCTCTCTTTCCTTTGTTTGATGAGATGCTCCAGATTTCTGTTGGTGTGTGGTCCCCTCACTGCAATGGGTCAGTAAACCAAGTTTGTCCCTGCTGGTTGTAGACTGACTGGGCTTGGACAAGTGGTTAAAGACATCTGAAAAAAGACCCATCCAATACATCAAGGAAAGGAGTGATACAGCTGGTAGGGTTAAGGGGTTCAAGTTGGGTGAAAAATGTGCATAGGATTAATTCCCAAAATCTGTGACCTGTTATCCTTTCCTGTTCTAGGAGTAGGCAGCAAACTTGGCTCTAAGCATGTAAGCAACAAAGAGAAAAACAATCATTTTCAAAGCTGTGGTTATAGTGGTTAAGTTAAAAACAAGTCAATTGCCTAGGAAAAGTCAAACTCTTCCTGCCACTGGGGATTCCTGCCACTGGGGTTTGCAAGAAATGTGTCTTCATAGAGAATCACTGTGATGAAGCACCCTACATTCTCAACTGTATCTCTAAATTGAATAGAGACTGGTAACATGTTCCACAAAGCAACTCATGTTATTGAAATTCCTCAGGACTAAAGAGCCATTCCTGTCTGTGCCTTCCTTTATCACATCACTTCTCCTGCCCTGTCTGAGCTGTGTGAGTCTCTTTTGCCATTATCTTTCCCTCTGTGGAGTGAGTAGGCACCTTGGTCAAAGTGTGTGTCCCTCTTATACACCTGGTGGGCTCTTAGCAACAGAGAAATTAAGGGAAATTTCAGAGGCAGCTGCAAACTGCCCCTTTATTCTATTTCTCATGATTTCTCCTGGCGTCCTGGCAATGCTAGAGGAATAAAAATATAACCTTAACCAGCCTGTGCACACATTCCCCATCATATTCGTAAAATCATTCTTACAATCATAAGGTACCAATTTATTTCCTATTGAAGATGTGAAGAAATAAAAAGGAGCAAACTGTATGCTAAAGAATATGTTGGCTTTACAATACCTTTAAAAAAGGTGTACAAGGCCAAATAAAGGTTATAAACTGTCAAAAGAGAATGTGTTCAGAGTTTATTTCAGTCCATGCTTGAGGCTCCTAAGAGATTAGTTTTATTTAAATCCCAGTTTTTGTGAAGGAGAAAAAGAAAATCATACAATTTAATGGATAAAACACAAAAAGTGAGCAGTGTAACTTCAGAACCTTGTTCATTGTAGGGACTTAGAAAAATTAAAAAAAAAAAACCCACCAAGATCAATATAAGTAATTTAATTTCTTTAATGAAATTTCTGATCATTTTAATCCAGTTGCAAGGAAAAAAACTGTCATACCTATTAAAAATACTTTATTTCTTTATCTCGGTTGAGTCCCAACTATTGTTTAGAAATTGAAAAATACTGAGTTGTAAGTATTAGTGAATTTATCTTGCAACATTTTAAAACCAGCTGAAAGTTCTGAGAAATTTTTCATACACAACTATCTTCATTCTGCCAATGCTATTTTTCTCTGAAACTATTTGAAAACATTATGAATCAGTCAAACTACTGTCAGGTACTGTGAGAAATTAAAAAAAGGAAAAAGATATATAAACTGCAAGCCATGAGTCCCGGTCACAAAGGAGATTGAAACTCATTTGAGGAGACATTTATTTATTACTTTCTGTTAAATGTAAGCATACATGCATTTAATGAGTGCTTACTGTATGCAAGCAATGTCCTAGGTGCTTATTGACTCACTGGGGAGTCTTTCAGTTAGGATCCTGGCAAGAATCAGATAGAAGACTCAAATTGAATAATTTAAGAAGCTATTTACGAAACTAGGGGTAGGTTTTAGTAAAGTCATCAAGGGACAGTACAGTACAAGGGCTGGCATCAAAGGGGAGTTGTTTCCACCCCTAGCAAGGGCTCTGTGGGTGGAGGTAGTTTGGTGGATATGAGAAACTAAATAACATCTGACTGGAAAGGTGAAAGTAAGAGATAGCATAATGTATGTCTGGAGAGGTAAGGGGAATTACGACATTATTTTCTTGTGTGTGTGTGTGTGTGTGTGTGGTACTAATATGTTCATATTTGTGTTTTTGGTGGAGAGAGACATTTGTAAGAGTACTTCTAACTTCTGATGTTGTATCAGTGGTGCAGAAGCAGAAAATGGATTGATCCAAAAGATATTTAAGAACAGTAAGTGGGGATCATAGAATATAATGGGAGCAGCATAACAAGGAGATGTCAAAGGTGAATCTTAGTTTTTGTTTTGTAGAATTAGATGTTTGTGATGCTATTCATTGGAATAAATAATAGTGAAAGTGTACTTGGTTATGTAGGGTAAATTGGTATTTCAGTCCTTAAGATACTTTTCCTGATTCTTAGCCCAAAATTCTTTCATTACATTCTCTCATCTAAAATTATTGATTGGTTCTCTATTAGAACTTGAAATTTTGTATAGCTACCATTAAAAAATAACTTGGTATAATCCCTAATCTTTGAGGAGCTTGCAATTTAGTACAAATGAAGATGATGTAAATAAATGCTGGTGTTGGCTATGTAATCTTAAATAACTTCAAAGAACAGTAACTAATGTAGGCAAATATTTGTTGTGGACCCTATAGTCACAACCTTAAAGATAAATGAAAACTCAGTTTTACAAATTATTTCAAATACATAGATTCAATTTAAGGTTCTCTAGTTAGATATATATATATCTATATAGATCTATATAGATATATATATATATTTTTTTTAATGAAAAGTCATCTATTAGAACTCACAAAGGACAATCTAAGGGGCTTGAATCAATAATTTAATCATTTTGGTTCCCATTTTAACTTGTCTTTATTAGGGCCCAGACTTCATACCACTTTAATAGAATTAATTTCTCTGTGTTATGTTTATATTTTTATGGTTTGTATAATTCTAATTAAAAAATTACTTAGTTGAAATTGTGCAGTACATCTAAATTAACTTAGTATTACAATGTGCACGGTGTCCCCATACTATTAATTCACTTGGGACCAAGGGATATTTTGAAGTACTGATGCTTTCCTAGTAATTAGGCATTATTCCCCAGGTACTTGAAATACCAGCTTCCCCAGAACCCTTCTTTGCACCTGGACTGTAGATAGAGTTTATGATTTGGATACAGAAGCTGTGACTTGAAAAAGCAGACAGTGCTATTTTTGGGGCTGCTATATTTCAAATCGTCCTCAACCTCAGCTACTAAAGATCTCCTGCCTGAATTTCAGAGGGAACAGTTTATCCGGGTGATACTTTTTCCATAGAGATTAAAAATGTTTAGGGGCTCTAGGAAAAGGTCCTTCCTAAATTGTCTTTACCTCACATAGTGATAAGTGCTTATATTACTTGGTATTGATTCAATGTTTGTTTAAATAACTGAGGAGCAAAAAGGAGAAAGATTGATTTTGTGTGGTGGTGTTAAAGCCTCTAAATTATTTACCATGAGAAAAAACACAGTAATTTTTAGGAAAACCATCACTAGAGTTTATCTGTGGGAAACACACACACGCACACACACACACACACACACACACACACACTCAGGGATGTTTATTTACCTCATTTAATCTCTGAGGAATCTGTGGAGACTCATTACACTATAAAGATAAAAGTACTCTTCCCTAATGTGTTTGCACTGTTGTTAAACGCGACCTTGATAGTAAAACAGTGTGTGAACATTCCATTGACATTGTAAAGAGGGTAAAACTTGGAGTAGAGCTGTTTATTATAATAAACTTTTTTTTCACATAGAATTTTCTGTTTTTCTCATAGTATCTTTTTCATTTTACTGTAAACAACAGTTTTCATGGAAATGTTCAGGGCATCTTGGACATATTGATATTCAGAACATAAATTTAGATAAATTACACTTAATGTGCTCAAATTTTAAATTCATAATAAATAAAAATCTTTAAACTCGCAGTTTTCTGATAAACATACGCATGTCTCTATACTAAATATGCTATTTTCAGATTTAATGAAGCAATACTTTGATCTCAGCCCATGGAAAAAAATGAGCAAATTAGAGATTTGGGTTATATTTAAGTGACAGAACTGTGCTTCAGTGAAATACAGTGCTCTTTGAAAAAAATCAATAGATTTTCACAGCTTAGAAAAGCAAATCTTATTGTAAATAGCTATGTCTTGTAAATGGCTCTTTCAATTCATTTTAAATGCCAAAAATATGCTATGATCGGATTTATCTTTAAATTTTATTTTATTTTTTACTATAATCACAGTAAAATAGCTTTTAACAAACTCAACCCAGTGGACTTCCCGGATTATATGAGTTTCTTTATTTTCTTTATGTATAGGGGAAAATTAACCATGATCATTTAGTTAACAGATTAACTACTGACCATTCCTATTGTATGGACACTGTGCTGTGCCACCCAGATCCCCTCTCCAGTAATAAATGACTTATCTCCCAACTGCTGAGTGTGCTGCCAGCCCACAACTCTCTACAAGAAGTGACTTGACTCAAGGAAGCCTCCTTCCTGGATCAACTTGCATCCAAGGACAGGTTGATGTGGGGGTATAAAGGTTAATTCCCCTCCCCCAGCTAAGGACAATTCTGAAAGGTCATCCCACTCCAGAGCTCCCTTAGAGGTTGGCTGAGACTTTTCTTGAGACTGTATCACATCCCAGACTTTCTATCTACCCAGTCCTGCTTCCTTCCTGCTTTATTCCTTCCATAGGTGTTGACCTCAGAGGAGTTCCTAATAACTTCTCTTTTTTTCATGCTAACCTCCATCTCAGAGTTTGCTTCCCCAGGAATATGACCTACAACACACACTGAAATCTCACGGCTATGAGGCTACTCTCAAGTATGCTCATATGTTTATCATTACCAGTCAGCCATGTGTTACTGCCAAGTGTCAGATGTGTTTTCCCTAATCTATTTATTGTAATTATTTTTGTTTTTACATAATTTGATTGCAGAGTATAGAAACAAATGAAATATGAGTGTGAAAAATTATCTTTTCTGAATATGGTTTTCCATTGAATAAGTTTGCAATGGACTCAGGTGTGGGTGAAATAACTGCAAAAATTTTTTTAAATTGCAAAAAAATTTATAAAATTTTTACAAACATGATTGATTCATTTAAATAACTCTAAGTTCTTTCTCCACTTAAAACAAAACAGATGCATTCTAGGTGTATGAAGAAAGAAAAGTGATGAAAAACTTGTCAACAGACTCATACTCAAAGAAAAGATCTTGAATACATCAAAAGATTCTTAAAATGCATATACATTTATGATTTTATATTTCAATAAATCATTTAAGTTATCAGTATGGATCATTTTTACATTTGTTTTTTCACTTAGTTAATAAACCATTGGTCTCAAATGCATCAGCTAACAAAAGATAACTGTATTACATAATAAAAATAAGTGAAATGTTATGCTGCCGTTGGTTTTAATCCATTTTTTAAAATAAGGTTGAACATATGAGTAGAGTTTATCTTAAGGAGTTTTAAAACTATTCAACTAGATGACCCTAAAAAAGAAGAGCACGTAGAAACTTCTAGTCTAGCTCAGTACTTCTCACGCTGTACTATGCATACAAAGAACCCAGGGAATTTGGTGAAATACAGATTTGGATTCAGTATGTTGGTGGAGGGGCTGTAAGTTCTGCATCTCTAACAAGTTCCTGGGAAATGTGGATGCTGCTGTTCCTAGAAGCAGCAAGATTTAGACAACTAGCTCCGTCATCTTAGTATCGTTAATTTTTTTCTTGGTTCTGTTCTGAATTTGTACTGCACTTGTAACAATGGGCTTCTACTTGTTCCTTGTTTGTTATGCATCATTGTTTACTTTAGTTCTACTCTAATTTTTCTGCCCTGTTTCTCCATGTAAAAATCTACTAATGAGGGCCGGCCCCGTGGCTTAGCAGTTAAGTACGTGTGCTCCAATACTGGCGGCCTGGGTTCAGATCCCGAGTGCGCACCGACGCACTGCTTCTCCGGCCATGCTGAGGCCGCAGCCCACATACAGCAACTAGAAAGATATGCAACTATGACATACAACTATCTACTGGGGCTTTGGGGGAAAAAAAGGAGGATTGGCAATAGATGTTAGCTCAGAGCCGGTCTTTCTCAGCAAAAAGAGGAGGATTAGCATGGATGTTAGCTCAGGGCTGATCTTCCTTGCAAAAAAAAAAACAAAAAAACTACTAATGAATTTATGGTATTTGTATTAGGTTTATGATTAAGTCTATGCATGGTGTGGTTAGACAGACTATAATTATGAAGTGATTTTTAATAACATCTGGTGGGATAAATTTTCCTCCATTCCTGCAGTTTGAGTCACTGGCAAAAAGCCCTATTGCAGAAATGAATAGCTAATAGTGTTGAGAAGTAGAATAGAGGTATTTGATGGAATTGAATGAGTAGAATTGTTGAACAGCAAGATCTGGCTGCACTGGGAAAACATATGTTTCAGCCTAGTGGAGATAATCACAGATAAAGTTGTCTTTTTCAGAGAAGATAGGATTGGGTGCATGTGTCTGACAGAAAATGAATATAGAGCTAATACTGCCTCCTGGTTGAAAAGGGGTCTAGTCTTGTTTGTAACATTTTTTCACATGTTAAGAAACTTGGAATACAGGTATGATGGAAAAGCTGTGCTATTTTGGGAACATTTAACATTTTTCTATTTCTGGATGTACATATCCGCTTATAGCATAGTATGTTATGAAAAATTTGCACGTGCTCATTCAACAAAATTTTTCTTGTAGCCAAAAGAGTGGTTTTGAGGTTTTCTTTCAAAAATTAGTTTTTTTTTTTAAAGTTGGCTGAAACAGTTTAAATAAAACACTTCCTCTATTAACAGCATTTAATAACAATAAGGTTTTGTGTTTTGGGGGGTTTATTTTGCCTTATGAAGAACAAAGTCCAACTGCTTTTGTATTTTTCTTAACTTTGTCTCACATTTTTAACTTTTAAAAAACCCAAGAAAAAATTACATTTCTAATTAAACAGCATTATAAAATAATCAGGGAAAATAATTGGAAAGTATTTAAAAACATATTTTAAAATAAAAAAATAAGCAAAATAGAATTTTTATGAAATAAACCACAGAAAGCACATGCAGCTTTTATTATAATCAAAAAGAATTATTGGGTTCAATATTTTAAAAACAGTTTTTATAATAGATGAGACACAAAAGGGACCAGATTAATTAGTGGTTATCTTAAAGAATTACTCATTGGTCTCCTGTTTGCCATATACTACTAATACTTCCTAGAAAGGACACAGCAAATTCTTATTGACTATATTATATAAAAGTATTCTAGAATGTTAAAAGGACATCTTGTCTTCATTTAAGATACGATTTCACAAATGTTTTTGACTTAAATAATATACCAAAGTTGATAATATTAAACAATAATTTTTCAGGCTGAAAAATTATTTATAATAAAAATAAAACAACATTCATCATGTCTGAAGTTGTATGGCTTCATTATGATGTTGATTGAGAAAATAGTTTTGAGAATTTAATGTTGCCTAAAAGATAAAAGGTGAAAATCTAGTAAGACTGACTGCATAGACATTAAAGTTATCTTCACAGAAAAGAATTCTTAAATCAAAGAACAAAAATTGAGATTTTTTTGAGAGATAATTCCTACTCTTACTCTATAAGACATATCTGCTTTACAAAACTCAAATACTTACTTGTCCTTTACCATAAGCTCTAATACTTTCACATTTTTTTCCACAGATAAGAGAAAATAAATGTGGATGTGATACCACAGTTTATCACAGCATTTGTTGACAAATACTGTCTAATAACCTTCATCCTGATGACTAAGCTGAGTTGGAAAAAAACACGAGAGGTAACCTGCATGGGTAGGTTGTACCTATGGCTTTTAAAGCCAAGATCCTGTACCTGGGTCAAAGTATAACAGACTAAAAGGACTAACCTGTAACATAGCCTTCTCACATAGCCAGGATGATTTATTAACTAAATGAATGCATTTGATTCAAGACAGTAAACTGAACCTTGCCTTGACACCATTATAACTAAGCACGTCATGTTCCATAGTGAGGAAAAAAAAATTCACATCCTGAGATAAACTAAAAATATGTAACATCCTGTCTAACACTAGTCTCCAAATAAATGCAGACTTAAGCCCTTTTCTATAAGTTGCTAACTTCCTAAGATAAACAACTTTATCTCTGACTTCTGCAACACTGACATCTACAGATATGCGACTATCCTTACAGATAAGGGACAGATCTGATGATGTTGTGAAAAAAACCTGTGCTCTCCCCCACTGTGAGCTGAATGACAATAAGCACGGTTTTATTTCTTAAATACCTGTGTACCCTTTCATCGATGAGTCAGTTCTTCTGAAGTCTAGACTCTCTTTCAAACCATTTGCAAGTAAAAATATAATTTTTATTTTTTTAATGCTTTTATCTATGAGTTTTCCTTCCAAAGATGCTCAGATATATTTAAGCACTGGGGCTGAGCAGACAAATATTGTGCAAGAGATGTGGCTCATGGGCCCCTCACACCCAGGTCAGCTTTTCCAGCTCCAGAGGTAAATTTTGCCATTCAGAGACGGAAGTTTTTCTCTTGATGACTCTGTTGCTGTTTCAGATTCTCTTTCTGGAGTATGTCTGGTTCTTGGCGAGGTCCGGTTCTCTTTTGTACTTGGTGACCGATTTATGACTTCTGTCAGTAGTAAACATTGGGAGCCTAGTTTTGATTACAGGATCTGGTGAACTGGCCTTTGTTAGGTAGCGTATGACAGAAAGGGTGGATTGATCTTTATATTATCATTTACACTAGTCTCTTATCTTGATGATTCTATCATCTCTCTCTTGGAATACCCATATCTTTGCTACCAGATTACAAGTCAGTACAAGACATAGATGCAGTAGGACTGTTGGCCTGTATCAGTTATGAGGTTGAAAAGTTGCTTGTGGCACTTTTTGTGTTTGATAGAGAGGCATTTATGTTCTGATTTTTTATAGCATACTCTTTGGTTTGACTTGTTTGTGTACCATTAAGACCTTAAATCATTTAAAAAAACCAAACACACAAAACAAAGCTTTGTGCCCACCGCAGTGGAGAGTAGCCACTGGGTCAAGGAAGTCATAACAAAGGTGTTTTAAATGCCTTTTGTGCTTCCCTAACCTCCTATCACACAGCTGAAGTAACCAACAGGCGAGTTTTTGTTGAAAAAGTTAACTGTGTGCTGGGCTTACCCATGGCTGAATTTGTAAAACTGAATATGACAGTTTTCTATATGTCTATATGTGTGTAGATATTAAAAAAAAAAAAAAAAAGACTTTCCTCTTCTCACAAAAGAGTACTAGTTGATCTTAAAAATTCTATTATTTTTGTACACCCTAGTCATGTACATGGTTTAGAGATCAGAGCCGATTTCTGATTTCTGAGATACATTTAGTTAGTTTTAATAACAATTGTATGAATGTAGCTGACCATACAGAGTTATAATTGAAATTTAGGTAAAATGTGCAAGATCATTGTTGGCTTTTCCAGAGATTTTAGTGTAAGGTATTTTTTCTCTCCTTTCTATTGAAAGAACTAGAGAAGTCTACAAAAATACATAAATGAGACAAATGAAGATGTGAATAAAATATATACTAGCAACAACAACAAGATGTGTTAATAATAAATGTCTAATAAACATTTACTACTTAACATTAATTAGTTAATTTATTAATTAACATTAATTATTAATAAATGAATGTTTAATAAACATTAAAGTTAAGTCTATATCTCAATCCACAGCCTATTTGGGCAAGAACTAGAGAAAACAATGGAGCAACATCCACTGCATCTAAAATCTTTATCCTGGGTTTCCTGGTGTACAGCCTCTGTACCTGTACTCTCCCCACCAAGAGCTCAACCCAATGGTAAATGACTTAACATCCTGCAGAAAGCAGCCCTCCCTGAATTTCCCTAATTCTCTGAGAGTTTGATAAAAGACTTCTATTGTGTGTATGAAATGTTTTATGAATATATGGATTGATATCCCTTTGCTTAACTCTGGGGTAATTAACAGATTACAAAGCCTCTTGAAACTCCTGTTCTGATTAATTTATAGAGACTAATAAGCACTCTCATAAATCAAAGGCAATAAAACAAAAACAAAAAATCTCAATAATCCCAGAAATAGTGAGACAAATTGTCCAAGTGATTTAAAAGTGCTGGCTCTTTAAAGTTAAAAAAAATAAGCTCAGAGAAATGATCAAGTTGCAGATAAAGACTGGTGGCCAGGGTAAAGGATATAAGAAGCAAAGAAATTAAAATTGATGTCTAGTTATAGAAGAAAAATTGAAAACTTTGGTAATATTGAATAAAATTTAAGGTTTAAGAAATTATTGGTAATATTTCTAATCAGAGGAAAACTTGAGCAAGTTAATCTGGTTAGCTAATTTTTATTTCATTCTGATTTCATCATAGTGCAAAAATATGTTAAGTGTAATGTAATTTGTGCAAAGTTTGGATGATTTTTCATAAAAATCTTGATTAATTTGAATTTACTAATTTCATATATTGATTATATGATTCTATTAAGTTATAATAATTTCCAAAAAATATTTAAAATACAATTATAATAAACATGTGTTCAACTAAATTTATACTGTCTTTTAGAATAGAAAATTCTGTAAAAACATTTATTCCACTTACAATATCTAGATAAAATACAAATTATCACCTTACAAATAAAATCATGTCAATAGTAAATATGCTTCTTTATAAAAATCAATTTAAACATAATTTCCAAGATCCTTAACTGACAGAAAACTGTAGAACAATACTTAATGCAGTTTATCAATATGTAAAGTTTGTCTGCCTGCCCAATTTCCAAATAGATTTCAATTCAAAATGATAGAGAATACAAAAAAAGCAGAGTTGTCAAGCTATATATATCCTTGCTTCTTATTTTTTCTTATTTTTGTACACTATTAAATGATCATTACCTACTAACTTGTAAAAGATACAAAGGTCATTGTGACATTTTTAAAAATATGTACACATGGTGTGTGTGAGTCTATATATATATATCACATTTTTGAAATGTTCTCACTGTGCACACAGGCACAAAAATAACTACGTGAGGTGATAGATGTGTTAATTAACTTCATTGTGGTAATCCTTTCACAATGTATACATATATCAAATCATCACATATATACTTTAATACATGCAATTTTATTTGTCCATTATACCTCAATAAAGCTGGAAAAAAGTATGTGCTGTGATACTCTTCCCTTCAAGAAGTAGATCTTTATTCTCTTCCTCTTGAGTATAAGCTCGACTTAGTGACTCACAAAATATGGCAAAAATGGTGGGATGTCACTTCTGAGATTAGGATATGCAAAAGCTGTGGTTCTGCCTTGATTGTGCTCACCTTTCTATTACCACTTACTCTGGGAATCCAGCTAACATATTATGTGAATAGCCCTATGGAAGGGCACACATGGTGACAACTTGACTGTATTTTCTTTAGATACCCTGAGCCAGAACCATTCAGCTAAACCGTTCCCATATTTCTAATCTTCAGAAATTATGTGAGATAACAAATGTTTGTTGTTTTAATCTGCTAAATTTTGGGGTAATTTACTACACAGCAATAGATAATTAATATAGTAATGTTCATACACAAATTTACTTTTTTCACTTTAAGAGACATAAAGGTGATGTATAAAGTTGGCTCATGTGGCAAAGTCACCTCCAGGGTATGTGGGCCCTGGCCATGTGTGTTTTTGTGAGGCTTCCAACTATAAAAACAATTTAATTAAAAATGAATTACAAAATTCGTGGGCCCCTGCAAGGTACAGTATACGGTAATTTATCACCAAAGACTTAGAGTAATGGTTGGAGAAATGCACTTAAATATTTGCTGACTGTTAGATCAGTGGATGTGAAGATTATTCACATTTTTCAGGCGCTCTCTCTTCCTCTTCAGTCCAAGAATCATTTCTTCTTGTTCTTTATTATCAGTTGTGCATTCATAGCCAATTTTCTATCTCCCACCACGTGAAAAGTATAGCAGTACTGTTATTACTTACAAGGTAATGGCTATTGCGACACTGTTTGTATTGAAATAGCATAGATCTGGCCTCCACAGTTCTCTAATACCATTTACTTAAACCCAGTTGCACCGTTACTCATGAGGCTGCCCCATCCATCATCCATTGTGCCTCCCGTGAATAATGGCTTCCAACAACTCTTTCTATGATTGTGATTGTGCTGCATTAATAATGACCACAAATGAAACGCTTGCCCAGAGTATACAGTAAAATGTGAATGTATTTTGTTTTCTAGTCATATTAAATTTATCATTCAGAATTTTATAGTATAAATGTAGAATAGCACATCATCCAGTCATGACTTCTCTTGAACTCTTTAGGTTGTAATCACTGCATTACCAGAATGTGGCCTTTTTCAATGTTGATTGCACCCCCTATACACACTGTGTGCACACTACCACCAATGAGAGAGTTGGGCAAGGAGCCAGGGATGGAGAAAGAAGAGTAGTACCATCCTCAGGCTTGGTTTAAGACCAACCTTGGAAAGCACAGCATTACCATTTGAATAAAGGCAAAAGTGGACATCAGTTGGAAGAGACTAGGGCATTGCAGAACAACAATCTCAAAAGTCCTTAAGTCCTTGCAGGAAATGGGTGTGGCCACCCTTGGAGGACTACCTGATAGGTGGTGAGGAGCCTTTGGAGAAGATGGAATGACCAATCTGAGTGCCAGTGAGAAGTGGGGAGGAGTGGACACACAGGGTCAAGACACCTACTGTTGCCCCTGCTGCTCTCGGGTGCTACAGACAAGAGATAGTAACACAGTGTGAACACTGACAAGTTAACCCATGCGTGTGGCTTGAACCCAAGATTTGACAGTGGAATGTATGTCTCTCAGAACTCTTCACTTGTTCCATGTCTCATATGAGTAAGGATCATCCCAAACACCATTATCATCAATGTCAGCACCATTCTGGTGGTGATATCTTGCTTTCTTCTGTGGAAGAAAAACCTGCAGCAGGGAATCTACTGCCAGGGCTCAAGGATAACCCCATATAATCTCTTTCTAGGGATCTGGAATCTATGCACGGAGTAGAGGATCAGGGAGTGCTCTGGAGGGCAAAAACTGAGACTGGATCCCACGTAGGATCTGGAGCCCATGCAGGATCTGGAGCCCATGCAGGAGCAGACCTGACCTTCAGTTGTCTTGCCTGAACAGCACTGCTAACCTCTGCTGGCCCCAGGCAAAATGAGGGGAGGGGAGTGTCCTGAGGCCTGGGGCCCAGGGCAGGGGTCTGAGGGTCATAGCATATTAGGGCTGAAAGTGTACTAGGTTCGGTAGTAGCAAAATAGTGGATATGTTCTTGTCTATTTATTAAGGAAAATATTAGAAATATAATATGATTAATTTCCTATAGTATGGGCATTGTCTTATATACTAAGGTTAATATGTTTTAAACACTCTACATTATTCATTTAATTATATGTGGTTGTCTAAATACACGTATATAGACTATTTAAGCTATAAATCAAAACTCATAAATGATAAAGAAGACGATAGTTCAGAAAAAATTGATCTTTGATCAATGTTGTTCAACAAATGATCTTTGATCAGTGTTGTTAACAGACTAAGTAAAACATGATTGAGGGCCAGCTGTATATAGCTTGATAATATAGACCTGCAAGTCTATGTCTCCGGCTCTACTCTTTTGGGAGAAGCTAGACCAAGGCAAATAGTATACAAAGCACTTTTGCTGAGTCGCTTTACTTTTCAAGGAAATGTAGTTATTTACATACATATAGTAAGAATCTGTCCTTTTCCCCTATGAGATATAACTGAACAAATCAAATTTGTAACCATAGCCATGACAGAAATGTCACATTTAAATATATGTATCATTCAATTAGATATAATAAGCCTGTTATTAAAGAAGAAGGATTACATCAACTCTCCCAGGAAAATGACCTCATACCTGTTCTGTGGCTCATGAAATCCAAGCTCATAGGCTGTGGGGGGAAAGAATTACCCTCACAGAGTGTGACCTCTTGGAAGACAACTTGAATACTAAAAAAAAGTAAAGAATACATGCTGTTAGTAATTTGCATTGGATTGTACCCAGCAATTTTCTAGTATGGTATCTTTTAGATATTTTTGTAAGTACAAAACAGTTATTTACAAAAAGATTTTCTATAAGGATATTCATTTCAGTATTGTTTATTATAGCAATAATCTAGACACAACCTAAATACTCATCATTTTAAAAACCTGGAAATACATATTTATTTCATATATATTTCATATATGTATGTGAATTTATTTATATGCAATAAGTGTATATTATTCATTTCATATACATGCATGTTCATATGTGTATATGCATATATGTAATGTATATGAAATAAAAATATGCATAAACATATTATTCACAATTTACATAATTTCCAGTGTTATTAAATGTAATCTACTCAAAAATACCTAAGAATACAAAGGTACTGTTGTGAATAATGTAAGAAGTAAAAATTTCTCAAGATAATATGTGTGTGTGCATATGTATAGTTTGTATTAAAAATAACTACGAAATTATGTAAATGTATAACAAGGTCTTGAAGAAACAGACAACAATGTTACAAGCGTTAGGTATATATTTTTTTACTTTGTCTTTTCTTTATAATCTGTATTGTTTGAACTTTTCACAGCAACCATGTATGAATGTCTTATCCTTATTAAAACCTGATAAAAGTAAGTTCGATAAAAATGAATATCAAAAATAGTATTTTGGAAGTGTGTTTTCTGCAAGACAATCCCTTGTCTCATTACCATGTGAATATAGAATGTTATCTATCCCAAGCACATATATGGTTAAGGAAAAAATAAAGACGCAAAGAAAGTACATTTCTGAGTGTTATCATCCTGCTGACCCATTATCAATGTGGAGTTCTTTATTTGTTTTCCTGTAGTAATGATGAGCAGTACTAATAATCACATTTTGCTTTCTGTCTCTTTTGTGGATATTTATAGCCACTCTTTGTGTGGTATTAAGAGCCATTTAACAAAATAACAAAATCTTTGATTGATCTTGCAATTTTGAGTCTGCAATCTCTGTATATGTTTTACCTTATTGTATAGGTAAATTGAAAATGATGACGGACATGCATTTTGCATTTGTGAGTGTCACAGAGCTGGGTCATATATACATGAGAGTGCACACATGCTTATCTGTGTACACATAAACACCCACACACGATCATGGCTTTAGATGCCTTGAAAGTGATATAAAGTGAAATAAAGATTTGCAGCAGAGAAGAATCATGTTCTTTACCTTCCAAAGGATCTGCTTTTATTTTCTTATATTATATGTGATAATTCATATTCTTGTTACTGTAAGCATTGTATACAGTACATCTGGTTCATGCTTGTCTATGTGAACCTTTTAAATTGTATCAATTTGTGAAAGTCTACTCAATTCAGGCATGTTTTGCTCAGTTGCTTAAAACACAGTAGCTCAGATGGCAGAAGTAAGACCATAAGGTTAACTAGGATACAGTTTGTTGCAAAGCCGCTGAATATGTCCCTAACAGCAGTCAGTGAAGGCACAGTGAATATGAAGTAAATTCCATCAGACTGAACATTGAGGACAAATGCTTGTAATATGACAATGGCCACATTTGTTCCATTTGTGAGCAGTGGCTACAGATTGGCCTGATATTTGTGAAGGAATCTAAATTCATGCCTTGGATATTATCTACAAATATGGCTCTTCATTTGTTTAACATCACAGAAGCTTAAAAATTGCAAGAGCTCTGGGCCTCCCTTAACTTCTAAAAGACTCATTTACTATTTTTTACTGCTATTATAAGCAATCAAAATACAATATAAACCAAAGTGGAACTCACTGATCTTAGTACCTTAAATTTGAAAGAGTCATAAAAATTGGTCATATTAAAGGAATTTTTACCAAATAAATGTGAGGCAATAACAAGGCATTGCTTTCAAATATGGCTGTAGTCATGTTAAGGATCTAGAAACGAAAACCAGCATTTTCAGTATGAATTGGAAATTAACAATAAGAATGACTATCTCTAGGCAGATGGGATTTGGTGTAATTTTTTCTGTTTATTTTCCTTTTTTCCCTGAAAAACATGTGTATTATCTTTAGAAAAAAGTACAATATACTAAAAATATTTTTTAATCGTAAACCAAAAACAGGTGTGTCTTATTTTAACAAGTAAATATGACTCTGAAATATTACAGTTAAATAACTTTGAAAAATATCAGATTGTATTTAAATGACAATGAAGACCTGGTATAAAATGGGACCCAATTGTAAAACTTTCTGCAAAGCAAATGGTTTTGAAAATAGTCATTTTATAATTAATGTACAGGTTTTCATACATTAGGGATAAAGAGGAGTACTCCGTGTAATGGTCTACAATAAACATTGGTTCTGATAAGTACATGAATGTGCTACCAATGAAATATATTCCTAAATTAATATAAAAGTCACAGGAAAGATAAATTAATGACAGCGGATACAGAGAGATTTTGAATTCTGTTAGATCTATTTTATGTTTATAGTAATATATATTTATCTATAAAGCAGAATAAAACCCCTTATCAAGATTTAATCTCATGCTTTTGTTTGAAGTAACCTGTAGACCCTTAACTGTAGTATAATGATACTTCCTAAATGTTTTAGAGAGAAAACTGCTGGGCATAAAAGTGTGACTCAGAACACCTATGGAAATTAAAAACAAACAAGTAAACAAGCCAAAAAAGCGAATTGAAACCAGTCATGAACCATTCAGAGCTAGATTTTGCAAATGTGTGTTTGAAAGTTTAAATGTTATGGTAATCAAAGTGCAAATGGAGAAGTAGGGGTCTCTTTTTACTGCACCACCTGGTGGAATTTTTATGTAATTGTAATAGGAAGAATACAGTAAAGGCAAACTAAATCAAGTGGCTTTTTACTTCTCTTTCTGGGCCCTGCTCTGTACATAACATTTATTGTTCTGCATGGTTATTTTCGCCCTCCCTCCCCCAATTTTTATTTACAATTGTTTTGTTACTGGCATTTTTGTAGAGGGTGAATACTTTTTAAAATATTTTTAAATTGCATTCTATTCTGTTCTTAAAGACAGACTCTACTCTGAGATCAGTAAGAGTGAATTCTGGTCTCCTAGGATCAGTCTCCGACTGTGTCTAAGAACCAGAGATAGAGCATTATTGTTGATTCATGTTATCAAACCAAAGTTGACATTTTCATTCCAATGAAAACTTGCAACAAAAATGTTGGTTTACCAGACATTGCCATTTATATGTTCCCTCTTTATTATTTATGACTGTGCTTATTTTATTGTTTTTTCCATGCAATCATTTTTTTTCCAAATTCAAAATGTTTGCTATCTCTGTGTCATTATTGTAGTATGCTGAAATTTTAATGGTTATTCAGACACATTATTCTACTCTTTACTAATTTTTTTAAATGGAAAAATTAGAGACTATTTAAGAAGGGAAAAACATATCCTTAGAAAGGGATAGCCCAGGGCCGGCCCCGTGGCTTGGCGGTTGGGTGCGTGCTCTCCGCTGCCGGCGGCCCGGGTTCGGATCCCGGGTGCGCACCGAGGCACCACTCCTCCGGCCATGCTGAGGCCGCATCCCACATACAGCACTAGAAGGATGTGCAGCTATGACAGACAACTATGTACTGGGGCTTTGGGGGAAAAATAAATAAATAAAATCTTTAAAAAAAAAAAAAAAAAAAAAAGAAAGGGATAGCCCAAATTTTTATTTTATAACCAGAATAGAGAGTTGATTTAAGTCAATATTGCATAGTGGTTAAAATCATGGATTCTGGAATCAGCATGTTGATTCCAACCCTGGCTCTGCCACCTACTGTTTGGTGTTGGACAAATTTCTTAACCTCTTTGTGCCTTAGTTTTCTCATCTGTAATTTGTGTATAATAATGATACCTATTTTATAGGATTAATATGAGAATTAAATGTTATTATATGTGAACACAGAAAAATATAGTGTGTAACTGGCACTTGTTACACACTATAAAGCTGTTAGTTTTGTTATCATCATCACGATTATTACTATTATAACTATCTAGCTTAACCAAATTGTCTTACAAATGAGCCAGGAGTGTGACTGGCCAAAAGCCAAACATCTAGACTAGGCAACTAGGTTCTGCTGAAGAAAAATAGGAAGAGAAGGAGAAACTAGCCTCCTTAGGGCTTAGATTCAAACTTTTTCTTTTTTTTTTTTTTTCTGTGAGGAAGATCAGCCCTGAGCTAACATCCAATGCCAATCCTCCTCTTTTTTGCTGAGGAAGATTGGCCCTGGGCTAGCATCCATGCCCGTCTTCCTCTGCTTTATATGGGACGTCACCACAGCATAGCTTAACAAGCAGTGCGTCAGTGTGTGCCCGGGATCCGAACCTGTGAACCCAGGGCTGCCGAAGTGGAGTGCGTACACTTAACTGCTGCACCACCAGGCCGGCCCCAAAACTTTTTCTTTTTTTGATCCAAGCATCAAAAGTGTACTTCATTTTCTCTATTGGTTCTTGTCCCATTTTTTGCCTTTAAAAGGACGAAACACATACACACATCCTCACCTAGAGTTCTGAACAAACCTTGATCTTTAGATTTTCAAAGTCATCAAATAAGTAAGTCACGTTAGTTAAAAACATAAACTTTTGTGGGTTTAAATCTTAGCCTTATCATTTATTACCTTAGGGATACCAGGCAAGTTACTTAACTTTTCTGAGCTACTTATTTCTTATCTGTAAAATAGGGGTAACCTGAGTACCACCCTCATAGATGTGTTATGAGAGTTGAATAAACCAATCCATGTAAAAGATGTAACACAATATCTAACATATGATATTTCTCAGTATTTAATATTATTACCACAAACCAATATAAGATGATTATATGTTTTAGATATTATTACTTATAGGAAAAGAGCTTTTTTTAAAAAAGGTAATCTTTCATTTGAATAGTTCAGCTTCAAAAATTTAAAGGAAATTTTGGCACACACAACTATATAATATCTATCTATGTCACTACATTCTTAGAAAAATTCCCCTGGGTAATTAGTTTCAAGGAATATTGCTGAGTTTGCATATCATCCTCCTTTACAGCACTTTAATACAGCTCAGAGACAGGTTCTCTTACCACAGAGTTATATTAATACATTAATTAACATAAAGTATCATTAATTTAGTGCTTGCCAAATGACACTGAGAACCCCCAATTTTACATACTGCCAAGTTTCTCATCTCCTGGGGACCTCTCTATCCCTTATCAATGACCGTTCTGCTCTTCTGGAATCAGTCTTCTACTTCCAAGTAGCCTCACCTGGCCACTTGGAAATCCAAGATTCAGATGGATAAAATTTTGTCAGTTTCCCCCAGAAAAGGAATGGTTATTTTTTTCCTCATGTACTGGCCATGTTTTCCTGTTTATTTCTTGGTGTCCTGGGCTCTATCCCTTTCCAATCATAATATTGCCTGAAGAGGTTTTCACCAATCAGGTGTCAGACTCCTTTTCTTGTGGCACTTCCAATAGAAGTTTTTTGTCAGGTTTCAATTTTCTCCAACGTATGCAATTTAATTGGTACCAAAGTGTTGTCTGGAGCTGTTTGAGATTTAACCACTGAAATTCTACCCCTCTGCTAAATGGACACTCTATCAGAAATAGAAATGAAAGTTGTCGTTAAAAGTATTGGGAGAGTATGTGTGGTCACTGGGATTAATTCTAGCCCTGGAATCAAGAGATTGAAGTGTAATTGTACGTGAGAATGAAGTGTAATTGAAGTTTAATTCTGCTACCGTCACTTACTTCCTCGTCATCTTTGCCAAATCATTTAAGCTCACTGAGATTCAGTGTCCTCACAGGTTAAATGTGATAATATTTACTCAAAAGGTTATTCTAGGGCGAGGATTCTCAAAGCATGGTTTGGGACCTTGGCAGATCTCAGAGACTTTTACAGGGTCTATAAGGTGAAAACTATTTTCACAATAAAACTAAGATGTTATTCGCCCCTTTCACTCCCATTCTCTCGCAAACGTACAGAGGAATTCTCCAGTGGCTCTGTGACACGTCATATCATGACAGACAATGTGGAAGCAGATAAGAGAACTCAGCTGTCTTCTATTTAGCCAGAAATTAAAGATGTTTGTAAACATCTAAACCAATGTCATTCTTATTAATATGTTGTTAAAAAGTCTTTTTCAGGGCTGGCCTGGTGGCGTAGTGGTTAAGTGCACGGGCTCCGCTTCAGTGGCGGGGGGGTCTCCGGTTCTGATCCCGGGCGCGCACTGACATACCGCTTGTCAAGCCATGCTGTAAACAGCATCCCATATAAAGTACAGGAAGATGGGCATGGATGTTAGCCCAGGGCCAATCTTCCTCAGCAAAAAGAGGAGGACTGGCATCGGATGTTAGCTCAGAGTTGATCTTCCTCACCAAAAAAAAAAAGTCTTTTTCATTAAATTACGTGATGCTAACCTGTGTCAACTGAAATAAAGAGTCTAGGTAAAGCTTAATTAAAGGAATTTGTTTGATAATCAAGATGGGAAACAGTCCAACAGTATTCTGAGGGACTGCTCCGAGATCTTCAGATCTGAGTGTAGTTGACATACTTTTTGACAACGTGGTGTCCGTGCAGGAAAGGGCTTACATATCTAACAGTCATCTACTTCAAGGATAACAAGAACTTTTTGGTTATACATCAAACAAGGCCTGTAATGTTGGTGTTATCTATGTGTAGAGGGAGGCAAGGACCAGGGTGGTTACTTCTTCCCTCAATCTCTAAGAATGTAGTTGGCAAATGTGAGAGCCAGGTACCCTTTATGTCTCCCTGTTGCTGACTCATTCCGCTGGCATCTTCAGTCTTGAGATGAGGGGTTGCAGGGTCATTTAGACACAGGCTTATGAGCCTGCATGGCTGCTTCACAGTACAGCGTAGGTTTTTCTACTGACTTGAAAGCCTATGCAGCTTGCTAGTTAGATTCACCTGCTAGACTAGGGAGAGGGCTCCCAGTTTCATTCACACCTATGAGTTTGTTATTGTTATTTTAAATGAATTAAAATATATTTTAAGAATTTACCAGCTTTAATTTCTAATATGGCAAATATTGAGATATAATGCCCATAAACAAAAATTCTTTAAGGTTCTCAACAATTATTAAGAGCGTAAAGGGGTCCGGAGAACTGTTGTTCTAGGGACTAAATGAGATGTTATCTCCTAGAATAATGCCTACACAAATAGGCATTGAATAAATGTTTTAAAAAATTGTGTTTGCTGTGATATGGAAAGATTTATATTTTATTGTGCTATATTTTCTGTCCTTATAACCTCTTAAGTGATACAATGTAAACGTACAAAAAAGGAAGAATTATAGTATAATTTCTGGGTTGAGTAGAGATTGGCCTGTATAAATACTATGGTGACATTTTGTCCAAATAAAAAATAGAAAGTTCAGACACTGCAGGTTTTGTTATTTCCTAGTAATGCTAAGGCATAGCAACCTGGAAGTTCCTTTTAGGATAGAGTCACAGTTTTATACAGCAACAGAGGCATACTCAGATTGTTTAACAAACGAGAAATGTTAAAAAGTAGTATAGATTTTCCACTTCCATTATTTTCATTTTTTATGATTACTTATCAGTTAATTCATTCAGTTGGCCATTCATTTATTTGTCCTTTCAGTCAACATATATGCGCTGACTACCTACTGTATGCCAGGCACTGTGATACTTTCTGGCATGCATGATGCACAAGACGAAATTCCTGCCCTCATCAACATGACAATTAAGCTAAAAATAACAAGAGAAACTGAGTATAATCAATGGTAAACTACAGATTCTCTAACTTGCTGCTAAACTTAAAAATAGGAAACATAGAATTAGGTAGGAGTCAAGATGGCGGCGTAGGCAGACTCTGAACTCACCTCCTCCCGTGGACACAGCCAATTTACAACTACTCGTGGAAAAATTACCCCTGAGACAGAACTGAAAACTGGATAAGAGGAACTCCTGCAACAACGGACAATACTAACTGGGGTAGAAGAGGCAGAGACTCCCTTCTGGAGAGGAAAAACGCCGCCTTCACAAGCCGCCAGCATCACGGCCGCCGGGAGCAGCTCACAGGTACGCAGCCTCCCTGGAGGCGCGGGGCCCTGAGCCGGGGAGCGCCCCCGCTGTGGGCATTTTGTGGACCCAGCACAATTGAGACCAGCAGCATAATATCTGACTTTGCCTGCTACTAAAGCATTGGGGAGCACCCCCAGAAAACCCGGTTCACAAAGAAACTAAAACTGGCTCTTAAAGGGCCCGCGCACAAACTCACCCGTTCCAGAAAACATCCTAAAATCACCAGAAAGAAAGGTGCACAGTGCTTCGGTGACAAGAGACTCACCTAATAGGCCCTGAGTGCATCTTGGTGAGGGGTGAGACCTCTCCAGGGACTGGGACATTGGCGGCGGCCATTGTTGTGGCCTGGTGTGAGCGTGCTGACACAGACGCCATTGGAGTTCTCCCTGAGACCTGCTAGCTCAGGGTCTGCTCCACCCGCTAGAGCACCGATTTAATCCAGCTCAGCCAGGGCAGGCAGCCCACCCTAGAGACTAGCCCCACCCAACAACAAGCCCTCAGGCAACGTGTGGGCCTGCATAGATTGGTGACTGGATTCTCTGCAGCCTGGCAACTGAGCTGACTTGAGTGGGGCAGGGTGTGCACAAGGAGCGGGTGGAGAGTGTGGGGCGGTGGCAGAGTGTGTGGGGCTCCCGCCGTGGAGAGACTGGGTCCGCTTGGGGAGGTCGGGGCGCTCACAAAGGGCAGGACTGTGTTGACTGTGTGTGTGGACCTGTGGGTAACAGGGCTTGTCAGCTGCAGAAGACTTGTGCTTCTCAAAGACCCACATAGGAGGTTTGCCCCACCTTCCAAAACCTGAAATAATTGGGTGCTCCTGTGCCTGAGGCCAGCCCCACCCAGCTGCAATCCTCAGAGAGCTGACAAGAGACCTAATAGGCTAGAGGCTTACAGCAATTGTAAGGCCCTGAGCCTAACAACCTGCCACGGTGGGGGCCTACTCACTTAAAAGAAATACTGCAACACAAATGTGGTATTAGAACTTGCAGCCAACTGTGCTGGGGCTCCCCACAGCTGATAAAGAGACTGAAGGGCCCACAATAACTACAAGCAGCTGAGCATTACAACAGCTGGCCAGGAGCATAACTCAGCCTCCCTGGGCGCCTACAGGGAGAGAAAACAGGCCACAGCAGAAGGATACACGTAGCCCACATAGGGGTCACCCCTGGAACATTGAGAACTGAGGGAAGCACACTGGAAGCCTCCTAAGCCATCACTTACATAAGGTCACCTATCCAAGAGCAGGAGACGTAACTGACCTACCTAATACGTAGACACAAGCACAGGGAAAGAGGCAAAATGAAGAGGCAAAAGAATACATTCCAAGTAAGGGAACAGGACAAAACCCCAGAAAAGGAACTTAGTGAAACAGAAATGAGCAACCTACCTGACAGAGAGTTCAAACTAAGAGTGTTAAGGATGCTCACTGATCTGGGGAGAAGAATAGATGGACTCAGTGAGAATGTCAACAAAGAAATGGAAGATATAAAAAAGAACCAATCAGAAATGAAGAATACAATACTGGAAATGAAAAACTCATTAGAGGGACTCAAAAGCAGAGTAGAGGATACAGAAGAACGGATCTGTGAGCTGGAAGAAAGACTAGAAGAAATTACCCAAGGTGAACAGATAAAAGAGAAAAGAATTAAAAAGAGTGAGGACAGTCTAAGGGACCTCTGGGACAACATCAAGCGCACTAACATCCGTGTTATAGGTGTCCCGGAAGGAGAAGAGCAAGACAAGGGGGCAGAGAATCTATTTCAAGAAATAATAGAGGAAAATTTCCCTAACCTAAGGAAGGAAACAGACATCCAGGTACAGGAGGCACAGAGAGCCCCAAACAAGATAAACCCAAAGAGGCCCACACCAAGACACATCATAATCAAAATGTCCAGAATTAAAGATAAAGGGAGAATCCTAAAAGCCGCAAGAGAATGTCAAGTTACATACAAAGGAAACCCCATAAGGCTATCAGCTGACTTCTCAGCAGAAACCTCACAGGCTAGAAGAGAATGGCATGATATATTTAAAGTGCTAAAAGGAAAAAACTTACAGCCAAGAATACTCTACCCAGCAAGGTTATCGTTCAAAATGGAAGGAGAGATCAAAATTTTCCCAGATAAGCAAAAATTAAAGGAGTTTGTCACCAAGAAACCAGTGTTACAAGAAATGTTAAAGGGACTGATTTAAGGGGAAAAGAGAAGACCACAAATAGGAAAAATTATCTATTTCCACGATTAGAACGTAATGGATACAAATGCACAAAAAAGAGGTTGGATATGATATCAAAAACATAAAAGGAGGGAGGAGGGTAGTTAAAGAGTACAGCTTTCAGACAGAGGTCAAACTAAAGTGACCATCAATTCTGTATAGAAGAAGTAAGGAACAGAGAAGGACTACTAAAACACTGAGAAAAAAAAATGTTAAAAAATGGCAGTAAGGACATACTTATCAATAGCTACTTTAAACGTCAATGGACTAAATGCTCCAATTAAAAGGCATAGGGTGGCTGACTGGATAAAAACAAGACCCATATATATGCTGCATACAAGAGACACACTTCAGACCTAAAGACACTCACAAACTGAAAGTGAAGGGATGGAAAAAGATACTCCACGCAAATGGCAATGAAAAGAAAGCTGGGGTAGCAGTACTCATATCAGACAAAATAGACTTTAAAACAAAAACTGTAAAACGAGACAAAGAAGGGCATTACATAATGATCAAGGGAACAATCCAACAAGAGGATATAACACTTGTAAATATCTACGCACTCCAATGTAGGTGCACCTAAATATATAAAGCAATTATTAACAGACATAAAAACAGAAATAGACAGTAACACAATAATAGTAGGGGACTTTAACACTCCACTTACACCAACGGATAGATCATCCAAACAGAAGATCAATAAGGAAACATTGGCCTTAAACGACACACTAGAACAGATGGACCTAGTAGATATATACAGAGCACTCCATCCAAAAACCGAAGAATACACGTTCTTTTCAAATGCACATGGAACGTTCTCCAGGATTGATCACATATTAGGCCACAAAACAAGTCTCCATAAATTTAAGAAGATTGAAATAATACCAAGCATCTTTTCTGACCACAACGGTATGAAACTAGAAATCAACTATAGGAAGAAAATCAGAAAAGCCAAAATACATGGAGATTAAACGAAATGCTACTGAACAACGACTGGGTTAATGAAGAAATCAAAGAAGAAATCAAAAAATACCTGGAGACAAAGGAAAATGAAAATACGACATGCCAGAATTTATGGGATACAGCAAAAGCGGTTCTAAGAGGGAAGTTTATAGCAATACAGGCCTATCTCAACAAACAAGAAAAATCTCAAATAAACAATCTAAAAATGCACCTAAAGGAACTGGAAAAAGAAGAACAAACAAAGCCCAAAATCAGTAGAAGAAGGGAAATAATAAAAATCAGAGCAGAAATAAATGAAATAGAGACCAAAAAAACAATAGAAAAAATTAATAAAACCAAGAGCTGGTTCTTTGAAAAGGTCAACAAAATAGACAAACCTTTAGCTAGACTCACCAAGAAAAAAAGAGAGAAGGCACAAATAAGTAAAATCAGAAATGAAAGAGGAGAGGTTACAACAGACACCTCAGAAATACAAAAGATTATAAGAGAATACTATGGGCCGGCCCCGTGGCTTGGTGGTTAAGTGAGCGCGCTCCACTGCTGGCGACCCGGGTTCGGATCCCGGGCGCGCACCCACGCGCTGCTTCTCCGGCCATGCTGAGGCCGCGTCCCACATACAGCAACTAGAAGCATGTGCAGCTATGACACACAACTATCTACTGGGGCTTTGGGGGGAAAAAATAAATAAATAAATAAATAAATAAATAAAAAGAGAATACTATGAAAAACTATATGCCAACCAATTCGACAATCTGGAAGAAATGGATAAATTCTTAGAATCATACAACCTTCCAAAACTGGATCAAGAAGAAGTAGAGAATTTGAATAGACCAATCACCAGTAAGGAGATCGACACAGTAATCACAAACCTCCCCAAAAATAAAAGTCCAGGACCAGACGGCTTCCCTGGTGAATTCTACCAAACATTCAAAGAAGACTTAATACCTATCCTTCTCAAACTCTTCCAAAAATTGAGGAGGGGGAAGCTCCTAACTCATTCTACGAAGCTGACATTACCCTGATACCAAAACCAGACAAGGACAACACAAAAAAAGAAAATGACAGGCCAATATCACTGATGAACATCGATGCGAAAATCCTCAACAAAATACTAGCAAATCGCATACAACAATACGATAAAAGATTATACACCATGATCAAGTGGGATTTATTCCAGGGATGCAGGGATGGTTTAACATTCGCAAATCAATCAACGTAATACACCACATTAATAAAATGAAGAACAAAAATCACATGATCATCTCAATAGATGCAGAGAAAGCATTTGACAAGATATAGCATCCATTTATGATAAAAACTCTGAATAAAATGGGTATAGAAGGAAAGTACCTCAACATAATAAAGACCATATATGAGAAACCCACAGCTAATATCATCCTCAATGGTGAAAAACTGAAAGCTATCCCTCTAAGAACAGGAACCAGACAAGGATGCCCACTGTCACCACTCCTATTTAACATAGTATTGGAAGTCCTAGCCAGAGCAATCAGGCAAGAGAAAGAAATAAAAGGGATCCAAATTGGAAAGGAAGAAGTGAAACTGTCACTATTTGCAGATGACATGATTTTATATATAGAAAACCCTAAAGAATCCACCAGAAAACTTTTAGAAGTAATAAACGAATATGGGAAAGTTGCAGGATACAAAATCAACATACAAAAATCAGTTGCATTTCTGTACACTAACAACGAAGTAGCAGAAAGAGAAATTAAGAATACCATCCCATTTATAATTGCAACAAAAAGAATAAAATACCTAGGAATAAACTTAACCAAAGAGGTGAAAGATCTGTACACCGAAAACTATAAAACATTTCTGAAAGAAATTGAAGAAGACACAAAGAAATGGAAAGATATTCCGTGCTCTTGGATTGGAAGAATTAACATAGTTAAGATGTCCATACTTCCTAAAGCCATCTATAGATTCAATGCAATCCCTATCAAAGTTCCAACAACATTTTTCACAGAAATAGAACAAAGAATCCTAAAATTTATATGGAACAACAAAAGACCCCGAATAGCTAAAGGAATCCTGAGAAAAAAGAACAAAGCTGGAGGTATCACATTCCCTGATTTCAAAATATACTACAAAGCTATAGTAACCAAAACAACATGGTACTGGCACAAAAACAGACACACAGATCAATGGAATAGAATCGAAAGCCCAGAAATAAACCCACACATCTATGGACAGCTAATCTTTGACAAAGGAGCCAAGAACATACAATGGGGAAAAGAAAGTCTCTTCAACAAATGGTGTTGGGAAAACTGGATAGCCATATGCAAAAAAATGAAAGTAGACTCTTACCTTACACCATACACAAAAATTAACTCCAAATGGATTAAAGACTTGAATGTAAGACCTGAAACTGTGAAACTTCTAGAAGAAAACATAGGCAGTACGCTCTTCGACATCGGTCTTAGCAACATCTTTTCAAACACCACATCTGACCGGGCAAGAGAAACAATAGAAAAAATAAACAAATGGGACTACATCAAACTAAAAAGCTTCTGCACAGCAAAGGAAACCATCAACAAAACGAAAAGACAACCTAACAATTGGGAGAAGATATTTGCAAACCATACATCTGATAAGGGCTTAATCTCCAAAATATATAAAGAACTCATGCATCTCAACAACAAAATCTACCAACCCAATTAAAAAATGGGCAAAAGACCTGAACAGACATTTCTCCAAAGAAGATATACAGATGGCCAACAGACACATGAAAAGATGTTCAAAATCACTAACTATCAGGGAAATGCAAATCAAAACTACAATGAGATATCACCTCACGCCCGTCAGAATGGCTATAATTAACAAGACAGGAAACAACATGTGTTGGAGAGGTTGTGGAGAGAAGGGAACTCTCATACACTGCTGGTGGGAGTGCAAACTGGTGCAGCCACTATGGAAAACAGTATGGAGATTCCTCAAAAAAGCAAGGATAGAACTACCATATGATCCAGCTATTCCACTGCTGGGTATTTATCCAAAGAACTTGAAAACACCTATTTGCAAAGGTACATGCACCCCTGTGTTCATTGCAGCCTTATTCACGATAGCCAAGACTTGGAAGCAACCTAAGTGCCCATCAAGGGACGAATGGATAAAAAAGCTGTGGTATATATACACAATGGAATACTACTCAGCCATAAGAAACAATGAAATCCAGCCATTTGTGACAACATGGATGGACATTGAGGGCATGATGCAAAGTGAAATAAGTCAGAGGGAGAAGGTCAAATACCATATGATTTCCTTCATTAAGTAGTAGATAATAACAACAATAAACAAACACATAGGGACAGAGATTGGATTGGTGGTTACCAGAGGGGAAGGGGGGAGGGAGGAGGGTTAAAGGGATAATTGGGTACATGTGTGTGGTGATGGGTTGTAATTAGTATTTTGGTGGTGAACATGATGTAATCTATGCAGAAATAGAAGTACAATGATGTACACCTGAAATTTTACAATGTTGTAAACCAATGTTACTGCAATAAACAAAAAATTTAAAAAAAAAAAATAGGAAACATAGCTTTTTATCCAATTACACCGTTAGAAACCATGAGTGTCATGAAGAAACTATTATGAAGTAGGGAGAATGGGAGTAAGTGAGGAAGAGCAGGATGATGGCAGCCCAGCAAATGATGTGCTTTTGAAAAGCATGAACACGTGATATGTAATTATGACTGCAGAGATCCTGTATGTTTGCAATAATTAGCCAGGTGTGGCTCTGCTGATAGTGCTTGGCAGAATTATCTGCAGAACAGAAATGGAAAGTTTGCAGAGGATTCTAATTTAAATAGAACAGCTACTCTGTGTAGGGAAAAGTGTAAATAGGGAAAAGTGTAAATAACAGCTGGCGGCAGTTATGTCTCAAAACTCCAAATAGTATTCTGCTTTTGAATATAGGTTAAAGTAGATCTGATATGCCAGTGCTTTTTTTAGGATCTGGAGTCCTGTAATTCTGTAGAAACAGAATGGTGTGATTTTGTGCTCTGCAGAATGTAGGCGCTCTTGGTTTATTGATTTGATAAAACTACCATAAACTACTGGGAAAATGTTATTATTTCAGAAGTATTTTATAGATTCAGACTATTCCTATTCCTATATCAGTTTTTAAAAGTCTATCTCTATTCCTGTTATAGGAAAAGTCTATCACTGTGTCTATACCTTAGTGATGTTATCACACCTGCTTTCTCAATACAGAATGAGAGTGCCCCCTGAAAAGCACGTGAAACTTTCATGACTATTCTCCTTCCACTTACAATGAACGGTATTCCTGGAATAACAAGTTCTAATCTACAAAAGATTGTGAATCAACATATAGACCACTTATTATTTGGAAGGAATATGCAACTTCAGTTTCTCTATCTTGTATTTTTCAAGCATATTTATTTTGTAGTTTCAGTTATTCCTGTAAAACTTGTGATTCTTAGTGATCGATATATATTTTACTTGCCAGTGTTTAGTAAGCAAGGCTTTAAAGATCTCAAATTACTTTTGGAAGCATCTTTAATTTTGATAATTTCCTAGTTTAAGAAAGAACAACTGGCATGATGTGTGCTTACCTGTGGAGTTTGGAAATTATGCTCTTTTTGGCAGATTGTGACACTCTGTTTCAGAAAACCAAGTCAACAATCATGCTGAGTCAAAGATTCTCAGCATTGGAAGGAAATTCAAAATCTCTCTAGCTTAACAATTCACATTTTGCTTGATACCATCTATTATTAAACAGTTTTGGTGACAGCAGATTCACTAATCTCTAAGACCCCCAATTCCATCTTGAGATGTCTCTAGACGTCATCATTTACAAACTCAGCTGTTCACATTTTCTCTCTACTATGGTGAGGAGTTGTGCCTTTTCTTTGCCTTCTTACAGTGCTATTTCATCAGTTAGTGCTGTTTTTTCAGTTCCCAAAAAGCAGTCCAGAACATTCCTGTTCTTTTTTGATATTCACATAAGGAAGAAAAATAAATTTATCTTTGACATTTTTCATTGTTGTTTGTTGGCAAATAAAACTTTAGTGTTTAGCTTTATTGATACTTGCCATTTTTATAAATACATGCCAGTCCTTTGTAGTGGTCTTTGATCACATGCAAGTATTTTCAGAATTTGCCATTTTTAAAAAAATCAATGTCCCCTGGAAATCTCTGACTAGCCCTGCTACATATTTTTTAAAGCTACCTCTCCTCTTTCTCTTCCTTGTAATAAGGAGTGATTTTGTATTTAGAATTATAGTTTTTTTTCCTTCTGGTCTCATGTAATAGAAGCAGACCTAAGGACTTTTTAAAGGAATGTGTCTCCTAACAGTTGAACCTCATACCTTTATCTGCTTACATGTCTGCTCCTCCTGTCTTCTCTTATAAAGGAGTTTGCTTCTGTATTCAAACAGAATTTATTAGCTTAATAATTTCCAATGAAAACATTTTTCCCACTTGTAGGCAAATAAAAATATTGTAAGATATATTTCATAATTATGGCCTAATTTAGCTGAGATTCTCCAGCACACTAACTTAATTTATTTTCCTGCTGTTTAAGAGCCACTGGAATTCTATCTCATGCCTGGTTACTCAGGAATGCTGCACTGGAGGATGCAATATAACCTTTGCTAATCGGCTTTCAATGCAATTAAATTCTACTGGGAATCATGTAAAAAATATCAAGTAAGGGAATTTTTTTTAAGTTAAATATACGGTATGTTATATCTATGGTGCAGCTGAGTTTTCTGTTTTTTTTTTTTTAGATCATACTGTTTTTCAAGTGATGAAAAATGCCAATAGAGCAATAACTGACCATTTTCTTGGGTAAGTCAGCTCCCATTTTTTCTTCCCTCTATTTCTCCTTACATGATATAACAAATCAAAAGCTTAGATATCTCATTTTAGAATGTGGTCACTTCTAAGATATTCAACATATCAATTGGGTATTAATTATCTTCTGATCTGTAGGTTTCATTCCTAAATAATTTTATTTAATATATAAAGTAATTTCTTTGACTTAAACTAAGGAAATTAATGCACAATTATAGTCCCTTTTTGTAATGCAATATGGACATATTAAAATATTGGCAAGTTCATGAGTCTTTTAGTGAGCTTTTTTTTGGTTATTTTTTAGTGAGTGAGTTATGATCATTCAGTTTAAGAAGTATGTTAACAAGCTTATAGCAATATGTTAACATCTATCTGTTCTTCTTTTACATGATTGCTGATAGGCAATTTTTTCTTGTAACTCCCACTTTGTTAGATTGTTAGCAGAGCAGCAGTTGAAAATGACTGTGTACTCCGTTTTCCTATAGCTGTTGGAAATAATTGCTTTTGTTATACTTTCCAGAGAGAATGTGATGTGCTTTTTGGTTATCACCTGACAATCCAAACCTAGAACTGCTATTTCTCCTTGAACCTTTACACAATACCCAGTTCCACCCCAAAAAATCCGTCAACATAGAACAAGTGTTACCTCTATTTGTGTATACAGCAGAGACTTACACTAGCCTTTATTCCTCTCAAATTCAAGGAAAGGAACGTGGTTAGTTACCTATCAGCCAACCAATGTCCACTCATACACTTCCTCATCCCCAACATTTTTCAGCCAATAGTGGGAGTTCAATTCCCTTTCTTTCCTTTGGTGGTTTAGGCAGAAGTAGGTGTTATAATTTACTGAAAGACTCTGAGCAACGATTCCATTGCAGAGAGAGAGAAAGACAGGAGAGAGAAGGGAGAGAGAGACAGAGAAGAAGAGAGAAGGGGGAAAGAGGGGAAGGGGCTGACTAGGAGGAAATTAGGAGGAAATGGGTTCTTTTTTTTCCACAGGACATGGTCGTTCTTGTAGATAATGCTCTGGGCTGCAGTGGCTATCTTCCAGTTCTGAGATAACTAAGCCAAAATGCTGAGGGTGACAGGGAAAAAGAAATAACCTGCATTCTTGATGACATCATTGTCACAGTAACCATCCCTAGAGCTGCTCTGCCATAGTACCTGTTGTTTTGTAAAATAATATTTCACCTTAGTGTTCTAAGATATTTTGATTTAAGTCTTCTGATACAGTGTAACATCCAACTCTTTTCATCTTATGGATAAGGCCCTTAATTTCTCTAACCCTATTCATTCACCCATGATTGGAGCTTCCATTTCATTTAAATTTCTTTCCTTTAAACTTCTTCCTTTTCAACTTTAATAATTCCATTTTTATTTTCTTCTCTTCCTACTCTAAGTGGAGAAGACGAGAGACACTAAAAAGTAAAGGATGATAAATTGAAAGGAGGGATTTTGGGCTATTGTAGCACACTACTCAATTATATTCAATACTGTTGACTCTGTGAAGAACATTATAGAAATCGAGAAATAGAAAGCAATGAATTTTTATCATTTTTTGTATCATTGGCCAATATGCTAATCACATATCGTACTAAATACACATTATCTTCTAGGAATGGGTATATAACTTCCCAGAACTTTGTTAAATAAAAAGTACAACATTAAAAAAAGTATTTAAACATTTTGACAGCACACAAACTCAGTAATGCAAAAAATATTGCTCTTTAAATTTTTCTGAAAACCAAGCTTAATCTCTATTTCAAGCCCCATTCCTCTAGATGGCAAAAAACTTTCTAATCTCTTCTCAGAAAATTCACTTCCAAGGAAATTCATTGAGAATACAGTATATTTTAGAAGTATACTTGGTCAAATTCAGGCTTTTTCCTCTTCACCTTTTTTTCTGTTATAGAGGTTGTGTTCCTGTGGCTTTCACGGCATTGTGATATTTCATGAAGGAAGGTATCCACGCTCATTCTGTGGTGGCGTATCGTGAGAAATAAAATTACTTCCCCATGGACTTTAGTCATCTGCATCTCTTCACATTGGCTCTTGTCAATATATCCATCATCCTCTTGCACTTGTGGTGATGCTCAGCTGCATTTCCTTAATCCGATTTTGGGACAGATAGGTGAGGCTATTTCCTGTCCTTTTTGGGATCCTGAATGACATTTTAAGAAAGACAGTGATATTTAATAAGCTGCTAAATACTTAGAAAATATGAAAGCAAAGTAAGTATGGCATGGGACGTGAGTTGAATATACTTATTTATCATGGAGATATTAAAATATGGCTAAGTGGAAACTTTTAATATATTAACTTTGCCACCACTAGAAGCGTTCACTTGAAATGAAATGCATGTTTCCAAAGAAATAGAACTGCCAACAATAGTTTAAGTAGCGATTTATCCTCCCTCTCTCCCTACTACCACATCCCCATCTTCATCAGCTCCTTTTCCAATGACCCACACAAATGCATCTTTAAGACACCTTTCATTACAACCAGATCTCCATGACTAAGTCCTGCTTATAAAGAAAGCAGAATGTGACTCCATCACGTTTATTCTCTCTTGGACATCTAGGAGATTCAAATTTGGAGTTTTTTCATGATCAATAGATCAAATAAGTACATAGTTTTCTACTTAGCATTCCTTAGTAAGTAAAATATGATGCTTATGAATTTGATTTGAACTTAAATTTTTAAAGTAAAAAATTTAGAATCTTAGGAATGGTCTAAGTCTAACTTCCTACCTGGATGTGGAATCATTTTTGTAATATTCCGAACAGACTATTAGTCATGGTTCTAGAGTACATCTGGTCACATTTCTTTGTACATTTCTGTAGTCTCTTAAAATTCATAATAATTTTTTTAATCTCAAAGAAAAATATAAAAGAGAATATGACTGTTAACTCCAGGTATCCAATAAATAACATTATCATCTGTGTACTCTTTTCTCAGAAAGATGTATTTCCTGTTATTGCAACAAATGGAACTTTCAAATATTACACATTCCTGGAAAAATATTTGTTCAACAACTGTACTGGCTAGATCTTTATTGTTACTATTAATTAGCTTTGAACCCACTTTGAAAGAGATAATGGAGCTGGAATTGGACCTCATCACTGCCAATCATTTCTGTCCTGGGGAGAAAACTTTAAAGAACAAAACAGCTCTCTCTTCTGTGAAGCAGATGAATGACTTGAGGGAAAACCTGAATCTACATAGTCATCAATAGCTGATCCTAGAGTGGTAATATTTCAACTTTGCAGAATAGTATTTTGAGAAGCAGCTGACTTCTCTCTTAGCCAGTCTTTATCCTGAGATTTCTACCTCATTTCTTATCATAAAAGAAACAAAATCAGGCCCAGGTTACCCAAGCTATTCCTGATTTTGGCAAGCACCTAGGATACTGAATTTCTGAGTACATTTTATTGTTAGAGCTGAAAATACTGAGCACTTGTGTCATCTTATGCTTATCTTGCTATGATACATATTTGCACAGGTGTGCCTATATTCTGCTTTCTGAAGCAACAGAGGAAACACACACATTCTCTTCTACATAACGCTATTTCTGGAAAATTACATACCTCCTGGCTACCCTTCAAGTCTTTTCCTTTGCTAGACTGTCATTCCTTTGTTTTTCGATCAGTCATCATCCACAATATTTGCAGGCTCCTCACCATTTTCGATATTCACTATTGTTGTTGACACCCTAGGAAATACTCTCAATATAGATTAATATATAGACATCAAGTTAGAACTATCTTTCAAATGCAAATAAACGTTTTTTAAAAATTATTTTATTGAGGTCATATTGGCTTGCAACATTGTGTGAATTTCACGTGTATATCACTATATTTCAGTTTCTGTATAGACTGCGTGTTCACCACCAACAGTCCAGTTTTTATCCATCACCATACATATGTGCCCCTTTACCCCCTTCATCCTCCTCCCACCACCTTCTCCTCTGGTAACCACTAATCTGTTCTCCTTATCTATGTGTTTGTTTATCTTCCACATATGAGCGAAATCTTACTGTATTTGTCTGTCTCTGATTTATTTCACTTAGCATAATACCCTCATGGTCCATCTGTGTTATCGAAAATGGCACAATTTTGTCTTTTTTTATGGCTGACTGGTATTTCATTGTATATATATACCACATTTTCTTTATCCATTCATCCATTGATGGGCACTTGGGTTGCTTCCATGTCTTAGCTATTGTAAACAATGCTGTGATGAACATAAGGGTGTATACATCCTTTTGAATTATTGATTTCATGTTCTTTGGATAAATGCCCAATAGTGGAATAGCTGGATCATATGGAATTTCTATTTTTAGTTTTTTGAGAACTCTCCATACTGTTTTCCATAGTGGCTGCACCAGTTTGCCATCCTACCAGCAATGAATGAGGCTTCCCTTTTCTCCACGTCCTCTCCAACACTTGTTATTTCTTGTCTTGTTAATTATAGTCATTCTGACGGGTGTAAGGTGATATCTCATTGTAGTTTTGATTTGCATTTCCCTAATAATTAGTGATATTGAACATCTTTTCATGTGCCTGTAGGCCATCTGTATATCTTCTTTGGAAAAATGTCTGTTCATATCGTCTGCCCATTTTTTTTTTTTTTGTGAGGAAGATAGGCCCTGAGCTAACATCCATGTCAATCATTCTCCTTTTTTGCTGAGGAAGACTGGCCCTGGGCTAACATCCGTGCCCATCTTCCTCCACTTTATATGGGACACCGCCACAACATGGCCTGACAAGAGGTGTGTTGGTGCATGCCCGGGATCCGAACCCGGGCTGCCAGCAGTGGAGTGCACACACTTAACTGCTACGCCATGGCGCCGGCCCCTCCTCTGCCCATCTTTTGATTGGGTGTTCATTTTTTTGCTGTTGAGTTGTATGTGTTCTTTATATATTTTTGAAACTAACCCCTTGTCAGATCTATGATTTGCAATATTTTCTCGCAGTTAGTGTGTTGTCTTTTCATTTTGTTGATCATTTCCTTTGCCATGTTTTAAAAATATGGAAGAGTTTTTATCTTTTCTATCAGAAAGCCTTTCACTTTTTCTGTCTATATCAGAATAAAAAATACGCCTGAATGTCTTTACACCTGTATAAGTAATTGATTGCCACAATAATTCTGAGTAATAGCCACTACAAAACTCCTCAGCATAGAGCAATAAGCAAGATTGCTTGCACATTTGGAGTCAGCTGAGGATTACTAAGATGCTTCTGCTGGTCAAGGCTGGGCTTGATCAAAATTTCTAGAGGTTGGCTGGCTAGGGAGATCCAAAGTGATGTAAGTTGCCTTTTGCTGGGATGACCAGAATGGTCAGCTTTACTCTCAAATTTATTTTCTTTCAAGATAAGCCAGGGCTACCTTTGGCTATTCCTGGCATATTCACGTAAGTGTGGCAAGCACACAAGAGCATAAGAAGGCGAGTTCAAATGTGTAAACATTTTTCAAGCCTCTGCGTGTACATTTACTATCATTCCATTGTCTAAAGCTGTTCACAGTGCTAGTTCTAGAATCAGAATGGCAGGGCAGTACAAAGTTACATAGCAAAGGAAGAGGATGCAGGGAGAGGTGAAAATTTGGGGCCAGTTTTACAATCTATATATAAATGCTTAAGTGAGAAAGCAGCAAAAGAGAGTCAGTGAATTCAACTCTATACCAGAAGCTCTGGAGAGTTTAAAAGAAGAATAAAACAGTTTCTACAACAAATGAGCTCACATTTATTGTTTATAGTGATGATAAAATTCAAAAACTGGTTATTGACTATTTGCATAAACCACCTACCTATTACATGCCTGTTAACGTTGACCTAAATTTCAGCTGTGTTGCCGTTTTGCAATAAGGCATTATGAAGCAAAAAAGGAGAATTCCAAACTACCAGGTGATCAATTGAACCCAGAGACAGAAAACCATAAGTAAGCCTATATGACTTTATCATAAGAGTTAATGAAACTTTATTGTAAGAGTGATTCTGAATCTGTCCCTGGTTTTCTAGATCTTGAGGCTAGTGGTATAAGAATCTTTCTGAGATAAATTTGGAAGCACGATTCCTTTCTCTCTCCCTCTCCCTCCCTCCCTCTCTTCCTCCCTCCCTCTCTTTCTGTCTCTACTTGTAGCTCAGGGATGAAGGGTCAGTCACCATTCTGCAAAGATAATGGGCAAGCTGGCCTCTAAGCCAAAAGACAGGTTATACCCCAGGGTTCCAGGAACCTCAGCGACGGTTATGACTCAAGTCTCCAAAAACTGAGGTAGGCATTTAGATGTCACTGCTAGTCTCAAATTAAAAGTAAATAATGTTTCATTTTTTGTTCTTACATTAAGAGTAAACAATTCATAACACACCAAATGCTTAATCTCAAAAGAAAACAGATTTGTGTAAAACTAGCACCTATTTTAGTTGTCTCTCCAGAAGACTGCATTTTCCTAAAGATTGTGAGAGACATATACATCCTGGGTGCATTAAGAACGACCTCAAAATATGGGAAATATAAAAATCTGCACTGAATATAGTATTTGAAAGAGTGTGGATCTATGAAAAGTCACAATAGATGTCAAGCAGGCAAATATGGATTATAAACAAAAGTCCTTGGAAATAATACCTTTTAATGGTGATTTTTTGGTATGTCATTATTATTTGGTTTGAACCTTAACTTTGTTTTATCTTGTAGATGATTTGAAAATGCCCTGTTATTGATCTTTACCCATAAAATACAGGAAATGAGTTTTAAATATAGTATTTCCAGCCTTTTAAAATCCTATGTTAGTTGATTAAGGTGTTTTAATAAATATCAACAACAATCGTGGCCACTAAAATAGCTCTAACTTTGCCGTGAAAACTTTGCAGCTAAATATTTTTAATCAACTCTATTGAGGTATAATTTAATAACATAATGTACTCAAATTTTAAGTATATAAATTTAGAAATTTTGACAAATGTAGAGTCTCATGTAACTATAAACCAAATCAGTATATTGACATTGCCCCAGAAAGTTCCTTCGTGTGTACTTACAGTTAATTCTTTGCCCCAAGAAACCACTGATTTCTATTACTATAGCTTAGAAACTTCATATGTATATACTCTTTTGTGTTCTATTTATTTAAATCATATATTATTTTTGAGGTTACTCTAGCTTTTTTCTTATATCAATAGTTTATTATGAAGTAATATTGCCATGTATATGTACATCCCTATTTGTTAGCTAGCATTCACGTGTAGATGAGTACGTGGATTGTTTCCAATTTTTTCTATTATGAATAAAGCTACTATTAACATTCATGTGCAAGTCTTCTGTGGGCATATGTTTTCATTTCTCTTGGCTAAATAAATAGCAGTGAATTATAGCTCAGATCTGAGTTATAAGAAACTACAAAATAATTTTCCAAATTGGTTGCTCCATTTTACATCTCCAGCAAGAAAATATGTGAGTTCCAGTTACTTCACATCCTCCCCAAACCTTGGCATCATCAATTTAAAAAATTAGTGGGTATGATATGGTATTTTGTGATTTTAATTTGATTTTCTCTAATGACTAATAAAGGAGATATTTATCTACTCTTGATGCAACTACTTTGCCAAATATATGCATTGTGAATGTTTTCCCCCAGGCTGCTGTTGCGTTTTCATTTTCTTAATGATGTCTTTTGAAGAATAGATATTTTTAATTTTAAAGAAGTTCAATTTTTTTATTTACCAATTTCATTCTTTTAAAGTCCTAAATTATCTTTGATTACTCCAAGGTTGCAAGTATTACTTCTATGGGTTTTTTTCTCCTGGAAGTTTTCTAGTTTTTACGGTTTACATTTTGGTCTGTGACCTCTTCGGAGATAATTTTTGCGTTTTTGTGTTCGTTGTGAAGTAATGGTTGAAGTTCAATTTTTTTTTTGCATATGGATATCTAGTTGTTTTAGCATCATTTATTGAAAACACAGTCTTTCCTGATTAAATTACCTTGGCATCTTTTTGTAAAAAATCAGTTCACCATATGTGTGTGGGACTATATGTGGATAATCTATTCTGTTCCACTACTTATTTGTCTTTCCTTCTGCAAATAATAAATAGCCTTTACTAATGTAGCTTTGAAGAAAAACTTGAAAAAGCACATTTTTTTCCTGAAAGTTTTGGCTATTTTAGCTGCTTTGAATTTCTATATAAATTTTAAAATTGGTGTATCAATATCTGCATAAAAGATTGCTGGGACTTCCATTTCCAGATAAGTACAGGGAGTAACAGAACAGTTTTATTCTCCCATATGAAACAACGAAAAAAATGAACAAAATGTATGAAACAACAGTTGGAAAGATGCTGGCTGTCAGACAAGGAAGAATAGTGATCCCGAAGAGATGGGAAACAAATGGGAGGAGCCCCAAGCTTGCCCCAGGTTATAGCCTTGAAAGGTTTTTCAGGCAATGGCACAGGGAGGGGAGCACAGGTGGAAACTAGTGGACTCCCTGAGTTGAGGATGTGAAGCTGAGCGTTTGGGAAGAACAAGGTGACTAGAGTTCACAGGACAGGATGTCAGAGAGGACAGAGCTGCACTGGGAGAGAATTCTGGAAATCTGCTGATGGTCCCCCATGAGTACTCAGCTCAGGACAAATTAGTGCATTTGTGTGAGAAACTATCTGACTTTGGGGAATGGATTCGAGGTGACAGTGCTCAGCACTCTCACAGGACTGAGAGTGGTGCCTCTTCCCACCAGCCAGACTGAAAAAGTTCACGTTTCATGAGGATTTGTGTACGGTATACAAAGGTGTATTGCCTCAGTAGTGGGGAATAATTGGCTCTAGACTGAGCATTGCTTTACTCCCACTTAACAAAGCTAAAAGAAAGACACACAATAAACACTTGTTTACAGAAACGCTGTTTCTATGTAACTTAACTGTGTTCCAGAAAAGACTCGAGAATATTTTTTGGGAAACAAAACTAGCCAGTACACAATAAATGTCTAACATCTGATCAAAATTGACAATGCACATAGAAAAGCAGGAAAAATGTGCTCCAAAATGGAGAGAAAAGGCAGTCAATCAAAACATACCTAGAACTGATGCCTATTTTAGAATTAGCTGGCAAGAACATTAAAACTGTTGTTATGACTGCAGTCCAAGTGTTCAAAAAGCTATGTTGAGATAAACAAGATATAAAGAAAGATAAAATAAAACTTTCAGAGATAAAATCTTCACACGTATGATGAAAAATACACTGGATGGGATTAAAGTCAGATTAGACATTGGAAAAGAAAATATTGAACTTGAAATCATGGCAATAGAAATTATCTACAATGAAACACAGGGGAGAAAAGAAAGTAACAAATAATAATGAAGCATCAGTGAGCAGTGGATGAACCTCAATATTTGTTTGAATGGAGTAATTGAAACAAAGGAAAGAGAGGGATGGACAGAAAAAAATATTTGAAGAAACAATGGCTGAAAATTTTGGAATTTGATGAAACATGAAAACAATTACACCAGGGCATATCTTAATTAAATTGTTTTTATCTTTATTTTATAGGGAATCTTAAAAGCAGGCAGAGAAAATGGTGTATTGTGGACTAAGGAAAAAAGGCAAAAATGACAACTGATTTCAGACATAAAATACAAGTGGAAAAACTAAGGATCAATGTGTTTAAAGTACTAAGACATACTGTCTACATAGAATTTTATACCAAGCACAAATGTCTTTTATATAAGAAAGTGAAATACTCTTTCAGACATACAAAAGCTGAAAGAATTTATCACCAGCACACCAATATTAAAATAAATATATAACGAAGTTCTTCAGGAAGAAGGAGAATGATGCCACATGGAAGTGTGGATCCGTATAAAGAATGAAGATCACTGGAAATGATAATTAGATGGATGAATATACACATTTTTTTCTTTTCATTTGAATCTCATTAAAAGATAATTGGCAGTTTAAACAAAATAATAATAATGGATTTTGGGTTTGTAACATGCATAAAAATAAAATGTATGACAACAATAGGACACAAAGTAAAAATGGAGAAATTAGGTAATGGAGAAATTGTATAAAGTATACTATTTTAATAGTATACATGTAGTGGTATAATATCACTTGAAGGTAGATTGTGATGCATTAAAGATGTATGATATGGACTCTAGAGCAATTGATAAAATCACACACATGCACACATATCCACACATATCCACACATAGAATTTTAGTTAGTAAACCAACAATGGAGATAAATAAAAACCAACAACAAAAAAGACAATTAATTCAAGGCAAACCAGAAAAAAAGGAAAAATGAATGGAACAAAAAATCAAATGGGACAAATAGAAAACATATAGCAAGATAAATATATACCTAGCCTTATTAATAATCAAGCTAAATGTAAATGGTCTAAATATAAAAATCAAAAGGCAGAGCTTGTGAAATTGGATAAACAAGTACTGCACAGCTATATGCCTACGAAAAATGAACTTCAAATATAAGTATACATGTAGGTTAATGACAAAAGGATAGAGAATAATATAGCTTGCTAAAACAAAATATATTGTTGGTGGCTGTATTAGTATATATTCATGTGCCTCTAAAGATATAAAATCTGAGAGGTACCAGGTTTGGAGAAGTTGATAAGGTGAAAAAGTGCATTGAACGTGAAAAAATAGTACATAAGGGGTTAGAGGGAGCTGAGATAAGAAATAGATTACAGTAGGAATATTTTTTGCTTTTAAAGACATTGATACATGAGTACATGATACCTAATTTTATCTAAAATTTAGCAATGTAAAACAGTCCATTTGAAATTTAAATAACTGCCTTTGAAGAAAACTGAGTTTTAATATCTGTCTTCTTTAGATCCTTCAAAGAAAAGAAAAGTTGAAAGTACACATTTTACTCCCTTTGCTCGTTAATTTTTAAAGTCCTACCTTTGAAACACCTGCCTCACCATGTTGTTTCATCTGATTGCTTATGGCAGACACATTACTGTCATGTCACTAAACTTCAGAGAGTTGATTAATTTCGAATACTTGATTAGAGATGAGAAAACATTGGTAGGTTGATTTTAAAATGAAGAATCTATGTGGAATTAATAATGTAACCTACAAGTTCAGGCAAAACATGCCTATGTGCAGCATTTCTGTTCACCATAGAATCGCTGGGTGATTTGCCCAAAAGGCATATTGATAAAGTAACTAAATTGTTTCAGGCATCAGGGACATAATAATTAATGTCTCATGTATTTTTACCAAGAGAAAAACATTTACTTGTAAGCCAATATTTGGACAATATAAGAACATAATTTTAATTCTAAGAATGATCTTTCTTTTCTTAACAATAAAACACAAAAAATTGCAATGACATTTTATAGCTTTTAACATTCTTTCCAAGTATATAGTTTGCCTGTATAATCATCAGTATCACCTCACAATCTTTATTCCATTTATCTTAAAATATGGAGATTTCCTTTGGATGCCTGTTAAATATATGTCATGATAGAAGACCAGATTTATTAGCAGGAACTGGGAAGTTGCCTTGGATCACAATATTTAAAGCACTATATTGTTTGAAAAAGAAATGAGTGAAAGAAAAAGGAAATGGAGGTAAGAAAAGGAAACAGAAGCATTAAATTTAAAATGAACAGCAGATGCCTGAAAAAAGTGTGATTTGGTGTGTTAGTTCCTTTCCTACTCCACGGTTGTCTTTCCTTTATTTCATTCACACCTATCCTTTGTTTTATTCTTCATTCTTTAGACTTCGTAGACTAGGATTCAGAGCTGGATATCCTTAATCAGAATGCCAGACTCAGAGATCTTGTGCCTACAACTCTAAGGTTTAAACCCACTCCTATTGAGACAACTTCCCCTAAACTTCAGACAGAAAGGTTTACCTCCCTTTCCTGGGACATTTGTCTTGGTTGACGATACGTAGAAAATTCACTTTCTTTTTGTTGCATTTCAACGAAAAGGTATTAGGTGTTTATTGAAAATAAAATATTAATGTAGTCTATAAAATCTTAACCCAATGAGGTGTACTGCCAAATATCAACAAAATAGACTTCATGCAATAGTGTAAATATCCTCTAAAGTCTATGTCACGTGTTCTTGAAAATAATGATCTAATATAAGATAGCTAGCCTGGACAGCATGTTCGATCCAGAAGCCTCACCAAGCTGAAACATATTTACTATGTGCTCACAATATCATTTTCTATTTGCCATCAATGCTGTCCAGCCAAACACTACCAGGAACACACTTATGGTTGAGCAAGTTGGGTTTACTACTTACTGCAGTGAATGAGAGTGTACTCTAGGGGCAACCATGGGGCATCTAAGTAAGAGGATGTTAGAAAGGACATATTGTAAAATTTAGGCTTTGGAAGGATGATTTTTGGGACAGCCCAATGAAGCAGGAGCTCACTTTGAATTAGGAGTTTTCAGAAAGCAGAGAAAATTTTATGGTGGGGTATCTCAATGAATCTTATCCATGGGTTGGGCAGACTAGAGCAAAGGTAAAGCCGTAATAGATAAATAGGCAACAGTCACTCTTAATAGCCTGGAGTGGGGATGCTTGGAATTTTGAGACTTGGACGATGTTCATCTTTTGTCTGTGTTCAGGCGTGATAATGAAGTGGTTTTGTTTTTGTCTTGATCCATTATGGTCACAGAGTGACCTTGCTGATGTTGATGTTCTGTGAAATTATTTATGTTCAACAGGGGAACACCAAGACCTAACTGTGATGCTAGGTCAGAGCCTGAATGTCAGGGGCTGTTTTTCTTTCTCATTGTAAATGCAAAGTCTGTTTCTTAGTGGTCCAGGGCTCAGTGTCCAATTATTTTTCCTTCATAACAATGGCAAGGACATATTTTATTTTATATCTTACCTCTGCTATGTCATACCATAAAGTCCAGCTTCATGGCACTCTATAAATAATAGGCGAATAAAAACATGAGTAAATAAATGAATAAGTATTGAAATAGACACATAAAGCAGAGGTCAGACTAAAAATGAGTTGAGAAGGGAAAGGATCAAACACTCAACCACATACTTTGGTTGCAATATGGCACTGATGGGCAAATTTTATTGAAAAGAGAATAATAATAAATAGAATTGTTTTATATAATAAATAATAATAAAAAGAATTGTTTTAACCCTAAAACTGAAATTTAAAGAGATTCAGCCAATATCTCAAGGTCATACAAATAGTAAGACGTAGACCCAGGATTCTAGCCTAGGAAATTCCTCACTCAAATTCCTAAATTCTTCTTCATCCTTGAGCCATATATTTGTTGTCTGTTCCTTGCTACCTAAGCTAAATATACTAATAGCCACCCAATTACCATGTTCAATAGCCTCTTTTCTAATGTAATATTGCTTAACTGCTATACAGGTTTCAAACAGTGCTGGATTCTTAAATGCCTCCTCTCCTCTGGCTTCCATGGCATCCGAGTGGCTCTCCTCCTGACTCTTTATTTCTTTCATGACATATTCTTAATGTTGCAGTTTCCTCAAGTTCTACCCTCCATCCTAAGCCTTCTCCTTTTTATTCTCTCCCTGTATAATTTCACTCCTACAATTTCAATTACTACCTAGCTTTCCAATTCCATATTATCAGATCTGATGTTTTATCTGAGTTCCAGTTCTGCATTTTTAGGAGCCCGTGGCACATTTCCACATGCATCTAATACGAGACTGTCACTCAGTCTCCCTGCCCTCCATCACTAAATTTCTTTTGTATTTCCCCATTTCACTGAAATAAGTCTACATAGTTGCCTAAACACACACTTAGAGGTAAGAGCAATCCCTGTTCTGTCTTATTCCTCGTATTCAATTGGTCATCAAAATCCATCATTTCTACCTCTACGTACCTCCCTTCATTATTGGATACTACAAGAGCCTCCTTACAGATCTTAGTCTCTTCAGCAAAATTAACTCTCTTCATTGTATTTAAAGCACAAATGTGATAATTCAGGTTTGTTCCCACTGAAGTCTAACCCTCGGCCAGCTTTATAAGATTCTTAACCATCTGATCCTAACCTGATATTCCAAATTCATTTTCACCACTTTTTCCTCAAATTATACTGTCTACCAAACTTTATGATTGAATGAACCAAGTCCTTTCATTTTCCCTTCACCATTTCCACCATGTAGATTCTTGTGTCTTAACATGGGCTTTTAGAAAATTCCTTCTCATGTTAAAAACCAGGATTTATTGAATGCTTCTAATTTCCTGTCATTGTACTAAGCCCTTTATGTGACTTTTCTCATTTAATCTTCAAAACAATCCTGTGAGGAAAGGACTTTTGTATTCCCATTTCACAGAAGGGGAAATTAAGGACTAGTGTGGATAAATACCTTGCCCATGGATATACCACAATCAAGTAGTGAAATGGGTATTTGAACCCATTTTTTCACTACAATCTGTGCTATTCACTTCAGGTGCCGGCTCATATAGCTTCTCCTCTGTGAAACCTTTCATATTCCCCATCTGCCCTCATAGTAATAATTATTGCCTCCCTTGATCACAGAGTATACTTATAGGCTTCTACTATAGAATTGAATACTTGGCTTGTGGTCAAAACTTACATATAACTGCTATGTTGACTAATTAAGTTGGAGCCTCTTGATGGCAGTCATTGTATCTTATTCATATTCAGATCCAATATTAGCCCATGGTGGATAGTAAGTCTTACTGAATGAATGCTAAATAAAGAGATGACCTATAATAAAAGAAAAATAGAATATTTTGGTTACTAACATATGGCAGTTATCATGTATTTATTTTCTAGTTTGAAAACAAAATGGTGAAATACTAGAGAAAAAATATTATTTTTTCTATAAGAGTTCTTATATAAATTATGTGTCCTCTGATTCCTTTTCTCCAACATTCCATCCTTCTCACCAAATCATCTAAAAATAAAATTCATGTAAAAGTAAGAAGGGGAAATGGTAGTGTCTTAAGAATTTCTAGAATCCATTAATAGCACTCTTTTTCATTAATTTTAAAATGGTCAGTTACCCCGCAGTTTTGGAATTTTCTTAGTACATGAATTTTCTTGACAAATAATGTTGTGAAATTTGTGAAAAAAATTATACATGAAATCCAGAGTTACAGTGTCAAAAGTTGCTTTAAAACGTCCATGAGTAGATAAACAACCAATTATATTCTTGTAGTTTTCATCTACTGACGAGTGTACATTATTATGTTGGGAGAAGATTATCTATGACATAGAAATATCACTCTTGTCAGAAACTCTTCTCAAAGCCTTAGAAATTTTTAGACTCTACTCACCCAGAAAGTGGAAAACAATTTTTCTCTAAGTTGACAGGAAAGTCACTTCTATAACAGGCTCAGGAATCGATACAGAAGTTATCACATAGTACACAAAGTTCGTCTCTCTTTACTCACCTCAAAAACTTCATCTTTGCTTGTATGGTATCGCGTAGTAAAAAAAGAAACCTCAAAAAGTCAAGGGACCAGGAATTCCACAACACTTTTATATGACTGTAAAGATTCTGAAACAGAGGTTCTAAAATCTGGCTCCCACCAAATAATTTAGGAAGATTTAAAAATACGTATTCTGGGGCTTCTTCCTGTACCTACTGAAACATAAGCATCAGCCAGGGCATCCAGGAATTGTACATAATTTTCTCCACCTCAGTATTTCCAGCTCTTATGCACAAATTTCCTTTGAGTACCACGGTCCTACTGTAACTCATTTAGGACAGAAAACAAATGAGAAATCAAAAGAACCATTACACTAATAGTCAACTACACTGTACTTCCTGATATGGAGAATATTTTGATAAATTGAAAGAAATAAGTATTAAACCTACTTAATGCTTTTAAATTCTTAGCGATAAAAAAAGATGTATATCCTTGTTCTCTATCTATGCCTGGTACTGTCTGAATTTGTGCTAAACCTGTTTCATCATCTCGCACTTTGGCTGGTTTAAGCAACAGGCTATGTGTGTGTTTGTCTGGGTAGTCTAACTTCACTCAATTATGAAAATATGGAGAAAATGGATCAGAATTCTTCTTAGAACAGTTCTGGGTGTATTTGGAAGTGATATTTTGATAAACTTCTTGCTGCTTTTGTGGAGGGTAAGGAGGAGTGGACTGATGGCACAGTACACTTAAAAGTAAAGGACATCTTTTCTTACACTTGCTTGATAACCATCCCTCTGGCAAATTCCAAAACAGGTATCATCCGTTATTCCTTCTGACTAATAGTTTGAGGTGCAAAAATCTCATTAATCAAAACTCTCTAAATGGGAATACAGGATAATTAACAAAAAGTCCACGGAAAATTATTTTGTACTATCCAGAGTGTAAATATTTCAAATATCTTAAGTATATATATACTTTTTACCAGTAGTCATTTTTGAGTCACGTGGGGTTGTTTTCTTTAATCAGATTTACAGGGTGTCTATAAAATAATGTGTCTGGTTTTGTTGAAGGAGTTAAAATTGTTCAAGAAAGCAAAGTTTCCAAGAATTTATAAGTACAACTAATTGTTCAAATTAGTAGAATAAACTATTTGCAAATAATTCCTATCCTTTCTTTAAAGCATGCTCTTTAAGAACATATTCTGGGCAGCATTTCTGCAGTCTGTATTTTAGCTAATCTTCATATTGGTAAGTTAAAAATCTTAAATAAAATTTAAAGAATCGCCCAAATTATTCTTTGATCAATTTGCTTTTATTTTTTCATTTCCAAGTATGAATTTTTTAAGATTCATATTTCCTAATAGTAAGAAGTGTTTATTTTCATTTAATATAATTATCTATCCCTTAGATAGACTACATTATATTCCGATATTTAGTATTTTTAAAAAATCTTTACTAGTTTGCTGGAGTTGAGCAGACTTGTGGTACCAAGATGAGAAATATGCCCAAGTCTATCTGGGTATTATTCCAGAGGGTAATGGGAGATTTTGTGATTCTTCAATCCTATGATCTAGGCTTGAGATATTTCATTGCCCTTTCCTGTGATACTAAGGACGTCATCTTGATGTCTGTAAACTTTCCTATGATTCTGCAAGCCAGCCTAGCTCTCTGTTACCCTAGGATCCCAAGTGGACATCACTAATAAGTAGACATCTTTCCATTATCTACATTAAGGTTGAATTGTTCAAAATTTTATTATCGATTATTCTCCCTCTTTGTGGTTGCTTGGGTAAAATTATACCCAAAGTTAACTGAGAGGAATATTGAACAGAATAATATTCTTGCCAAATATTTTTAAAAAATTATTGCATTAATATCCAAATTTTCTATGTTAGGGGGGTAAAAAGATAGTTAACACTCTTTCTTGTTAGATGATCTTTTTTCTGTGTGTAATGGGGGAATTATTGCCTCAGGAATAGTATCCTCAAGCCTGTTCTGTTATGTATTTGTCAGGATATTAAACACAATGACACTTTGACATCTATGCTCATTTAAAGTATTGACTACCTTACAAGACAAAGCAAATGACATAATATTTCTTTATAGACACATTTTTTTGTTTGCTTATTTCACTCTCAATCTATTTGATCAGAGAATCAAATTTGTGATCTTTCTTGACATGACATTTTATAGTCATAGAGAATTCTTTTTTCCAGGGTCATCATTGAAATTTTTAAATGAAATTTAGAGTTAGTTCTATGTTTTGGAAGATGAAAATATGGTATATTTCTCTGTGGTCAGTGTGGATATTTTACTTCACTATTTGACTGAATCCACTTTTGATGAGATTTTACCCACCGTCTCTTGAATTTGGATTGTATCACTTTTACATTTCAGATATTAGCTAAGAATATAAGAATTATTTTATGTAATGTGGCAGCAAAACTACTCTAAAACCAGGCCATGGTTAGGAACAGATTTTTTCTAAACCTTGAAAATAACAGTAATGAAGAAAAGAAAAAGAAACAATTAATTAAATGTTAGAAAAGATAGTTGGTCTTTTCTCTCTGTAGAGAATCTTATACAAGGTATGAACCTCTCAAAGCCCATGACTGTGATCCTATTTCTTAGCTCTGTTTTCTCTTTCAAGCTTTTCTTTCATATCCTCGTTTATTTAAGCCATGGGTTCTTCTCTTGGCTTCACAGTTAACGGGAGAAAAATGGAAACTGCCATCTTATTATTATTGATAGAATGGTAGGTATTTTTATCCTCAAAATAAATCTTCTTCCCCTGGACTATGCCAAGGGGGCCATTTGTTTCATTACCCAAAACATACATTTTCATGTCTTGAAAACTAAGGAGACATTTACCATGGATATCAATACATTCAGGAGTCAAAAGACTTGCTAATTGATTGGATATAGGATTAGAGAGATGTAGAGTCAAGAATAATGTTTATGTTTCTGAAATTGGGTACTTAGTGCTCTTTATTGAGATAAATAGTACAGCGACAAGCACATCAATTTTTGAATGCATCAGTTGAACACATCAATTTTTGAAGTACTTCAAATTTTTTAAATTCTTCAATTTTCAAAGTGTTTCAAATCTATTTTGAAATACCTCAAAACTGAACATACCAATTTTTGAAGTACTGAATGAATTACCTTAGGGCAGGGATTTTACCCAACTGGGCTACAGATGAGGATAGGGCAAACGATTTCAGAGAATCGGTAAAAGAATGGTTAGTTGAAACAATGAGCAACAAAGTCTGAGCTGTTTTAGGGAGGAGGTGAAAACTAGATGGAATTAAAGGGGAAAATGTAAAAAAGTAGAGGGACTGAAGATTTCAGTACGATTAAACAATGGATAAGTAATGTGAGAGTGGGAAGAACAGATGTTAGTATTAAGATTTTATAAATACTTCTGAGAGATGACGGGATGAGAGTGGATGATAGATGATGTTTTTGGTGTTACAAAGTTGAAGGGAATAAGTAGTTGGTAATTAGGGTATATATTCTGCATTATCAAAGGCCACTATAATGATGGCAAGATTTGTTAGAAAAGTACTCCAAGAATAAGGAGTCAGGAAATTGACAGATTCGAATGATAAGGGAGAGAGACTCATTTATTAGACTAACCTGAATTTCAAAGGATATTTTATCCAATATTGGAAGAGCATCAATGGTCTGGAAGTGGTACTGAGGAGTCAGAAGTACACTAAGCCTACCTCAAATGGAAGGTTCATGGGTTATAGGAGAATGAGTTGGAGTCCAGTTGAGAAGGTGGATAGGAAAGCAAACCATCAGAAAAAAGCTAGGATTTGCTTATGGGAAAAAGTAGAAGAAACAGTACGAGTAGATTAGTAGTTTACAGAATGTTTTCCAAGTGAGTGGTTTCAGGCGGCACAGATAAAATATTGGAAAGGTGTCAGGCAGTGGGAGGTTGAGTTAGAGACACAGAATCACAGATGATATAAGGATGAATGCACGGAGATATGGACTTATCAGGGGTGGTGGGCTTACTTTTGGGCAATGAATGCCCAAGAATTGTGGTGATTTGAGGTTTTCTGTGGAGATCTGAACTTACAGGTCAGTACTCCTTTATCATTGTCCTTTGTCATTATAATTATTATCCTTACTCCTTTAGCATTCTTCAAAAGCATGGGAAAAACTCAACCATTGAAAAAATGAACTTCACCCTGGTACAGGCAGATAATGAGGCTAATTGCTTTATAAGACCCTCAGCAAATTTTGGAAATGATTGCAGTACCTAGGAAATCTAGATTAAATTCATTCACTCATAAATGAATACTAAGAACTTCCTCTATGCCAGACACCCTTCTAGGGACCAGGATTACAACAGTAAAGCAGGCAAACAAAGTCTTTGCTCTCATGGAGCTAATCTTATCCTATGAGCTCATACTGATGTGAAAATGGGCCCTCTGTCTGGCAGGGAGCTGGAAATGAGCCATTGGCAAAAATCCTTGAGTAATGGGAGACTGATTTTTTTGGAAAAACTTCCTATGCCTACTAAGGAGGAATAATTAGCTAAACACTTTCTCATGTTAAAAAAAAAAATAAGCCAGTTTCAGGAAATGGAAAACCTTATACTTACCTATGTTTCCTAGTCCTAGAAAAGTGTTTATAATATAATTATCCCATAGATATAGGGCTAATTACTTATGGTTTTCTATAGCAGTCTGACTTTTATTAAAGGGTAGGAAAAGAATTGTTTTCTTTTTCTTATTTTGGAAGGTACCAGAACTTGACTCTAGATTTTGGAGACATTGATAAGAGTAGATGATGGGAAAATGAAAGGTCTATGTTTCTTCATACTGTTACTTGGCAAGTATACTACTGAGTAATGTATGTGCTAGATATCTCCAGTGGGTCTTAAATATGAAATGGAATATCTGCTAATTCTTCATTATGTAGTTATTCAGATATTTGTTTGACTTAGTAAAACTTTTTTCTTGCATATTTTTTTCTTATATGAATTCTCACAAAATTTTTGAATAGGAAAACAAGAAACACTTTTTTCTTCATGTCATTTCCATATAATTTCTTTTTTCTGATATGAAATACCTGATTTATTGCTATCAGAAACTTTGAGTGAAAATTCTTGATTCATTTAATGGAGAACAAAAGATTGTATTAAATGGAATACTGGTTATTTACCACTTCATTTTGAAGATAACGAAATTGGCTTCATCCTTCCATTCTCACTCTCTTCTCATTTTTCTTTCTTTCCCCCCCCCCCCCCAAAGCCCCAGTAGATAGTTGTATGTCATAGCTGCACATCCTTCTAGTTTCTGTATGTGGGACGCGGCCTCAGCATGGCAGGAGAAGTGGTGCATCAGTGCGCGCCCGGGATCCGAACCCAGGCCGCCAGTAGCGGAGCATGCGCACTTAACTGCTAAGCCACGGGGCCGGCCCTCATTTTCCTTTTTTATGTCTGTAACTATATACATGAAGAGTAAGTGGAGAAGAGATAGAAAATATACTCCTCCCTGCCCATCTTATAGTGGATCGTTGGACCTTTTGTGAAATTGCTCCAACATTGAGCATTAGATCTCCTCTTGAAAATCAAGGTGCAACTTGAAAGAGTCATAGTATGAATATGAACTTTGATTAATTCACAGATTTTTCTTTCTAAAGTTGGAAGTATAATCCTGGTGTCTTTTATGATAGGTGGCATTTTTCAAGGGTTGAAAGAATTTACAAAAGAAGAAAATATTTTCCTCTAAGAGACTCAGAGCCCAACTAATTTAGCCATGTATTACATTGTTGCATAATTCCTTACTAATTGAAGAATGAAATTCTCAAATATCAGTGTACATGAATATATATATATTATATATATGAAAAACTTGGGGAAATTACGTGAATCACCCTAAATTATGTAATATTTCTAACTAAGATTATTTCTATCTAATTTTGCTGCTGATTTATTAAGAAATTCAGTTTTATAAAGTGGTCATTTCTCCCTTGTACTGCTCATGTTTACAGAAATAGTCCCACGCTCTTAAAAATAGCATGTGCTTATCAGCAACACAACAGCATTGACTTTTACCAGCTAAATTAATTTCTAAATTTTGTGCTTTTAATTCTGATTAGATAAAATTTTCAGAAGCTTTAGCAACTGTTTAGGAAAGCCACAAGGATAGCTTTAAATGCTATAATTTTAGAGGTTATTACTTAGGGGATTTAGGTAGAAGTATTTACTCTAACTTTAAAAAGGCTAAATTCTCTTCATTCCCAATCTGATCATGAATGTGAAATGCTACTATGCTTGTGTGTATTATCTCTCTTACTAGGACTCTAAGACTGAATCCTTCTTGAAAAAAATAAATCTATACTTTAATTTAACTCTGTCTCAAGTAAAGGTTCATGGTAACTGAACTGCACAACTATATTATGAAAGGTGTAATGAACTATATCAATGATGTGTTACAAATTTCAAATAATTATTTAACATTATTTTCAGGTTCATACACTCCTTCACAGGCAAGAGATATTACGTGAATGTATAAAAAATGTAGTTGGGCAAAAATAATAGTGAGTGATGGTTACTATGCCAAAGTGGAGAGCACAAGGCTCCTCCTAAGTGCATTGAAATTAAAATTTAAAAGTAAAGAGGGCCAGTCCTGTGGCATAGTGGTTGGGTTCAGCACACTCCACTTTGGCAGCCCAGGTTCGTGGGTTTGGATCCCAGGTGCGGACTACACCACTCATCAGGCATGCTATGGTGGTGTGCCACACACAAAATGGAGGAAAACTGGCACAGATGTTAGCTCAGGACCAAGCTTCCTCAGCAAAAAGATGGAAGATTGGCAACAGATGTTAGCTCAGGGCCAGTCTTCCTCACCAAAAACAAAATAACAAAAAAAGAAACATCCTGTTAGTCATTTATAACTCCTGATCTATCACTTCATAATTCTACATCATCCTTTACTACTATTGTGAAATAGTTTCTTTATGAACTGACACTAATTTTAGAATTAAACAAACATTTTTATTTGAAAAAAAATTCTTTTTTTTTCTGACCCAAAATATGAAGGAAGACACTTGTATGTGAATATACAATCTTCTTTCTCAACTCTATGTGATTTTTCTAATAGAAGGGCTTTAATGCATGAATATGAATCAGACCATTTTTGCTCCCCGGTGTCCTTCCTTCCACCTTGATCAGAATATGTCAATATCACCATGTTCGAGCCTAATTTCCAAATGGAAGATACTGTTATAGCTAATATCCATAATACAAATGTGAAAAAAATCATAACTTCCCAACTCGAGCCTTTATATTTGAGCTGTTCTCCCAAGTAGGAATTTGGTTCTCAATATATTGTATGAGTCTTTGCATTTTAATGTCCTTCTTTATAACTTGACTGTGAAGCATTCCACTGTCAATGATGTTGAATAATTCATCTTGGTCTTCTAGCATTTACTACAATTCTTGGCACATAGTAATTCTACCTAAAATTTATTGAGCACCTTCTCTATATTAGGTATATTGTAGTCATTGTGTAAACTTAACTAATGAATGAATGAATTAATGCAAGTTGAGTCAAGGTTTAATATTTGATGACTAGAAGAAAGAAGAAAAAGCTGATTGTTCCTGTCTGAGGGTACAAAGATTGGTGTGAATGGAAATGGGTGCAGATTTTACCAGACTCATAGTGACTGGCCTGACATAGTATCCACTAGTCTGCTGCAGAAAGAGGGGAAAAGAAGCTGCAGGAGAGGAAACTGTTAGAAAAAATACAACTTGTGAGGAAATAAGTGACTACAGTTTTGAAATAAGTTCGATGGAATTAGAAAAAATATTATTACTATATTCATTGTATTTTAAAAATTGAAAGAAAATATAATAACTTTAGACTACTGGGAGACAATTCTTCATGGATAACTGTTATTTCTGCATGTCTGACAGTGAGGCACTGATTACCCTTTGTTTTGGACTATCTTTTCAAGGATATTTGTAGAGGGCGTGGCCTTGGGAGATAGAGATGCTGTCTTCTTCCAGAGCAAAGTGCAGGTTTGTTTACAGCCTTGGAAGATAGAGATACTATCTACTTCCAGGACAAAGAGCGAGCATGCTTACAGTTCAGTATAATAAAGTCTCACTCCAGAGAAAAGTGCAAGCATTATAAAAATGTGTTTTAAATAAAATACATATTTTACATAAAACTGCCATTCTAGGAAGTTCTCCTGTAATGCAACCCACTGTATGTGTCGTTGGTCTTCTTCGTGTTACCTAGTTTGAACTGGGAAAAAAGAAAGCAGTGCAAGAAAATAATGATATGCTGACTATTGCTATTGCTCTGAGTAACGAACTGTAGTTTGTCTCTGCCCCAGGAGTCTTGTGTCTCTACCAGCCTCCATGGAACTGTGGCAGGCTAACATGTTAACTTGCAAGTAGAGTAAAATCTCAGTCCCTTCAGAGTTCTTGATATAGACCTGCCTGGAGTTGGGTGTTTATTAACATTAGCCATGTTTGACAATACATAACCATCTTTCATTATTACCTTTTCCCAGTTTTGACAATTTTCAAAGAGGCAGGTAAATGTAGCAATTACTAACTTATATCTCTTAATGAAGACACAATTGCTGGTAGATTTATCTATTTTTGTGTTAATATATAAATTTTATAAAGAAAAATAAGGCAATGAAAATAGATTTGTGTAGAAAATTCACCACGGATTTAGATAGTGAGCCAGATTTACATTTTCAGTGGCTTTAGAAGGCAGGTAGTAACTATAATGACCTATTTTAAGCAGGTAATTGAAAGGCTCTGTTTTGGTGCTTAATTGCATGAGATATTTCTAATATATTTGTTAAAATAAAAAGAAAATTTTAAAACAATATGTACATCTGGTACTTAAAAAAAATCTGTATGTGGGTGGTAGGCTTAAGGGTGATTTTATTTAACTTTCCTTACTGAATTAAAAAAAAATTTAAGAATGTATATTTCTTTGTAATGAGAAAAAAGTTATTTTCTTTTTTTTTTAAATCAATGTGTTCATTACAGAAAAATTAGGGAAATGGAGAAAATTGGAAACTAACAAATAAATGCACATGATTCAACTACCAGATATAACAAATGTGAACCATTATTTCCTTGTAATCTTATTCATATTTGTTCATCTTTTTTATACATGTTATGCAAAGTACAATAATTTTTTCTTTTTTTTTTAAATTTTTTGTTTATTGCAGTAACATTGGTTTATAACATTGTATAAATTTCAGGTGTACATCATTATACTTCTATTTCTGCATAGATTACATCACGTTCACCACCCAAATACTAATTACAACCCATCACCGCACACATGTGCCGAATTATCCCTTTCACCCTCCTCCCTCCCCCCTTCCCCTCTGGTAACCACCAATCCAATCTCTGTCTCTATGTGTTTGTTTATTGTTGTTATTATCTACTACTTAATGAAGGAAATCATACGGTATTTGACCTTCTCCCTCTGACTTATTTCACTTTGCATAATACCCTCAGTGTCCATCCATGTTGTCACAAATGCCTGGATTTCATCGTTTCTTATGGCTGAGTAGTATTCCATTGTGTATATATACCACATCTTCTTTATCCATTCGTCCCTTGATGGGCACTTAGGTTGCTTCCAAGTCTTGGCTATTGTGAATAACGCTGCAATGAACACAGGGGTGCATGTATCTTTATGCGTTGGTATTTTCAAGATCTTTGCATAAATACCCAGCAGTGGAATAGCTTTTTCTAAGAGTGTCTATGCTGAGCATATTAAATCTCCATCCATTTTCTGTTGCGGTTTGTAGACCACAGACCATGGCAGATTCTCACATTGGAACTGTGAAGCTCAACATTGTTGTGAATTACTGCAACCCAGCATATTTTTGTGACCTAGTCTCCCACCTCTAATAATAATCTTGTTATAATTGCACCAGAAAGATGTTAGTTTTAAAACATAAGATTATTATGAAAAAATTGCAATTTGATGTTCTAAAGTTTTTTTTAATACTTACAAACATTTAAAAACTATAAAGTAGGATTTAAAACAATTTAACTGTCTTTTAATTTTATTTAAAATGTTCCTTTTAAAAACTTTCTCTGCTGTCTCAATGGAATACTTAATACATTGAAGCAACATCTTTAAGGAAGTTCTTTTCAGGTCACTCTGTTTAAAAGGTCAACAATTGTATTATATTGTGCATACACTACATTTCTTTCAAAGAGCTCAGTATATTAATTTATATGTAATTAACACATAATCTATGTGAGGCCAGTCACATGATGATGAATAAGACCAGTCTTGGGCTCCCTCCCTTTCAATCAATCCTCTTTCTTCATTAGAATATAAAAACGTGGGGGCAGAGTCTAATGTTATGGAATGCCCCAAACACTGTATACTCATTTTCCATACATTACCTTATAGCATGGTGTGTTGGAGGTCCCCAAGACCAAACTCAGGCTTGATGATTTACTAGTAGGACACACAGGACTCTCAAGCTTCTATACTCATGGTTACGGTTTATCACAATGAAAGGATACAGATCAAAACAGCAAAGGGAAAATGTTCATGGGGCAAAGTCCAGGAAAAATCAGGAGCAAGCTTCCAGGTGGCCCCTCCCAATGGAGTCATACATGAATGTGCTTAATTCTCCCCACAAAAATATACAAACAAACACCTGTGTAAGATGTTGTCAACCTGGGAAGCTCACACAAGCCTTCGTGTTCAGAGTTTTTATTGAGGAGTCAGTCACATGGCATGCAGTGCCTGCATGACTGACTCAGCTACTCAGACTCTAGCACCTTCACCTTCTGCCCACCCCCCCACCATGATGCCTTGAGCAAAAAGAGGTCTTCACCGTAAATCATGTTGTTAGGATAAACACTGCCATTGAGAGAGTCTAGATATGTTGCCAAAGGTACTTAGTGTAGATAAACTTATTTACATAAATGACATAAACTTTTTGACATAAATTGTTATGACCAAAATGATGAAGATATCCCAGAAGTGATGCTAGTAAAAAATACTTTACATTAAAGGAACTCTTAGATATTTCCTGACATTGAAAGTGCAAAGGATAAAATGTTGTAAGATGATCCAAACTTAGAAAGAACTATGACAATTTGCCATGGCATAGAAAAGATTCTCATTCTGTATTGTAAGTTATATGGTGAGTAGGAGGTAAGCACTATTCAAGCTACTCTTTTTAGGTTTTCCTTTTTTAACAAAGAAATAAACAATTTGATTCTTAAAGTACCTAATGTTTTAAACTACAGTGTAGTAAATAAACATGTTTTATTAGCATTTTCATTTTCCTATGCATTTATAACTGAAGTAAGACAGTTTTTAATACCTCAACAGAAAATTTTTAAAGGTCATGGAACAATTGTAACTTTTCACATTAATTATTTTTTAAATTTTTTGTTTTTGATTTTGATAAAAACACATAATGTAAAATTTACCATCTTAACCGTTTTTAACTGTATGGTTCAGTAGTGTTAACTATATTCACACTGTTGTTTAATAGATCTCCAGAACTTTTTATATGCTTATTAAACAACTTCCAACTTTCCTCTCCCCCTAGCCCCTGTTAACCACAATTCTGCTTTCTGTTTCTAGGAATTTGATTGCTTTATATACCTCATATACATGGAATCATATTGTATTTGCTTTTTGTGACTGGCTTATTTCACTTAGCATAATGTCATGAAGTTTCATCTGTGCTGTAACATGTGACAGGTTTTCTTCCTTTTTAAGGCTGAATTATATTCCATTGTACACATATACTGCATTTTGTTTATCCATTCAACAGTTGATGGACATTCAGATTGCTTCCACCTTTTGGCTATTGTGAATAGTGCTGCAATGAACACTGGCATGCTAATATCTCTTTGAGACCCTAATTTCAAATATTTTGGATAAAAACACAGAAGTGGGATTGTTGGATCATATGATAGTTCTATTTTAATTTTTTTGAGGAATTTCCATACTGTTTTCCATAGCGGTTGCACAATTTTTCATTAATTATTAACATTGCTTGCATAGTTTCAAAATGCATCGTGATTTTTATTAATGGTCCCACAGTGCTAAGCAAAGTGAGAATTGTGTGTGCAAAGAGAGAACACATATGTAAACACACACCCACATTCATCCAGCATTGTGCTGAAGTCAACTCTTATTGTTTGCAAGAGCAGATTATGTGAATCTCTTCCCAACTCCAAGTACAATGACACCATGTTGGTAGATTCAAATTGGCCAAGGTGAAAGGATTCTCATCATGAAAAGCAGCAAATGCTTGCTACAAATAAATATTTTTTTAAATTGTTAGTTTACCAGCGTACCACATCTCCTGAGAAATATACTTGGAAAATAAGTTCAATTGAGTGTTCATGTGGCCCTATGGAAATTTTTCACATTCAGACACATGCATACATATACCAAGATGATCATACACTCATGTATATCTTATAGATGTTCTCTTTACTGATTTATTAATACTTAATATTTAATGTTAATTTCAAACATTCTTACAATCATCACAATATGGATTTATTTACAGCCCTTCATGTTTTTAGGGTTAATGTTTTAATCTGCTTTTTTAAATATTCATTCATCCCACAAATGTTTACTTGACATCCACTATGTGCCAGGTGCTATTCTAGGTACTTGGAATACATTAGCAGATGAAAGAGATGATGATCTCTGTCCTCTTAAGAAATTATATTTTAACATGGGGAGATAATAAACAAGGAAGTATAGTAAAAAAAAGCAAATTAGATAGATATTAGCTGATAGACACCCTGGAAAAAAATTAAAATATAAAGCAAGATAAAGCAGATCAGATATGCAGAAAGAAGGTGGTAAGTTGCAGTGTGTAATAGGATGGTCAGAGGAGGCTTCATTGAACAAAAGTGAATGTGGTGAAGGCTCTGTCCTTGTGAATATGGGATAAAGGTGATCTAAGTGGAGAGAACAGCCAGTGCAAAGTCTCTACGGCAGGAACCAACTTCTTATGTTCAAAGAAACTAAAAAGTCCAGTGTGACCCGAGCAGAGGCAGCAAAAGTAAGAACTGTAGTAGATGAGGTTAGAGAGTGGGGCCAGATCATTGAGAGGACTCTGGCTTTTACTCTAAGGAAATTGGGAAGAAAGACATAGCAGGGTTTTGTGTAGAAGACTGACATGAACAGACTCCTTTAATTTAATGGTTCATTTCAGCTACTTGGTTCAGAAAAGACTAAGGAGGTGATGGGCAAAAACGTGAAGAGACCACACTGAAACTATTATGCAGACAAAAGATTAAGGTGGTTGCGATAGAAATGGTGTGGATTCACCAGATTATGGATATATTTGGAAAGTAGAGAAAATTGGATTTCCTGAAGGAATAGATTTGACATGTGAGAGAGTTAAAGGATGATAAGTTTTGGCCTGATTATTTGAATGTATGGAATTGCCATCACTTGAGATGGAAAAGCTCCTGGAGGGACAAGTCTCCAGGGAAAGACCAATTAAGTTTTCATCATTTGATTTTGAGAATTTGTATTATGCAACCAAATGGAGATGCTGAAAAGTCACTTGGCTAAAGAAGTCTTGAGTTCTGGAGATAGGTCTGAGTTATAGATTGGTATTTGGGAGTTGGAGGAAGATAGACGTCTTTGAAGGCAGGGCCAGCTAGATAATTTGTGGGGACCAGAGCAAGAAGATGTGGGTTACCTTGTAGAAAAAAGCAGGAAAGATGCTTCTTCTTTTCTTCTGCAGTCTCTCTTTCAACCTACCATGGTGTTTGTTATATGCTTTTTAATCTTGTACTTCCTCCAGCATGAGAAACTCATGGGTTGAATGCAGATCCTCACAAATGCCTGGGGCCCCATCTCACAACTTGGCACACAGGGCATGGGCACCGAACCTCAACCCTCCTCACACCTGCATCCAGGTCCCTCAAAGGGCGTAGAAGGTGGCAGTGTTTGCTGGGTGGGAGCAGTAGGGCAGAAGACAAGGAACCCATCCTGGGGAGGTGGGAGCGGTGGTGGGAGGACAGGACGCACATGAGCTGTGACTTCAAGCGCTTGGCACGTGCTCCATTTTGTCATCCGACTTCACTTATAAAACAAACTCAAAGATAAAATTATTAAAAATTTCAATATAGACACTTCATAGCATTAAAACTCAAGCAGGGACCTGTGCATCTGCAGTGGTTTCACATTTAAAAGCCATCCAACTGAATGAGATCACTAGAGAAGTTAGTTCAGAAAGAGAAGTGAAGAATTAGCTTGGAGCACTTGAGCATAAGGAAGTGGAAAACAGAAGGAACCGGCAGAGGAGAGTGAAAGGGGGAGGTATCAGGGAGATACGAGGTAAACTAGAAAGTCTCTTGTCATGGAAGCCAAGATGAGAAGCTCTTGGTGATGAGTAGTGTGAATTGTGAAAAATGCTGCCGTGAGGCTGAGTAAAAATGAAAATGGATTTGGATTTCATACCCAGATGCCGTTGCTGCCCTTGGCAAGAGTAGTTTTAGAGGGGCAAGGATTGTTGCAAGCCTAAATGGTGAAGATTTGAGAGTGCATGGGAGAAGAAGTGTTGGAAACTGAGCAGGGGCTACTATTTCAAGAGGTTTTTCTGGAAAAAATAAAGAACAAAGAGATGGGCTATAGGGTCAAGATACATTTTTTTAAGGATGTGAGAAATGTCATTAATAAATTATTATTTAATATAATAGTAGTGAATATTGCCAAGCTTGTAGCAAGCCACACACCTGCAAGTGGAAAGTGAGGCACTGAATGATGTACCAGTTGTAGGTAATTGAGTCTCTCTTTGCTTGGTTTAGAATGTGGTAATGGGGGCTGGCCCGGTGGCATAGCGGTTAAGTTCGAGTGTTCTACTGTGGCGGCCTGGGGTTCTCCGGTTCGGATCCTGGGCACAGACCTACTCACCACTCATCAAGCCATGCTGAGGCAGCATCCCATATAGAAGAGCTACAACTCTACAATTATGATACACAACTATGTACTGGGGCTGTGGGGAGAAAAAAAAGAGGAATATTGGCACAGGGCCAATCTTCCTCAAAAAAAAAAAAATGTGGTGATGAAGTCAAGGCAGCCAACGTGAGTGAACATTCAGATTTAAACTCTTAGCCCCTACCTGGAAATGTATGCACCATCCTTCAAATGACCTTGAATTCCTTTGTGGAATTTTCTATAACAGATTATCATGTTACTCAATGATGTAAGCACATAAATGTGTTTTATTAACATTTGGTCAGCCTCTGTTTTAAATGAAATCCTTTGGATATAATAAAATGGGCCAAATCATTAATCTACCAATTTTTCTTTTCCAAATACTCTTTTTCCATCACTAAACACAGTCGTCATATCCTTATGATAAATTTTAATGGATGATACAGTAAAATTATGTGGTTGATATTTATATAAAAATTGTTTCTTCTTTTAATACTGTTAACATATTTATATAAATATTAACACTTTTGGTAGATAAATTAAATACACATTACAAAACCTCAGTCTACTGTTTCAAAGTAAATCTCTTAATTCCTTAGTGTTTCTTTTAAAATCTTCTTATTACAATATTAGCAGCCTTTGTAATTTTGTTTACCACCTACGTGACAGTTTATTACTGGTAAAGCCTAGGTTAAACTAAACCTAACACATAGCACATTCATGCAATGATAATTATACTAAGAATGTACTAAAACTTCTCATTTCTAACTTTGCTTCATCACTATTGACAGTAAAATGAAGACATACCATTTTCTAAAAACCATGCAAGATTAACATCACAAAGTAGCAAAAGCTGCATGTTAGATAAATTAAGTGTAAAATAAAGAGAAGTGGTGGTGTTGTAGGACGAAGCACAATTATAAGGATAAATACTTTTTCAGGAAGTAGATTACTTACCAAAGCAATTCCAAAATTAGGTGTAATTATTTTTAACTGTGTTATAGTTAATTCTTAGATGTAAACATAGTTCTATATTTTAAATATTTGCCATGGTCTTTTAAAATGGAAGTGACTTGAAATGGACATGCAATTTATGCAAAGTCAATTGCACTATACTTTTTTAGGTTTTATTTAATTAATGATTCACATTTTATTTTTTTATTTTTTTAAATTTTTGGTTTATTGCAGTAACATTGCTTTATGACATTGTATAAATTTCAGGTGTACATCATTATACTTCTATTTCTGCATAGATTACATCATGTTCACCACCAAAATACCAATTACAACCCATCACCACACATGTACTGAATTATCCCTTTCCCCCTCCTCCCTCCCCCTTTCCCCTCTGGTAACCACCAATCCAATGTCTGTCTCTATGTGTTTGTTTATTGTTGTTATTATCTACTACTTAATGAAGGAAATCATACGGTATTTGACCTTCTCCCTCTGACTTATTTCACTTTGCATTATACCCTCAATGTCCATCCATGTTGTCACAAATGGCTGGATTTCATCGTTTCTTATGGCTGAGTAGTATTCCATTGTGTATATATACCACATCTTCTTTATCCATTCGTCCCTTGATGGGCACTTAGGTTGCTTCCAAGTCTTGGCTATCGTGAACAACACTGCAATGAACACAGGGGTGCATGTACCTTTACAAATTGGTGTTTTCAAGTTGTTTGGATAAATACCCAGCAGTGGAATAGCTGGATCATATGGTAGTTCTATCCTTGCTTTTTTGAGGAATCTCCATACAGTTTTCCATAGTGGCTGCACCAGTTTGCACTCCCACCAGCAGTGTATGAGAGTTCCCTTCTCTCCACATCCTCTCCAACACATGTTGTTTCCTGTCTTGTTAATTATAGCCATTCTGACGGGCGTGAGGTGATATCTCATTTTGGTTTTGATTTGCATTTCCCTGATAGTTAGTGATTTTGAATATCTTTTCATGTGTCTGTTGGCCATCTCTATATCTTCTTTGGAGAAATGTCTGTTCAGGTCTTTTTCCCATTTTTTAATTGGGTTGTTAGCTGTTTTGTTGTTGAGATGCATGAGTTCTTTATATATTTTGGAGATTAAGCCCTTATCAGATGTATGGTTTGCAAATATCTTCTCCCAATTGTTAGGTTGTCTTTTCGTTTTGTTGATGGTTTCCTTTGCTGTGCAGAAGCTTTTTAGTTTGATGTAGTCCCATTTGTTTATTTTTTCTATTGTTTCTCTTGCCCGGTCAGACGTGGTGTTTGAAAAGATGTTGCTAAGACCAATGTCAAAGAGCGTACTGCCTATGTTTTCTTCTAGAAGTTTCACACTTTCAGGTCTTACATTCAAGTCTTTAATCCATTTGGAGTTAATTTTTGTGTATGGTGTAAGGTAAGGGTCTACTTTCATTTTTTTGCATATGGCTATCCAGTTTTCCCAACACCATTTGTTGAAGAGACTTTCTTTTCCCCATTGTTTGTTCTTGGCTCCTTTGTCAAAGATTAGCTGTCCATAGATGTGTGGGTTTATTTCTGGGCTTTCGATTCTATTCCGTTGATCTGTGTGTCTGTTTTTGTGCCAGTACCATGCTGTTGTGGTTACTACAGCTTTGTAGTATATTTTGAAATCAGGGAGTGTGATACCTCCAGCTTTGTTCTTTTTTCTCAGGATTCCTTTAGCTATTTGGGGTCTTTTGTTGTTCCATATAAATTTTAGGATTCTTTGTTCTATTTCTGTGAAAAACGTTGTTGGATCTTTGACAGGGATTGCATTGAATCTATAGATGGCTTTAGGAAGTATGGACATCTTAACTATGTTAATTCTTCCAATCCAAGAGCACGGAATATCTTTCCATTTCTTTGTGTCTTCTTCAATTTCTTTCAGAAATGTTTTATAGTTTTTGGTGTACAGCTCTTTCACCTCTTTGGTTAAGTTTATTCCTAGGTATTTTATTCTTTTTGTTGCAATTGTAAATGGGATGGTATTCTTAATTTCTCTTTCTGCTACTTCGTTCTTAGTGTACAGAAATGCAACTGATTTTTGTATGTTGATTTTGTATCCTGCAACTTTACCATATTCGTTTATTACTTCTAAAAGTTTTCTGGTGGATTCTTTAGGGTTTTCTATATATAAAATCATGTCATCTGCAAATAATGACAGTTTCACTTCTTCCTTTCCAATTTGGATCCCTTTTATTTCTTTCTCTTGGCTGATTGCTCTGGCTAGGACTTCCAGTACTATGTTAAATAGGAGTGGTGACAGTGGGCATCCTTGTCTGGTTCCTGTTCTTAGAGGGATAGCTTTCAGTTTTTCACCATTGAGGATGATATTAGCTGTGGGTTTCTCATATATGATCTTTATTATGTTGAGATATTTTCCTTCTATACCCATTTTATTCAGAGTTTTTATCATAAATGGATGCTATATCTTGTCAAATGCTTTCTCTGCATCTATTGAGATGATCATGTGATTTTTATTCTTCATTTTATTAATGTGGTGTATTACATTGATTGATTTGCGAATGTTAAACCATCCCTGCATCCCTGGAATAAATCCCACTTGATCATGGTGCATAATCTTTTTAACATATTGTTGTATGCGATTTGCTAGTATTTTGTTGAGGATTTTTGCATCGATGTTCATCAGTGATATTGGCCTGTAATTTTCTTTTTTTGTGTTGTCCTTGTCTGGTTTTGGTATCAGGGTAATGTCAGCTTTGTAGAATGAGTTAGGGAGCTTACCCCCTCCTCAATTTTTTGGAAGAGTTTGAGAAGGATAGGTATTAAGTCTTCTTTGAATGTTTGGTAGAATTCACCAGGGAAGCCATCTGGTCCTGGACTTTTATTTTTGGGGAGGTTTGTGATTACTGTTTCAATCTCCTTACTGGTGATTGGTCTATTCAAATTCTCTACTTCTTGATCCAGTTTTGGAAGGTTGTATGATTCTAAGAATTTATCCATTTCTTCCAGATTGTCGAAGTGGTTGGCATATAGCTTTTCATAGTATTCTCTTATAATCTTTTGTATTACCGAGGTGTCTGTTGTAACCTTTCCTCTTTCATTTCTGATTTTACTTATTTGTGCCTTCTCTCTTTTTTTCTTGGTGAGTCTAGCTAAAGATTTGTCAATTTTGTTGACCTTTTCAAAGAACCAGCTCTTGGTTTTATTAATTTTTTCTATTGTTTTTTTTGTCTCTATTTCATTTATTTCGGCTCTGATTTTTATTATTTCCCTTCTTCTACTGAATTTGGGCTTAGTTTGTTCTTCTTTTTCCAGGTCCTTTAGGTGATTAGATTGTTTATTTGAGATATTTCTTGTTTGTTGAGATAGGCCTGTATCGCTATAAACTTCCCTCTTAGAACCGCTTTTGCTGTATCCCATAAATTCTGGCATGTCGTATTTTCATTTTCATTTGTCTCCAGGTATTTTTTTATTTCTTCTTTGATTTCTTCGTTAACCCAGTCATTGTTCAGTAGCGTTTTGTTTAATCTCCACGTATTTGTGGCTTTTCTGATTTTCTTCCTATAGTTGATTTCTAGTTTCATACCGTTGTGGTCAGAAAAGATGCTTGGTATTATTTCAATCTTCTTAAATTTATGGAGACTTGTTTTGTGGCCTAATATGTGATCAATCCTGGAGAATGTTCCATGTGCATTTAAAAAGAACGTGTATTCTTCGGTTTTTGGATGGAATGTTCTGTATATATCTACTAGGTCCATCTGTTCTAGTGTGTCGTTTAAGGCCAATGTTTCCTTATTGATCTTCTGTTTGGATGATCTATCCGTTGGTGTAAGTGGAGTGTTAAAGTCCCCTACTATTATTGTGTTACTGTCTATTTCTGTTTTTATGTCTGTTAATAATTGCTTTATATATTTAGGTGCACCTACATTGGGTGCGTAGATATTTACAAGTGTTATATCTTCTTGTTGGATTGTTCCCTTGATCATTATATAATGCCCTTCTTTGTCTCTTTTTACAGTTTTTGTTTTAAAGTCTATTTTGTCTGATATGAGTACTGCTACCCCAGCTTTCTTTTCATTGCCATTTGCGTGGAGTATCTTTTTCCATCCCTTCACTTTCAGTTTGTGAGTGTCTTTAGGTCTGAAGTGTGTCTCTTGTATGCAGCATATATATGGGTCTTGTTTTTTTATCCAGTCAGCCACCCTATGCCTTTTAATTGGAGCATTTAGTCCATTGACGTTTAAAGTAGCTATTGATAAGTATGTACTTACTGCCATTTTTTAACTTTTTTTTTTTCTCAGTGTTTTAGTAGTTCTTCTCTGATCCTTTCTTCTTCTATACAGAATTGATGGTCACTTTAGTTTGACCTCTGTCTGAAAGCTGTACTCTTAACTCCCCTCCTCCCTCCTTTTATGTTTTTGATATCATATCTAAACTCTTTTTTGTGTATTTGTATCCATTATGTTCTAATCATGGAAATACATAATTTTTCCTATTTGTGGTCTTCTCTTTTCCCCTTAAATCAGTCCCTTTAACATCTCTTGTAGCACTGGTTTCTTGGTGACAAACTCCTTTAATTTTTGCTCATCTGGGAAAATTTTGATCTCTCCTTCCATTTTGAATGATAACCTTGCTGGGTAGAGTATTCTTGGCTGTAAGTTTTTTCCTCTTAGCACTTTAAATATATCATGCCATTCTCTTCTAGCCTGTAAGGTTTCTGCTGAGAAGTCAGCTGATAGCCTTATGGGGTTTCCTTTGTATGTAACTTGACATTCTCTTGCGGCTTTTAGGATTCTCTCTTTATCTTTAATTCTGGACATTTTGATTATGATCTGTCTTGGTGTTGGCCTCTTTGGGTTTATCTTGTTTAGGGCTCTCTGTGCTTCCTATACCTGGATGTCTGTTTCTTTCCTTAAGTTAGGGAAGTTTTCATCTATTATTTCTTGAAATAGATTCTCTGCCCCCTTGTCTGGTTCTTCTCCTTCTGGGACACCTATAACACGGATGTTAGTGCGCTTGATGTTGTCCCAGAGGTCCCTTAGACTGTCCTCACTCTTTTTAATTCTCTTTTCTTTTACCTGTTCAGCTTGGGTAATTTCTTCTAGTCTTTTGTCCAGCTCACAGATCCGTTCTTCTGTATCCTCTACTCTGCTTTTGAGTCCCTCTAATGAATTTTTCATTTCCAGTATTGTATTCTTCATTTCTGATTGGTTCTTTTTTATATCTTCCATTTCTTTGTTGACATTCTCACTGAGTTCATCTATTCTTCTCCCCAGATCAGTGAGCATCCTTAACACTCTTAGTTTGAACTCTCTGTCAGGTAGGTAGCTCATTTCTGTTTCACTTAGTTCCTTTTCTGGGGTTTTGTCCTGTTCCCTTACTTGGAATGTATTCTTTTGCCTCCTCATTTTGCCTCTTTCCCTGTGCTTGTGTCTATGTACTAGGTAGGTCAGCTACGTCTCCTGTTCTTGGATAGGTGACCTTATGTAAGTGATGCCTTAGGATGCTCCCAGTGTGCTTCCCTCAGTTCTCAATGTTCCAGGGGTGACCCCTATGTGGGCTACGTGTGTCCTTCTGTTGTGGCCTGTTTGCTCTCCCTGTAGGTGCCCGGGGAGTCTGAGTTATGCTCCTGGCCAGCTGTTGTAATGCTCAGCTGCTTGTAGTTGTTGTGGGTCCTTCAGTCTCTTTATCAGGTGTGGGGAGCCCCAGCACAGTTGGCTGTAAGTTCTAATACCACAGTTGTGTTGCAGTATTTCTTTTAAGTTAGTAGGCCCCCAGTGTGGCAGGTTGTTAGGCTCAGGGCCTTACAATTGCTGTAAGCCTCTAGCCTATTAGATCTGTTGTCAGCTCTCTGAGGATTGCAGCTGGGTGGGGCTGGCCTCAGGCACAGGAGCACCCAATTGTTTCAGGCTTTGGAAGGTGGGGCAAACCCCCTATGTGGGTCTTTGAGAAACACAAGTCTTCTGCAGCTGACAAGCCCTGCAGCACACAGGTCCACACACACAGTCAACACAGTCCTGCCCCGTGTGAGCACCCCGACCTCCCCAAGCGGACCCAGTCTCTCCATGGCGGGAGCCCCACAAACTTTGCCACCACCCCACACTCTCCACCCTCTCTTTGTGCACAACCCTGCTCAAGTCAGCTTAGTTGCCTGGCTGCAGAGAATCCAGTCACCACAAGTTGCCTGAGGGCTTGTTGTTGGGTGGGGCCAGTCTCTAGGGTGGGCTGCCTGGCCTGGTTGAGCTGGATTAAATCGGTGCTCTAGCGGTTGGGACAGACCCTGTGCTAGCAGGCCTCAGGGAGAACTCCAATGGCGTCTGTGTCAGCACGCCCACACCAAGCCACAACAATGGCCGCCGCCAATGTCCCAGTCCCTGGAGAGGTCTCACCCCTCACCGAGATGCACTCAGGGCCTATTAGGTGAGTCTCTTTTCACCACAGCACTGTGCACCTTTCTTTCTGGTGACTTTAGGATGCTTTCAGAAACGGGTGAGTTTGCGCATGGGCCCTTTAAGAGCCAGTTTTAGTTTCTTTGTGAACCGGGTTTTCTGGGGGTACCCCCAATGTTTTAGTAGCAGGCACAGTCAGATATTATGCTGCTGGTCTCGATTGTGCTGGGTCCACAAAATGCCCACAGCGGGGGCGCTCCCCGGCTCAGGGCCCCGCGCCTCCAGGGAGGCTGTGTACCTGTGAGCTGCTCCCGGCGGCCGTGAAGCTGGCGGCTTGTGAAGGCGGCGTTTTTCCTCTCCAGAAGGGGGTCTCTGCCTCTTCCACCTCAGTTAGGATTGTCCGTTGTTGCAGGAGTTCCTCTCATCCAGTTTTCAGTTCTATCTCCGGGGTAATTTTTCCACGAGTAGTTGTAAATTGGCTGTGTCCACGGGAGGAGGTGAGTTCCGAGTCTGCCTACGCCGCCATCTTGACTCCGCCTCCAATGAGTCACATTTTAAATATAAGATTGTTCATATGTCAAGTAATGCTTTGATAAAAATAGTTATATTATAGTCAATAGTGAAAATAAGGTATCACCAATATTCTTGCATTATTATTCTAGTGTCTAATTAATATATGGTGAAATCTAGCTCTGATTTAAAGTTAACTTTTTAAACTTACTTCAGTCATTTTAAAGTTTGATTATATTTTTGAGCTTGATTAAAAACAAGTATTTTAATTAAAAATGAGAAAAGAACCAAAACCATTTGCCATTTCTTTCCTTCCTTCGTTCCTTCCTTCCTTCCTTCTTTCCTTCCTCTCTTCCTTCTTTGTTTTCTTCTCTCCTTCCCTCCTTTCTCCCCATTATGTTTTGGGGATATCAAATTCATCTGTTCTCTGAATGATCTTTTTATGTATTTGTATTTCTTTTGCTGGCGTATAGAATATAGCATTATGTGTTCGTTTTCAAAGTGAAGTTGTTCCTTTCAAATTGAAGTTGTTACATTTTTTCAATTATAGTTTAAAATAGTCTGCAAGAGACAAAAATTGCTCAAGGTTAAGACAAAATTGCTATTTTGTCTTAACCTCCAAAAATTATTGAATATAAGCTCTGAATGGTTATTATGGATTATTTTTATGCAATGGAGAGAAGATAACTATGAGAAAGGTTATGATTTAAGTATACTCATTCTTACTAAATACGCCTCACTTTTAGAGAGATGATAAATATTCTGTATAATAGAAGTAATAATAGAATCAAATTATTCATTTTGAAAAACAACTAAAATTTATGAGATAATTTATTTACTGACAAATTGTTTGGTGAGTCTATATGAATCCATAATTGCATTATGTGTGCCCCTTTAATCAAAACTCAGGAATCTCCACATGTATTCTACTTGTATCCATGAAGAGAGATGCTCAAGTATTCTATTTTGAATGAAAACTCACATTTATGTACATGGAACTATTAAGTCATATGTCCTCATAAATATTTTACATCTTTTCAACTTTAGGAAAAAAGCAGAGAATGTATATAATCAATTGATGAATATGGTTTAATTCTCTTTAATATCTCTGTGTTTAATTGGAATTTAAGATTTCTCTAACATAGCAAGTTTGACACTTCTGTATGTAACTAAAATATCCCAGATTTCTAAGCCTTATAATTTAGGCTCATTTCCTCCATTTTCTTTTAAATTGAAAGCACTCAACCCTGTATATAAAAAAACTGTCTTCCTTCCTAAGAAAGAAAATCAAAATCATGGCTGTCTAAAAGCAGAAAATTTAGTTATACTGTGAGTGTGACCCATTTAAAGCAGCTCTATTTTATGCCTTGCAGTTTTAAATGGACCAACTTATTTAAACAACTGAACATAGGGAGGCTTAGAAGGAAAACTAACAACTGGAACAATGTGATGATGACATCTTATAAATTTCCTTCCTCTGTGATCCACTGGCTTGTCTAAGCTTAATTTTTATTGTATTTTTTTTTTCTCCTCTGTAGAGGTTATTTCCTATAGAGACAGTAGGAAAAAAAATGAAGGTTGTTTTTATGTTCTTGCTATTCAAAAAAATTCTCTGTTCACTTTCAGTGTTTGTTCTGCTTTAAGTGTCTTTGGTAAAATACATATCTACTTTATAAATATTGCCTAAGGCATAAAATAATATAAAACAAAATTCATGAAATGAGTGAAACATACTTTTATGTTATTTTTTTTGAAGAAAGTGTTAATGAAAATACCATTTTCGTTTTTGAAAATACCAATTGACTGCAGTAGCTAGACCAGTTCAAGTTATTTTTTCGAAAAGAATTGCTGCTGGACTAAAATTCTGATCAGAAACATTCTCGCTGGAGGTCTTTCTAAGGACAGCCTGCAAGTGATGCCAAATTAACAAGCACAGGCTAATGTTCTGGGACCTTCTGTATACTATAGCCAGAACAACAGGCCTCAGGAAAATGCCTGGTTCTTGTCAGTGTTAGATGAGCTATATAAGCTTTGTCTGGCCAGCTTGTAATATTATCTTTCCAAAAGAGACAAGAAGGGTGGAGATGTTATTTAAATAAGCATCAAAAGTACCCTCTGCTTGGTTACTCAGAGCCAAAAAATTAGCATAAAAATCCTAATGCTTTAAAAAAAAAAGTACATTTCCTCAAACAGCATTAGGCAACCCAAAAGCTTTAGATAGACAATGGGCACATTTATTCTGACATGAAAAATGAACCTCAACTAGAATAATGGAAAACACATACCAGCTACAACACTTGTCCTCTCATCATGGATCATAGCCTTGGCCTGGAGTCTTCCATTCCTATTTGCTGAAGTACCAGCAGTGAGAGAAGCCAAGATCTTGGGGCTTTCAGTTGTGTTCAGGTCTTCGTCATGGCCCTATGTAGGCAAAAATGTGTCAAAGTAGTTGGCAATATAATGACCCGGGACTGTTATGCCTGTTGGCAAAACGCAGGCTGGCATAAGGTTGCTCCATATGTGCTTCCAAGTAAACGATGATTTGCCAGATCTGTCAAGCAGCCACACACAGATTTGAGGGCACACGCGCCTCGCTGGCGTTGGAAATGTGTAATGATGGTAAATGAAATGGTAAAATAACTTTTTCCCCCACATTTCAACTTAGAACAAAATTCTAAGTCATTCATATGTCTTATTTTGAAATCTAGTCAAAATCACTTATGATTTTTAATGATTGAGTTTTAGGTCAGGAGGAAGCATTTAACAAATTCATTTTAAGCTTCTAAGTTTTGGATGAGGAAACTGAAATCCAGAGAAATAAAGTATAATGTCCATAAAACAACTTAAAATATAATCCAAGTTTCCCAAATTCTGGGTTATGAAATCTTTGATTGCACAAATGTCACTTTTATACTGCTGGGAGTTGAACTAGTAGTTTGTTTATTTATTCGACAAATATTTATTGGGACTAACCATACACCAGGTACTGAACTAGGAACTCAAGATACAAAAGTAAATAGGACAGGAGGTCTCATGGGCATACGTCCTAGAATGAGAAGACAGATGATAAGTAAGTAAATAGAATAATTTCAGATGAAGATGAATATTCCTAAATCAATCAAACAACCAATCAGTCAAATAGCCAGTGTAAAGAGAGAATGGGGAAGATTACTTTTGATTTCGTGGTCAAAGAAGGCATTTCTGAGAAGATGATATTTGAGTTGATATCTGAAAAATAAAAATAAATCAGTCTACTACACAATCCTTGGGACAGCATTCCAGATAGAAGGAACATAAAGTCTTAAGGCCCTAAAGTGAAAATAATTCTCATGTGTAAAGGAACAGAAAAAAACAAGTGTGGCAAGAGTAGAGTTGGACTCTACTTGAACTAGGATCTTAATCTGGAAATAGAAAAAAAATGGATTGAGGTTAAATTTATTGTGGAGAAAAGTTGAAGAACTTGTTGATGGATGAGATTTAAGGGATGAGTGAAAAAGAGGGATCAAAAATAACTTCTGGGATTATTTGGCTTGAGTAACTTGGTAGATAGAAATGGTGTTTATCGAGATAGAGAAGACACAGGAGAAGTAGGAATTTTTGTGGTTATGAGAGAAGATAATCCAGAGTTCTATTTTGGCCAAAAAAAAGATTGAGATAGCCATTCAAAACCCATGGAAAAAATGTCAAGGAGGCAGTTGTGTATAAACCCATGCAAGTCAGAGGAGCAGTCAGTACTATACATACAATGTGGTGAGTTGTTGGCACTTGGTAGTCATGAGTCTTGAGTACCTTGAGATATATAGTACATCTAGGTGGGGGAGTTGTCCTCTTTCATTGCTGTTTCCAGAGTTCTTCCTCTCCTTAAAGATCTCTTTGAGCACAAATTATTAGACTATACTACCTGCTACAGCTCATTGTAGCCCTCTACAGATTATCAGATTACTCTTCTTCATTTCCCGAAGATTTTAGGACACAATTTACTTACTCTCTCTCCCCAATACTACTCTTGTCATAATTATTGTAATTTTGAATATCCGCATGGACAATCCTTTTCATACCCTAGCTTCAGAGTTTCTTGATCTGTAATGATCTTCTCCTTTAATTTACCTGCTTACTTATTCCCCATCTAGATCTTATAACCCTCTCCACAGACTCAATTTCAAGCATCCTATTTCTCAACCACCATCTTCTATCTTTGTAGAGATTCCTCTTATACTTGGATTCCAACAATTCTTTCATTAATATTTGATTGATTTTTCTTCCTTTTCCCTCCAAACTTCTAATAATGATCCATCATTGTGATCATTTTCTTCCATGTACCATTACTCATTTGTCCTTTTCACCCTCCATCTCCCTTGCTTGGTGAACTCTAAACACAAGTTAAATCCAACCTTTTCGTACTTTATATCTGCCTCTGGGCAAATGAATATGGCTGGAAATAAACAACCATGCTTACATATCTCAATTTAAATTCCTAGTGATTAAAATCAGATGATCCTTAGGTAGCCTGCTGAATTTCCATTACTAATTCACTCTTTCACGGTCCAGACGATTTTTTAAACACTATGACTTCCAACTTTCTATCTTTCCTTCATTGTTAACTGATGACCTTGATTTCTGTTTTACTGGGGGGAAAAATGCCAGCATAAAAGAATTTGGACCTCTCCACCAGCAAATCTACCAACCTCCCAAATCTGGCATCCATATACTCTGCCATCTCTCCTGTTACTATGAAAAATTCTACATGCTTATGAGAAAGGCGAACCCATCCATTTGTTCACTGAATCCCAACCCTTCTAGCTTATTCAAAGACATTGCTCCAAGAATTGTCCTCTCTTCTGCATTATTATTTTTTCCCTCATACAGAATAATCCTCACTATCATATTAACCTGCTTTAACATGTGTTGTCTTAATAAAATTCTTCCTCTTTGAGCCTACAATCTCCTTCAGGTATCACTTTCTATTTCTGGTGACCTATTCCACAAAATTCCTTAAAGACAGCTCTCTGTACATGCTGTCTTCACTTCTACTCTTCCATTTTCTCTCTCTCTTTTTTTTCTTCCAGCTATATTAAAATATAATTGACATAAAACATTGTATAAATGTAAGGTGTGCAATATGATGATTTGATACATGTATATATCACCAAATGATTACAATAAGGTATACAATACAGATTTTTTTTAACTATAGTTATCATGCTGTATATTAGTTCCCCAGAATTTATTCATCTTATGACTGGAAGTTTGTACCCTTTGACCACTATCTCCTGACTTCTCACACACCCCAGGCCCCTGGTACCCACCATCCTACTCTTCTGTTTTTATAAATTTGGCTTTTTATAGATTCCACATATAAGTGAAATCATACAGTATTTGTCTTTCTCTGTCTGACTTATATCACTTAACACAATGCCCTCAAGGTCCATCCATATTGTTGCAAATGGCAGGATTTCCTTCTTTTTTATGGCTGAATAATATTCCACTGTATGTATGTGTGTGTGTTTGGTTGGTTGGTAGATTTGCTGGTGGAGAGGTCCAAATTCTTTTCTGCTGGCATTTTTTTCTCCAGTGAGGTCCAAATTCTTTTCTGCTGACATTTCTCACCCCAGTAAAACAGAAATCATGGTCATTGGCTAACAGTGAAGGAAAGATAGAGGTGCTGAAAGTTGGAAGACATAGACAGTGTTAAAAAATTGTCTAGACTGTGAAAGAGTGAATTAGCAATGGAAATATATATACCACATTTTCTTTATCCGTTTATCCTTTGATGGACACTTAGGTTGTTTCCATGTCTTGGCTATTGTAAACAATGCTGCAATGAACATGGGAGTGCAGATAACTCTTCAAGATCCTGTTTTCATTTCCTCTGGATATATATCCAGAAGTGGGATTGCTGGATCATATGGTAGTTCTATTTTTAATTTTTTGAGGAACTTCATACTGTTTTCCATAGCGGCTGTACAAATTTACATTCCCACCAACAGTGCACAAGGATTCCCTTTTCTCCTAATCCTTGATAACATGTTACCTCTGTTCTTTTTGATAACAGTCATTCTGACAAGTATGAGGTGATATTGCATTGTGATTTTGATTTGCATTTCTCTGATGATTAATGATGTTGAGTATCTTCTTATGTACCTGTTGGCCATTTGTATGGTTTTTTTGGAGAAATGTCTATTCAAGTCCTCTGCCAATTTTTTAATTGGATTTTTGGTTCTTTTGCTATTGAGTTGTATGAGTTTCTCATATATTTTGGATATTAACTCTTTATCTGATATGTGGTTTACAAATAATTTCTCCCATTCTGTAGGTGGCCTTTTTATTTAGCTAAATGTTTCTTTTTCTGTGTAGAAGCTTTTTAGTTTAAGGTAGTCCTACTTGTTTATTTTTGCTTTTATTGCTTCTACTTTCAGTGTCTTTTCCCAAAAATCATTTCTAAACCCATTGTCAAGGAGCTTTTTTCCTATGTTCTCTTCTAGGAGTTTTGTGGTTTCAGGTCTTACAATTAAGTCTTTAATCCATTTCGAGTTAATTTTTGTGAGTAGTATAAGGTAGGGGTTCAATTTCATCCTTTACATGTGAATATCCAATTTTTCCAGCATCATCTATTAAAAAGACTATCATTTCGCCAATGAGTATTCTTAGCTCCCTTTTCAAATATTAGTTGACTATATATGCATGGGTTTGTTTATGGGTTCTTGATTCTATTCCGTTGCTCTATGTGTTTGTTTTTACGCCAATACCAACCTATTTTGATTACTATAGCTTTGTAGTATAATTTGAAATCAGAAAGTGTGGTGCCTTCAACTTTGTTCTTCTTTTTTGAGAATTCTTTAGCTAAAAGCAATAGGGGTCTTTGTGGTTCCATACAAATTTTAGGATTGTTTCTTCTATTTCTGTGAAAAATGCCTTTGGAGTTTTGATAAAGGTTGCATTGGATCTATAGATGACTTTGGGTAGTATGGACATTTTAACAATATTAATTATTCCAATCCATGAACATAGGATATCTTTCCATTTATTTGTGGTTTCAATTTTCTTCATCAATGTCTTATAGTTTTAAGTGTACAGATCTTTCACCTCCTTGGTTAAATTTATTCCTAAGTATTTTATTGTTTTTGATGCTATTGTAAATGGGATTTTCTTTATTTCTCTTTCAGCTATTTCATTGTGAGGTATAGAAACACCACTGATTTTTGTATTTTGATTTTGTATCCTGCAACTTTACTGAATTTGTTTATTGGTTCTAACAGTTTTTTGGTGGAGTTTTTAGGGTTTTCTGTGTGTAAGTTCATGTCATGTGCAAACAGAGACAATTTTACTTCTTCTTTTCCAATGAGGATGCATTTTATGTCTTTTTCTTGCCCAATTACTCTAGCTAGGACTTCCAGTACTATGTTGAATAGGAGTGGTGAGGGTAGGCACCTTTGTTGTTATTCCTGATTTTAGAGGAAAAGCTTTCAGCTTTTCACCATTGAGTATGACATTATGGGTTTGTCATGTAAGGCCTTTATTATGTTGAGGTATGTTCCTTCCATACCCAATTTGTTGAGAGGTTTTATCATGAAAGGGTATTGAATTTTGTCACACACTTTTTCTGTATATATTGAGATGATTATATGATTTTTATCCTTCATTCAATTAAGGTGGTCTATCATGTTTATTGATTTGTGTATGTTACAACGTCCTAGAATCCCAGAGATAAATCTCACTTGATCATGGTGTATGATCCTTTTAATATGTTTGCTAGAATTCAGTTTGATAGAATTTTGTTGAGAGTTTTTGCATCTGTATTCATTATGGATATTGTCTAGTAGTTTTCTTTTATTGTAGTGTTCTTCTCTGGCTTTTATATCAGGGTAATGCTGGCCTCATAAAATGAGGTTGGAAGTGTTCCCTCTTCTTATTTTTTGGAAGAGTTTGAGAAGAATTGGTATTAATTCTTCTTTAAATGTTTGGTAGAATGCATCAGTCAAGCCATCTGGTCCTGGAATTTGTTTTATTTATTTGAGGTATAAGTGACATATAACATTATATTAGTTTCAAGTGTATAGCATAATTATTCAGTATTTGTATATATTGTGAAATGATCACCACAAAAGCCTGGTTAACATCTATCACCATATATAGTTATAATTTTTTTTTCTTGTATGAGAACTTTTAAGATTTACTTTCTTAGTAACTTTCAAATATACAAAATAGTATTATTAACTACAGTCACCATGTTGTACATTATTACCCCATAGCTTATTTATTTTATAACTGGAAATTTGTACCTTTTGACCCCCTTCACCGATTTCACCCACCCCCACATCCTTTGTTCTGGCAACCACTAATCTGTTCTCTGTATCTATGAGGTTTTTTTGAATTCCACTTATAAGTGACATTATTCAGTATTTATCTTTCTCTGTCTGACTAATTTCACTTAGCATAATTCCCTCTAGATCCATCCATATCATTGCAAATGGCAAGATTTCATTCTTTTCTATGGCTAAATAACATTCCATTATATACAAATACCATATTTTCATTATCCATTCATCTGTCAATGGACATTTAGGTTTTTTCCATGTCTTGCCTATTGTAAATAATGCTGAAACAAATGTAGGGGTGCATATATCTTTTTGAATTAGTGTTTTCATTTTATTTGAATTTTATTTTATTTTACTTTATTTGGATGAATACCCAAAAGTGGAATTGCTGGATCATGTGGTAATTCTATTTTTAATTTTTTGAGTGAACTTCCATATTGTTTTCCATGGTGGTTGCACCAATTTTCACCATTCCCACCAACAATTCACAAGGGTTCCCTTTTCTCCACATCCTCACCAACACTTTTTATTTCTTGTCATTTCGATAATAGTCATTCTGAAAATGTAAGGTGATATCTCCTTGTGGTTTTGATTTGCGCTTCTCTGATGATTAGTGATGTAGAGCGTCTTTTCATGTACCTGTTGTCATGTACCTCTGTGTCTTCTTTGGAAAAATGGCTATTCAGATCCTCTCCCTATTTTTTAATTGGATTGTGGTTTATGATATTGAATTGTGTGAGTTCTTTATATATTTTGGATATTAGCTGCTTATCAGATATATGAGTTGCAAAATTTTCTTCCATTCAGAAGGTGGCTTTTTCACTTTGTTGGCGGTTTCCTTTGCTGTGCAGAAGGTTTTTAGTTTGATGTAGTCCTACTTGTTCATTTTTACTTTTGTTGCTTTTGCTTTTGGTGTCAAATCCAAAAAATCATCACCAAGACCAATGTTAGTGTGCTTACCACCTATGTTTTCTTCTAGGAGTTTTATGGTTATAGGTCTCACATTCAAGTCGCACTACTTTGAGTTAATTTTTGTGTATAATGCGAGATGGTGGTCCAGTTTCATTCTTTTGCGTATGGCTGCCCAGTTTTCCCAACACTATTTATTGAAGAGCCTGTCCCTTTCCCATTGTATATTATTAGCCTGGGATTTTATTTGTTGTGATATTTTTGTTTACTGATTCAATCTCCTTACTTGTTATCAGTCCATTCAGATTTTCTATTTCTTCATGGTTCGATCTTGGTAGCTTTTATGTTTTCAGGAATTTATCCACTTCTTCTAGGTTATGCCATTTGTTGGCATGTAATTGTTCATAATAGTCTCTTATGATCCTTTGTGTTTAGCTAAATGTTTATCAATTTTGTTTAACTTTCAAAAGTCAGCTCTTAAGTTTCACTGATTTTTTTCTATTGTATTTCTAGTCTTTTTTTCATTTATTTTTGCTCAAATCTTTATTATTTCCTTCCTTCTACTAACTTTGGGTTTATTTTGTTCTTTTTTTCCTAATTCCTTGAGGTATAACATTAGGTTGTTTATTAGAGATCTTCCTTTTTTCTTTATGTAGACATTTATTACTATAAAATTCCCTCTTAGAGCTGCTTTCTGCCTACCATAAGTTTTGGTGTATTATGTTTTTGTAGTCATTTGTCTCAAGATACTTTTCTGATTTTCCTCTTTGATTTCTTCTTTGATCCATTGTTTGTTCAGGTGTGTGTTGTTTAATTCCATGTATTTGTGAATTTTTCAGTTTTCCTTCTGTTGTTGATTTCTATTTTCATGCAATTGTGGTTTGAAAAGGTACTATATATTATTACAATCTTCTTAAATTTGTTAAGGCTTGCTTGTATCCTTTAGTGCTGTCATATTTGACTGATTCTTTGTGTTCCATGTAGTCTTATATGGTTTTCTGTGAATTTGTAGAAGTAATCACCTTTTTCAGTCTTTACAGACTGTTCTTGACAGATAAAGACCTTCTCCTGTTGGTTTTCTTGGGCTGATGGGATTACCTCCAGAATCGGAGTTGTGCTGGGTGGAGCCAGTTACAAGGCTGTTGTTGAGTCTGCAGTGGGGTCCATGGTTGGCAGGCTTGTTACTAGGAACTCAGGCAGGCATGGACCCTGTCTGGTCCCTAGGTGGATGGAACTACCTCCAGTAACTTGTTAAGTAGGATGGCACTGGGACAAATGTCCACCGCAGGGTCCACTGTTGGGTCCTCAGACAGCAGTCCTATTTCCAGGGGCACAGATGGGTGTGGCTCCTACTGGGTCCCTGATGGTGCTCTTTTCTGGTCACTGCGTGGGTCCCTGTGTGGCAGGACTGGCCCTGGGCCATGGTTGTGAGGGGCAGGAATCAAGCCCCAGGGCTGTTTCAGTTTCCATAGCTAAAGTTGAGGTCCACAGACCTTGCTCTAGAGGCACAAATGGGTTGCCTCCTGTTTCCTGCCATGTCCCTGTGTGGGCTGCATTGTTCCCTGACTGTGGCTGGAGGGGTGGAGCCAAGTATGGGACCCTTTTGGGGTCTCTTGCAGCTCAGACAAGAGTGTCTCCTGCTGGATCTCTGTGCCAGCACGACTGCTTGTGGACTGGGAAAGGGCTGGAGCTGAGTATAGGGCCCTTTCAGGATCTCCTGGGGCACAGATGGGAATGCCTCCAGACTGGTCCCTGTTCCAGCATCACTGTTCATGGACTGCAGATGGGACAAGTTGGAGCCCAGTTATGGGGCCCTTTCAGAATCTACAATCATCAGATGAAGTTTGGCGGGCTTTTCTCTAGGGGCTTGCAGACCATGGCTGAGAGGGACTGGTTTACGGGCTACTTTAGAGTCCACAGCCAGGACCGATGTCTATATATCTAGTACTTGACACACAGGTGGTCTTGACTCCTGGGTCCCTTGGTTTGTGGTGATGGTGACAGAACCAAAGCCAAACAGGGCTGTAGCTGAGTCCTCAGGGATACAGAGCTGTTTCTGGATCTGTAGCCAGGACATGGTCAGCGAGTCAACCACTGGGGTGTAAGCCTGCCTTCTCATATTGGCTTTCCTTGGTCTTGGACTACACCAGGGTTTCACACTCTCTTTCCTACCTGGATCCCCAAGCTTCCACAAAGGCACTTTTGTCCACGGATGGATGCCAAATTTTTGTTGTTGAAGGAGGGATATGAGTGAGGGACATCTTATTCAGCCATCTTTCTTATTTTTTTTCCCTCCCCAAAGCCCCAGTACGTGGTTGTATATCCGAGTTGTAAGTCGTCCTAGATCTTCTATGTGAGTTGCCACCACAGCATGGCAACTGAAAGATGGGTGGTATGGTTCCAAAACCGAGAAGTGAACCCAGGCCTCTGAAGCGGTGAGTGCAGAACTTTCACCACTAGGCCATCAGAACTGGCTCTCAGCCATCTTTCTGACATCACTCTTCATTCTCTCTTGAATCAACTCCAGTCAGATTTCTTCACCATCCATCTGTAAACACAGCTCTTACAAGTGTCATCAGAGACCTCCATGCTATAAAAATCAACCAGTAGTTGATCATTTTCTTTTTATTGAAACTTAGTTACTGAAACAGCACTTTCTTTAGAGTCTCCTCAATTATCAGTACTTCTCTCTTTCCTGTTATGGTTCCTCCTAAATTCCACTTCTATATTTGGAGTATATTGTGGCTCGTTCCTTAGCTTCTCTTGTTTATCTACTAATCTCTTGTCTTTACATACCCTCTATGTACTGCAAACAACACATTTCTATCTCAAGTCTGGATTTCTTTCCAGAACTCTAGATATGTACATACAACTACGTACTCAACATCTTTGTTTTGACGGTTAAAAAAACTTAAACTTAATACGTCAAACATCAAATACCTGATTTTATTGCAAATTTGCTCCACCCAGTCTATTAATGGCAACTCTACTTCTTCAGTAGTTTTGATTAAAGACTTTTGAGTTATTTTAACTGCTCTCTTTCTTTGACATCCGAAATCCAAATCATCTGCAAATCCTGTCTTAACTTCTAATTACAGTCATGTGCTGCATAAGGACATTTTGGTCAACAACAGACCTATATACGATAGTGGTCCCGGAAGATTGTAATGGAGCTGAAAACTTCCTATCACCTAGTGACATCATAGCAGTCGCAACATTGTAGTGCAAGGCATTACTCACACGTTTGTGGTGATAATGGTGTAAACAAACCTACTGCACTAACAGTCATATAAAAGTATAGCACATATGATTATATGTAGTACATAATACTTGATAATGATAATAAACCACTATGTTGTCAGTTTACATATTTACTATACTATACTTTTTATCATTATTTTAGAGTATACTCTGTCTACCTATAAAAAACCGTTTACTGTAAAACAGTATGCCATGTTACACCAGCAGCAGCCTCATACATCTTGTGTTTACCGCATCTCTTGATTGCATCATTTTCTCTTGTGTGCTTGATTTAATTTCATGTTGTTTTGTTCATCACGGCCCCTAAACATACAAATTTCACTACCAATATTGCCAGTAAGAGGCCACATTGAGTGACTGACCTAGAAATGAAATTAAAAGTGATCAAGGACTACAAAAGTAGAAAATCAGTGATGGTTATGGCTCATCAGTCAGGCATGTCACATCCGTCATAGCCACGATCTTGAAGAACAAGAACAAAGTGACGAAAGCCGTTAAAAGATCTGCTTCATTAAAGGCAATGAGAGTAACAAAAATTCAAGGAGGGGCTATATCAGACATGGAGAAACTTCTAACCCCCTGGATTGAAGACCAGAGACAGAAGCATAGCCCTCTCAGCACCATGACAATCACAGCCAAAGCAAAAAGCTTGTTTGCAATGTTGAAAGAAAAGGCTGCACCTGACTATGATGTTGAATTTATTGCTAGTTCTGTGTGGTTTAAATGATTCAAAAATCATTATTCATTACTTAACATGAAAGTGAGTGGTGAGTCTGTGAGTGCTGATGTGAAGGCAGCTGAAGAATTTTTGGAAACTCTAGATAAGTTGACTGTGGAGGAAAATTACTTGCCAGAGTAAATATTCAATATGAATGAAACCTCCCTATTCTGGAAATGAACACCCGAAAGGGCTTTCATCCATAAGGAGGCCAAGTCAATGCCAAGTTTCAAAACTTTTAAGGACAGGATAACAGTTTTGCTTGGGGGCAGTGATGCAGGCTATCAATTGAAACCTTGTGTGATCTGGCACAGTGAGAACCCCAGGGCCTTCAAGCATATCAGTATGCACGCACTGCCAATGTACTACAGGAACAATAAGAAGTCATGAATGACTCAGTTTCTCTTCCAAGATGCCCTCCTGAATTGCTCTGCCAGCGAAATGGAGAAGTACAGTTTGGAGAACGACATATCTTTCAAGATTTTGCTCATTGGTGATAATGCTCCCAGACATCTTCCTTTTGTTGGTGATCTTTATCCTCATATCAAAGTGGTGTTTCTTCCTCCAAATACCACGTCTTTGATTCAACCAATGGATCAAGGAGTTATAGCAGCTTTTAAGGCCTACTACCTGAGGAGGACCTTTGCCCAGGCTATTGCTGCAACTGAGGAAGACACTGATGCAATTCTGGAAGGATTATAATATCCATGACTGCATTGAGAACCTTTCTTGGGCTCAGGGTAATGTCACCAAAGAGTATGTGAATGGCATCTGGAAGAAGACACTCAAGAGGTTCATCCATGACTTGAAAGGATTTGCCAAGGAAAAGGAGGTTGCACAAATTAACAAGGCTGTGGTTGAGATGGCAAACAACTTTCATCTGGATGTGGATGAGGATGACATTGAGGAGCTCCTAGAGATAGTTCCTGAGGAATTGACTAATGAGGAATTATTGGAACTGGAACGGGAACACAGAGCTGAAGAAGAGGCAAGAGAAAAGGAAACTACAGGAGAAGAAAAAGAAGAACTCTCAAGAAAAATCACAGTGAAGGGTTTAGCAGAAGCTTTTGCAGACCTCAACAAGTGCCGTAAAAAGTTTGAAAGCATAGACCCCACCATCGAAATGTTTTGATTAATAGAGAGGAATGGCCATGATGTATTTTCTGCTTACAAGCAAATTTATGATGAAAAAAAGAAACAAACCAAGCAAACAACTGTGGACATATTTCTGTAAAGAGTGACACCTCCTCAACAAGAGGCTCAGTCAGGTCCTTCAGGAGGTATTCTAGAAGACATTGCTATCATAGGAGATGACAGCTCCATGCATGTTACTGCCCCTGAAGACCTTCCAGTGGGACAAGATGTGGAGGTGGAAGACAGTGATATTGATGATCTTGACCCTCTGTAGTCCTAGGTTAATGTGTGTGTTTGTGTCTTAGTTTTTTACACAAAGTTTAAAGAGTAACAAACAATAAAAAATTTTAAAAATAGATAGAAGCTTATATGATAAGGATATAAAGAAAGAAAATATTTTTGTACAGCTGTACAATGTGTTTTAAGCTGTGCTATTACAAAAGAGTCAAAAAGTTAAAAAATTAAAAATTTTATAAAGTAAAAAAGTTACAGTAAGCTAAGATTATTATTGAAGAAAGAAAAATATTTCTTATAATTTTAGTGTAGTCTAAGTGTACAATGTTTATAAAGTCTACAGTAGTGTACAGGAATGTCCCAGGCCTTCACATTCACTCACCACTCACTTGCTGACACCCAGAGCAACTTCCAGCCCTGCAAGCTCCATTCATGGCAAGTGACCTATACAGATGTACCATATTTTTTTCTTTTATACCATATTTTTACTATATCGTTTCAATGGTTAGATACACAAATACTTACCATTGTGTTACAATTGCCTACAGTATTCAGTACAGTAACATGCTTTACAGGTTTGTAGCCTAGGAGCAATAGGCTATACCATATAGCCTAGGTGTGTAGTAGGCTGTACCATCTACGTTTGTGTAAATACACTCTATGTTGTTTGCACAATGACAAAATCGCCTGAGGCATTTCTCAGAATGTATCCCAGTCGTTAGGCTACACATGACTCTATTGCAAGAATCTTACCATTTGTCACTTCACTACTACCCTTGTGCAAACTACTATACTTTTGCCTGTAGAATTTTTCAATAGTCTCCTAAATGGTCTCCTTGATTTCCACCCTTGCCTTTCTATTGTCTATTCTTAAAGTGACAGCCAAGTTAACACTCTACTTATATTATGTCACTTCTCTTCACATAACCCCACAGTAAAACCAAAGTCCTTAGAACGGCCCACCAATCTCTATAATTTCTGTGCTCTCTCTCCAGGGTCCTTGTCCTTGTTCACCATGATGCCTCTTGCTCACTCTGCTCCCACCATCTGGACTTCCTTGCTATTCCTTGAACAGGCAAAGCATGCTCCTATCACATGGCTTTTGTAGTCTCTCTGGTCCATCTTCAAGTTTCTGCATGGTTCATTCTTTCCCTTCCTTAATGTCTTCTTGTCAGAAATTTCCTCCATGAGCACCTTATATATAATGACCAATCCCACTCAACCCTCATCCCAGAATTCCCTATTGTCCTTAATACACTTTATCAGTACTTAGAGCTCTTATTATATGAAATCATTTCTTTTTAATTTTTTACTATTTTTACCTCCAAACTAGAATGTTAGTTTCAAGAAGGAAGGAATTTTGTCTGTTTTGACCACTGCCATATTCTTAGTGCCTAGAAAAGTGCCTGGCACTTAGTGGAAGTTACATAAATCTCAGTTGAAAGAATGAATGAATATATGAATGAATATACATGGATTTTAAAGCCTTGAGATTGTTAAGGCAGTGTTTCCCAAACTTTATGTATTTTAAGAATTAAATTTGGCTATTTCTTAGAAATTCTTATTAAGTAATTCTTTATTGCAGCCAGAACCCTATGTTTATGATTTTAGGGTGATTCTAGGGTCTTCTACATGAATGATGGAACAGAGAAGGAAGATATATACATGGAAACTGTAATTGATTGCATTTTGTGGCATCATTCAATAACTAATACTATATTTTATATTCCCTCTCACTTTGAAAATTTGCAGAGCTTGGTAACAAACTGGATTCCCAAACTTGAAGCTTAGTTTCTGATATCGTGGATATAACATTTGTTTTTCATATTTAAGATAATTGTGATTTTACTTCTGTCACTGAATTAAGCAAGCAATTAAAGCAGGCATATAATACTTAAACATTTATACAAATTAGTATCTAATAACGTACTTAGTACCTTGCAGTTTTATTTTTAATTAATTACTGAATTTAATTAATAACTGAAACATTAGAAATTTTATACCTTATGCATCAGATTCTAAATTCAAACATCATGGAGATATTTACATTTCATATTTTTTCAGTGCCTTTATTATTATATTTTGGTTGGTTTTATTTAGAGAGTATTATCTAGACATTCAAAATAACATCCAGCACTTCATATGGTTATTCAGTTTAATGAGCTTTTTACCCTAATAGAAAATGAGAAGCCATACTTAGAGAAAGGAAGAAGAGTAACTTACCTAATGTCACAGAGCAGCCTTGTAGGTAGAAATAGAATAATTATTACTCTGAAGTATTCTTCCATTTGTCACCCATCTGAGACTCACTGTTGGGATCTCTTGATTATGAGATAGATAGATAGATAGATAGATAGATAGATAGATAGATAGATAGATAGATGATAGAGAAATACATGTAGACCTATCTATCTATTCATATACATGCACATATATACCTCTATCTCTCTAATTTTTTCTTGTTGCCAATTGTTCAGTTTATAGATTATGAGAAAATGGTTATAACTGCCTGAATCACCATAACATTATGGTAGGGCAAAAGAGTGGTGGCGGCAAGGACAACATTGTAATTCTATATATTCCATAATGTTTCCCCTTTCCTATAAATTACAACTTAAGCAGTTCTCTCTTTGTTACCACAGCCCAACTGCTGATTACCTGTCAACTCAGAAAATATATTCCAGGCAATTTGAAAGTAGTTCACTCACAGCTGCTAATCTTTTGTGATATGCAGGTGATTCAAAAATCTAGACTTTGCAAAAATACTAGCAAGTATCTTCCAAAGGAATAATGATGCATTAATTTTTACCAGGCTTTCTTGCTATTATTATTCTTTGAAAAATTAATAGTCTTATCAGCCTCTTTTATCTAAATTTGTAATTCTTTAAATTTATTTTAAAATACTAAGTTCTCATACCTGCATTTCTTCAAAATAATTTGTGGCAGCTCTATTTGGTTAAATATTTCTTGTCTAGAATGTGATTACATTATTCATTTGGCTTAATTTACATTAAGATGGAGGGTCTATGAAATAATACCTAGCTAGTTGGCTATCACTAATGATAATTGATTTGGGGGGATCTTTACATATTAAATTGAATTTTAAAAACATTTGTTGAATTTTTATTTTAATTTGCCATTTATGGACTATAAGTTTCATGAGTTCATATAATGCATCAATATTATTCAAGTTGTTGAATGGCATTATGGAAAGTGAACTTGCATTTTCTCATATTCATTATATAATATTTTTCCATTTATATTATATATTGATATTGGTCACTCCAGGGTATACTTAAGTGCACTTTTATTTATTTAATTTATGCTTATGTAATATTTTTTTCTTATTCTTGTCAGTTTTTTTCACTATAAACTACATGTTTTTAAAAACTTTATACTTGCAGTTATTCATATATATAGAAGTACCCATAATTATGGACAGAACAACCCATATTTGAAGCTTATCTCTCCACGTATAATTCAGAGCCTTAGAGGATAGTCTAAATGAATGAAATATTTCCAACTCATGGAATAGTTCTCTACAGAAAAATTCTCATTTATCCCTGATATTATTTTTACTATACATATGAGCACAGGCACCTCAAAATCAGTTGGCCAGAATATTTGTGGTCTCACAAAGCCCATAGATATTTGCAGAGATTGATACTTTCTTTTTCCTGTTTGTGAGATTTGATTATGCAGACCATCTTTTTTGACATGTATGCTTGTTACTAAGAAGGAGAAAAATTTACTTTGGTTCCCTCCTCTAGATATGAACTTACTTGAAAGTTGAAGTTATTGAGAATGATAATAATGAAATATAACCAATTTATATAAACAAAAAAATAGAATTTTGAAACTCTATGCAAGAAAAAATATGCCATATATAAGGATGTATATTTATTGAAAAGGCAACTGAAAAAAATACATTCTTGTATATAAACTATGGCATAGCACACACTATCACAGGTCCACCCATATTCCCTCAGAACCATTTACCATTTTCATGTACCTGCCATGATGTATTTGCTGTCCCAGCAACCAGCACCTGCATCTCCTTGTCAGAAGACCGCCTCTAGGCTGCCAAAACCTACTTTGACTACACGGACAGAAAGCTGCCCACTGACAGTTGGAAGTATTTCCATCTGGAATTTACAGCTTCCACAGTGGCTGTTAACCAATGACTGACTGGTGCTGGGGTATAAGTACTAGTGCCCCTTGTCTCCTATGTCATGGCCCATACTTTCCTCAGGGTTGCTATGCAAGACTGAGGCAAAGTTATCTACCATTCAAAGGATTTAACTTGATATTGCACCTAGTCTTCATATGCTGCTAGCTTGGCTTTAGGAATCCCAGAAGAGAAAGAGGCTCAGTTTTAAATGGTGTACATGTTCCAGAATTGCCTTGAAAGAATGTTGAGGAAGGAAAGCAACAGGCTAAGAGAAGTGGATGTGTGAGAGAAAAACTATTATATACAAGCTGTGAAGCTCTTGCTGGCCAACTGGAAGAAGTGTAAGCTGGCCCTGTTCTGCCACAGGATTGGATTCCAGAATATCTTTGTTTTAAATTCATTTTAAAGGTATACTTTCGCTGATTAAAAAAATTATGCTTTGGCAGTTTTTTTAGCCATTTCAAGACGTCATTCTTTGTGTTCTAGTTTCTATGCTTCCTGTTTACTGGTCTCTCATTGCATACATCAGGAATTTTTATGATGCTACATATAGGCTTATGTTATTTCTTCTCTCCCTTTTTGTTCTTCATGCTTCATCTGCATAGTTTTGATTATTAGTCTATCATCAAGTTTATAAAAATCTGTCTTTTTGGTACATAATTGGCATTAATCCTGTAAATTAAGGACTTAAATTTTATTTACTTATTTATTTATTTATTTATTTTTTGTGAGGAAGGTCGGCCCTGAGCTAACATCTGCCAATCCTCCTCTTGTTGCTGAGGAAGACTGGCCCTGGGCTAACATCCATGCCCTTCTTCCTCGACTTTATATGGGACGCTGCCACAGCAAGGCTTGACAAGCAGTGAGTCGGTGTATGCCCGAGATCTGAACCAGCAAACCCCAGGCCTCTGCAGCGGAGCACGCACACTTAACTGCTTGTACCACCAGGCTGGCCCCTTAAACTTTATTTTTTAGGTCTAAATATACACAATTATTTTCATTGATTCCTGTTCTCTGATAAACTCTTATTTTTATCATCTGTTGAATTTCTTCTGTTATTGATTTCCAGTTTCATTTCATTGTGATTGTGAAAAGATACTTTATATGATTTCAATCTTTTAACATTTATTATAACTCATTTTATGCATAACATAGTCTCTATTCTGGAAATTGTTCCATGTGGACTTGAAAAGAATGTGTGTTCTGTTTTGGGTGGAGTGTTCTGTATATGTATATTAGGTCTGATTGGCTCTTAGTATTCAAGACCTCTATTTCCTTCTGTCTCATTGTTCTATTCATTATAGAAAGTGATATATAAGTCTCCAGCTATTATTGTAGAACTATTTGTCCCTTCAATTCTGTCAATTTTTGCTTCGTATATTTTGGGGCTCTAAGTCGCATATATGGTTATAATTGTCATATTTTTTATTGGATTGAAATTTTTATCGGTATATTATGTCCTTCTTTGTCTCCTTTAATAGTTTTTACTTAAAATCTATTTTGTTGATAATAATAAAGCTACTTAGGTATCTTTTGTTTACTATGTTTAAGGAATATCTTTTTCCACCCTGTTAACCTCTTGCGTCTTTTTATCTTATGTGCGTCTCTTGTAAGACTCACATGATCATTGTTTTTTAACTACTCTGCCAATCTCTGCCTTTTAATTGGAGAGGTCAATCTGTTTACTTTTTAAAGAATTACTCATAAGGTAGGACCTAGTACTGCCATTTTGCTATTTGTTTTCTCAATTTCTCCATTATGCATTTCTTTTTTGTGGTAACTAGTTAATTTTTTGTAAGCACACCATTTGATTTTCTTCTTCTTTCCTTTTCTGTATATTTTTTAGTTGATTTCTTAGTGGATTCCTTGGGGATTACAATTAATATCTCACATATAACAACATATTTTGAATAATAACAACTTAATTTTAATAGTATGTAAACATTCTGCTGCTATACATCTTTAAACTTCCCTTTGCATTGTTATTGCCACACATTATATTTTTATACATAATGTGCCCATTAATGTAGATTTGCAATTATTCTTTCGGGCTTTTGGCTTATAAATCACATAAGTGAAAAAGAAGAGTTAACAAAAGAGGAGTTACAAACAGAAGTACAATAACATTGGCTTGTTAGAATTACTATATGACCCAGAAATTCCAAATTTTATGTCTGTCTATCTATCTATCTATCTATCTATATATCTATCTATCTATCTGTCATCTATTTCAAACAATTGAAGACAAAAATTAAACAGATCCTTGTAGTGAATGGTAACAAAGTATTCATCAACAGATGAATAGATGAACATAATGTAGCATATACATAACAATGGAATATTATTGAGCCATAAAAATGAATGAAGTTCTGATACATTCTACAACATAGATGAACCTTGAAAACATTATGATAAGTGAAATAAGCCTGAAACAAAAAGACATATATTGTATGGACTCCATTTATATGAAATATCCAGAATAGTCAAATTCATAGAGACAGAAAGTCCATTGGAAGTTACCATGGGCTGGTGGGAGGAAGACACTGGGAGTAAAAAAAGAAAAACTAATTTTTAATTTCATTTTTAAAGTTGTTTATTGCAGAAAGATTGTGCTGATACAAGTTAGTACCTTACAGCCAGAAAGGGAAAAGGAGGTCAATGAGGATTTAGAAATTTAGGAGAGATTATCTCATTATCTGTCCTATTTTCTTTTTGCTTTATTTTTTTTCTTATTTTTTCTTTTTCTTTCTTTCTTTTTATTTATTTTTTTATTGCAGTAACATTGGTTTATAACACTATATAAATTTCAGGTGTCGATCATTATATTTTGATTTCTGCATAGATTACATCATGTTCACCACCCAAAGACTAATTACAATCCATCACCACACACATGTGCCTAATCATCCCTTTTGCCCTCCTCCCTCCCCCCTTCCCCTCTGGTAACCACCAATCCAGTCTCTGTCTCTATGTGATTGTTTATTGTTGTTTTTATCTTCTACTTATGAGTGAGATCATACAGTATTTGACTTTCTCCCTCTGACTCATTTCACTTTGCATAATACCCTCAAGGTCCATCCATGTTGTCACAAATGGCTGGATTTCATAATTTCTTATAGCTGAGTAGTATTCCATCGTGTATATACCACATCCTCTTTATCCATTTGTCCCTTGATGGGCACCTAGGTTGCTTCCAAGTCTTGGCTATTGTGAATAATGCTGCGATGAACATAGGGGCGCATGTATCTTTATGCATTTGTATTTTCATGTTCCTTGGAAAAATACCCAGCAGTGGAATAGCTGGATCGTATGGTAGTTCTATTCTTAATTTTTTGAGGAATCTCCATATTATTTTCCATAGTGGCTGCACCAGTTTGCACTCCAACCAGCGAGTGTATGCGAGTTCCCTTCTCTCCACATCCTCTCCAACACTTGTTTCCTGTCTTGTTAATTACAGCCATTCTGATGGGCGTGAGGTGATATCTCATTGTAGTTTTGATTTGCATTTCCCTGATAGTTAATGATATTCAATATCTTTTCATGTGCCTGTTGGCCATCTGTGTATCTTTGGAGAAATATCTGTTCAGGCCTTTTGCCCATTTTTTAATTGGGCTGTTAGTTTTTTGGCTGTTGAGATGTATGACTTCTTTCTTTTTTTTTTTTTTATGAGGAAGATCAGCCCTGAGCTAACATCCGTGCTAATCCTCCTCTTCTTGCTGAGGAAGACCGTCTCTGAGCTAACATCTATTGCCAATCCTCCTCCTTTTCTTTTCCCCCTTTTTCTCCCCAAAGTCCCAGTAGATAGTTGTATGTCATAGTTGCACATCCTTCTAGTTGCTGTATGTGGGACGCGGCCTCAGCATGGCTGGAGAAGCGATGCGTCGGTGCGTGCCCTGGAGCCGAATCCGGGCCACCAGTAGCAGAGCACGTGCACTTAACCGCTAAGCCATGGGGCCGGCCCTATGAGTTCTTTATATATTTTAGATATTAACCCCTTATCAGGTATATGGTTTGCAAATATCTTCTCCCAATTGTCAGGTTGTCTTTTCATTTTGTTGATGGTTTCCTTTGCTGAGCAGAAGCTTTTTAGTTTGGTGTAGTCCCATTTGTTTATTTTTTCTGTTGTTTCCTTTGCCCAGTCAGACATGGTACTTGAAAATATGCTGTTAAGACTGATGTCGAAGAGCGTACTGCCTATGTTTTCTTGTAGAAGTTTCATGGTTTCAGGTCTTACATTCAAGTCTTTAATCCATTTTGAGTTCATTTTTGTGTGTGGTGTAAGATAATGGCCTAGTTTCATTCTTTTGCATGTGGCTGTCCAGTTTTCCCAATACTATTTATTGAAGAGACTTTCCTTTCTCCATCGTATGTTCTTGGCTCCTTTGTCGAAAATTAGCTGTCCATAGAAGTGTGGGTTTATTTCTGGGCTCTCTCTATTCTGTTCCATTGATCTGTGTGTGTTTTTTTTTGCTTTTAAGTTCAAGTGGTCTTAAGGGAAAAAAATTTCATTAAACTTTTAAACTTAAGACTAATATAAACATGAAATAGAATGGCTTGGAGTAAGATGACTAGTCCTTTAAGACACAGGCTTCTTGAAGACAAAGAGCTTATTTATTCATCATCATATCTCCTTAGGGTTGTAGTGTCTTGGGACTTTTACTGACCCTTAAAAAATATTAGTTAGATAGGTAGATGCGTGAATGTTATTCTTGAATGTCCATAATCTGATTTCAACTCGTTTGTTTTATGTTTAATAAAGTGTTATTGAGACACAACCATGCTTATTCATATACGTATAATCTAAGCCTGCTTTCATTCTATGATGGCAGTCTCGAGTAGCTGCAGCAGAAATCATATAGCCTGCAAAGCTTAAAATATTTACTATTTCTTTACAGAAAAAGTTTGCTGACTCCTGACTCCTGTCCTGTTTCACGACGTCTCTCCTCCACATGCTCACCCTCCATGGTTTTGTCACAGATTCATTTCTATTTTTCAAAAGTCTATCCACATTCCTCATGCCATGTTTGAATTAGTTGCATGCTTTTTTAATTGTAATTAACCTTTTCCTTCTTAAATTTTGCTTCTTATCACACCTTGGCTTTTTATTTTACTCTTTTTCCAGTCACTTACTATTCATCTTTTTCTTCCCCATTGCAAATTATTTAAGATCAGTAACAAGTTATGTTTATCTGGGAGATCACTTAGCACTTAGTCAACTAATTTGCCTACAACAGACACTCAATTCTGATACATAGAAAAATGAATGTGGAATGCTAAAACTAATTTGAGTTTTTGTCTGGGATTTGGTAAGTCTTTGGTAATAAATAGATTTTGCTAAAATAATACTTACTGTAATAACATTTTATATATAACATTTACTTGTAAGAAAATTTTTTCTATTAGAGAAACCAAGTATTACTAAAGATTTTTTTGAAAAGGAGTATATACATCTTTGTATTTTCATATAATGTATCTAATATCTTTTATTTACCTTTTTATAGGGAAAAACCACATCTCTCAGAATCCATTTCTTTGTAGAAGTTTTACTTTTTCTCTCAAATAGAATGAGTGTTTTAAAAGACTATCTAAATTTGTATACTGCCAAGTAAATTTTATCGTTTTTAGGTTGTGATCTTGAGGACTACTTCCTGTATAGGTGTGTTCCTTTAGGTACTAGTACTAATTTTTTATCACTAAAATGTAGATACTCAGGGATTTCAGGGTTGCACTTTCCTTCAGCCAGATGCTCATTCTAAAATTGTCTGCTAACACTGAATAAACTTATTGCTTTTTTCCTTTCTGTGTTTATACATATTAATGAAGTGGAGATTTTGAATTGGATATCCAAGCCATTAAATAAAAATATGTGTACAGAACTGAAATAATGAGGTTTTGAATTAAAATTATCTTGATTACTATAAAGGATTTATTTTACTTTCATGTGAAAAGGAAAAATCTTATGAAAATCTCAAAGTATGAAATCATTATCACACAAATGAACACGAATTATTTCTCCAAATTTTCACTCCCTGTGTAGATTTTTCTTGTTTTCCTCTGAATCTATTTTGTCTCATTACATTCCTTACTATCATTATTAAGAGAGAGTAACACTTTCTGTATTCACAGAAAATGTTATTTTTTCTTTCCAGTTATATTTGCAGATTTTTCTTTCACTTGAAATTTTTAGGTTGCCCAAAAATATAATCCATATGCTGTTTCAGCTTAGTGGCATTAGAAATCCATGTACTTGAAGTGGCTGTAAGTATGTAACTAAAATTAGGTTCAAATATTCACTGTATCTTTGGTAAGACATTTATAAGTAAAGTAGTTCTGTTTAGTTCTATGTAAAAATTCCAAATATGCTTTTAGGGTATATCTATTACTTTGGCGTGATGGAATATTCCTTTAGAACTGATGTCTATTGTTGAGATTAATAAAGTTCTCTGTGCTTTTAGTGTCGAAATTGCAGATCTTAAATGTTGAACCAAAATGGTGTATCTTTCAAAGACTGTGAAAAATGGAATCCCTTAAAATTATATGTGTCCGTAAAGCTCCATAAATCATTCTTTTTAAACAAATAATGCATTTCTAATTTTATTCACTTACAAAAGAGAATAACCCCAAATCATTAATAGGGTAATTACTATTTTTAATGAACTGAGTCCAAAATGTCTATAAAGCAATCCTTTTTCTAGTGAAATTTCAAGGTATGCTTAATTAATATTAACTGAATATATACTTTAGATATCATGTGCTGCTTCAGTAGTGGAACTGTACTCTTGAAAAGGCAAATTTATGCAGCCAGAGTAGCAGGTGGCAGAGGTAGCTACTGTCAAGCTCTAAATTAGTGATTTCTTGATATAAGAACAAATAAAAGACATCAAATGTTCAAACTTGAAATGAAAACATTGAGGAGAAATTGTAAAGGAAAAAAAGTTTCTTTTTCCCAGTTCATTATTGGCAACTGAGAAATCTCTTCCTCTTCCTACCAAAGGTAAACAGTTCATTCATCAAGTTCTTTAGTACTTGATTGTTTACATTTTTTACCTTATCCTTTGTTCTCTCTGATTTCACATCTATCAACCAATCAAAGCTACTGTATTGAACCTAGACAAGTGCCTAGTCTCATTACTTAAGAGGAATGTGCAGTGAATCATGATGAGACTTGACTTAAATGGTGGTTGGTGGAATGAGAAAAATAATATTAAGATTGCATAGGAATAGTAAGTGATGGCTAACAAGGCCAATTTATAACCCATGCACTCTGTCTTAAGGAGTATGGCAAATCAATCAATTCTTAACGAGTTCCTTCAGGTGGGAGGCACCAGGGTTTTGGGAACAGGTAATGTATACCTTTGCCCTGGGCTGGGAAGTAAATTCATGGTAGTCCTTCAGCAAGAGGATGGAGGGTCTATAGTGTAGAAGCTAGCCTCTAGTGAAATGATATAAAAGGAATAAATCAGAGTGGAAGGGTTCCAGGTCACTGGATTGGTGTTCACTGCAGTGCTCAAGCTCCAATGAAATTAACATGCTAGAAAAGGGAAAATTAGGCCAATTGACAGTTAAAATCAACAAACTCAACATGAGAAATATATGCATGCTTGGTTAGAACACAGATGGAATGTATTGCCTCTGGTAAACAATAGGGTAGATTTATAAATCAATACAAAGACAGATCCTAATATACTTTCTGAAAAGGACTGAGCGGTAGAGCTGTTGTGCTGTCAAATATGATAGCCACTAGTCACATGGAGCTGTTTATATTAAGTTTAAGTTAATTAAGTTAAAATCCAGTTCCTCAGCTGCACTCAAGTTCTCAAGTAACCTCTTATGGCTTTGGCTACTGTAATTTTCAGTGTGCATATAAACATTTCCATCACTAAAGAAAGTTTTATTGGTACTGTTTTGGGTGAAACACGTTAGTGACTCACTTTTAGTCTGCAGCAATTTTCATGATTAAAAAATAACTCATGCTAATAGAAACTTTAACATATTGAGGGCCAAAAAACAAATACAAATGAAGCAATGAAAGAAAGTTATGAAAAACTACACATATAGTTGTCCATGTTTCCAGGAAAAGCTGCTAGAGTATAAGCAAGATTTTTCTTTAAACCCACTTTAGCAGAACAGAATATAAAAAACAAGAAACTTCTATGTTGAAACCATACATTTTAAAAATATCTTAGAATTGGAAGCAAACAAGACAGAATGCTAAGAGTTGATATATCCAAACCAGAAATAAACTGCAATGCTGTTTAGAACTTCATAACTTGAAGTTTCACTTTTTTTTTAGGATAGAGAAACTTACAGCAGACCACTGTTCCTTTGGCAACAACTGGAAAATAACTGACAAACTAAAACATTACATATATATTTTAAACACAAAATCTGTATATAAAAAGATGTGTGAAGGGGGTCAGCCCCATGGTGTGGTGGTTGTGTTTGGTGTGCTCCCTTTCAGTGGTCTGGGTTCGCGGTTTGGATCCTGGAGGTGGACCTACACCACTTGTCAGCCATGCTGTGGTGGTGACCCACATACAAAATGGAGGAAGATTGGCACAGATGTTAGCTCAGGGCTAGTCTTTCTCAAGCAAAAAAAGAGGAAGATTGGCAACAGATGTTCATTCAGGGTGAATCTTCCTCAGAAAAAAAAAAAAAAACTGATGTGTGAAGGAAATAAATTCCAGTTAAGAATGAGCCCTTCCAAGAATCAGTGAGTACTGATTGATGATCACTGGATGCATTTGCTGGCTCATAGGATAGGTGACTAGAGGACTGGATCTGCCATAGAAAAGGAGACTCTACTGGGATAAAGAGAAAACAGCAGAGGTTTTAAAACCATTTGGGCTGGCACGATGGATTGGAATTTTGTATGTCCAAAAGGGAGCTATTTTATCTTCCTGCCTAGACTTCCCATCTGACTTTTGCTGAATATAGTGGTGGTAGTATGGGAGACTGGGGATCACTTTTTCCATGTAAGGTAACGTATTAGTGAGTTTCAGAGATTAGGGTGTAGACATCTTTGGGGGCCCTTATTCTGCCCCCAATACTATAATACCATAGTATTATTTATTTTATAACGTATATTATAAGTAAGATTTGTTTGAGGTAAGTTTTATTTGTTTTGCTAGGTTTTAGTATCACCATCACAAGTGCTTTTAAATATGATTTGGAGATAGTCTTTTCCCTTTACTCCGGAAGAGTTCGAATAACTGACATAGCATATAGCTTATCCTTTCTTTGAATATTGGGAATATATTTCTTATGAAACCATGTGTGTGTATCTCTTTGATAAGGTCTCGTTCATAAAATCTATAATCATTTTTTTTCTAAGTATTAGATAGTGTGTGCTTTTACCTTATCTTGAGAAGGTGTGGCTTGGGCAGATTAATAACGGCCACAATTGTTTGTAGAGTCTACTATGTGGAGTCTAACTCCCTACCCATATTGACTCCAGGCGTGGCCGTGTAACAACAGTAGACTTAATAAGCACTTATATATTGGGACTTGCCACTTGGAACCCTTTGGAATAGAAGCTTGGGCTGTACTATGGAACAGTGAGGAGCCACAGGGAAAGAGAGTCCACAGCCTTCCCGTCTTCTCAGGCAGGCTCCAGATGTCCAAGTGAAGCCATTATAATCCTCCGCCCTGATGAAGCCATCAGGTGACTGTAACCATATGGGTGACCCAAGGCAAGGCTAGTAAAGCACAGTTAAGCTGTGCCCTGTCCAGAATTTCTAACCCTACTAAATCATGAGAAATAATAAATGTTTTTGTTCTAAACACTGTATTTTGGGGTGGTTTGGTGCACAGCAATAAATAACTGAAACAGAAATTTGTACTGAGAAGGAGGTGAGACTGTAATAACAAAATGCCCACATCTGTGATATCAACATTAGGACCAGGTAGTGGAGAGAGAATGGTAGGGCTATTGAATGAAGAGTCTATTATTTGAAACCAAAAGAACAGTGGAGTAATTGTTATTGGAGTCTGGAGAAAGTGCAACCCATGTTATGTAGTTGTGGAATAGTTAGTAAAAATTGTTGCCTTCAGTAATCTAGAACATCAAAAATTTATCTAGTGAACACATGGATTTTGCTAATGAGATTTCCAGGCAGAATTTTCCAAGCGCCCAACTGGTTTCAGGGAACATTCCTTGCCACAAGAGTAGGGAAACTGAGGAGAAGTGCTTGGTCAAATTTCAGAAAAATTATACACCTGTCACTGCTATGTAGTTCCAGTTGTGCACTTTCCGAATAGGAATGTTTATTGTCGTTACCTTGTCCCTAAATAAACATTGTATGCTGGGTGTGTGTTGAGTGGGAGTGGAGCAGCTGACTTGCCTTTTTTTTTTTTTTTTTTTTTTCTTTTTTCTATTTATTTATTTTTTTAACGTGTATTACTTTTATTTTATTTTATTTTTTTTTAATTTTTTATTTATTGCAGTAACAATGGTTTATAACACTGTATAAATTTCAGATGTACATCATTATACTTCTATTTCTGCATAGATTACATCATGTTCACCACCCAAATACTAATTACAACCCATCACCACACACATGTGCCGAATTATCCCTTTCGCCCTCCTCCCTCCCCCCTGCCCCTCTGGTAACCACCAATCCAATCTCTGTCCCTATGTGTTTGTTTATTGTTGTTGTTATCTAGATTGCAGGTCTCTGCTTGATTAATTTCACCCAAGGGATTGCACCCAAGGAACTACACGGAGAGGCCCCATCCACACATGGATATAGTTTAGGTGATGAGATCCTGAACTTCAAAACTAAGCCTGGTTTAGCGGTTAAGTGCGTGCGCTCCACTACTGGCGGCCCGGGTTCAGATCCCTTGCGCGCACCGACGCACTGCTTCTCTGGCCATGCTGAGGCCGCGTCCCACATACAGCAAATAGAAGGATGTGCAGCTATGACGTACAACTATCTACTGGGGCTTTGGGGAAAAAAAAAAGGAGGAGGATTGGCAACAGATGTTAGCTCAGAGCCTGTCTTCCTCAGCAAAAAGAGGAGGATTAGCATGGATGTTAGCTCAGGGCTGATCTTCCTCACAAAAAAAAAAACAAAAAAATCTAAGCCTGATATTGTAATGGGATGAGACTGCTGATAGTCTTGTGAAGGGATGAGTGTGTTTTTCATGTAGGGAGAATGTAAATAGTCATGGCCAGAGGGTGGGCTGTCAGTAGATTAAAAATGGTCTGGAGGGGCTGGCCCGGTGGCACTGTGGTTAAGTGCGCGTGCTCCGCTGTGGTGGCCTGGGGTTTGCAAGTTCGGATCCTGGGCGCACACCAACGCACCGCTTGTCAAGCCATACTGTGATAGCGTCCCATATAAAGTAGAGGAAAATGAGGATGGATGTTAGCCCAGGGCCAATTTTCCTTGGCAAAAAGAGGAGGATTGGCATTGGACGTTAGCTCAGGGCTGATCTCCACAAAAAAAGTGGTCAGGGGGTTCTATGCCATTTCTTCCTTTAAGAGGTAGAATCAAAGTCCACTTCCACATTGACACTGGGGTTGGCCATATGACTTGCTTTGATCCAAGAGATGCCAGAAAATGTAATACACGAGATGCTTGACAAACACTTGCATATCGGGCTAGCCATGTAAAGAAGCTTGGTTTGGCACATCGAATGATAAGAGGCCACAAGTAGAGAGGGATCCCAGCCTTTCAGTCATCTCCACCAAGGCCCCAGAAATAAGAGTGGGGTCAAATTATACTTTCCAGCCCCATTCCAACTTCCAGATGACTGAAGCTGCATTAGTGTATCCAGGTGACACCATAAGATAAACAGCCCAGCTGTCCAGCCCAAAATTACTGAGTCAACAAATTTTGAGAAATCGCATAGAGTTGCTTTAAGCCACTAAGTTCTGAGGTGAGTTCTTATGTAGCAAAAGATAACAGAGTTACTCATTCATATTTACAAATGAGTCGTCCATTTAGAACTGATTTTCAAATTTGTTAGTATGGAATTACAAATAGTAATTATTTCTAATTTTTAGGTCTTCTAGTTGTGATTGTATTCCCTACCAACTTCCTAACATTGTGAACTTATATTTTATCATTTAAAAATTTGTTACATTATTAATTTATCTTATTATTGTGTCATAATTTCTGTTCTTGCTCTATTTATAATACATTATTATTTTATTTGGCATGGCTTGATGAGTGGTGCATCAGTCCGTGCCCAGGATTCAAACCTGTGAACCCCAGGCCGCTGAAGTGGAGCACACGAACTTAACCACTATGCCACCGGGCTGGCCCATAAAACTTTTAACATCCATACATACTTCTCTGTACACTGTTTCAGCCGCCTACTATAGGTTATTTTTCCTCTTAGTGATATAATTATTATTAGATTTTCTTTGATCCCATAATTACTTGGAAAAGTGTTTTTTGTTTTTTTTTGTAAGGAAGATCAGCCTTGAGCTAACATCTGCTAATCCCCCCCTTTTTGCTGAGGAAGACCGGCCCTGGGCTAACATCCATGCCTGTCTTCCCCCACTATGGGATGCCGCCACAGCATGGCTTGACAGGTGGTGTGTCGGTGTGCCCCCGGGGTCCGAACCTGCGAACCTCGGGCCGCTGCAGCAGAGTGCACACACTTAACCGCTCCACCACTGGACCGGCCCCGGGAAAGTGTTTTTTAAAAATGTTAAACATTTGGATATCTTTTGTTTGTTTGCACATTTCTACTTCTCTCTCCTAGGACCATATACCCAACTGCTTTTATATTTGTTTACATTCTCAAATTTAACATGTCTCAAATTGAACTCTTGATTTTAAGACTTTCAAATCATAGAGTGGACATTATCCACCATCTTGGCCAGAATTCTGTGCTTATAATAGCTTTACCCATCTGAAAGTGAGTATGAAATTAAAATGTTCAGAAGAAAGTTTGGTGTTCTCCAGTCATGAAATAAAGTGAAAATCATGGTGTAACTATATTAAAGTAGACGTTTAAACAGAAGGTGAATAATCTATTCATTTATTCCACAAATATTTATTATCTCCCTATTCTGCACCAGCTGTGGTGCTAGTTATAAAGAGATGGCAAGATTTGGTTCCAATCTCCTGCCATCTAAAGGATCACTGTCTAGTGGGGAAGACACACACCAACACTGACACTGATACCATGAAGCGCAAGCAGTAAGAGAGACTTATAAGGAATGCTATTAAGGCAAAAAGCAGGGGCATCTAACCGGGGTGTGAGATAGCAATAGCAGGAAACATAAATCCTATTTTCACTTAATAAATGCACCCTCTGTTTTCCTTTAGACATAAATTATTTAACACACAATTTTTTTTAAATGATAAACGATAGCTTAGTGGTTAAAAATATAGCTATAAGGGCAAGCTGCTTTGGTTTAAATCTCAACTTCACTAATTAACTAGCTCTGTGAGCATGGACAGGTTAATTAACTTCTTTATATTTTGGCTTCTGTATCAGTAACATGGTGATAATAATAGAACCTTATAAGGTTATTAGGATAGAACCTGGAAAATAGTAAGTTCTATTTAAGAGATCAGTGTTGTTCTTAAATAAGTAGCTCAAATATTTGGATCAAGGAAAAGAATAAAAAGTGGAAGGAGTAGAGCTTGAGTTTAAAATTATATTACTGAATTCAGAATTCCTCTAAGTAGTCTTCTCTTGTCATAGTATACTTCTAATCTCCTCATAACTAGCCTTATATGTTTGGCATGGTGTCTAGATAGATGGGTAGAAGTACATTTGTGCAAAAAGAGGCAAGGAAGGACACAGCATTATTATATCACTTTCTTAAAATTCTAGAGGAATTTTACTAGTTAACCATAAATTATTTTCTTTTAGTTAACTGGCGTTATTTTAGGATTTCTCTTTACTTCTGTACCAGTCAATAACATAGTCAATTTCAGTTACTCATACAGGATGATTTATAATATACTGATGTCCATATGGCTCACTTCAAATTTCAATAATGATTTCATTTTAAGTTTTATATTTTCCAACAATCTAGGGCAGCAGATTAACACTTCTCTGACACAAATTTTCTGAAATTCTTCTAAGCTGACATGCCTCCTTTTGTCCAGTTGTCTGATTAGATAGCACATGACTCTGTAGTTGGTGAGCTGGGCTAATTAGCGCATTGTCCTGAGTCAAAGCTGACTGCCCACGTGGGGGCTCTTGGCTCTGCTCTGATTCACATCCGCAGGCTGCAATCTGCCCCACTAGGAGTCTGACAAATGGAATATTACTGGTCGAAAGAGGTCCCTGGCAAGGTAGTGCAAGCGCATTAGTAAAAATCTGTCACCATTACTGAGGGGAAATAATCACCACCAATTGCTGCTGGTGGATGAGCAGTGTCGTCTTTATTTATGAAAGGCAGCACATTCAGCCCACATCCAACAATTCAGGTTCTTCGTGACCTCCAGTTCTTGCTCTGGTATCAGAAATGGCTGGTTTCGTTTCAAGTCACTGACTCGAGTGTAATACACTTGATGTCCTCAGTTTTCTGAAAGAGAGAGTGAGAATATTAGACTAAACAGTCCTCTAGTCAATTCTCAGCCTGGAAGGAGTGGGAGATATTGGATCTACGAAGGAGAAAGGCACTTCCCTTCGTACGTTCATCTTTTAGTGAATACGAGATCTTGTGAAGGCTGTTAAACCAACTTTCAACTGCCTCAGGCCTCTGAAATATTCCTCCTGAGGAACAGACGTGCAACTATCCTGTGTTGGGATATTTGGAAATCTCTACATTCTTCCCAGATTATTTTTTCATACACACTCACACACCATAGAATAAATGTAATTGTTATGAGAAATAGACATGATAGAAACTGTCTTCATTTGGCCATATGGGGACTATGGAGACTAAGAAAATCTCTTTGTATTTGTAAAACTTTTTTTAATCTGAAAATTAGAGTCTCATATTAAGGAAACAATTTACAGACATAATCTACAGCAGCTTAAGTTTCACTAATACAATCTATTTAAAAAGGAAGTTGCATTATAAAATTTTGTTGAAATTTATTTTTTTCTCAGTTAACAACGGCGTGTTTCAATGTCATGGCTCTCAATATTAGTGCCCCACCTGAGAGACAGCAACAATGAACATTTCCTAAGCAGGCTCGTGAATGTATCTTTAACATACTCGTTGAAGAGTGGTAATTGCACCGTTATTTAGAACTGCTATTTATATTGGCATTCTTTAGAAATGGATACTATAGCCTGCCCCGTGGCTTAGTGGTTAAGTGCGCGCGCTCCGCTGCTGGCGGCCTGGGTTCGGATCCGGGGCGCGCACCCACGCACTGCTTCTCCGGCCATGCTGAGGACGCATCCCACATACAGCAACTAGAAGGATGTGCAGCTATGACATACAATTATCTACTGGGGCTTTGGGGGGGAAAAATAAATAAATAAATAAATTGTTAGAAATGGATACTACCTTTGCTTTAAGATGAGTGCTTCCCGTGACCCTATTAGAAATATTTTCAGTGCACAAACAAAACAAAGGCAAAAAGCAACTCTCATTTATGGTGATATCAACAGGTGGATTGTCTGATAGCTTGATCTTCAAGGATTAACTATGATGCCAGAATGTTCACCTAAAGGAAGTCCTTGCTTTACACTGTGGCCAGGGCTGTGAATAGAGCGTTCAGCTAAATTAAATCAGCACCGAAAACACAGTGGATCTGGTATTGAGTAATTGGCTTCAACAGTCATAACTGGTGAATTGCCAAACGTTATCCAGCTAGTTAAAAAGTTATGCTGCTTTTTAAATAACTGAGTCATGTTTGGCAATTCCTTTAACTCTTTGAGACTTAGTTTCTACATCTGTTAAAGTGTTGTGTGTGTGTGTGTGTATTGTGTTTCGACAAGGCTGTATGAAATAGTTAAGAGGATGAACTGTGGAGTCAGATATCCAAGTTAAGACCCAGATTTGCTGTCCTTTAGCTGTGGACCTTTGGTAAGTGATCATCTTTCTGTATCTCGGTTTGTTCACTTGTAAAGTAGAAGTAATGGTAGTACTTATTATTATTTAAGATTGCCATATACCTATACATATGTGTGTATATGTATGTGTATATATATGTGTTGACACACATAGTGATTAGAACTATATCAGGCACATAATAAACTATACAAGTATTAACTATTATTATTCTGTAAGTAATAATTTGAATACTTCTAGATTAGAAATTGATATGTTTCAACATAAAGATCAAAGTCTTAAGAAAAAATCCCCTATTGTTTACTTTTGTTTTCACTGAATGTGACACAATGCTTGGCACATAGTCATTATTCAATAATATTTGTGAATCAATTAAATCTTATACTCTTACTTTCAATGTGGCTATGAATATATAGAATTGGAATTCTCTCATTTCATTATGGTGTATGCTAATGTTAATAATGGTAAATAACAGTCAACATTTGTTGACAACCAACTCTGAGCCAGGTACTGCTTTATATTCATCATCTTCCTGCTTTATTTTTGTCATCTCCATCACATTCCATAACTCTACAACATGGGTGATATTAACTCTGTTTTACAGATAAAGAGACTGAGATTTAACTAGTAGAGCTAATATTCTCTCTTCCTTTTTTAGAATAGTGAGGACATGAAGTTTATATAACATATGCATATATCATTATTCTTTATCAGTCCTTAAATATAGGCATGAAGGAAAATAGTATGGTATTTTATTTATGAATAATTATATTTGAGAAAATAAATATATACTGGGAGATAGCTTCAATAACAGATTAACAAATAATCAGATATTCTCTTAGTTGATAAGATAAATAATAAAGATAAGTAAAAAAGGATCCACAGTGACCTGAATATGGCTCCCTTTCTTTTCACCACTTATTACAAACTATCAGCCTCTTTAGAGCAAAACAGCTGTTGAGACCTTCTTACAACTGGGGACCAGTGAGAATTTGGGTTCTCTTCTTTAGGTTACATTGTTTCCTCATAAGTGGTGTTGGAAACCCAAGTGAAAGGAACAGAAGTCCTCTGCAGGCGTCTATTGAAACTAAGAGAGAAAGTTGACATTGACCCTACATGTCTGGTCTTTCTGGCTACTCTGTTCCCAAGAAAAGGCTCATGTAGCTGGAAGGGAGATGAATGGGTAGGCTGATTTATCTCTTCCCCTGAACTTGAGAGAGAATGATGGGAAGGTGCAAGTCATGGGGGCTTCATTCCTGTGTTTTGGCAGAACCAGTGACCTGCCTCTGGATTGCAACAGTAGGGCCTGCTTCCCCATCTATTCTCAGCAGGACTCCAAGGTAGTATAGGGACTCGGTAAAACAACACTGTTCTAATACAGAATTTCTCCCTTTGCTGCAGGCCTAGGGACTTTACAACTGTACAAATAGGGCTTTCAAAAATCATAGAGACTTTCCACAAGGTAAGACCTACCACATGGCATGAAAAGATCTTGATATTATGATTGTTCCTGCCCCCCATTCTGGCCTCCCACAGTGCAACACAAGTCCCTTTATTCCAGCCGTACCAAACTACTTGTATTTCCCCAAAGGCCATGTGCTGACATGTGTCTATAATTTTGCATGAGAGATTCATCTGATGAATCCAACTTCACTCTTAACCTCCTGTCTTCTTCTAATACTAAGATCAAAAGGCATCTTCTCCCAGCTTTCCTGACCACAAAGATGTCTCAGTATTTGATGTATATCAGCAGCATGAACTATCTAATTGCTGATATGTTTAGCTCTTAACCTGGAATATTTTCAGCCCCTAAATTTTCTTTTATATATATTTATTTTATATTTATTTTAACATAAAGCACAGAATTGGTACTCAGTAATAAAAAGTCTGAAGCCAGAATGTATATTATAAAATCCTAGCTCTGATAATTACTAACTGTGTAACTTTAGCAAGTCCCTTTAAGCACTCTTAGTCTCATGTCCATGTATGTAAAGTTGACATGATGATAGTATGAGTTCAGATATGTAAAGGACTTAGAATAGTGTCTGGCACATTGTACACACTATATAAAATTTACCATTATTATTACTATTACAAAACAGCTGTTTCTATTAGGATGAAAACCAAGTATATATGCAGAAATGTGGGACCATTGTAGTTGGAAGGAAGACCTTGAGACTGGGTAAAATTTCATATTTCCCTATAAGAAGTATAGTCAGTATACAGCACTTTATGACTATAAACTGCAAATATAAATCAAATAAAAAATTTTAGGTTAATTGATGACAACCAGATTCATAATGAACTATTAAATATAATTTTCTGTCAAAAAATTACGTCCATTTTCACTACCACTGACAGAAAAAATACGTAGTATATTAGGCTGAATTGTCCACTAGTGTGACTTAGCATAACATTTCCTCTGTATTGTGTCATGACTTTGGTGTTGCTGCTATGACACTTTGGATATAGATCGTTTCAAGAACATCCAGAGAGTAGAATGTCACCTAATGAATCATTAATACTGCTGTAGCAGCATGATTTTCCATTATACTTTCTTCCTGAATGGTAACCTGACTTGACCTTAATGACTTCTGGGAACTAATAGAATCATAGCTCATCTGGCTGTACATATGATAATAGGGACAGATGTATAGAGACCATTCCTTCCATTTCATCAGTGATGGAATGGATCCATTTGGTGATAGCCATTAAGATGAGTAGATATATGCTATATCCAATCACTCATGGGCCTCTACACAACTTCTTTCCTCAATTATCTCTGTATGAAATAGGTAGTTCCTTTACAACAGAAAACTCAAGGTAGTTTTTCACGTTACCCAGTATAAAGAAACTTTCAAAAATATGCTATGAGGAGGCAAACATAAGTTAAGTACTTTCTAAAAAATATTTTTAAAAATCACAGACTATTCTAGGTTGAGTTTCCCAGGTAACAGACCCTAAGATGTGCTTGTAGGAAGTTTATTGGGGTGTGTTATCTGCACAAAATCTGTAAGGGGACAGAGGCAGCAGAATGGGTAGAAAAAGAAGCCAACTGTAATGCAGTTGTGCAAGGGCCTTAGCTGATCTAAGGATACTATAACTGTCCTGAGTGTTCTCAAACTGGCACGGCTTTTCAAAGTTATCCCAAATTGAAGGAAGTGAACCAGGATTCATACCCTTGTATCCACTAGTCATTGAGGACAAAGTGCCCATGGAGGGAACATAAAATTTAATGAGGTCACTGGGAATCAGAATGGATCCATCAGCAGCCAACATTTCTGGCATCTGAAGGAATAAGAGATATGAATGGCATACCACAATATCTACACGTACAAAAGATCAGCCATAATATATATAACACACTAAATCTTCTGAGTTCAATTGTGATGTCTTCCTTAGTGTTCCAAATAATACCAAAAGAAATGTGTTTATGTTGGGGGGGAGGGAGCAGGGGAGGAGGGAGGGCGAGAACCAAAGCATGGACATTTGCAATGTGAAGTTCTTATTTAATTACACAGAGAATATGAAAGAATAAGAAAAGAAATATCCAGGCTTTATTTAAATAATCAATTGAATATTTGCTTTAGCTTTGGGTACCAAGACCCTCTGAAAACAATATTGTATTCTCAAAAGTAATAAAAGATTATGAGTGGTTGCAAATTATTTATAGCTTTGTGAAGAATGTTAAAATGCTCTTAAACAGAAAAAACATCCTTCACACACAGAAAGTATGATAGCAATTCATTCAGCTAAAAGTTAAGTATAAGAGTGACTGTAATAATTTGCTAATGTGATTTTTACAAACATCAATATTACTATAATTCATTTTCGTAATTTGATAGAACACCCATTTCATTGGTTTTGTGGTATTAGAAGGTATTAGCAAAGTTAAAATTGCTGTTTTGTCAATTATGTTTTTTAATTAGTGAGGAATCTGACCCCTTGAAGGCAATTTATTTTTTTAATTTAAATTAAAAAAAAATTTTTTTTTTTACATCATTATACTTCTATTTCTGCATAGATTACATCATGTTCACCACCCAAATACTGATTACAACCCATCACCACACACATGTGCCGAATTATCCCTTTCGCCCTCCTCCCTCCCCCCTTCCCCTCTGGTAACCACCAATCCAATCTCTGTCTCTATGTGTTTGTTTATTGTTGTTATTATCTACTACTTAATGAAGGAAATCATAAGGTATTTGACATTCTCCCTTTGACTTATTTCACTTTACATAATACCCTCAATGTCCATCCATGTTGTCACAAATGCCTGGATTTCATCGTTTCTTATGGCTGAGTAGTATTCCATTGTGTATATATACCACATCTTCTTTATCCATTCATCCCTTGATGGGCACTTAGGTTGCTTCCAAGTCTTGGCTATTGTGAATAACGCTGCAATGAACACAGGGGTACATATATCTTTACGCATTGGTATTTTCAAGTTGTTTGGATAAATACCCAGCAGTGGAATAGCTGGATCATATGGTAGTTCTATCCTTGATTTTTTGAGGAATCTCCATACTGTTTTCCATAGTGGCTACACCAGTTTGCACTCCCACCAGCAGTGTATGAGAGTTCCCTTCTCTCCACATCCTCTCCAACACATGTTGTTTCCTGTCTTGTTAATTATAGCCATTCTGACGGGCGTGAGGTGATATCTCATTGTAGTTTTGATTTGCATTTCCCTGATAGTTAATGATGTTAAACATCTTTTAATGTGCCTGTTGGCCATCTGTATATCTTCCTTGGAGAAATGTCTGTTCAGGTCTTTTGCCCATTTTTTAATTGGGTTGGTAGTTTTTTTGTTGTTGAGATGCATGAGTTCTTTATATATTTTGGAGATTAAGCCCTTATCAGACGTATGGTTTGCAAATATGTTAGGTTGTCTTTTCGTTTTGTTGATGGTTTCCTTTGCTGTGCAGAAGCTTTTTAGTTTGATGTAGTCCCATTTGTTTATTTTTTCTATTGTTTCTCTTGCCCAGTCAGACATGGTGCTTGAAAATATGTTGCTATATTTTAATAAGGATAACTGCTATAAAAATTTAAGCAAGCTAATTGAGCACATCGAGTAAAGTATACCAAATAAATAAAAATAATAAAATAAAATTTGCCTATTGATTATAGCAGTCAAGCTTTCCAAAACTCAGTTTTATATCATACTGCCTAAATTATATTTGACTATTTAATTAAGCTGAAAAACGTGAAGGAAAAGAGAAGGAAATCTAGTAGTTTTATTAGAATTCAAAATCACTGCCCTATTTCTAAGGCTGGTTGAGAGGGATCGGAGAGAGGATCTTTTACCTGATAGAATTAAAAAAAAAACCCAGAAACACTTATAATAAGAATATGGGATGAAAAGAATAAGTCTACTTCAGCCTGACACAGAAGAACAGCTTTCAAAACTGTGTTCTTCATATACATTCTTAGTTGATATACAATCATATGTTTATGTGTACATGTATATATGATTTGTACATCAAGATAATCATATTAACAGTATTGTTCTGTAACACACTTTTGTTTTTAATTGATGTTTTAATAGTTTATAACATTGTGAAATTTTTGGTTGTACATTTTTGTTTGTCCATCACCATATACATGTCTCCCTTCACCCCTTGTGCCCACCCCCTACCCCCATTGCCCCTGGTAACCACAATACAGTTTTCTCTGTCTATGTTTTGGTTATATTTCACATATGAGTGAGATCATATGGTGTTTGTCTTTCTCTTTCTGGCTTATTTCACTTAACATAATACCCTCCAGGTCCATCCATGTTGTTTCAAATGGGACGATTTTGTCTTTTTTTTATGGCTGAGTAGTATTCCATTGTATATATATATACCACATCTTCTTGATCCAATCATCAGTCGAGGGACACTTGTGTTGTTTCCACTTCTTGGCAATAGTGAATAATGCTGCAATGAATATAGGGGTGCGTAAGCCTCTTTGGATTGTTGATTTCGGATTCACTGGATAGATTCTCAGTAGTGGGATAGCTGGATCATAGGGCATCTCTATTTTCAATTCTTTGAGGAATCTCCATATAGTTTTCCATAGAGGCTACACCAGTTTGCATTCCCACCAGCTGTGTATGAGGGTTCCTGTTTCTCCACATCCTCTCCAACATTTGTTGTTTTTTGTCTTGGTGATTATAGCCATTCTAAGGGGCATGAGGTGACAACTTAGTGTTGTTTTGATTTGCATTTCCCTGATGATTAGTGATGTTGAACATCTTTTCATGTGCCTATTGGCCATCTGTATATCTTCTTTGGAGAAGAGTCTGTTCATTTCCTCTGCCCATTTTTTGATCGGGTTGTTTGTTTTTTTGTTGTTCAGTTGTGTGGGTTCTTTATATATCATGGAGATTAACCCCTTGTCAGATATATGTTTTGCAAATATTTTCTCCCAGCTGGTGAGTTGTCTGTTCATCTTGATTCTGGCTTCATTTGTCTTGTAGAAGCTCTTTAATCTGATAAAGTCCCACTTGCTTATTTTTTCTTTAGTTTCCCTAGTCTGAGTAGGCATGGCATCCGAAAAGATTCCTTTATGGCCAATGTCATATAGTGTGTTGCCTATATTTTCTTCTATGAGTTGTATAGTTTCAGGTCTCACGTTCAGGTCTTTGATCCATTTTGAGTTAATTTTTGTGAACGGCAATAGCAGATGGTCCACTTTCATTCTTTTGCATGTGGCTGTCCATTTTTTCCAACACCATTTATTGAAGAGACTTTTTCTCCATTGTATGTTCTTAGCTCCTTTGTCGAAGATTATCTGTCTGTATATGTGTGGTTTTATTTCTGGGCTTTCAATTCTGTTCCATTGATCTGTGTGTCTGTTTTTGTACCAGTACCATGCTGTTTTGATTACTATTGCTTTGTAGGATATTTTGAATTCTGGAATTGTGATGCCTCCAGCTTTGTTCTTTTTTCTTAGGATTGTTTTAGCTATTCGGGGTCTTTTGTTGCCCCATATGAATTTTAGTATTCTTTTTTCTATTTCCGTGAAGAATGTCATTGGGATTCTGATTGGGATTGCATTGAATCTGTAGATTGCTTTAGGTAGTATGGACATTTTAACTATGTTTATTCATCCAATCCATGTGCATGGGAATTCTTTCCATTTCTTTATGCCATAATCGATTTCTTTCAATAATTTCTTGTAGTTTTCACTGTATAGGTCTTTTACCACCTTGGTAAGATTTATTCCTAGATATTTTATTCTTTTTGATGCAATTGTAAATGGTATTATCTTTTTGAGCTCTCTTTCTGTTAGTTTGTTATTAGCATACAGAAATGCAACTGATTTTTGTAGATTGATTTTGTACCCTGCGACTTGGCTGTAGTTCGTGATTATTTCTAGTACTTTTCCAATGGATTCTTTAGGGTTTTCTATATATAAAATCATGTCGTCTGCAAATAGTGAGAGTTTCACTTCTTTGTTGCCTATGTGGATTCTTTTTATTCCTTTTTCTTGCCTAATTGCTCTGGCCAAAACCTCCAGTATATGTTGAATAAGAGTGGTGAGAGTGGGCAGCTTTGTCTTGTTCCTATTTTCAGAGGAATGGCTTTCAGCCTTTCCCTATTGAGTATGATGTTGGCTGTGGGTTTGTCATAGACAGCCTTTATTATGTTGAGGTACTTTCCTTCTATACCCATTTTGTTAAGAGTTTTTTTCATAAATGGATGTTGTATCTTGTCAAATGCCTTCTCTGAATCTATTGAGATGACCATGTGGTTTTTATTCTTTGTTTTGTTGATGTACTGTATCAGGTTGATTGATTTGTGGATGTGAAACCATCCCTGCCTCCCTGGTATAAATCCCACTTGATCATGGTGTATGGTCTTTTTAATATATTGCTGTATTTGGTTTGCCAATATTTTGTTGAGGATTATTGCATCTATGTTCATCAGCGATATTGGGCTGTAATTCTCATTCTTTGTATTGTCTTTGTCTGGCTTTGGTATCAGGGTGATGTTGGCCTCGTAGAATGAGTTAGGAAGTGTTCCATCTTCCTCTATTTTTTGGAATAGTTTGAGAAGGATGAGTATTAAATCTTCCTAGAATGTTTGGTAAAATTCACCAGAGAAGCCATCTGACCCTGGACTTGTATTTTTTGGGAGGTTTTTGATTACTATTTCAATCTCTTCACTTGTGATTGGCCTATTCAGATTCTCCATTTCTTCTTGGCTCAGTTTTGTGAGGATGTATGAGTCTAAGAATTTATCCGTTTCTTCTAGATTGTCCAATTTGTTGGCATATAATTTCTCATAGTATTCTCTTATAATCCTTTGTATTTCTGTGGTATCCATTGTAATTTCTCCACTTTCATTTCTAATTTTATTTATTTGAGCCTTCTGTCTTTTTTTCTTAGTAAGTCTGGCTAAGGGTTTCTCAATTTTGTTTATCTCCTCAAAGAACCAACTCTTTGTTTCATTAGTCCTTTCTACTGTCTTTTGGTCTCAATTTCATTTATTTCTGCTCTGATTTTTATTATTTATCTCATTCTGCTGACTTTGGGCTTTGTTTGTTCTTCTTTTTCTAGTTCTGTTAGGTATAATTTAATGTTACTTATTTGGGCTATTTCTTGTTTGTTAAGGTGGGCTTGTATCGCTATGAGTTTCCCACTCAGGACAGCTTTTTCTGCATCCCGTATGATTTGGGATGGCATATTTTCATTTTCATTTGTTTCCAGATAGTTTTTGATTTCTCCTTTAATTTCATCAATGATCCATTGGTTGTTCAGTAGCGTGTTGTTTAATCTCCACATCTTTGTCACTTTCCCAGTTTTTTTCTCATAGTTGATTTCCAGTTTCATAGCATTATTGTCTGAAAAGATGCTTGTTATGATTTCAGTCTTCTTAAATTTATTGAGGCTTGCTTTGTTTCCAAACATATGGTCTATCTTTGAGAATGTGCACTTGAGAAGAATGTGTAGTCAGCTGTTTTTGGATGGAGTGCTCTGTATATGTCTACTAGGTCCATGTCATCCACTGTTTCTTTATTGACTTTTTGTCTGGATGATCTATCCATTGGTGTAAGTGGGGTATTAAGATCCCCTACTATTATTGTGATATTGTTAATATTTCCTTTTAGGTTTGTTAATAGTTGCCTTATGGTACTTTGGTGCTCCTATGTTGGGTGCATATATATTTATAAGTGATATGTCTTCTTGGTGGAGTGTCCCTTTTATCATTATATATTGCCCTTCTTTGTCTCTCTTAACCTGTTTTATCTTGAAGTCTACTTTGTCTGATATGAGTATGGCAACACCTGCTTTCTTTTGTTTGCCATTAGCTTGGAGTATTGTCTTCCATCCTTTCACTCTGAGCCTGTGCCTGTCTTTAGAACTGAGATGTGTTTCCTGGAGGCAGCATATTGTTGGGTCTTGCTTTTTAATCCATCCTGCCACTCTGTATCTTTTGATTGGAGAGTTAAATCCAATTTACATTTAGGGTAATTATTGATATATCAGGGCTTAATGTTGCTGTTTTGTCACTTATTTTCTGGTTCTTTGGCATTTCCTTTATTTCTTGTCCCATGTGTTTCAGACTGCCAATTCAGCTCGGTTGTTTTGTCTTATGATTCTTCTAGTTTTCTCTTTGTTTATCGTATTTCATTTTGTTTTGATTATTTGTTTAGTGGTTACCTTGAGGTTTGTATAAAAAATCTTGTGTAGGAGATAGTCCATTATCTGATGGCCTCTTATTTCCTTATACTAAGACAATTCAATCTCTTTCCTCTTCCCATTCTAAGTCATTCTTGTTACAACTTATTCTATCTTGTGTTGTGAGTGTATGTTTACAGTGATGAGGTTATATTTATTTTTGGTGATTTCCTTCCTTTGATCTTTGATTTTGGCATTTTAGTGGTTCCTAACCTATTCCAGTAAAGATCTACTATTTTTCTGATTTTCTCTACCTATTTTTCTCCTTACTCCAAGCTTTGTATTCCCTTTCTCTTCTTTTGTTCAGGCCTGAGGGCCTTCTTGAGTGTTTCTTATAGCAGAGATCTCGTGGCCATGAACTCCCTTAGCTTTTGTTTATTTGGGAAAATTACTATTTCTCCATCATATTTGAAGGATATTTTTGCTGGATAGAGTATTCTTGGCTGAAAATTTTTGTCTTTCAGTATTTTGAATATATCATTCCAGTCTCTCCTAGCCTGTAAAGTTTCTGTTGAGAAATCCGCTGAGAGCCTGATGGGAGTTCCCTTGTACATTATTTTTTGTTTTTGTCTAGCTGCCCTTAATATTGTTTCTTTGTCATTGATTTTAGCCAGCCTTACCACTGTATGCCGTGGAGTGGACCTTTGCCTGTTGATGTATTTAGGCAACCTGTTGGCTTCACTTACTGGTATTTCCTGCTCTTTCCCCAGATTTGGGAAGTTCTCAGCTATTATTTCCTTGACTAGGCTCTCTGTTCCTCTTTCCCTCTCTTCTCCCTCTGGAATACCTATAATTCTTATGTTACATTTTCTAATAAGGTCGGATATTTCTCAGAGACTTTCTTCATTTCTTTTTAGTCTTAGTTCTCTCTCCTCTTCCATCTGGAGCATATCTGTATTCCTATCCTCTATAATGCTAATTCTTTCCTCCATATTGTCAGCTCTGTTCTTTAAAGATTCTAGATTCTCCTTTATCTCCTCCATTGTGTTCTTCATCTCCATCAGTACTGATTGGTTTTTCTTTAAGATTTCAATCTCTTTTGTGAAGAAACTCCTTATCTCATTGAATTGTTTGTGTTATCTTGTATTTAGCTGAGTTTTTTTATGGTAGCTATTTTGAAATCTCTGTCCTTTAGGTTATGGATTTCTGTGCCTTCAGGGTTGGTTTCTGGGTGCTTATCATTTTTCTTCTGGTCTGGTGATTTCATGTACCTTTGCATTGTGGTTTGTATATTCACTTTGTTTTTCCTCATCCTGGAAATATCTGGTTGCAGTTTCCACCTGCCGCCACCATGTGGAGGTTAAGGGCTGTGTAATCTGAGCCCCCTGCACTCTGCCCCAGCCCCTCCCTGCGATCAGCCAGGCCTCTCTGTCTGGTCTGGTCGGCTGAGCTGTAGTCTTGGGCATGTGGAGGGGGGCTCTCTCTTTTGCCCGCTGGGTCCCTGGAGTGGGGGCTTCTTGCTTGCCCCTGGTTATCTGATTTCCTGGGGTGCTCAGATGTTGACGGCACCCCTGCAGCAGTTCTAAGTCCTCTGTGGGGGAGTTTCCCACTGGCTGAGAGAGCCCAGAGAGCTACGGTTTCCCCGCAGAGGGCCACCCCTCCTCACTCCCTGGGAGCCGCGCAGACCGGATCACTGATCTGATGGGGAAGGAGAGGATTTCTCCTTACCTCTCCCCACTTCCTTTGGGGCCCCAGCATGTCCACTCTCAGATGTGCAGCAGTGTGGATCTTTCTGGTCTTCCTTTTTGCTGTGTAGCAGTCTGTTGTTGCTCTGTGCCTGACCCTTTTGTTGTATCTTATCGGGAGAAGAGTTTACAGGAAAGCTCACTCTGCCATGATGCTGACGTCACTCTGTAAAACACTTTTCAACTTAGTACATTAGACAGTTTCCCAGTCAGTAAGAGGGCAAAGACCTTTTCATTTGGTCTATATATGTGCCCTAATATATATATCCATTCTCAGTTATTAGTAATCTTTTATTTATTTGTAATTTTTTTCTATATTTGCTATTAATGTTATTATTATCAATGCTTCAATAAAAATCTTTGTATTTATATCTTACTTGATTACATACATTTTTCCTCAGGATGGATTTCTAAAAGTGGCCATATTTGTTTATTGTTTTTAACAATTATTTTGATACACATTTTAAATTGACCTTAAGGAGTTCCTACCATTTTCACCTTCACTGTTAGTGTAGGAGAATGTCAATATCCATTAGTATTAGTATTTCTTTTTAAATCTTTCCCACACCTCTAAGCCAAAAATAAACAAAAAGAAGAGGGGGGAGAGAGATCCCCCCGTTATCTTAATTTGCATTACTTCAATTACTACTTATGCTGAACGTCTTTCCCATGTTTATGGGTAGCTGCATTTCATCATTAGTAAATATACTTTGCCCACTTTTCAATTGTAGTTTTTTCTTTCTCTTAATCATTTTGAATTTCACTTCTATATTAAGGATATTAAATCATCGGTCTGTTGCTTCTCTATAATTTTTGTTTTGTAGTCATTCATGTTAATTTTGTTTAATGCATTTATAATGTTATTATCATTTTTTTGTTATAAAGAAATATTTAATTTTTTATGTGGTCAAGTGTCAGTATATTTTTAAAATAATTTCTGGCTTTGTTGTTATGTTTAGAAAGATCTCTGTTTCTTAGTTTTCTGTTTGAGATTGATTGATGTTGGAACATGCATGTGTTATCTAATCTTTCTTTAAAAATTTATTTGAAATGCCAGAAGAATATAAAAGTAAGAAAAAACATGTTGCAATATTTTAAAATCAAGAAAAGCATCAGCTACCTACCAGAATATTGAAGAATTTCTTGAAAATATCAAGCTAATAAGATCAGATTAATATGACATTAAACAGATATGAGGAACCCCCAACAAAATAAAAGTTAAAGAAAGGTCTCCCACCTCCCATCAAAGAGTCTTCCAGTAAAAGCCTTGGGAAGATGCTGAGATTAGAAAGAGTAGAGAACAGAAGCAATTGTGGGTTTGGGAAGTGAATGGAAGAATTTGGCAAATGTTCATAGAACAGTTGCCCTTGTGCTTAAGAGTAAATTTTCATATCTGAGGTAGAGCTCTCTCAATAAATTTGAGCATCTTCAGTGAGAGCAGTAGAGTGAGCCCTGGGGCCACAGAGAAAAAAGAGTGATCTCTATGTAAGTTCCAACCTTCAAGATAAACAATGGTGGCCCTGAATCCAGAATGCAAATTCCTTTCCAATAGGAAAGAATTGGCAAGGAAATCTAGCTGGAATTTGCAACTGGCATCATCCTTATAATCTGTGTTTGCATTTAAGACTCCCACACAGTAAATTTCACATGTGTTGAGCAGCTTATCCTAGTTATCAGTGCTGCTGCTCTATGCCCTCATATGAATCAGCAAGAATCACTAGTTTTTGAAAAACATCAACACCACGAGATAGCAAAACTAGGCTGCAGAAATAGTGGAACCAGAGTACAAAACATGTTTGAAATATTTATTATTTGACATCAGAGGGATGTTAGGGGATATCCAATCCAAAAATAGGCAATATAGAAGGAATCAAGAATTTCAAGAATTAGGAATACATTTCCACTCCAAGATTATTATTTTAAAAGAATCTATATTTTCCTTTTTATTTATTTGTTTGTTTGTTTGTTTATTTATTTATTTATTTTTTGCTGAGGAAGATTCACCTTGAGCTAACATCTATGCCAATCTTCCTCAATTTTGTATGTGGGTGGCTGCCACAGCATGGCTGATAAGCGATGTAAGTCCGTGCCCGGGATCCAAACTTCCGAACTGGGGCCGCTGAAGTGGAGCGTACTGAACTTAACTGCTGTGCCACAGGGCTGGCCCCCTGATTTTTACCTGTCAATCTTTAATAAATCTGACGTTTGAGTTTAAGATGTGAGATAGATGTCTAATTGTGTTGTATTTTAACTCGTTAGCTAGTTTGTATGATGCTATCTATGTCTGTAGTCTGCTCCATTTATTGCCCATTTTTTATGTTAGTACAACAGAGCTTTAATTATCATAGCTTATAATATGATTTACTGCTACAAGAAATCCTTTATAACTGCTCTGATTTATTTAAATATATCTTCTCCTGATTGCAACTATAATGGTTATATCATTTGTTGGATTTCCAATAACAAAAAAAGAAAATCCACTCTTTAGAGGTTTTATATGACTGTAGTAAATTTTTTGATAAGTATTAGTTGAATAGACATTTTAATATGTGATATTCTAAATCCATAATATGATTTCTCTCTACTTATTCAAATGTTCACGTATGCCCCTCAAAAAGATGTTTTATATTTTTAGGTATGTAATAATTATATTTTTTACGTTACTGCTATTAATTGAATATTTATTTTTGCTATTTGAATTGCATAATTTTTCAGTATATCCAAATACTGGTATATAAAGACAGAAACATCTTAGAAACAATGACAAAATTTAATAAAACTGTACATTAGACGAGTTCTTTATATTCTCTTTTGGGTTTTTTAGATTAAATTGTATTATCCGTAAATATACATAATTATTTTTCTTCTTTTCCCATATGTATCTCTCTCTGTTTCTTTTATCTCATTAAAATTTGTAGTTGGTTGATGCATTGCCCAGCATCATGCCTATAGTACAGTGGTTTTCAGATTTTCTTTGTTTCCATGAACAAAATCTGATAACTATGGACTTTCTCCAAAAAAATGGCATAAATGTTGGAGTTCATATTCTCCATTAAACCAATATTATGAAGCCTGCTTTAATGTTTCATTGTTAAAGATAATATTTGCTGTTAAGTTCAGAAAGTTCCCTCTTGTTACAGTAAATAATATTTTTGTAATCCTTGTTTATAAAGTAAGCAAACTTTAGAATAGAAATATAGACATTTGTAAAATGGCTTTTTTTGGTAAATATTAAGATTATGATTGTTTCCTTTAACCTGTAATTGAAGTAATATGATGAATTGCATTAGTAGCCAATCAAGTATTGATATATCACTACATTCCCAAAATAAAGTATACGTAATCATGACATACTGGCTTTTACTATACTGCTGAATCCAATATGCTTTTATAATTTTTTTGATTTTTGGATTTGTCAGGTTTGGATATCAGGTTTACTATAGATCAGTAAAATGTTTAGTGTTTTTCTATTTTCTTTTTCTTATGTACTGCATATTACATGGACCTCACTTTTTGTTTCGTTTTTTAAATTTTCCACAAAACAATCAGTGTCCAACCTATCTTGGTGAGAAGGATCAGGTAGTTCTTTAAAATTTTTATAATTTCTCACATGGTTAAGAATAATTTCAGTTGTCTGCATCTTCTTGAGTCAATATTCTTAATGTCTACCTACCAAGTACTCATCTTGAACACAGTCTTAAGCCTGAGGGTTGTGATCAGCACTATCAGATCCTTCTTTGCTTTAGTTCCTTTGTTCAGTAGTCCTCCTCTGCAGTCCTTGTGCCATCAAGGAGATTTTAGCGACAGTGTAGGAAAGAAACTCTCTCGTTACCGTTAGTCTAATTTCCTCTTATTCGTCACTTCACTTTCATTTGTAGCAATTCCTCAGGAATGACTGGATGTTCTATTTTTAGCAAGAATGTGACCCGTATCTAGTTTCCAGTGAGAAAGAGAATTTTTACTATTATAATGGTTGGTTTCTTTTAGGGAGAGAAGGCTGAGGAAAATCAAACATTGAGAACTATCTTGATTCTTTTGAAATCTTTAAATACGTTGTTTTCAAATAAAAAGCAATCAGATTCCAGCTGTATATAGTTCCTCCTAATTGTACTATGGAAGGTCTCATTTCTTCGAGGAAAAAGAATTTATTGATTACTCTCAAAAATAAAAAACACAAAATACTAGAACTGGCTTATAAGTTAAAATATTATAAGGGATAAAACTGTGCTAAGGATATCAAAAGATAGAAGGCAGAAACTGTAAGTCAACAGATAGCTCTGGATTTTATCTAAGGAGTTGTTCCCTCCGATGAGGTGGCCCATATGACGGACATGGTCTATTCCAGCTCTGGCATTGCGTGCTTCTAGGGATTCTCTCCACTCTCAGTAACTTCGTGAAAGCTTCAATCTCTTTTTGGTGTTAAATCATTAATTTAATGATAAAATAAATAGTATCTTTATGGTCAGATAGTCCAATTTTTTGAGGTGCCCAGTTTTAGATGGTAGGGTGTATAATTTCATTTTGCAGCTTCAACTTATCTTTCTGACATAATTAAACTGGCATTAGCTATAACAATTACGCTTAGAAAAATCACCAAATCCTTTTAATACTGCATATTTATCTCCAGATATGTCTTTTTCTTGAATAAAAGATCATTTTCCACTATTTTTCAATTTGCTTCTATGTCCGTTTGGCATCCTTTTTCATTTCTTATTCATTTTTGATCATTGACTAATATGACCTTGCTATGTTCATAGTGAACTTTTCTTTTAATCATTTTTATTATTATGTGAGTATGTTTGAGAGAGAAAAATCTGGGCACTTTTTTCTTTCTTTTCATTTTCTAAGAAATGTGAACAACAATGGAGATTGTAGTTTATACTCTACCCCTTCAACTTATCAGCAGTATGTTATATGCATCCCTTTAGATGAAATTTTAATGTTTAAGTGGGTTTTTATTAGGATGAGGTCTCCGAGTTTCCAATTCAGATGTCAGAGGTTGGCAGCAATATCAATAAGAAGCCATCAGCAAGGCCCTTATTCCTAATTCTCATCCTGACATGTTACAAAAATAAGCATAATAATTTTATGGCTTCTTTTTCTGCCTAAAATGTAACTACATTAATCTGAAAGACAGTTGATTTTTCAAGGTCAAAAGTGCTTAGTTACAAATTGATGAGCTATTATGCGTGTCTGTGGTTTTCTTGATGGCACTGTATTAATAATATGCGTGCAGAACAGGCCATAAAAATTCCATTTAAAGGTATTAAGGCATACTGGGACATTTAATCAGGTTAAAATTCCTGTCAGTTGGCTCCAGGCACGATGTTGTTCAGTCAATGATTAACAAAGTGTGTGGAATATAAAGATGCACGTCTATTACATGAGTTCAGATTTCACTGAAATGACCTTTTTTGTTTTCTACATCTAGCAAATGATTCAACTAGAATGCATTACAGTGATATTCATTGTTTTAAGTAGCTCCTACTGTCTCCCAGCCTGGATTGTTTTGATTAGAAAATCGGAAGATAATATACTTGTAAAGGTGCTGACATTCTTTCCAGGTAGGAAAAAAAGCACTCAGTGATGAAATGTTTTTAAAATATGAATCACATTGTAAGCTTTCTTCTGTGATTTATAAAAGCTATCTCACCAGGTGTGCACTATGCTCTTATAAAACCAAGAAAGATTAAATGAGAGAAAGCAATGGAAAAGATTCTTCTGATAGCCTCTTACAGTATACCTTAGAAGGTCAAGGGGAATGTTATTTAAGACACAGAATATAATGTAATAGAAATGACAATTAGTCTGCAGGATTGTGTGCACATTATAAAACAAAGTCACATTTTTCAGATAAATAAAAGAATGAACATTCCTAGCCTATGAAAATCTTCTTTCACTCTTTTTTTCCAGTAGTGAATAAAGAGGAAAATTAAAGATGTACAAGTTTCTAAGAACATCTTTATATAGCAAGCAAATGGCTGACCATTCAAGTAGCAATTATGAAGCTGTATAAAAATTACACTTCCATTTTTTAATTCTGTAACATTAGCTAACATTCGTACTTGTTTTTCATGCATTTGCTTATATATCTATCTTTATGAAAATTTTTCAGTAAGTCTAAATTAAATTGATTCTTTTTAAAGCAACCCGGTTCAATATTCTGAATTACCTTGTCCGTAAACTTGAGGAGAATGCAGATTTATTTCAGAGAAACAAATAGCAGTGTTTCTCAACCCTTAAAAACTCAAGGTCTCTTTAGCACAGCCTCACACATTAAGTTTTTTATTTTTAAAGTAATATATGCTATTTCTTATAATAGTTTTGGTTTTACAAAAAAATTGAATGGAAAGTCCAAAAAGTACCATATCTTTCCCCTCCTACAGTTTCCTCTACTAACATCTTGTATTTTTGTGGTACATTTATACAATTCATGAACCAGTACTAATTCATTATTGACTAAAGTCTATAGTTTACATTAAGGTTCATTGTTTTTTCAGTCTTAGGATTTACCTCATTTTTATTATTTTTCTTCACCTATTTCTCTCACCCTCCACCCCCTGCCTCTGGCAACCTCTAATCTTTTCTCTGTATCTATGAGCTTGGTGTTTCGTTTTTTGGTTTCTTTTTAGATTTCACGTGAGGGGAAGGGGGGAGGGAGGAGGGTGAAAGGAATAATTTGGTATATGTGTGTGGTGATGGGTTGTAATTAGTATTTTGGTGGTGAACATGATGTAATCTATGCAGAAATAGAAGTATAATGATGTACACCTGAAATTTTTACAATGTTATAAACCAATGTTACTGCAATAAACAAAAAATTAAAAAAAAAAAAGAGATCATATAGTATTTGTTTGTCTCTGTCTGACTTACTTCACTTAGCACGGTATCCTCAAGGTCCATCTAAGCTGTCACAGTGGCAAGATTTCACTCTCTTCTATGGCTGAATAATATTCCGTTGTGTATATATGTACACCTTCTTTATCCATTCATCCATCCATGGACACTTAGGTTGTTTCCATATCTTGATTATTGTAAATATTGCTGCAATGAACATGGGGGTGCAGATATCTTTTCAAGTTAGTTTTTCGCTTTCTTCAGATAAATACCCAGAAGTGGAGGTGCTGGATCTTATGGTAGTTGTATTTTTAATTTTTTGAGGAACCTGCATACTGTTTTCCATAGTGGCTGCACCAATTTACATTCCCACCAACAGTGCACAAGGATTCCCTTTTCTCCACATCCTCACCAACACTTTTTATTTCTTATCTTTCTGATAATATCCATTTTAATGGGTGTGAGGCGATATCTAATTGTGGTTTTGATTTGCCTTTCCCTAATGATTAACGATGTCAAGCATCTTTTCATGTACCTGTTGACCATCTGTATGTCTTCTTTGGAAAAATGTCTATTCAGATCTTTTGCCCATTTTTTATTTGGATTGTTTGTTTATTTTGCTGTTGAGTTGTATGAATTCTTTATATATTTTGTATATTATCCCCTTATCAGATATATGCTTTGCAAATATTTTTCCCATTAAGTACATTGCCTTTTCATTTTGTTGATGGTTTCCTTTGCTGTGCAGAAGCTTTTTAGTTTGATGTAGTCCTACTTGTTTATTTTTGTTTTTGTTGCTTTTGGCGTCAGATTCAAAAAATCGGTGCCAAGATCTATGTCAAGGAGCTTACCACCTATGTTTTCTTCTAGGAACTTTATGGTTTTAGGTCTTATCTTCAAGTCTTTAATCCATTTTGAATTAATTTTTGTGTATGGTGTAAGATAGTAGTTCAGTTTCAATCTTTGGCATGTGGCTGTCCAGTTTTCCCAACACCATTTATTAAAGAGATTGTCCTTTCCCCATTGTATATTCTTGACTCCTTCGTCATAAATTACTTGACCATATATGCATGGGTTTATTCCTGGAATCTCTATTCCATTCCGTTAATCTATGAGTCTGTTTTTATGCCAGTACCATACTGTTTTAATTATCGTACATTTGTAGTACAGTTTAAAATTAGGAAGATTTTGTGTTATACAAGTCTATAGGCTTTACCAAATGCATAATACCATGTATTCACCATGGTGGTATGATACCATATAGTTTAGTTTCACTGCCCTAAAAATACCCTATGCTCCACCTGTTAATATATTCTCCCTCCACTCTCCATCCCCTGGCAAACATTGTAGTTGTACTCTCTCTGTAGTTTTCCCTTTTCCAGAATGTTATATAATTGGAATCATACAGTATATAGCTCTTTCAGACTGGCTTCTTTCACTTAACAATAAGCAGTTAGGGTTCCTCTACAAATTTTTGTTTCATTTTATGGCTAAATAATATTCCCCTGTATGGATATCTATCACAGTTTGTTTTCCATTGATCTATTGAAAGATATTTTGGATGCTTCCAAGTTTTGACAATTATGAATAAAGTTGCTGTAAACATCTGTGTGCAAGTTTTTGTGTGGACACAAGTTGTCAACTCATTTGGGTAAATACCTATAGCGTGATTGCTGGGTCATCACTGAAATTTTTAGATCCTAGAGTAACAACACATTTTCATTTGAGGAGTTTTCATTGCTAAGTAGAACCAGATTGTAAAGAAAACAGTCTTCAAATTAAATGACTTTTATCTTATTAAATGATTTTCAAATATCAGAAGCAATTTAACTTTTCACAATAAATAAATTTCTATTAAAAATGTCTATTTTTTTCAAGGATAACTGATGGATATGATATAGTCTAAGATTATTTCTTCCTGTAAAAATGGATGCTTTATTATTACACTGTTTAAAACAATGAGAAATATTTCCTTTTAAAGTATTTTAAAAGCAATCATTAAATTACCAGATTTTTTTCTGGATATGATGCTATTGTGTACAACTAGTTTGTGCCTGAACATTAAAGCCTCCATAAATGATACTTTTACATTATTTAATTACATAAAAAATTTAAAGTACATTTATACTCTTCTTTTTTTGTTGTTGTTGTATGTAGTATACTACCAACTTTCAGATTCAACAAGTGTGAGGGTGAGTAGAAAATAGTTATGTCACAAGTGGTAATTTCACTTGGCTTCCATGAAACTGAAACCTCAGGGGGTTTCTTTGAGTCTCTCTAACCTCTGCACTGCCTCAAAAATGCAGGGGTGATGAATGCGTCCCGTGAAAAGGTAGATAAAAGCAACTATAAAGCTTCTAAACTTTTTAGCATGAATTGGGTTTATAGTAGAAGAAGAGTTAGTAATGTTTAGTTAAAAATTTTAGATTTTACTGGAAAATTTAGAGTATGAACTATTTAACTTCTTTATGAATGCAGAAATTCTCTCCATAATATCTCTCAGAAGTTTGAAGTGCTGTAATCTCTGGTAATTTTATGGTATAATCAAAATTCCAATAAAATTCTTTTCTTTATCAATATTTCATCACCATTAATTAATCACATATTTTTAAATGTTTTGTTATATTCAACAACATTTTTTAATGTTGATAGCTTTTATTGGTAAATGTTAAGAAATATATTAATATTTAAGTATTGGATTAACCCTTTTAGTCTGATATATTAACCTATCTAAATTCTAAAGGACAACTCTTATACCTGATTATAAAATTTCAGTAGTACATTTATATTGAGCTCAGAGTTGACCACAAGGTTACAAAGATTTAAATACTTCATGAGAAAAAATTATTTTGTAAGTTTATAGAAATTTTCAAAGTAAATACAGTTGTAATGGGTTATTTCCAGAAGCTTTAAATATATAATTCAAATTACTTACAAAAACTATATACATACCTATATAGTGCCGTGAAAATTGTTTCAGCCATCTTATTTACCTAATTGGCCTAGCATTCCTCATGAATTAAATATTATAAATATTTTGAAGTACTTACAAATGATACACTCAATGAGGAAAAATCATTTTTAGGCAAATGAGTTAAATTTGTAATGAATATAAGGTAAAAAGTATTCATGAAAAATATTAAATTTAGATTTTCAGAGTAAAAGAATAAAAAGGATAATTACATAATTTAGAGGATCTGTACATTCCTGTATTCCAAATGCCCATGTTAAATTTCTTTCTAAAAATCTCTGCCAATAGATATAAGCATGTAAGTGCAAATTCATATCCCCTGTGTGTCTGTTTGGTGATGGTTTGAATTATAATAGCTGCTTAATGTTAGCACCTAACTTTGACCAATTTAACAGACATAGTATTTACAAGATATCAAAACATCTGAATAAAGAGTGAAAATATCTGTTAATCATATGGGTGCTTGATTATACTATGCTCTTCATCTGCTACTCAAAGTCTGCTCTAAATATCTAACCACAAAGACAGGTTGGATGATGAAGTGGAGAATGGCACACAAAAATGGAAAAGCACAACATGAGAATATACAGCAAGCCCACAAAGTCAAAATTAAGATACACTACATATAATAAAAATAGCAGCTAATATTTGATGAAAACTTATTATGTACCAGGCATTGTTCTAAGTGCTTTACACGAGTCCTTTTTTTTTATCATCACAGAAATCCCATGTGATAGTTAATACTATTATCACCATTTGTAAAGGGAACTGAGACTGAGAGATTAAATAACTTGCCCAAGGCCACTAACCTAGTAAATGGTGAAGCCATAATATAACCCAAGAAGGCCAATTCCAAGAGCTTTCAACTACTCTATAACATCTTATACTCTGTACTCTATACATCTTATTCTCTATAATCTATGCATTTTATATCGTAGATCATCTTCCATTCTGCTCTCTATCTTATACTCTGCAACATCAGAAAGCAAGATGTAAGAGGAAGGTGGGAGAAATAGTGAGGAGAGTAGATTATAATTAGTGCAATTCTAACCAGTCTCCTGTGTCTATGCTTATAGCTTATATTGAACTGTCTAAAATACCAATTTGATGATAAGGTGTGTAGCTAGCAAGCATGTATGACTTGGGGATAAATGCAGTTTTTCCAGAATTACAAAGACCTCATATAAGATTAAAACAATGAGAATGCAGAAGTGGAGATAGTAAAGAGCTTTCTAAATATAGAGTGGGCATAATGGATCAATATGTCTCTCTCTCTCTCTTTTTTTCCCCTCCCTTCCCCTTTCTCTCCCTTCCTCTCTCCCTCCCTTTCTTCCTTCCTTCCATAAGCATTTATTGAATGTCTCTACTATGTACTAGACACTCTGATATATAACAGTACAAAGTGAATAGGATGCAGCTCCTACTCTTGAAGATCATCTAGTATAATACAGAAAAAATATTTAAATTTCTTAAATTTAAAGTTTATTAAAACACATTTGCTAATCAAAATTAATTATGATAACAACAACAGGGAGATTAAAACAAAGACATTTATTTGTGATTTCAGGTCTGTATCTTTGTCCACCATGTGCACAGGACTTACCAGTAAGGAAGGCCGTTACCAGAGAGCAGACAATAGAGTCGGAAGTGTAATGTTAACTCATGTTTACAGCATTGCATGATGTTTTTAAAAATTAGAAAAAATGTGTTGTACTGCATTAACAGTTACAACACATTTTTTCAGTTGTCTTATAATTTAGAGAAAAGTTGGGAATCCTCTAACAATTAGGAAAAAAGTCAATAAAAGGAGATGTGTAAGGAAGAGAAACATGGACAAATCAGTCTGTTTTGTGCATTCAGAAATACAGTGGCATTTTGAACAGTATTGTAGTACAGAGCAGTACATAGCAAGGGTATGTGCTCTCCTGTGGAGAAGACTTGAGAAAAGGTAAATTTTGAACTAAGTCTTTAGAAGGAGATAAAGTAGGCAGGTGGGAGAATGCTTTCCAAACAGAGAATAAAGACATGCAAAGCACCTTGCAGGTTGTGGCCAATAAGGAAATGGTGGGTATGTATTGGTGGCTGGAATGAGGGATTCTGGGATAGACTGTTGGAAATGTAGACTGAGACTAGATTTTGAGGAACTCACAGTTCAATTTATAGCTAGAATTACAAGAAGATATAAGGACGCTACAAAATAGGGGACTAAGAGAGATGATAATTGTTTTAGCAACACAATTCCATTAGCTATTTGGAAGATGGCCTGTAGTGGAGGGGAGTTGGCCATTGGGAGGGCAATTAGGAGGCCATTGTGGTGATCTAGGAAAGAAATAATGAAGCCTTAGATTAAATCAGTGGATGTGCAGAACATAGAAGAGGCTGGATTTTGAAGCAAAATGAATAAGAATTTGTTAAGTGATTGGATAGGTTGAACTTCAGTTTTATTCCATTTAAACTATTTAACCTAGAATTACAAAAAATGAATATCTTTTTGTGCAAACGTGTTAATATTCTCTATTAAACTGAAATTGAAGTTTTTATTTCCTTTAAAAACTCAAATGATAAAGTTAAAAATCCAGTATAATATTCAAATATAATGCTATTTCATGAATTTATTTATGACTGCCTACATTAAGTATTAAAATTTATCCAAATATAAGAGAATAAAATCACACTTTACTTCATCAGTAATAAAGATAATATTATCCACCATTTACTGATTCGTTCTTAAATATGAAAAACTATTCTAAGCTCTTTCCAATAATTATTACACCGCTTTCAAGTAAAGAAAGTAAGACTCAGAGAAGTTACTTAAATTCATTAAGGTAACCTGTGAATTATCCTTCACAAGTGGGATGCAAATGCAGATCTCTCTGCACCCAAGCTTAGGCTCTCTAGAACTAAATGATACGGTTTCCCTTGAATGTTCTTTTGGATTAAAAAATGCTTTTTATAATAATAATTTGGTTTTTAAAGATAGATTTAGGCATTTAGTAAATTCCATGTTTTTTGTTAACCAGCCATGCCTTGTCTTCATGGACCTAAAATATAATCTCCTCAAAAATATATTTAACATCTCATTAATAATGACTGAAATGTCTAGGTTGCATTAACGTTGGAATTCATTTTCCATTATGCAAAGGTGACATTCATCCTTTGCCTAACTTCACCCATAGCTGTGAAACAGGAAACTCTCTCGCTTCTAAAAGTGTCTCCAGACTTGTCTAGTTTGACTGATTTCAGAACATGTGCTGCTATTAATTATTTTCTCCGGCTATGGGAGAAAATGGTATAGTAAACTATACCAATTGCATGTTTTAAATATTAATGTTAGATTTTAAAAAACAAAACTAGTCTCTATTATATATTCCTTTCAACAATTTTTGCATACTCAATAAAATGACTTTGTTTTTTCCTTTAATGATGTTATTTCACCTAATACTTTTTCTTTCACAAACTATTTCACATGCTTTTGTTCCATTAACAAATATCATATGTGTTGTCAAAGTTCAACCACTTATTTGGTGACATTTTCACTTTAAACTATCCCTACTTTCAGTATCTGAGAGGGAATTTTAAGAAATATTTTTTTGAGTCTAATAGGTCAACAGTTTATGAAAAGAACAAAAAAAGCACTTTGTGTAATTTATTTGAAAGCTGTGCAGGAAATGTCATGGTACAGTTTAGACAATACTTTTGTCCAACAAAATGCAATTTTCACTTACAAGATAAGAGTGCTTCACCAACTGAACATTCATGGTAAATATCATTAATTCTTCTTAAATAATTAAAAGATAGCTTGATGTCTTTTATTGATGCGGTCAGCTGGGATAAATAATTTCAACATTTATTTATAATACGTGCATTAATTTAAAAACTTGGAGCAGTGCAGTGATGGGGAGAAATGTAACTGATTATCATAGAATATCATTTTATGTTAATATATATTTCAAGCAATTTTAGTGAGAAACTATGGACTTCTGATTGCATTCTTCTTTTACTCTTCTTCCCATGTCATTATTTAACATTTTTCTCCTTACACCATCGCTTAGAGTAACGTTTCTAAAACAGAAGCTATATGATATATATGAGTGGGTAATGAGGATTGAGGTCATTTAAATTCAAACAACTATTTCCTGGAGACAGCAGCAAAATTCAGGAAGAATAGATTAATCGACCTCATGGAACATTCTTCTCTTCTCCTTTTTAACCAACATGTAAAAATGTGTTAAAAAGATCATGTTTCTGCATAGAAGATAGCAGGAAGGAAATACTCTGTTTCAATTCTGGCTATCCCATAGGCTAAAATAAGTTTTTTTTATTACAATGTTACAATTTATAATTTATTAAACAATTATTAAGGGAAGATGTTATTAATTTTGATCACTCAAAATTTCCTGTAACCTTCTTGTAAGAAGTTTCTTAAATTATACTGGGACCTTACTAAAAATCTATTCTCTTTGCTTCTATGGCATATGGTTACCTAAAATTCCTTTAAAATAAAGTTTAACTTTTAGCAACGTTGAAATCATTGTTGCACACCAGTACCATGTGAGAACCTATCATCTGTCAGAGTCAAGATAGGAAGGACTAGGAGGGAGATAAAGCATCAGTGATCCACCAAGACTAGTGAACAAAGACTGAGACCTTGTTAAAAGACCAAGAAGCTGATGAAGAGCCACAGTACAGGGTCCACAGTGAGCTGACTCCATAGCGTTTTGCAAGGCTGCAGCATTCACCCTCTTGAGGGGAGCAGCTGTGATCAGATTCAGCAGGACTTTTTTAGCAAAGGCAATCTTGCTGCTAAGGACATTTTAGAGTCTGATCCTCCAAAACAGTATTACTTGACCACAATATTAAAGATTGAAATGCATTGTTACTTTCCATCATGTTAGGTTGCTTAAGAACTTTTTGTCTTTTAGTTGCCAGATTTTAATGGCACTTCTTATGTTACATTTTGGAAATGCTCTTTGTGTTTTCAGTTCCCCAAAAAGTCCAAGTTTTTAAAAGATTTTTGAAAAGTCTCTGCTTCCTAGAGCATGCTTAGGTTAAGGTGAATGGAAATTGATAATATATATTCCAACTAATAGATGGCCAAGAATAGAATAAGTGCTATTAAACAAAACTGCTAACACCTAAGAACATAAACACTTCGGACAAACCTTGAAGAATTTAGACAGCAGGCATGCGGACATGGGCTAGCTTCTACCCTCTGCCTTTGTCTTCAGTTGGTCTCCCATATGATTGGGCAACAAATACTCATGGGACTAGAGATCAATATGAAAATGAGAGTAGAACTGTTAAGATGGATTTTACTATAAGCCTTGAAGCTGAATAGACCTTTTTTAAGGTTCAAATTGATCTCTGGGCCAAGGAGTGGGGTTTAGAGAGAGGGAGACTCTGTGTCAGCAGAGCTGAAGAAGATGGCTTGCTAAACTGAAGCAGCACTAGAAATTTACACCCACTTGGAGAACATTTTCTCTGTAAAATTCATATGTTCACCAAATTTAGGGTAAACAAATTGTTATCAGTGATGATAACAATTTGAATAAACAAAATTTCAGTTACCATATCCTATATTATCAGAGCTTTATCTTTCTTGCTTGGTTTATTTTCCTTGATTCCAACTACCACGTTTATATTTCTTGAATTAGGATGCGTGGTTTTTTGCCCACCTCAAGATGTTCTCCTATTTCAAGATTATTCATGGTAGTGAGAGATTTATCCCCTTGTATCTGTTAAACCAGGAAACTTGAAACACATCAGGAAGTCATGCATCTTACGTATCTTTCTCAACTTAACACTCATTTCTTCACAGTATTTATTTCATATAGAAAGAGTCTTAAGATTTGAAAAGAAATAGCACGGTGTTTGGAATGAATGTGGACCTCGTGGAATATCAATCTTTCTGTTTCCTCATGAGAATATAGAAAGCATTTATTAATAATTATTTATTAAGCACTTATGAAGTATATAAGTAGACATTCAAGCAATCACAAAAAGACAATAGCCCTTATCGTTATAGTTTTTGTTATAAAGTTTCTTTAATTATAGTTTGGGAGGTAATATACATGCATACACATGAAAGTTGTTGTATATATGTATATATACACATGTATTGTGAATATACATATATATAGTGAATATTCTATTATTCAGAATAGTTAATGGTTAGAAGAGAACAATAAGTTCTATAAAATGATATGCTTTGTGATGGGATATGAACATGAATGTGAAAGGAGGAAAATTTTGGAAATAATTATTAAGAAATTTCTCAACTTTTTGAATTTCAAATTCATATTCTTGCATAAATTTTGAACTTAAGTTTCTTTATTTGATTATTTTTTTGTTTTGTGATCAATATTGTGCAGCTTTAGAGAAGTATTATTACTGTCAATTATGATTTTTCAGAAAATTCTTTTCAAACTTTATAATGCCCTTTAAACTTTGAATAGCTGTTTCAGCAATATATTTTCACTGAAGTATAGATTAATTTAATGTACTTAAAAAGTTTTTGTTGGTATAATCATATCTATATCAAAAAAGGATAATAATAAAATATATTTTAATTATTTCCAAATAGTTGGAAATTATTCATCACTTCATAATATTAATTTAAACAGCCATGCTCAAAGTTATGGAAAATCAAAAAAGATAAATTTATGATATAAGTGGCAATATTAAGAAGTGAAAAAAGTTAATAAGAAATTCATGTTTTTCAATTAACTTCATATAGGCCACTTAAAACAAAACATAATCTTTTTCCTGAATGAGTATATCTTATTTCAAAATTAAAGATCAAATTTGTGCCAATATGCTGTAGTTTTCCAGGACACATGGGTGCATATCTAATTCATATAATTAATCCAAATTATATGCTGCATGGATTTAGATATTACATTATCAAAGTTGACACAAGGTAAACATGTAAAAGTCAATATCTCTCACAGAGAGAAGATAATTTAAAACTATGCCCCTCAGTTGATCTTCTCAAATACACATTTAATTCTAAATTTTCTTGTTCCTCTGTCTCGTTTTCGTGAAGAAAAATATACTAAGGTGGTGATAGTTCTCAATGATTGCTAAAACTGCAGCAAATAGACTAGGGTAGGATGTCAGACTTGATATTTTATTTTTATTTTTTAAAATTATATTATTGAGATCATATTGGTTTATAACACTGTGTAATTTCAGGTGTACATCATTATATATCAGTTTCTGTATAGATTGCATCTTGCTCACTCCCAATAGTCTAGTTTTTATCCATTACCATGCCCCTTTACCCCTTTCACCCACCCCTCCACCCCTTTCCCCTCTGGTAACCACTAATCTGTTCTCTCTATCCATGTGTTAGTTTATCTTCCACATATAGGTGGAATCATATGGTGTTTGTCTTTCTCTGTCTGGCTAATTTCACTTAGCATAATATCCTCAAGGTCCATCCATGTTGTATATATATATATATATATACACACCACATCTTCTTTATCTATTCATCCATAGAAGGACTTGGGCTGCTTCCACATCTTGGCTATTATGAGTAATGCTGTAATGAACATAGGGGCGCATAAATCTCTTTGAATTGTTGATTTCAAGTTCTTTGGCTAAATACCCAGTGGTGGGATAGCTGGGTCATGTGGTATTTCTATTTTTAATTTTTTGAGAAATCTCCGTACTGTTTTCCATAGTGGCTGCACTAGTTTGCATTCCCACCAGCAATGAATGAGGCTTCCCTTTTCTCCACATCCTCTCCAACACTTGCTATTTCTTCTCTTATTAATTATAGCCATTCTGACAGGTGTAAGGTGATATCGCATTGTAGTTTTGATTTTCATTTCCCTAATAATTAGTGATATTGAACATCTTTTCATGTGCCTGGTGGCCATCCGTATATCTTCTTTGGAAAAATGTCTGTTCATATCCTCTGCCCATTTTTTGATTGGATTGTTTGTTTTTTTGTTGATGAGTTGTATGAGTTCTTTCTATATTATGGAGATTAATTCTTTTTTGGATATATGATGTGCAAATATTTTCTCCCCAGTTGGTTGGTTGGTTGTTTGTTTTGTTCCTAGCTTCCTTTGCCTTGCTGATGCTCTTTAGTCTGATGTAGTCCCATTTGTTAATTTTTTCTTTTGTTTCTCTTGCTTGAGTAGACATGGTATTCGAAGAGATACTGCTAAGACCAATGTCAGAGTGTACTGCCTATATTTTCTTCTAGGAATTTTATGATTTCAGTTCTTACATTCAAGTCTTTAATCCATTTTGAGTTAATTTTTGTGTATGGTGTAAGATTATGGTCTACTTTCATTCTTTTGCATGTGACTGTCCAGTTTTCCCAACACCATTTATTGAAGAGAATTTCCTTTCTCCATTGTATGTTCTTGGCTCCTTTGTCGAAGAGTAGCTGTCGATAGATGTGCGGTTTTATTTCTGGGCTTTCAATTTTGTTCCATTGATCTGTGTGTCTGTTTTTCTGCCAGTACCATGCTGTTTCGATTACTCTAGCTTTGTAGTATATTCCAAAGTCAGGGATTGTGATGCCTCCAGCTTTGTTCTTTTTTCTCAGGATTGCTTTGGCTCAGACTTGATATACTGAATCTGATTGAGCTTCCACAACTTCTCAATGAATTTTACTCTAAAGTATCTGACCTTGAAGGTTATTTTCCTAAAAATATCATTTAATTGTAGCACCATTGCTCAGAATCACCCACTGAATTCTTCCTTCTTTATATTGTTTTAATCCTTCTACATATAAGTAAAAGATTTTTCTTTATACAATAAAAAATTTATGAAAATACTTATGAAAACTGGTTCTAAGTTATCAAAATGTCTCTGGTGGTGCTTTTGGTAATGCAGCGAAATACTGGGAAAGACTTTTGGTAATCAAAATTAATTATGATAAACTACAAGTTTATTAAAACAAAGACATTTATTTGTTGTTTCCAGCTTTTGTCTTTATCTATCATGTGCACAGGATTTACCAATAAGGAAAGCCATTACCAGAAAGCAGACAATAGAGTTGGGAGTATAAAATTAAGTCATGTTTACAGCATTGCATGATGTTTATTTAAAAATTAGAGAAAATGTGTTGCACTGCATCAACAGTTACAACACTATGTCTTTTCAGTTGTCTGATAATTTAGAGGAAGGCTGGGAATTCTATAACAGTCAGGAAAAAAGTCAATAAAAGGAAATCTAGTTGAAGAAGTCAGGGTTAATTGAAAGCTAGCCCTCACAACATTTAAGGTTTGGGATAAATTAACTTCCTTAAAGAGTTTAAAAGAGCATACTTTTTAAAAAAGTAATAAAAAATTAAAATATTATATGATTACATGGGTTGTATTGATATAATTTTAATTTACCTTTTTAATGCTTTATAATCTATCTTTGTTTTTTTGGTAATTTTTAAAAAATCACTTGAGGCATTCAATGTGGTATATACTTATAGAGAATAAATGTAAGATTGAGGGAGAAAAATAGAAATAATATACAAAAAATAAATTACAAAAACATGTTATTTATAAAAATAAATATTAAATTTTATACTTTCATAGAAAAAAACTGAAGTGAAACTAAAGAAATTGCTGAAGTTAAAATTATATTCCTTCACAAGGGATATTATATTCTAACAGAATTCTTAGAAGAATTAAACTTAAAAAAAAGATTATGAAAAAATTATTAGTTTCAGAGTTATGTTTTTGTTTTTAACTAAATTTTTTCCAATTTTATAATATCTACTGTTTTTCTGCTGTGAAAAATGAGCAAATTAACAACACACTTTTGCTTTATTTCCATCTCCTTGTTGTTCTGCCAAATTTTGTTATTCATATTTTTAATTTTACATTTTAAATATTTATAATTGTGGTATACATTAGTGCTGTTCATAAATATTTCTGGCTCTCTGCTTTCCAAGCATTTGGCAGAATTTTACTTTCCATCCCCGTCTTAGTGTGCTCAGGCTACCATAGCGAAATATCATAGACTCGTGGCTTAAACAACAGAAATTTATTTTCTCACAGTTCTGGAGCGTGGGAGTCTGAGATCAGAGTGCCAACGATGTCAGGTTCTGGTGGCAGCTCTCTTCCTGGCTTGCACACAGCTGCCTTCTTACTATGTCCTCACATGGTCTTCCCTTGGGTGTGCACATGGAGAGAGACAGAGAGATCTCTCTCTCTCTTCCTCTTCTGATAAGGCTACCAATCCTCACCCTTATGACCTCATTCAATCTTAATTACCTCCTAAAAGACCTAGGCCCAAATATATCACATCGGGGGTTAGGGCTTCACCATATGAATTTGGAGGAGGACATAGAAACCCCCATTCAGATTTAATGTTGCCTTGTGACTTCTCTGCCCAAAAATATGTGAGTGGAAATTTGAAAAAACCCTATATGAGGGGCTGGCCCGCTGGCACAGCAGTTACAAGTTCATTCGCTCTGCTTCAGCAGCTCGGGTTCATGGGTTCAGATCCCAGGCACAGACTGATGTATCATTTCTCAAGCCGTGCTGTGGTGGCGTCCCATATAAAGCAGAGGAAGATGGGCATGGATGTTAGCTCGGGGCCGATCTACCTCAGCAAAAAGAGGAGGATTGGCAACGGGTGTTAGCTGAGGGCTAAGCTTCCTCACACACACACACAAAACCCTCCATGATTTGCCAGGTTCCATTTCCACTGCTACAATAAGAATGGAAGCTTCCATTGAGATAAAGCCCTTCCTCAGTCTAGTTCTCTGAGGGACTATCATTGGCATAGCCTCGCTTCTAACCTGTATCTGTATGTAGTATGTGGTAGAATTGAACGATACTTGTGTTAAACCATTGAGATACTGCGGCATGTGTTACTATAGCATCACTTAGTTCATCTGGATGCGTGTAATGAACTGACAATTTGATCTGTATCAGTAGTTCCCTCAAGTTTTAGTTTTACAATTGCATTTATTCAATTTTCATCACCACTCTTTTTCAGTGGCTTCCATCTTGTATTAATTCTTGATCAAATCATGTTCTTTTAAAAATGTAGTATTCAATGTTGTGTTATTTCTTTTTCAGGAATATCTATTTTCTTTATAAACGTAGGGAAAAATTATTAAGTTCATTTTATTTTTCTGAACTCTGAAAGTATCACCAGTCTTTTTTACTTTGAGCTCTGCTCTAAAGAAGTCTGAGAACAGGCTGATATTTTGACTCATATTTGGTGTTCTTTTCTGCTGGAAAGAATATGAATGTTTAAATTATTTCATTGACAAATATTACACACCTGTAGAAAAGTGCACAAAAGTAAATGATGGCTTAATGAATAACTTCGAGGTCAAAGAATAGAACATTACCAGGGTCATAGCCTGTCAAGTGGCCTTTTAGGATTACAACTTTCTTGCTTGTCTTCATATTTTATCTCCTCTCTGTATATACATAAAAAATATAAACTTATTTTTTTAATTTTCAAAAACTGAACTATATAAAGATCTCTCTCTCTCCACATGCAGACACTGAGGAAAGGTCATGTGAAGAAACAATAAGAAGGTGGCCATCTGCATTTTCAAAAACTGAACCATCTTCCCTCCTTCCTTCCTTTCATTCTTTCATTCTTTTCTTCTTTCACTCAACATTACATTTTGAGATTCATGCATTTGTTGCTTATTGCTGTATTTCAGTCACTGCCATTGTCATATAATATTTCATTGGATTGATATAGCATAATTTATTTGTGCAACTTAGTGCAGATATATATTTCAGTTGCTCTCAGTTTGGGCTATTGTCTGTTATAATACAATTATTATTCTCATACATGCATTTTGATGTAGAAATGCACACATTTCTTTGAGTGTTATACTTAGGAGAGGAATTGCTGAGTTATAAGTTATATATTTAGCTAACATTACTGGATAAGGACAAATTTTTTCCAAAATGTACTAATTTAAACTCTCACTCGTGTGGCATGAGAGTCCTTGTTACTCTATATCCCCACCAACATTTGTTGCTTTCAGATTCTTAAAAATTTAGCCAATATGGTAAGTGTCTATGTGTTACCTCATTATGATTTCACTGCAATTTTTCTGATGACTAATGATACTGAGCACCATTTAGTTTTTTGTCAGTTAAATGTATTACAAGTACATTTTATGATACAGTGCATATTTTTTGTGACAGAATACTTTTATATTCTGCAGAATCAGTGATCAGTGGGTTACTTTGTATAACCCTGTATAAAGGCATGTATTGGATTTAGTATTGGGTTCACTTCCAAAACTTCTGATATCATTTTAAGAAAGGTGAACAAAAATTCACAGGTGAATTGTTGAGTTTCCATTGGTTTTGGGAGGGAATGAAATCTGCTAGCATATGGCTATTATTTGTAATCTCTCTAGGTGGAACTGAGGACATTGTTAGTAGCCAGAAAGCTGAAGATTTTTTCAACATCAAAGGTAAATAGTTTTAAAGTGATCTTGTCAGCAATGTCAAGATACGGCATTTGTTTATTGAATGTTATTTGACTCCTAGTGTATGCCAGGTCTTACGCTAGAATCCTAGGGCTTGGGAGGTGAATAAGAGATATTCCCTGTCCTTAAGGAGCTGACAATCTGTGTAGAAATATAAGGCCAAACATTTAAAAAATGTGAAAAAGGTCAGCATATAAGCTGTTTAAAAGAGGGATAGTGTCATATCTTACGTGTAGGGACTTGATCAGGACTGTGCCTCAAAGGGAAATGTGGAACTAGATAATTGGAAATGAGTAGAAGAGAATTCTCAGCAGAAGGAGTAAGAGGAGAAAAGTTGCAGAGGTGGAGATGAATGAGAGGTTTCTGGGAAAACAACGTGACTAAATAGACTAGATGAGAGATTAATGGAAGGAGTAGGGCAAGCCAAAGTGTAGACAGTAGTTGATAATCAGAGTGTGAATGATCTTTAATGCCAGTGTAAAGACCTCCCACTATTTTCTTTGGCCACTGGGGTGCCATTAAAAAATTTTATAATTGTAGGGATGGGGTGGGGAGAGATATTAAGAAAAGTCATGTTTTAGTATGTTTAACTTGGCAATTATGTACTGGAGAAACTACTGGAGTAGATAGTTAGAGGGAGAAAATAAAATGGGGTGGTGAGTTTATCAACTGTCAATGGAAAAAGAGAAGAAACCAATGGTTAGAAACGTTATGTTGGAAAAATCAATTCCTCTTCATGAAAATCTGGGCAAGTGGTAAGATTTAGAGGAAACACTTGAAAACCGCTTCATGGTTTGTTGTCAGTGATATTGGGAGAGAAATGGTACCACTCAAACCTGCTATTGTTTTAAAAGAATTTTATTCTATATTTATTGAAAATATGTTTGTGTATGTACTTAGAGACCAGGGGATAGAAAGTAAGAGATTAGCCTTAAAACATGAGAGCTATATTCTTTCGTGGGCAAATATAGAGGCTTCCAGTGTATATGTATTTCTGGAAAAATTCCTTTGTGACAATTTGAATTGTTCAGGCAAACATGACTACTAAAAATAAAAAGTTGCATGGTTTTTCTTTCTTTTTTTTTTTTTCCCAAGGAAGATCAGCCCTGAGTTAACATCCATGCCAATCTGCCTCTTTTTGCTGAGGAAGACTGGCTCTGAGCTAACATCTATTGCCAATCCTCCTCCTTTTTTTTCCCCCAAAGCCCCTGTAGATAGTTGTATGTCACAGTTGCACATCCTTCTAGTTGCTGTATGTGGGACACCGCCTAAAGTATGGCCGGAGCAGCTATGCGTCAGTGTGCACCTGGGTAGCGGAGCACGTGCACTTAACCGCTAAGCCACAGGGCGGCTCCTGGTTTTTATTTCTTATTAGAAGTATAATATGATACCTTTCCTTATTATAAGAATAAGGGATATTTTGTTATATAGTTCATTTAACAGCATGCTTTGAAAAAAAGTGCAATTACTTAATAGACTTTTTCCCAGAAGTACCAGTACCATGTGTTCATAAACAATTAATTTGAAAATATTTTTCTATTTTTTTCTCAGTGGTTTATATGTTGATTTTTTTGGAAGCCTGAAATTGATTGTAATTACTAAGAGAAAGTGGTTTTGGAAAATACTCATAAAAGTTGTCTGGCATACTGCTTTTTCTTCATCGTGAGCAAGCACCAGATTAAGAGTGGAAAATACATTAAATCCTTTAAATGTATTTGGGAATTGACATTGTGATCCCAGAAATGGCGATATAGGCTTTTAAGAGATACCTAACGCTTTCTCTGTAATTAAAATTTTGATTGTATGTTTATACGTCACATAGATTCCTTATGGATCAACTCTTTTTGAAGGACATTTTTATTATGATGTTAACAATTCACATCCATTCTTAATGGTTCAACCCTTCTAGAAAATGTTAGATTCTTTTAAAAGAGTCATTCAACAAATCACAAAAGTTTTTTCCCACATTTACTATACTTAGTCCCTTGAAAATTTTCTTTTCTCTGTGACCTTTACAAGAGCACAAATTTAAAGCATTAAATAGTGAATGTCAGAGCGCTTTCCTGGAGGCATAAAGAGCTCACTCATAGTATAGTTGTTACACACCTCACATACCTTTATATAGTTTCTGCTTTAGGAAATAAAAGGTTAAACACTCTTTTCATAATACAAAAGCCCAACAGTGACAAATGGAAGGGCATGTTTTTTAACCTCTTTTTATTATCTGTAATATTTAAGAAATGCTACAGTGAATAAAACATTTTAAATAGAAAATCACGTTCAAAGGATTGTGACAGACTGTCATGACATCTTAAGTCCAGGTAGCACAGAAACAAATTTGGAAGTCAGTCTTAACAGTTAAGACCAGCACAATGGAATCTTAATTACAAGACAATACTTTGGTGCGAAGGATAAATGGGCACTTTCAGTCAGTCAAATTCAGAATCAACAAACGGAATCTCTATTGCTAGACATATGTAATATATACCTATTTTATACATTAAATGCATTTCAATATTCAGATTTTGTCTTCCATTTTGTAGTTCCTGGGAGCTGAATTCTTTCTTCCAACGTTGACAATTTTCAATTCTAAATAATTATTTTCAGAGTAAAATACTCAGAATTTTTCTCTTCAAATATTGTAGTATCACAGTAGCCTTTTTTTTCTGCTTTCATCTCTAAGGAAAAACTCTCTTAGGAAGTGGCACTTTCTAAAGACAGAAAAGTGTCAACTGTGACTCAATATTTCTGATGTTTGGAGACTTGAGCAACTTTTCTTAGGCTTTGGGAAGTCAGGTTGGCAAACAAGTTTCTAGACTACTTCTGAAGAGTATGAGGAATCAAATGCGGAATCAATAAGGAAAATTAAATCAATAAGGAAATTAAACTAGATCTGAGTTATTGGCTAGTTTTTTGGAAACAGGGTCATTCCAATGGAGGGCATGATCTAAAAGTGTTAAAACAAACAAACAAAAAAGCACCATGTCAGTCAAAGAGACAGAGGCCTCCATTCTCCCAGATCAGAGAATTTCAGACGCGAAGGTTATTTAACTTCCTGGTACTGAAGTTGCTGTGACGCAGCACAGTGCTGCACCGTCCAGTAGAAATTCAGATATGTATATGTGTAAAATACACACTGGATTTCAAAACTGAATACAAATGAAAAAATGTGAAATACCTCAGCAATAATTGTTAAATTGATTATACATTAACATGATATTTTGAATGTTAAAATTAATTTCATCTGTTTATTTTTGCTTTTATAAATATGCCAATTGAAAATTTAAGATTACATATATGGCTCACATTATTATTAGTTAAATGTGACCCTCTGGTCTTGAAGAATCTTTTTTATTTTCTATAAAAATTTGTGATTCCTGAGTTGATCAAGAAGCTTGATCGGGTCTCTCCAGCAATGACCATAACTTCAGAGGGTCCAGAAGGCTGATTTATGGAGAAGATCACATTCTCCTTCTGTAAATAATTCATACCTCTTTCCTTTGGGAGGGGCCCGCTTAAGTTCTTTTAGGGATCTTCATGTCAACATCTTAACATTTGGATGGAATCATTTTTTGTATTTGAGGTTCTTTAGAGTATCTATTTATTTTAGGAACTAAGTTAATTTGCAAAGAATCTCGAGAATTGGCTAGTTTTAAACATTTAAAACTTCAAATAGTTGTAGCCTTCTCTTTAAATAAATAATTTTTTCCGTATAAAATAAAATATATTGAAACTCTCAAGCATCAACTTGACAAGTTTGTGAATGACACTTTGTAAACCAAACAATTTGGTCACTGTTCTAGGTTTTCTGAAAATGTGCTATAATCACAATCTGTGTTTTATCTGCAAATTCTGCAAATACTGCATAATATTAAATATAATTCACGTGTTATGCATTTAGAAGGTATGAATATATGTTTTTAAATCTTCTATAAACTTCTTTGTGTCAGTGATCTATATTATCAATTGGAGTAGGAAGGTAAAAGAAAACGTGAACAAAATTCAAGCAACTTTGGTAAAACAATCCTTTTGCAGCACTAAAATCTTTGGTCTTAAATTAGATTTATGAAAATTAAATGTAATTTTATAAAAACACCAATGTGTTTTCATATTTTGTTTTTGTGCCTACAGATTATTTTGAAATGTGGGAAAATATCCAGCCATCAAAGTGTTTTCTGTGATTTGACTCTTTACTTTCAGGTTTTTCAGTAGCACAAGTTTGTACATTTTCTTCTTATGCTTTAATAATCGTTAACTATACTCGAGTGTGTAATGTTCTCCATAAATTAATTTTATTAGTTTTAGTGAATGAGACCAGAATATTTAGTCTATAAAATACAAATATATTTAATATCTCTCATCTATCTCTTATAATTGCCATATGATTTGACTATTATAAGGCACAATCTCTATATTATTGAAGGAGATCAAAGTCATAGAAGTATGTATGTATCATTTACATGTATTTTAAGTCATTTGACGCCAAAATTTCTTTATTTTTGGCTACAATGGCCAAATTAAATGACAGTAATCAGCATGGAACATTATAGACTATGAGTAATCACATGAATATATAATAAATTTCTCGATTTAAAGATTAAAATCTCCACCCTGTGTTATCCACACAACATATTAGAGTTTATAACCATATAAATTTTTTTGGAAGAAAGAGATTTCCAGAGAACCTGCTGTTTTTTTCATTGCTACTTTAATTTTTTTTTTTTTTAAGTAAGGAAATAGGAGTAGGTGCTTGCAGAAATATGCAATATGAGTACTACTTTGGGTAATTCAATTATTAACTCCAAGTATTAGATGTTTTTATTATACTAAGTTTATTTCAAGATACTATATGTTCTCACTCCCTTTCTCATCCTCAGCTTCTAAATAAAATGTATGTATTATGTGGATGTACAATTAATACACTTCATGTTTCTATAGCAACTGCGTTAAATTAAAATTTTCAAAATTTCCAATTTATTAACATTTTAAAATGAAAATAAATCCATATGTAGAATAAATACGGGAAACATATAGGTTACTGTTCCTTCATATTTTGCAACAGTTTTGATGAATAAAAATATGAGAGTGTGTGCATAATTTAATGAAAATGAAATTGTTTAAGTGAAATTTGTGCATGTATGCTTTACTTCATAATCTTGCATATAAGTACAAACATAGTATATAAATGCACACACATTTAGAGACATTCGTGTAAACATGCGTGTGTATATATCATTTACTAAAGAAAGGCACATAATGAATTAAATTGTTATTTAAATGAGGGTAATATAAATTAGATATTGAAACATTTTAAACATTTTAATTAAGAAACTATAATAAGTACCACTAGCACTATTTGAAAATGAGTGCATTCTTAAAAATGGAGATCAAATGATTTTTATTGTCCATTGCAATAAGTATTTAACCACAGAGGCTGGTTCAAAAAACACGATGCCGTTTTCACAAGGCAAATTATTTCTCTAGGAAAAACCGAAACATGTATATGTGTTGTTTGCATTAGCATCCTGGAATGATGTGCAGAACTAGTGAAAATCAGACATGCTTATGAAGTGTAAGCATGCTTTTTTTACTAGTAGGCAGTAGTAACTAGAATCCAGTTATATCAGAGTAGCTAAGGGGAAAGTTTTTCCTTTTAATGTTTTTTTTGTTGTTGTTTGACATGGCATTTACTTATATAGGCTATGTACAGATATGGGTATATACTATTTAAGCAACATTACATTATATAAGAAGATAGAGCACACATAGACACAAAGATATCTCCCTCATAGACACACATACATATGTGATAAAAACCTATTAGTCTAAAATTGACTGCAAGTCCCAAATCTAGGTTTTATCATATACAGAATTTTGCCCTAATACTAGCCTAAAGTTGTTTTTAAATGTCAAAAATTTAACAAAAATACTCAGATGTTTCTATTTGCTTCTTTTTGAGATTAAAGTATTTTTCTTTCTTGATCAAGACCAAGTCAGAACAGAAGTTGTAGCTGTTGGGTCTGTACATTGGCTTATGCAGCAAATAGACCAGATTTTGAATACAGCCAGTTGATGGCCGTGGTAGGAACTCCTGACCAGTGACAGAGCCTATATAATTGTAGATGGGAAAGAAAGGGAGGCCTGGAAGTTATTGAAATATCAGCCTACAACTGAAGAGAGTTAAAAATGTTCTGGTTTTGTTTTGAAAGAAAATTCTTCTGAATGTGTACTTACACTCATCTAGAATAGTTTTATTAGTTCTTGTGTTCACAAATCTTAAAAAAATAAGATTATAGAAAACAGAAAACATTTCATATTACAAAACAAATGGTAAAATTTTATAAAATTCAAGTATATAATATTACAAAATACCAAAACAATGCAGAATATTTTGGAAATAAAGATGAGCAGAAGCTCATCTAACTAATTATAAAAGAAAAACAAAAAAAGTGAACTTTCTGTTCAGATATAGTCTTATATTTTATATGTTCCCTTTTTTGTTATACTAATTTGCTTGTATAATACTGTACTTAAAACCACCACACATAAAGAGAGGGAGATATGTATACATATACATATATATAAATGGCAATAATAGTTCCTTTCAAAGTAGTATGTTTTTTAATTAACTTTTTATTTTAAAATAGATTTAGATTTACAGAAAAATTACAAAGGTGGTACATTTGTCAGTTAATGAGTTAACATTGATGCATATTAAAAACTAAAGTCCATTCTTTATTCAAATTTCCTTAGTTTTTATCTGATGTCCCTTCTAAGATCCCGTCTAAGGTACCACATTATATTTAGTTGTCATGTCTCCTCAGGCTCCTCTTGGTTTTAACAGTTTCCAGACTTTCCTTGTTTTTGATGACCTTGACAGTGCTGAAGGCTATTGATCAGGTATTTTGTAGAATGTCCCTAGAAACTCCACTTGAGCCCTGCCTTTTAGCCCACATCTCTTCAACCTAACTAAGTTTTAGGGCCCATGAACCTTAGAGATAATTTGATGAAGCACTTTTAAAAATAGCTTCACTGGGGGCCAGCCCAGTGGCATAGTGGTTAAGTACATGAGCTCTGCTTTGGCAGCCCAGGTTGGGAGGTTCAGATCCCGGTGTGGACGTACGCACCACTCATCAAGCCATGGTGTGGTGACATCCCATATACAAAATAGAGGAAAATGGGCATAGATGTTACCTCAGGGCTAATCTTCCTCTGCAAAAAGAGGAAGATTGGCAACAGATGTTAGCTCAGGGCCAGTCTTCCTCACCAAAAAAAAAAAAAAATAGCTTGATTGAAATATAACTGAAATACAATAAACTACATATTTTTAAGTGTATAACAAAGTCGTCACCACAAATAAGATAATGAATTGCTTTTAGTTGGCTCAAATATCTGCATTTTTTTTTTCTACCTAGTTTTGGGTAATTCTTCTGGTATTGGCAATGAACATTATTTTATTTTCCTCAATAAAAGTCAGTACAGCTTCTTTAGCTATCACATCCAGAACTGACATATTTAGAATTTTCTTACTATTTTAGAGTTTGCTGCAATAAGTATTCTGTATAGCTATATACTCTCAGAGCAATGTGAAATGTTATCATGTGTTGGTTAAGTCTTCTGTGTTCTGAGTTAATGTCAAATAAGAAGACTAGGAAGAGCATAAAAATTTGAACTTATTCACTGATTTTACATGATCTCTCTTAACTTCTGAAGATTTTAAAAGAAAATGTAAAAAAAAAATACGTGAGAAGTTTTCTGAAAGAAGTCACAAAAAACACTCAATGTGGAAGACAACATTAACATTCTTAAGTATTTGTATCTCCTGCTATCCAAGCCCTTTGCCGTGTGCTGCATCCAAGCCCTTTGCCATGTGGTTTTGCAGTTCCTTCCAGTAAAGGGGTATAGCTTTCCCTGAGCTATTGATGTTAGGCTCAGCTACGTGACTTGCTCTGGCCAATGGAATGCTGACGGATGGGAAGTGAGCAAAGTGTTGATATGTGTTCATGAAGTTGGGCTTGCCCTCTGGCCTTTCTGTCATCATCATGAGAACTTGCAAGTTTCAAAAAAGTCACATAATTAAGATACCATTTATAAATTTCAAAATCAGATAAAACTAAATCAACTATGTACTGCTTACAAATAAAAACATGCATAATAAACACAAAGAAAAATAAAATACAGAAGTTCTTTTAATTTTGGGGAGGAGAAAAAGCAATCTGTTTGGGGAAGAGACAGCAAGGGACTACAAAATTATTGGTAATATTCTATTTCTTAATCTGGAATTTTGCACATAGGTATTTGTTTTATTCTTTTTTATAAATAAAATTAAAATATAATTATGGATATAAATTTCTTTTTATGTAGGAATGTCTTCATAAAACCAAACATAATACTTTTTTTTTAAATGGGAAAGTTGCCAGTGTTCGCACACTGAGGCATGGCAGAGCCAAGAGTTAAACTTCTGTATTTCCACTCATCAGAATTTACTGTAATTGTTATCCCTCAAAGGGCATGGTCTGCTCGCCTGGAGACAAAAGCCAATCGTCAGGAGACAAGATGGTGGAAAAGAAAGGGCAGTTTATTTCAGCTTGCTAGCAAGGAGGAAGATGGCTGACTAATGTCTCAAAGAACCATCTTAAGGGGGTACAAAATCTTATAGCAGTTATATAGGCCAGTGGGTTATAGGGGAGGGAGTTAGGAATGTTGACCTTCTGGTGTTACAGACTGGGAGTGCCACACCAAATCTTTCAGTTTTCATTGATGATGGCTATCAGCATAGACTCTCTGTTCAGGGGTCATCACATTCCTAAGGAACTCAAAAGAACAAAGTTATCATCTTATGGCAGCTGGGAAGTACATGCACAAACAGGGATCATAAAATCTCCAGAGCAGTTAGATCTCCTGGAGGGTGCATATCTAGCTGGGTTAGTGAGTCAGAGGTCATTCAAAGTCACAATAGGGTTTGTTTTCTACAATATGGCTTCGCTAACATCAACCTTGTCTTGAGCGGGTATCATAATAATTATTATTTTTATTACATTTGGAGTACAAATACTTTAAAGGGAATTTCATTGTCTTAATCAACTTTTAGTCCTCATGCTGTGAACGCAATGACTAGAAATTAGTAGACACTTAATAAATGCATATTGCACTGAATTACAAAGGACAGAAGCTTGGACAGATAATTTGGGGCAGTGGCTACCCTTTGACTACACCTCCAACCATGGTATCATGAAAAGTGACAGCATGCAGAATCGTTTTGGGGGTTTACTTCTGCAACAGAAATTTGAAATCTGTTAGAAAGGAACTTGACATCCTGTCTCTCCATAACAGGTGATAAGAAACTACAGAAGGGCAAGATTTAGAGCCAAGAGAAAGGCAGGATAGAGGCTGTATGCCCTGTGGGTGCTCACTAAAACTTATTGCTTGCTTGATTGACTTGAAAAATATCTCAGAGAGTCATGATCAATGTATTGAGCTTCCAGTAGGAGTTGCTGCTACTGGACTTAGCCAGTTCATATGTTAATAGCAAAAAGGAATACTGTTGTTAACCTTATTCAATAAATTCTGTTTTTGTATGGGGTAGGGTAAACACCTTTGAAGGGGTCACACTGTCTGTGATAAGCACTTTGAAAAAGCAATGTCAGGTCAGTGATAATAAGACGAATGGCAGACCTTCTAACACCATAACAACCATGCCCATGAAACTTTTGGTCTGCCAAAATGGGAAATGGTAATTAAGACCACTGCTCCATTAAAAGTCACTCTTGTTTCTCTAGTTTTCACCAGTGAGTATTGACTAAATTCTATAATTTATGATATCTACCTCTTCTTTTGTCAATTTTGGCAATTTATATTCTGCTAGAAAATATTTATTTCCTTTAGATTTTAAAACTTTTTGTCTATGTGGTACTTACTTTTGATGTCTGCTATGGCAATGGTTATATTTGATTTCTTATTCTCAATGGTGTTTTTTTTTTTTTTTGAGGAAGATTGGCCCTGGGCTAACACCTGTGCCCCTCTGCCTCTACTTTATATGTGGGACACCTGCTATAGCATGGCTTGATGAGCAGTGAGTAGGTCCACGCCTGGGATCTGAACTTGGGAACCCCAGGCTGCCTAAGTGGAGCATGCGCACTTAACTACTACGCCACTGGGCCAGCCCCTCAATGGTGTGTGTTTTAGTTTATTTTTTCCCCACCTGTATTCAGATTGCCAAGAGTTTGTGCATGCTATTCATTTCTTATAGGGTCAAATTTCACATTTTTATTCTTCTACTGTTTTCACTTGTATTTCATTACTTTCAACTTGAATAATTCCATCCTCTTTTCTTTTGACTTATTATATAAATTCAGTTTAATCCTTAGGTCAATTAATTTCATTCTTTCTGTTGTAGATATTCAAAGCAACTGTGTAAAATGTTATCCAGATACAATATTATTACTATAACATTTAGGTTTTGACATTGAACAGTCTCTTTTTTTGTGTGTTAATTCCTTTATGCTTTGAAGTTTCAGAGTTCTTTTCCCACTTTAACTTAGGGTTCATTTTTAAATTTTCAGGTTTTATTTATTTTTATCATTTTCCTCTTGCTTATTTTTAGTTTTATTGGAAAACTAGGGCTTAGTAATGAATAAAGTAATTATTGTAAAATATATCAGTAAAATGTTAACTGATATATGTGTATGTATTTACCTCTGTGTGTATATGTGTACGTGTGTGTGTATGTGTGTGTGTGTATATATATATATATACGTGTATATATATATATACACATATATATACATGTATATATATATATGTATATGTATATATGTATATATATATGTATATGTATATATGTATATATATATAGTATTAATCCTCACTTTAGGTAAAACGTACAAGGGGTATTTTTTAAGATACTACATTTTCATTAGAAGTAAAGCAATGCTTACCAGCGACACTTTCTCACAGCTGAACCAGAATACGTTTTGATTAAGAATATTAAAGAGAATGGCTGGTTTGGATATAGCCTCATTCGGTAAAACAAAAAAACAAAAATCACCACCATTTTTCTTTTAACCATAATTTTCCTTGCCTACTGCTTATGCCCAACTATAGAAACTAGTTTCTTTTCAGACGTGGTAAAACAAAGAAGGAAAGGGACAGAACGGAACAATAGAGGCTTGGATAGTAATTGTTTCTAAAAACAGCCAAATAGTAAAAACAAATAAATAAATAAATAAGAATCCAACAAAACAACAAATCTGAGGCAGTGATGGGAGGAGACAAGAAAGGAGATTGGAATGTTGCCTGTGGGAGACCCATCACAACGGATTTTATATCTCTAGTTGCCAAGGTTGTCAAATGGACTTGGGCCTCTCCCTTAGCCTTCCTCCTCCCTCTTCTCTTCTATTCCAGTCATTTATTTGCAGAACCATATGCCATGATTATTACCTTCTCCCTTTTCATTACTACACCAGTTAAAATATCTATATCTCTTTACCAGGATTTTAAATTCTCTGACCTCACTCTCATTAGTGTGCTATTTTTGCTACTAGCTTAAATGAAGGCAGTGTTGCCAATTATCACAATTAACATTCTCTGCATCAGTATTTAAAAACTGTCTTCATACATATGACAATTTATCATGTGAAATATGTTAATGGATGTTTTATAATTTCCATGAAAGTTAAAAAAGCTATAGTTTTAGAATAAGTTAAAAAAGATCAAGACTAGATAGAAAAAGAATTTGCTGATAGTATGACTTGCTTAAGCTCCAAGGGAGGAAAGTTAATTGCTTTCCCTAAAGGTTTTTAAAAAATAATACATTTCAATTTTTCTGGGATGTTTTATGTAGAGTCAGCCAAGAGGTAGAAAAATGGGTAGAGACTTTCTAGATCTATAATTTTATGAGATTAAAAAACTTTTTTTTGTACTAGAAGCACCACATTTTCAGAGTTACAGTCTGTTCCCAGGTTAATATAATCAATTTCATAGTGTTGTTCTGAGGATTAAATGGAATTGACCTTGTGACATTCCTAGCACAGGAACTGTCACATAGTACACACTCAGTAAGTATTATGTATCATTACCTTCACTTTTTATCGATGCAAATAATCCATAATCAAGCTATAAATCAAAATTGCAGCATTTATTATGAGCCAGATATGAGGACTAGCCTGGGGCCTTCCTTCCCGAAGGAAGAAAGGGCACTGAAGATGTCTGCTGTACAGAGTGGTTATATACCATCTTGGGACAAACGGCATACATCACATATGATAGGAAAGTCCCTTTTACAATTGTCATGAGATGCTTAGCTGGCACAGCAGATTGGTGGTCACAAGGTGAGTGGTCACAAGGTGAGCACAGTAGGTCTGTTATTAATCCTTAGTTTAGGGAGAGATGCTTATCCTTAAAGAAATGCCAATATGGGGGAAGTTACATCCCTATCTTTAAGGGCATCATTCTTGTCTTTGAGACATCGTAAATATTTAAAGTAGATGTACAATGCATGCTCAACAGGCCACATCAGGCCCTTTTGGAACAACAAGGTCAGGCCGAATTAGTTTTAAACCAAATGGCTTCCTCATATACTCCAATATATCCTATTGCTTTTCATTTATTTATAATTTTTAAAAAATTCACTTAAATGCAACTCAGAATTTAAATTTAATTTACATTTAAACAATGACAGGCACTAGAATATTTTTTCTAATGCTTTTCTTCCCTCTGACATATTATGGTATCATAAAATTAGAACTGTTCAAAAAAATTTTTGGTCAAGCAAGGAGATAATAAAGCTGGTAGCTGGACTGGGTTTTTTTTTTTTTTTGGATCCATTCTTCTCTATGTTCTCTTATGGAAATTTCTAATTTTAATTTCTATGCTGATGACCACAGAGGATCATTTTCTAATCCAACCCTAGAAGAAATTCAGTTACTGTGGATAAGTTAAAGAGGAATTTCTTTTTGCTATAGAACATCATAAAAATTCAAAACTGGTGGAATCATCTTTCTATACACTTACTATAAACTTATTTTATGATATGTAAAGTAAGGCACAGAGTAGTTAAATGACTCATCAAATGTCATGTAGTGAGTTCTGAAAACTCTGAATAATGAGTTCAGATCTCTGCTTCCCAATGTAGAATTATGTCCACTATAATGCACTGAACACAGAAAAAGTATTATTAAACAGATTATTAACAGGTTCAAAGATGGACCCTTCTATCTCAGTGTGTGCTCTGTACCAGGATGATAAAATACAACTTTAGCAAATCCATGCATACTTACACAAACATACCTTTTATACATACACAAAAACACATGTTGCATATATGTCTGAGTATTTGTATGGTTATAGTTAAATATGCAACACACACTTACACACACCTTTGAACTAAATGTTTGGAAGCGTTAAGATAATATGCAACAATCTGTGACATTATTCAATGGCAAACTTTTGCTAAACAATGTCCTAAAACATAGTTTTACTAAAAGGCTGATAGCTTTACTAAAAGGCTGAATGGTATAAAAGGTTGTTTCCCTTCAATTTAAATGTACAAAATACCCAGTTTCCTGGATTTCCATACTGTAAGTTTGCTAGAACTCATATCCAACATTATTTCAATTTTATTCTAGTAATCCATCACTTCATGTTGGCTAGTAAGCCATAACATCAATTAACATCAGAATTTCCAACTTCAAAATAAGCACATATCATTTAACTTTGATTTTTACTACTCCCCACTATGTTCATCAAGATAAGAAGTAGTAATTCAGGGAAGAAGCAAACAAAACAAAATATTTACTGGCATAACATAAATCCTATTTAATTAGATGAGAATGTATATATGTATGTATTGGTTTGTTAATTAAATCATGTCTTAATACAGCATGATTTTCACATATATGTAAATTTCACACTGAAAGCTTTTCCTTTTGAGTGTATTTTTTAAAGGAAAATAATCTCTATGTGGTAAATGGACTGTCTAGTTGTTACTGTCAGATCTTGTTTAGCTAATGGGTGGCCTCCAACAACATGATTTTATCCATTGTGCTGATTGAAATGCTGTAAATGTTGTAAATAATCATTTTAATAAACATATTCTTTTCTATACAATGAAAGTTGGGTAAAAAGAAAGTGCTCTTAAACAACTCTTTAATAGAATCATCTGGCTATCAATTCAAATTGTTCTTGTCAAAATAATGAAAGAAGAAAATGATATAAGGTAACATTTATCAAATAACATAAATTGTCTGGGTGGAGCAGAATAGCAGACACTTGGTAGGCTGAAGAAAAAAGGTAGAGAAATTTGAAAGAAGATATAGGGATACCGAAGGAAATCAGACACACTCAGTAAGGTGGAGGAAAGGCTGAGCCCCATAAAATCGTGATAAGGAGGTAGATTCACTTCAAAGAACAACATCTCAAATAACCTCAGTCATAGTCTATTGAAATTCTTTTAGTTTTGGGGGAAAAAAAGCTTCTGAATTTTTAGTCAACAGAAAACAAAGAGCAGGTTTTCCAACCCTCTTGCTTTGATACTGACTGTCACAAGATGGCACTGGCAGTTGGCATCTGGTTTGTCATTAAGCACCACTTACTGAATAGCGAGTGTGGCTCTGGTACGTGTCTAGCTAGTTCAAGAGCAAAATGGGAGTGAAAAATAAGTGATTCTTATGTTTAAAAGTCTTACACGGAAGGTGTAAATATGTAATACATACCCACCTCCAAGTGACTGTGTAATATACATTTTTTGAACAAAATTTAAGTGCTATTCTCTGTACTTAAAAAAACAATAATTTGTACATCAAATGCTAAATTGTATTATGTTATAGTTCTTTAAAAATAGTCTATTCTTTTATTCATCCTCACAAACTCTCAATTTAGTTCTAATGCCAAAAAAATCTTTAGATTATCCACCAAAATATTACTGTTTATTTGACTATATTTCCCTAAGTGCTGTAATTATGTAATAATGTACAGCCAGTTAGAAATATTTGTCTAAATCTCCCCTCTTCTTCAGTTATAAAGCCTTAACTTTTTGTATTTTGTTTCATAAAACATTAGGCTCAAAATTATTTACTTTTATGGCTTTAATTTCAAAATGCATTGGCTTGAAATATTGCTGCTATTACCATAACAGTAGGAATCCTTTCTAAATGTGTACCTACTCTTGCCAAGAATTGCACTCAAAGAGGCTGTCCATTCAGGAATCTAATAAATTTTATCTTGGTTTGTTTATGATTTGATTATATTTTACTTAAAAACTTAAAAAATCTAAATCCCATGATACTCATATAAAATAGATAATAATTTTTTTATTAACGACACCCCCTTTGATATATACACATTCTTTTCCATAATATAAAATTATAAAAATTTGCTTGGAATAAAAACTTTCCTTCTTTTCCATTACACATTAAAAATCTCTTTATTAAAGAGAATATATAGGGATTTACCTATTGTTTCCTCAAAACTTCCAGAGGTGAAGAGATAAGATCTAGAGTTTTGAGCATAGCTGAGGGCTTGCAGAAGAGTCTAAATCAGAGCAGAAGACATAACCTAATAGAGGAGAAATTGACCTGAAAATCTCATAAGGCAGAGCAGAAAAGTAGTAGATAAGTGATAATTTGAGAAACATCATATCCATCTCTCCTGGTAGGCACATAAAATTAAAGATGGATTATTCAGTCCATCCTTGGGTCAAGTGAGAAGTGCTGGGGTTCAGATGGCCTCACTGTATGGGGATGAAGGACACGTACCAGAAATCCTGTCCTAATGGGATCAGAGCTTGAATTGACCACTCATCCAAGTTTTCCCAGGACAGTCCTGATTTACACTTCTTTTTTCAGTTTGTTTAATACTAGTGTTCTGTTTCACTCTGTAAAATGTCCTTGTTTGGGTAACAAATTATATAGGCACTCGGTCAAACCAAATATAATAGTCAAACTGAGCCATCAGACAAGTGGATTAGGTGAGAAAATAGAAACCGAGTTACATAGTCAGAGCAACGTGGTGTGAGAAACCAGGAAATCTCAGACAGAAACATGGGCTCAGAGCAGATGATTCAGAATCTATTACTAGAGAGCAGGTATTTCCAACAATGTTTTGTGAAATTGCGTCTCAGGTTATTTTGATATTGACTAAAATATCTGTGCACAAATTAATAGGCAAATTGAAAGGAAAAGATCTGGAGAGTATGATTATACCTATAAAAGACAAAGAAAGGAATGCAGTCATCGCTGTAAAAAAATAATTCTGCCTCAAGAGACAAAAAAATATAAAAATACTATATTGGATATAAAGTAGAAATTACTATCCTACTCATACACTGAGTGGTGTTATATCTCAAAATGAAATACTTCAAATAATAGTTGTGATCTCAGGAATTCAATAAGAGCTGTCAGAACTGGTTATGATGACTGGGTGAAAGGACTATCTCTATCTAAGTTTAAATTTGTTTCTTGATCATGGAATAATAAAATATCCACAGCAAATATTAAATATTGAATGTTAATTTTTTTTTTCTGCTGAGGAAGATTCACCTTGAACTAACATCTGTGGTCAATCTTCCTCCATTTTATATGTGAGTTTCCGCCACAGCAACTGGTGGGTGGTGTAGGTCCGTGCCTGGGATCAGAACCCGGGCACCCAGGCCACGGAAGTGGAGCCCACTGCACTTAACCACTACAACGTTGGGATGGCCCCTGAATATTAATTTTTAAATCCTTTCAACAGAAGTGCGTTGTTGAACATCAAACAACAGAATGGATTTGCAAAAACATTTTTTCTGTTTATCATCAGGCTTGTTTATTCAGTAAAGCCCAACAAGAACATTTATGGCATAGAAAATATCAGGGAACAGTTTGGATGCACAAGGAATATGAAGACTCATTGTAAAGTGAAATAAATGAAGCAATAGAGTTTACTTTACTTAGCCAGGTAGCATAATAATTCATAAGCAAGGATATGTATTTTCCAATTGATAAATTATTCTATATGTGAAAAATATATGGGTATATACTTACTTTAAAATGTGTTATGTTCTTCAAGCACCTGGCAGAAATGGTCAAAATGTTGTGGTATACATTCTTAAGCATTTTATTTTTCTTGGACTTAAAAAAGTGGCTGGATTGTTTACTTTTATTGATGTTCAATTTATCTTGACAAATACACAAATTTGGTGCATTCCAGGGAATCATACATGAATTGTTCCCTCTGAGCCTGCTTTTACTGTTAGAGATAGAGAAAAATACACACATTTTTATTTGTGTTTCATTAAGCTGTGTTGTACCCAATAGGCAGGGTACTGATGCAGTATAGTTTGAAAGGGTGAACAGATGGGATTTTATTTTAGGCTCACATTAGCACACTCCATCAAACACTCATTTGCCTGATATACCAGCATAATATAGCTTACAACTTTAAAGTATAGCTTTGCCAGTCATGTAAAATTCAAATAATAAAAGACAAATATGGAATAAATATTCAGATATCACTCTGATGACCACAGAGTTGCTAAAACTATTTATTGTAAACAATTGGTAAAAGGAAAACTTCATTTATATTGCTGGAATATATCCAGCTCTAAGCAATGTAAAAGTAGCAAGAGCTTTTTCATTTAGAATTTTTTTCAAGCAAGATTTACAATGGAGAAAGGGGAAAAAATTAAGGGTACATCATAACCTGTTGAAGTAAATTAATGAAACAATTTTTTGTGTTTCAAGATTACAAAATTCTCTTCCCACTTTGCTTGAGGTATCATTTCTGATGCAGAATAAACTATCAGTTTAAAAATATTTTTAAAAATATTTAATACAGATGGCTGTTAATGAATAAAATCAATTATCTTTTTTTCTACAAAAAGTGTATGCGTTATTTTATATTTAATATTTGTCCTAAAATTTTGACCAATACTTTAAATATGTACTCAGTTTCCTTACCTCGACTTTTCAAGGATCTTACTTTTATTCTTCACTAAGTACTTTAGTTATTGGGCCAGTTTCTCATTTGGGTACCTGGGGTAGGGGAGTTATGATTAATTTTGAATCATCACTTTGATGATTCTGATGAACTACTGTATAACCCACTTCACTCTAGTCCATGCATTCTCAATGGAAGTAATATTGCCCCCAAGCAATGAAAACGAGTTATTGGGTAGGGAGTAAAAAAATCTTATCGTATTATGTATAAAGCACAGATATATGGAAAACATATAAATAGATATATATATATCCATGGTATTAAAATTTCATGGGGGGAGGTTAGGAAAAAAATATCCAAAAAGGCCACTTATAGAGGTGATAAGGAAAAGAAGGTTGAGAAATGCTGCTCTGGTCTTCCTTCCTTTTTTTCTCCTTTCTTTTGAAATGGAGGTACATTTTACACAATATATTGATCTTAATTATGGAGTTAAATGGATTTGTCAAATGCACACACTCAAAGCAATAATAAATTTTTTTTCCCATCATGCCTAACAATTTCAGTCAGTCCCTTTCCAGGCAATACACCCACAGACGCATATGTTTATTTGTATTTTTGTGTTTATTTTTTTAAATTTCTATCACAATAGACTAGTTTCTACTGTTCTTGAGCTTTATATAAATGGAATCCTGCAATGTCTAATCTTTTATTACTTTTTATTTTTTTGCTCCACAGTTTCTGTGAAAATTACATGTTATGAATATGACATGATGTGGTTATCCCTCCTTCTACAGGTGAATATTCAAGTTGTTCCAGTCTTGTTAATAAGCTACTATGAGCATCTCATATAGTCATATAGTCTTTTTGTAAAAATATGTTTTCATATGTTTTCTGAGATTGCCGGGTCCTAGGATAAGTGTATGTTTAACTTCATTAGAAACTGTTAAAACGTTTTCCAAAATGGTTGTAAATTCTAACATTCCCACCAGCAACTTATGAACGTTCTAGTTGCTCCACATCTTTGACAACACTTGGTATTGCTAGAGTTTTTAAATTTTATACATTCTAGTGGGTATCTCATTATGGCCCAGCCAACAGATCCTATCTTTATTTAAACTTTTGATATAAATTGTTCATCATGGATTTTTTGCATTGGTTTTGATTTTTTTTAATGTTGCATTATGATATCGTTTATTTTGATCACTGTGTTTTTCATCACTCCCTTAAATTTTGTTCTAGAGGAGTGCCTCACCTCATCCTAGCCCTGGCTCTTTAATTTGCATTTTCTTGATGACTCATAAAAACTCTATATGTGCTTACATCTTACCCTTGGAACATTTATCTGAATGGCAGGAGTCCTATTATTAACCCCCACGTATTGGCTGTGGTTCAGCAATCTTCTGAATAATGCCCTAAGGTCGAATATTTTATGCTTGTGTGTATTTCCCATTGTTTAGGTGGGAAATCTAAGTTGCTTTTCTCCCATCTGATGTTTCCTTCAAAGTGAAGTTAGTCCGTTTGTGTATCAATTTTAGCATCTCTCCCTCTTTCAATCATCCCAGGTGACGAGGAGACACTTCTTCTAATGGTGAGTTTAGAAGGAAAAACAAAAAACAAAACATCTTTCCATGTTGAAACTTGCCTCTTTCTTGTGGGATGAAGCCAACCTTGCCAGAAGTTTTAAAGCAATCTCTTTAAAAGTTTTAAAGCCATCTCTCCCCATGGTAGAGCCAATATAGTGTTGTCAGTGACTGTGTGTGTAAACATGCCTAGATAATGGATTTAGTGTCAAGAAGCTCAAATGTCCACATGAATAAGTAAGCCCGTCAACCTAGGGGAGCGGGGGGTGTGCTTTGGATTTCGTGTGCTGACTGTTATTTCACTTTCCATTTGGTTGTGAAGCCAAGTGGAGAAGAAGAGGTGTGTGTGTGTGTGTGTGTGTGTGCATATACTGCATTATAGGAAGAAAAAAAAAACAGAGAAAGAAGAGAGAGGGTGAAATGTTTAATTTCATAGGAAAAAAGAAAAAATACTACAAAAAATTAAGACAATAAATCATAAACTTTATGCAAGTTATCCAATGGTTCTTATTTATATAAACATTTAACTAGTTTTGAATCAGGGGAATTTTAAATAGAAACATATCAACATATAAAAATTTTGAAAAAAGTGATTTCAGAGGGGAAAAAACTCATCAAAAGAATCAGACAAATGCAACATATTATATTCTTTATCTTCCCCCTTTAGGCATATGCTTCCAATATTAAAAAATGTCTAGGCTTATAACAGTCAGCAAAAGGTACACAATTGTTTTTTTCTTCCATGTTGCAAATGGTTGATTAGGAAATAAATCACACAAGTTACAAAGAATCAGGGAAGACTTTGTTCAGATATTTCATCTCTGACTTATTCTTGCAGATCTGAGAAATAAACCGTCCATTTAAACACTTTTTTCCTTACTAGTTTTCCATTATTGCGTGATTAAGTGTTGACACAAAAGCAATAATTAGGGATATTCTATTGTAATACAAAGATGTTGATTACATTTGTAATTTAAGTTAATTTAGCAAAGTTAAATTTAAACAAAGATCTGTTCATTGTATAAAACAATAAACTAATCCAACTGACAAAACAAATTGCAGAGGTAGTGGTATTATTTCCTAGGGACTCTCTCTACTCTTTTCAGTAAATTATCTTCAAATTACTACTATTAAATCTATTTGAAAATGTGTCATAGTTGGGGATATGGAAAAAAAATCTTTAAATGTCACAGTTATTGCTATGGTACTGTATTTACCTCTCAGAATCATCAATCAATTTTTTTCTAATTCTTACTGGCAGTTTTAGATTCCATACTTCTTATGCTTTACACTAAAATAATAACTCTTAAATGAATGACCATTCCTTCAGTGATAGCTCTTTAAAATAAAAATAAGAAAATAGTCTGTGTTATTGACTACTTGTCTCTAAAGAATACATTGTCACACACGTGTGCAAGCTGTCAGGTGAGACTCGATTCTATGTCTCTGTACGGTCATCAACCACTTGAAAATATCCTACAGCTGACCGTCACTGACAGCTGAAATTTTACAACTGATAATATATGGGATAGTGTTATTTATTGGGAAAACTTTAAATTTTTATCAAAACATTAATGTTTTACATTGCATCACAGGCAAACTTTAAACAATGGCTCATACAACAAAATGTAATATCTAAAACCTTAAAATTTCTGGAAGAAAACATAGGAGAAGAATCTTTGTGATCTTGGTTAGGCAAGGATTTCTTAGCTACAGTGCCAAAAACATGATCGATTAAAAATTATACATTGTACTTCATCAAAATTAAGTACATACATTCATCACAAAATACTGTTAAGAGAATGAAAAATAAAGCCACAGGTTGGGAGAAATATTTTAAAATCACATTTCTGATAAAGAATTTGTGTCCAGAATGCACGAAGAACTTTCAAAACTCAATAAATAGCAAACAAACTAATTAGAAACAGGCAAAGTTTGAGACAGATAAGTGACCAAATTATATATACAGAGGGCATATAATCGTATGAAAGAGGCCTAGCATCATTAACTATTTGCAATATTCAAGTTAATATCATAATAAGATATGACTACAAACCTACTAGAATGGCTAAAATTTTTTTAAAAATGCAAAATTTAAAAAGCAGATAATACAAAGTTTTGGTGAGGATGTGAAGCAATTGGAAGTCTCATACGTTTTGGTGGGAATGAAAAACGGTATAGTCATTTTAATTAAAAAATAAAAGAGATATTGTTCGAATTACTTCCTAAGAAATTATATAGTTCATAAAACTTCAGAGGGCAAATGCATGCTAAATATCCAGTATTTTGAACATAAAAATTATATTTCTATTTTATCATTAGAAGATCAGTTTTTCCTCAACTACTCTCAATTAGCATTGAACTAATTTAGAATAGACAACTAATTATTAGCCTAGGTTAGCCACTCCCCTTGGCAGTTATCTAGATTTAGATATTATGATGCTTCAAGCTCTCCAACGCCCATGGCACTTGCTGAGGTAGCAGACATGGGGGAGTAACTCTTTGGGGAGAAGAAAATAAAGATTCTACATTAGGGCATAGAGAGCCTCAGCCACAGACCAGGAAAAATTCTGCTCGAGAATTCTAACAAATGAAAGTATGTGTGTGTACGTCTGTGAACATTGCAGACTTCGACTGTGGTTCAGATACTTATTGCCTTTGATCTTGGACAAACTGCCTTCTTTGATTTGGAGTAATTTTCATCTATCACTTATTTTCCTCCTTTCCTCTGTAATCTCCCTCGAGTTGCTCCTAGACTGTAGAGCTCATAAATCTAGCCTTCAAGTTTCTTAAAACTTCTTAATGATTCCCGTGTCTTTATTTATATGCACTGATTTCTGGGAGAATTCCTCAGCTAGATCCTTGTGCTCACTAATTTAATCTTAGAGGCATGTTTTCCCTTATTATTTTGCCATCTTTTGTTTATTTTTTTTTCTAAATTTTGGCTACTGTGTTTCTAATTATTTCCTTTTTGTATAACAGCATTTTGGGGGCAATGCAATCTCTGTAGGTATGGCCTTAAATGTTCTTCAATGTCTTCTATTAGTTCTTTGGTATTTAATTGTCTTCAGATGGGTTTGGTGCCCCTCTTCAGCAGCTGGATTCTCTTAAATATTGTCCATCTTTGATTTTTTGTTAGCATTTCTTTTTGAAAATCCAAAATGGAGATTATCTGTAACTATAGTGTATTTCCTTAGCCAAAGTAAGCATCTCTTGTCTCTTGCAGTGAATGCCAGTTTTTATTTAGAGAAGCTCTGCTCCTGAAAATTGTGTGGGGGTGTGGGTGGAGCGTGGGAGCATGGAGAATGGTAGTGATGATTCTTGGCAGGGGTTAGTACTGGGTGAGCTACATGCTGTCGGGATGCACAATGTCCTAACCAGCCAGTTTGTTTTCTGGATGTGGTGACAAGGTCCACATCCTTCACACAAGCTGTAAATTGGCAGGGACACTTCTGTTTATTTTGATCCAATGCACGTTGGAGAGGTTTTTGTTGTTATACTCCTGCCATACATATACATAAATTTGGTGCTTGGTTTGGGGTGCAAATATCAGAGTCAATTGCTGTCAATGTGGAGAAATAACCCAGCTGATTTATTTTTCTATTATTATTTTCCAAAAGAAAATGATCTTCATTTATCTTCCACTACCTCTGATCTTGAGATTACTCCTTGACTTGGATAGGAAAACTCACTGTGGAGTTCCTATCACCCAACTCAAAGAATGATGTGAGAATTACATGTAACAATATGTATAGAACTTAGCCCATATACACTGAATAAATATTTTTATTATTGTAGTTGTAGTTTTTGTGGCTGTTATGTTATTTGCTAAATATAGGCACCAGAAAAATACTAATTTCCCATATTAAGGTGAATCATTCTTCTTTTTAGTAAACTGGAGAGCAAGGACTTAGAACATACCTGCAAATGGCACCATAGTAGTGAGATGCTGAAACATAAGTGATCCAACTTTGACAAACAAAATTATATGAAGCCAGGTTTAAATACATTCATTTTTTTCGTAAAGAAAACTAACCAGGAAAATATATGCTCATATTGCACAGATATACCCCTTAAATTTGTTTGTTGGGCATGAGTGTAAGAAGCAATGTTTGATAATGAGAGCTTTTATTTAGTAATCATTCTCTTCCTTGTTAAAAATAACTTCCATTTCAGGAGGTTCAGCTTTGGTTTAATTCTGTTCCCATAAATAGTGTTTTAAGTCTTCATTTTTTACAAAGGTATAGATTCTAGGAAAATATCCTTATTTTTCTTTCAGGCACGCTAAAATATTTGTTCGTGGTGTATGATTCATATTAATTTTTACTGGAGGCAGATGCAATAACCGAAGGAGGCGTTAGAGAAAAAGAGTTCAGCTCAATCTCTATTTTTAGTTTGAATTGCAGCTGTAATGAAAAAAAGAAACAGAAAGAAATGTAACTTGAAAACACTAATGACTAAGCTTTTGAATCTATTTTGTATGTGAAGTACTTTTAGTTAATTGAGCTGATCTTTTCTGTCAACATAAGCGCACATATGAGGTTAGAGAGAATCTAAATTAACTCATCCAAATATCATCACTTTCACTAGCTTCATTTCTTCTTATGTGAAAGATTGGTAAAATCAAATGATTATTTCAAATAGTATTTGTAAAAGGCCTAACAACAACTGTTCTGCATCCCCTTAACTTTTTTTTTTAGGGTCATTGAAGTATAATTTACATTCAACTAAAAAATCACCAATTTTAAGTTTACAATCCAATGAGTTTCAGTAAACTCATAATGCTGTGCAACTGTAATCACAGCCCAGTTTTAGAATAATTAAATCACCTCCAAAAGGCAACCTCTCAATACTTTACAGTCAATTTCCCTCTGTTACCATCACCAGCTCCAGAGAAACACTGATCTGCTGCTACTATAGTGTTACTTTTACTAGAAATTTCATATACACCTGGGCTATAATGGATACTGCTTCTATGAACATTTGTGTATAAGGTTTTTGTGGATATACAAATTCATTTCTATTGGGTAAATACTTAGGATGAAATTTTGGGGGTGTATGGTAAGTGTTTGTTTAACACATTAAAATAATCCAAAGTGCTTTACAAAATGGCTGAACTATTTTAAATTCCCACCAGATACGTATGAAGATTCCACTTGTTCCAGATTCTCACTGATACTCTGTATTGTCAGCCTGTTTTATATCATCTGTACTAGGTGATGTGCAGTGTTATCTTATTGCGGTTCTAATTTGCATTTCCCTAATGACTAGTGATATTAAATATCTTTTTATGAGCTTATTTCTCACCTACGTATCTTCTTTCATGAAGTAGCAACTCATTTCCTCATGACCTGGCAAGGTCCCCTTGCTTTATTAAGTTGTTTATCTTTTTTAATTGTAAGAACTTTTTATATAGTCTGGGTAAAAGTCTATATATCTATATCTATACATATATATTTCTATCTGTCTTTCTATTTTTTCTTCCTTCTGTCTTTCCTTCCTTCCTTCCTTCCTCTTCTCTCTCTCTCTCCCTCTCTCCCTCCCTCTCCTTCCTTCTTTCCTTCCTTTCTTTCTCTCTCTCTTTCTTTCATTCACAATGTCTTTGAAGAGTAAAAGTTTCTAATTTAGGTCAAGTTCAATTTTTCAGAAATTTCTTTTGTTATTCATGTCTTTTGTGTCATACAAAGAAATCTCTACGTAATCTCACAAAGATTTTTTCCTGCATTTTCTTCTACAAGTTTTAAAATTCTAGCAACTACATTTAGATTTGATCCATTTTTAGTTAACTATTGTTTATAGTGGAGGGAAGGCTGAATATTTTTGCCTATGGATATGCAATTGTTTTCACTCATTTGTGGAAAGACTATCCTTTCTTTCCCCATTGAATTATAATTATTTCTTTGTTAAAAATCAATTGACCATATATATATATGAGAGTCTATTTCTGACATATTTATTCTGTTCTATTGTTCTATATGGCTATACTTGCAACAAGACTATACTATCCTGATTTCTGTAGATTTATAATGTTTGATATCCAGTAATCTAAGTCCTCTGGCTTTGTTCTTTTCTATTTTTGTTTGATTTTTAATATAGATCCTTTGCATTTCCATATAAATCTTAGGGAAATCTTTCCAATACCCACCAAGCTGCTAGGACTCTGATAGAAATTGCGTTGAATCCATAGATCCATTTAGGGAAAATTGCCATTTTAGCAATGTTTAGTCTTCCAATTCATGAACATAACATACCTCTCTGTTCATTTAGATATTCTTTATTTTCTCTGATAATATTTTGTTGTTATAAGTGTTTAGGTATTATGCTTATTTTGCAAAATATATTCCTAAGTATTTCTTTCTTTTTTGTACTGCTATGAATGAAAGTTCTTTTTTAATTTCATTTTTAGATTGTTTATCCTTGTATACAGAAGTACAATTTATTAGAGTGCATTGTTTCTGTATCCAGATATATTGCTAAATTTACTTTGTAGTTCTAGTAACTTTTTTTGTGGATCCCTTAGGATTGTCCACATACAAGATCTTGTCATCTCCTAATAAGGATTATTTTAATTCTTCCTTTCCAATTTTTGTCCCTTTAATTTTTTTTTCTTACCTTATTGCATGGGTTGTGGTCTTTAGTACAATGTAGATAAGAGTGGTGAGTGCAGCTATCTTTGCCTCATACCAATCGTAAAACATTGCAGCTTTTACCACTACTTGTGATGTTAGCTATTGATTTTTTATTGACCCCCTTCATCTGGTAGAGAAAGTTTGCTTTTATTTTTTATTGCTGAGAATTTTTATCATGAATGGATGTTAGGTTTTGTAAAATGTGTTTTTTTTTTTTGCCTCTATCAGGATTATCATATGGTTTCTGTCTTTATCCTTTAATGTGATATATGATATTCATTTATTTATGAATGTTAATCCAAAGTGCATTCCAGGGATAAATCTCACTTAGTTGTGATGTGTAATCCCTTTTATGTATGGCTGGATTTTGTTGTCTAGTATTTTGTTTAAAGTTTTTGCCTCTATTTGTTCATCAGTTTTCTTTTCTCGTCATATTTTATCAGGCTTAGGTATCTGGGTAATACTGACCCAATAGAAGGAGTTGCGAAGTTTTCTCCACTTCTCTGTTTTCTGAAAAAATTGTGTGTATGAATGGTATTATTTCTTCCTTAAGTGTTTGATAGATTTCACCACTGAAGTATTATGTGCCAGGATTTGAGGTTATAGTAAGATTTTGAACTATTCACTTAATTCTGCTAGATGATAGATGTCTATTTACATTTTGCTTTTTATCTTGAGTCAGTTTGGGGTTTTTTATGTATCTTTCTAAGAGTTCATTCATTTCAGGTAAGTTATTATACCTGACGGCATAAATTTTCCTAATTTTCCCTTATGTTTTTTTTAATTCCTATAGAATCAATAGTGACATCCTCTCTTTGGTTTCTGATTGCAACAGTTTACTTTTTCAGTCTTCTTCCTTCTTTGACTAAATGTTTATCAATTTGTAGAAATAACTTTTGTGCTTTTTTTTTTTTCATTGATTTTCTATCTGATCTATATTATTTCTCACTTTCTACTTTTTATGCTTGATTTATTATTCTCTTTTATAATTTCTTAAGTTTAGCATAGATTACTAATTTTAGTCTTTTCTTTCTTAGTAGAAGCATTAAGCTATAAGTTTCACTGTAAACATTGCTTTGGCTATATCCCATGTGTTTAGAATGGCATTTTAATTTTTTCTAAGCTTCTTTTAAAATTCCCTTTATGATTTGTTTTTTTTGATTCATTGATATTTAGAAGTATTCTGCTTAATTTTCAAATTTTTGATTTCCATATTTGTTTGTTATTGATTTCTAGCTTAATTCCACTGTGCTCAAAGAACATATTTTGTTTAATTTTAACTTTTTAAAATTTTATTGAAAGTTTTTGTTAAGGCTTATCACACAGTTTATCATGTTTATATGGTTTCTACATGCACTTGAAAAGGATATGTATTCCACTGTTGTTATCTGGAGTTTATGATATAGATCCATTCAGTCAAATTAATTAATAATGTTGTTTAAGTTTCCCATATTCTTACTGTTTTTCTCTCTTAAAATTCTGTCATATTCACTGCATTGTTTTGGGGCTCTGTTGTCTTATTGTCATTATGAAATAACTCTCTTTGTATGTATAAATATTCCTTGTCTTAAAGTCTATATTGTCTGAAATTAATACATCCACTAGTTTTTATAGTTACTGATTGATTGCATTTATATCTTCTCTTTGCCTCTACTTTCAGTCTATTTGTGACTCTGAAATTAAATTATTTCTTTGTTAGGTAGCTTACAGTTGTAGCTTGACTTTTTTTTTGCAGTCTGACAATCTCCATCCTTTATTTGGAGTATTTAGTACATTTACATTTAAGGTAATTATGATAATTTTTGCAATAAGATTTGCAATTTTTTATTTGTTTTCCATATGTCTCATATCCTTTTTATTCCTATTTATTTTACCCCTTTTACTACTTTCTTTTGTATTAAACAAATATTTTTAGTATACCATTTTATTTCCTCTGTTGAATTTTCAGCTGTCTGTGAGTATTTTTTTTTTTTTTTAATTTTTTGTTTATTGCGGTAACGTTGGTTTATAACATTGTAAAAATTTCAGGTATACATCATTGTACTTCTATTTCTGCATGGACTACATCATGTTCACCACCAAAATACTAATTACAACCCATCACCACACACATGTACCGAATTATCCCTTTCACCCTCCTCCTTCCCCCCTTCCCCTCTGGTAACCACCAATCCAATCTCTGTCCCTATGTGTTTGTTTATTGTTGTTATTATCTACTACTTAATGAAGGAAATCATACGGTATTTGACCTTCTCCCTCTGACTTATTTCACTTTGCATTATACCCTCAATGTCCATCCACGTTGTCACAAATGGCTGGATTTCGTCGTTTCTTATGGCTGAGTAGTATTCCATTGTGTATATATACCACAGCTTCTTTATCCATTCGTCCCTTGATGGGCACTTAGGTTGCTTCCAAGTCTTGGCTATCGTGAATAAGGCTGCAATGAACACAGGGGTGCATGTACCTTTACACATTGGTGTTTTCAAGTTCTTTGGATAAATACCCAACAGTGGAATAGCTGGATCATATGGTAGTTCTATAGTTGATTTTTTGAGGAATCTCCATACTGTTTTCCATAGTGACTGCACCAGTTTGCACTCCCACCAGCAGTGTATGAAAGTTCCCTTCTCTCCACATCCTCTCCAACACATGTTGTTTCCTGTCTTGTTAATTATAGCCATTCTGACGGGCGTGAGGTGATATCTCATTGTAGTTTTGATTTGCATTTCCCTGATAGTTAGTGATTTTGAACATCTTTTCATGTGTCTGTTGGCCATCTGTATATCTTCTTTGGAGAAATGTCTGTTCAGGTCTTTTGCCCATTTTTTAATTGGGTTGGTAGTTTTTTTGTTGTTGAGATGCATGAGTTCTTTATATATTTTGGAGATTAAGCCCTTATCAGATGTATGGTTTGCAAATATCTTCTCCCAATTGTTAGGTTGTCTTTTCGTTTTGTTGATGGTTTCCTTTGCTGTGCAGAAGCTTTTTAGTTTGATGTAGTCCCATTTGTTTATTTTTTCTATTGTTTCTCTTGCCCGGTCAGATGTGGTGTTTGAAAAGATGTTGCTAAGACCGATGTCGAAGAGCGTACTGCCTATGTTTTCTTCTAGAACTTTCACAGTTTCAGGTCTTACATTCAAGTCTTTAATCCATTTGGAGTTAATTTTTGTGTATGGTGTAAGGTAAGGGTCTACTTTCATTTTTTTGCATGTGGCTATCCAGTTTTCCCAGCACCATTTGTTGAAGAGACTTTCTTTTCCCCAATCTATGTTCTTGGCTCCTTTGTCAAAGATTAGCTGTCCATAGATGTGTGGGTTTATTTCTGGGCTTTCGATTCTATTCCATTGATCTGTGTGTCTGTTTTTGTGCCAGTACCATGCTGTTTTGGTTACTATAGCTTTGTAGTATATTTTGAAATCAGGGAGTGTGATACCTCCAGCTTTGTTCTTTTTTCTCAGGATTCCTTTAGCTATTCGGGGTCTTCTGCTGTTCCATATAAATTTTAGGATTCTTTGTTCTATTTCTGTGAAAAATGTTGTTGGAACTTTGACAGGGATTGCATTGAATCTATAGATGGCTTTAGGAAGTATGGACATCTTAACTATGTTAATTCTTCCAATCCAAGAGCACGGAATATCTTTCCATTTCTTTGTGTCTTCTTCAATTTCTTTCAGAAATGTTTTATAGTTTTCGGTGTACAGATCTTTCACCTCTTTGGTTAAGTTTATTCCTAGGTATTTTATTCTTTTTGTTGCAATTGTAAATGGGATGGTATTCTTAATTTCTCCTTCTGCTACTTCGTTGTTGGTGTACAGAAATGCAACTGATTTTTGTATGTTGATTTTGTATCCTGCAACTTTACCATAGTGGTTGATCTAGGGATTGCAATATGCATCTTTGATTTAATTATAGTTTTTTTTTAGGTTAATATTTTCTTAATTCTGGTAAATTCTAGCCACTTTGTGCAGCATTGCTCCATTTTGTCCTTATTTCTTTGTGCCATTACAGAAATTTGTTTCTTACAGTTCTGGAGGCTGGAAACCTTCTTACTGTATCCTTACAGGGTGGAGAGAGAGCATTCTGGTCTCCTCTTCTTATAATGGCACTAATCTCATTATGAGGGCTCTACTCTTATGCCTCATCTAAATCTAATTACTTCCCAAAGGACCCACTTCCAAATACCATCACATTGGGGATTAGGGCTTCAATATATGAATTTGGGAGAGACACACTCAGTCTATGGTATCATGCCTCTAAAACTTGCATCATCTGTCAACTCTACTGTGCCTACATGGAAGAATTTATTCAAAGTTGCAACCAGTTCTCAAGTCTCCATTGGCTCTCATTTTTACCAGAATATTTCAGTTATCCCTCATGTATGTATAATTTAAAGTCAATTGGGGTTATATGGAGAGTTCATTTCAGAACTATGGTGCTCTCACGTCCAGGATCTCTAAATTAATTCTAGTTGTTTTGCTGCTTGTCTTGACCTGGAACACAAAGCTATGGATTCTGAGCTGATTTTTCCCCATTGAGCCACCAAAGCCATGGGTCACCTCATCTCTTCTCAAATCAAGTCTTTCACTTCTAGTGACAAAGCTGCTGATTTTTGTGACCAGCCATAAACCGGTAAAGCTACAGTATTCACAGAGAGAGCTGGGAGTGGAGAAGATGGGACAAATCCCAAGCAAGAAGTACACAGAATTCATTCTTGCTCAATGCTGTAGCAGTTTTTCAAGGAAGAGTCCTCTTTACTTTTTTGTCCATCTTTGTTTAATTTCCATAGAAATGGTTGTTTTTGACAACAGCTTAAGTTCATGTCCTTGTGGGCTGTCCAATAATGGCCATATACCATTGTCAAGTTAGTGATGAACCAATGAGTTACTTATGAGAGGAGTGACACTTGGCAATACTAAGGGTACCTTGAAGGGAATTTTAGCCTTTGGATTTTATAGAAATTTTCTAACAGCTGTTGATCTTTTGAACAACCATGGCAAAGGATAACTTTGTGGGTACATTCAGAGAGTTAGTTATTTGAAATGACATCAAAAATCACCAGTGGGTTCAGTCAATGAGATAACTGGAAGAAGTATGTGTCAACAAAAAGAACTGTGGTTTGAATAACAATAAAGACTAGACATAGAAGACCTTAGTATTCAAAACCGCTGACCCCTGTATCATCCCATCTTTAAGAGAGAGCATTGAGGGTTTCCATTATCTAATTACGATAGAAATGAGTGCAAATTCTTGAACTTTATGCTGCCATTTATAAATATAAAGAAATGTTTTTAAGATGAAATTTTAAAAACTGTTTTGTGAGTTTCAAGTTAAAATACAGAAAGTTTAAAAAACATGAAATTCTAGAGTAGGTGTGGCCCAGGGAGATGGATTATGAAATGATTTTAAAACAAAAAAGAAAATTAAGAGGGCCAGCCTGGTGGTGTAGTGGTTAAGTTCACGCACTCCACTTCAGTGGCCCAGGGTTTACAGGTTTGGACCCTGGGCATGGACCTATGCATCACTTATCAAGCCGTGCTGTGGCAGGCGTCCCACATATAAGATAGAGGGAGATGGGCACAGCTGTTTGCTCAGGGCCAATCTTCCTCAGGAAAAAGAGGAGGATTGGCAATGAATGTTAGCTCAGGGCTAATCTTCTTCACCAAAAAAAAAAGAGAGAGAGAAAATTAAGGTATTTTGGTGTTGGCCTCAGCTTTGCTCTGAGTTAGTACAGGATGGGGAAAAGAGATAGAAAGGGACATGTGTCTGATGATGGAAGGAAAAGTGGAAGTAGATCAGAGGAATGTCAATTCTTAGATAAATAATGTAAAAGTGAGCTAACTAAAAATATTCAATTTGTCCAATGATCAAAACTTGTCTAGAATGAGCAGGCTAAGTCAGCTTTTTAAAATTCTATTGAGAGTGGGCTCCCTGGAGTGGTTTGTCTGAGTCTTCAAAGCACCATACTACACTTTATGAAAGTGTAAGAGAGTTTTGTAGCCAATTTTTTTTTACAGCTAAAATTGATGTAAAATTATTTTGTTGATAATCACAATTTTAAGTTAAATTAGAGTAATCTAATTTTTTGTGACATCATATAAACATAAACTTCTCAAAGGAGAAAAGTCATGTTTCATTAAATGCTGGTTTGGGCTAAGCATGTGAACACAAATAGCTGGCTCCCATTTGCTCAGTTACATGGGATCCATGTTTGCAGTGCAAGTAAAATCAAAATTAGTGCAATTATTCAAAATTATTTTCAAATGGTATAATATGGACTAGATTGGGACAAGAGAGACCTAGAAATAAGCCATAGCTCTGATCCTTAATAGCTACACGTTTAGGGCAATTTATTTAACCTCATTTTATCTGAGTTTCCTAATCTATAGAATGTGAATAGTAGTACTTACCTTCTGGAATTATTATAGCAATTATTGAGAGAATTTATTTGATTCACTAACTATACATTAGGGGTTCAATAATATTGGATCACTACTCCTTTCTTTACCCTAAGAATCTAGAACTACGAAAAGGCTAGTCAAATATTTGATGAGATGACTTATTTTCAGTAATTAGAAATGCTCAGAAGACAAAACTAAAGTGACTGACAGAGCCTGAAAAAGGTGACTGGAATTATTGAAAACCTACTTGTACTAAACTGCTTAGACCTTGAGTGGAGTTAAGGTGATTGAAGTTATGTGAGTAGCTATGTGATCTTTATGCAAGCAAGGATGTATCAATCATGTTACAGGGGTTAGTACATTGAAGTTTTTAATTTAAGATTTATTTTACTTGTTGATTGAATGGTGTCGTCCTTCCTTTACTGCTGAATAATTTAGGATAACATCAAAAAATACATTACATTTTTTTTAACATTAAATCGTGTGAGGTGATTGAAATAGATAGAAAATGATGTAATGATACTCGTATTCATACCTATGGTTTGCTGAAAATGGATCTATTTGTAGCATATAAGGAAGGTGTGTAGTACAAAAGAAATTCAAATTCAATGCATTTAAGTTCTTTCAGACTCCTTAGGGAACTTGAAAATATACCTACCACCATTTCTCTCTCACGAAAATGTGAAGTGTGATGGAAAACAGCTCAGCGTCTCAGAGGTAACACAGACAATTCCAGTTACCAATTTACTGTGACATAATCTCTTGCCTTCTATAGTCTCAGTGTAAAATAAACTTAGTGCCCCACACTAAGCTTCAAAAATTATATATACATACACATTAATGCAAACAAACACATACATGTACACACACATACACACAGATGTAGAAAATGCTATTTTTGGTCTCATTTTTCAGTGGAAAATGTTCGGATATATGTAGACAACATTATATTGATCTATAAAATGAAGTAGATAATTGTTGCTTATACTGTTAATCTGATAAATACAGAAAACCAAACCTAATAACCTAATGATTTAGGAAAATAAAATGTCTGAGACAGATGAAATTGAAATATCTATTTTTCCATATGGCAGTATGAAATAGTGCCACACGTTTATCTAACCAGAGTGAGAAATAGTCACTGAATGTAATTTTCTCCTAACAGTGTTTGATTATTCATCAATAAAGATGAGTATGCAAAGATGTTTGTAATGAGCTTCCAATGTAATTTTCAAACTTGAACATTTTTTCTGCAATCATAAATTTTATGGCCTTAAGGATTTTTAAATATAATGACAAACAAGCAGGCATACTTATGTTTTAGAACTGATAGATAAAACTTATTATTCTGCAGTTACTTCAGGCACTATCAATCAAACTGGCAAAATATATTTGAGAATAGAAGGCAGCACGTAAAATATGAAAACTATGAGTTGTCATATATTTTTTGAAACAAAATCATCTCTTTACCCCTTATCCTTTCATACAACATCTTAGCTATCAAACTACAAATAATACTGACCTAAATTATAAGTTTTAATTAATACATGTTCATGACTTCTTGTAAAGAAAATTATTCTTAATAAAAAAGATGAAGTGGTAAACATCAATATTTGATTCAATATCTTGGTTTAACGGGGTTTATTTTTTATTAATTGCTATTCACTTGGCCTTTAGTTAATCTTTCTTCATTATGGGTTCTCCCATTTATTTTTTTCTTATTTCTCAGCCAATTATATCACCTATATAATACCAGTTCCCCAAAACAAGTCATATACGCAATTCAGTCAGCTGAAGAAAAATTGTGAATGCTCTGATGTTGGAATAAGATGGATAACGGTTTGATTTCTGCCTTAGTAATTACTATCTATATAGTGACAAAATTTACTAAACTTTTTAAGCTACAGTTTCCTCATCTTGAAAATGAGGATAATAACATTACCTACCACATAGGGTTATAGGATTATAAAATAGACTGTCCAGAAAGAACGTATTACTATGTTTATAAATAGTAAGCATTAAATAAATAATTGCTGTTGTGATTACTATAATAGTTGTATCATTATCGTATTTGAATACATGACATTTCAAAGATCACTTTTACCAATTAAGACAGAGTACTGCCTTTATTCTTGGTGCTCATTTCCAAATATGGCATATTGTTTCCTTTCACAACATACCAACAATTGACGTTAGTAGCTCTAGAAATAAGGTTGAGGATACCAATAAAAGATGACCATGTCACATATCAATGTAATTTATAGATTTGTCTGTTCAGATTTTTGTAGCATTTATTTCTGATTGTCTCCCAACAAATTGTATCCTGAACGTATTTTATAAAGACTTATAAACCTTTTGGAAAATTGAATACCTCTTCTAAATGAAGCTGTAATGAATTATATGAGAATGAGTGATAAGTATAAAGATTGAGTTGTCTTGTGAAATGAAAGGGTTTAACATTATTAGAAAAGTTGTGTGCTATTAAGAAAACACCTGAAAAATAGTTTGTGACATTTTGTGACATTTAAACTGTTAGCTTTCTCCATTCCTGTGGAGAATTGTCATTAAAGACCTAGTATTCTCTTGTGGTCTGCCCCGTGGCGAGTGGTTAAGTGCACGCGCTCCAGTGCTGGTGGCCCGGGTTCGGATCCCGGGCGCGCACCGACGCACCGCTTGTCAGGCCCATATAAAGTGGAGGAAGATAGGCACAGATGTTAGCCCAGGGCCAGTCTTCCTCAGCAAAAGAGGAGGATTGGTACATATGTTAGCTCAGGGCTGATCTTTCTCACAAAAAAAAACACAAAAACTTAATATTCTCTATTATTAACGGAAGCTTGATTGGCTGTGTGTGGCAGAAATGAATTGTTCATAAATTATCTATTTGCATATACAGAAATGCATTTTTAACAGATAGATACACACATACATACATATGTATGTGTGTCTGTATGTAGATTAGCTGAAAGCACATAAATCCAATGAAAACCAACCACAATCTACTTGTTTTTTACAGTAATTATCGAATTGCAAATGCTCATTTTCCTATAATTTGTACCAAGCAGAAAAACAAGGAATCAAGAACACGTTTCTATTGTACTTTCTAATATCTCAGGATCTGAGAAATTTAGAGAGGTAGAGATTTTTTAAATTCTGCTTTTCTCTTGTAACTTATTAAACAAAGAGTCGTAAGTTTTTCAATTAAAAACAAAAAGGATTTTAGAGGCTCTCTGATACATCCCCTCAACAAAAGTGTGCATTTTTGCTATCGTACCAGGCAGTTTATTTCTTTTTTTGGACATTTTATTTATTTGACTTACAGTAAGCAAAATGTATGCTCACTCTGATTCTAATCCTAAATATTTGAATGATATTAATGTTTCAAATTGTGCAAGACCAACTGAGAAATCTGCAGATTGACATATTTTTCATTATATATTATATATAATATATATCATATGCATATTATATATAATATATATTATATAGGTGTAACATAGGTAATATAACATATCATATATATTTATACATATAAAACAAAATGGCATTTAATTTATGTGTTCTACCTTGAACTCAGGACTTTCAAATATCATTTCATTTATTCCTTAAAATAAATCATTTATTCGTTATTTTAAAGATTCTAATATGAATCCCATGACTTTATTTCCAAAACTAGAAGCCACTTTAAATAATCTCTATACCTAATTTTTGTTGGCTACTTTTAAATTGTGTTGATAAATAATTTACATCTTGCAGGAAAAGGTTGATCAACACTAGACGTGCCATATTGAGAAGGAGGCTGAAGCAGCATCCATGATTATTGGGAAGGAATGCTGGGTTTTATTAGTGATATGGGTTTTGAGTTCAAAACAGACAATGGTAGCATATGTTCTGTGTATTCAACACTCCTGTTTTATGACTTAAAAATATTTTAATTTAATATTAAATTACAAATACAAATTAAATATTTAATTTAATTTGTAGCTTACAAAATTCTCAGAATATTTAAATCTGCCAAATTTTATATGAATTTAATGCTGCTAGACAATAAGCTCCGTAAGGGTAGGCATCTTTGTCTATTTTGTTTACTGATAAATCCCAGCACCTGGAACAGTGCCTGGCATATTTAAGCGCTCAATAACTATTGAATAAGCTATTTAATGCTCAAATGGATGTTAACTGGTGAAGCTAGAAATCAAATACTTGTATTCTGATTTAGAATTAGGATGGTTTTAAAGGGAAAGGTTATGAGTATGACAGGCTGTATTTTTAAAGTGGGCCAAAACAATAACTCCCATACCAAAAGCTCTTCTTGAAAGTGATCTTGACACTTCTCCCATCAAGAGGTAGAGTTGAGGTTCCCTTTGATTGGGTCTGGACAGGCTTGTGACTATAGTAGTGAAAATGTGATTTATGGGATGAGGTGACACAAGCCTATATAGTTTTCACCTGGTTCTATTACTATATTGTTTTCGGATCCCTGACACCATGCTGTGAGGAAGCCCAGTCCTCATTGAGATACTATGTGGAGCCATTCCAGCCAAGGGCCCCAACTGAATTCCCTACTAGCATCCAGGATCAGCCTCCAGATACATGGTAGACCTTGAGCCAGATTGTAGACATATATTACCAATATCAGATATGAGGGAGTGGATTACCACAGGTAATACAGACATTAAAAAGTTAATTTGAAAACTTAGATAAAATGGATAAATTCCTTGAATCACATAACCTGCCAAATGTGACTCAAGAAGAAATAGCTGTAACTCTTTCAAAAAAAATGTAGTTAAAAACCTACTTATAGAAAAAAATCCAGGTTCAGGTGGCTTCACTGGGCCTTTTTGATGGCTTAACACTCATTTATTGTCTCCTGTAGACCAGAAGTGCAGTGGACTTCGCTGGGTGATTTGCTTAAGGTCTCAATAGGCCAAACTTGAGGTGTTGGCCAGCGTGGGGTTTTGTCTGGAACCTTGGTGGTGAGGGGTGATCCGCTTTCAGGCTCGTTCAGGTTGTTGACAGAATTCAGTTCTGTGAGGTTGTAGGACAGAGGTCCCTATTTATTTGCTCTTTGTCAGCCAGAGGTCATTCTCAACTACAGTAGGCTGCTCACATTCCTTGGCTCTTGGCCCCATCAATCTCCAAATTTAACAACAGATTATTGATATACACAACAACTTGAAGTGATCTCAAGGGAATTATGCTGAGTGAAAAGGCCAATCTCAAAAGATCACATTATGTGTGATCTCATTTATCTAACATTCACAAAATGACAAAATCATATAGAGAAGGAAAACTGATTAGTGGTTGCAAGGGGTTAATGATAGGGAAGTAGGACTATAAAGGTGTAGTATGAGGGAGATCTTTGAGGTGATAGAATCTGTATCTTGAATGGAATGTTGGTCATGACGGTTACTCACATCTACACATATGATAAATAGGATCAAACTATTTAGACACATTGTGCTCATGCCAATTTCCTGCTTTTGATATGGTTCTCAAAAATGTATAAATTCTCTCAGCAATGTCTAGGCCTTGTGCCTATTTTGTTGAATTTATCTGTAAATGTTTGATATATTTTGATATGTTGTAAATGATGTTTTTCAAATATTATGTTTCAGTTTTATGTTAGTATATAGAAATATAATTGATATTTGTATATTTATCTTTTATCTAGTTAACCTACTAAATTCTCATATTAATTCTAGTTTTTTTGTAGATTCCTTAAGATTATATACAAACAATCATGTTTGTGTTAGTTTTTCTATTGCTACTCTAACAAGTTGCCGCAAATTTAGTGACTTAAAAGAACACAAGTGTATTATCTAGAGGTCAGAAGTCGAAATGAGTATCGCTGGACCAAAATCAAATTGTCATCAGAGCTGTGTTACTTTCTGGATGCTCTATAAGAGAATCCTTTTTTTTTTTTTTTTTTTGCCTTTTCCCAGTTCTGGAGACTGCCCACATTCCTTGGCTCATGGCTGTCTTCCATCAAAGCCAGCAATTGCCGGTTGAGTCTCTCACATCACATCGCTCTGACACCTGACTCTTCTGCCTCCCTCTTCTGTCTTTTGAGGACACTTGTGATTTAGGATGAACTCAGATAATGAAAAACAGCCACCCATCTCAAGATCATTAACTTAATCATATGTGCAAACTCCCTCTTGCCAAACAAGATAACATATTCACATGTTCTGAGGATAAGGATGTCAACATCTTTGGGGGTTCATTATTCTACTTGCACAATGTTGTATATAAATAAAGACGATTTTTCTTTTTCTTTCCAAACTTTGTTTTGTTTCCTCTTTTTAATAGCCTTATTGAAGAATAATTGATGTACAAAATAATACACATGTCTAAAATACATAATTTGATGAGCTTTGACATATTAGAATTTCCCTAATGGCTAATGCACTTAATGATAGTGAGCCTCTTTTTATGTGTTAATTTGCCATATATATGTCTTCTTTGGAGAAGTGGCCATTCAAATATTTTGCCCTTTTTAAAATTTGATTGTTTATCTTACAGTTTTTAATTTTTAGTGGCTTTATTGAGACATAATTCACATACTATAAAATTCACCCATTGATAGTATAGAAAAGGTGTCCATTTTCCTCAAATTTCTCCAAATTGATCTACAGAGTCAATGAAATTCCAACCAAAATCTAAGCAGATATTTTTCTAGATAATAGGCTGATTCAAAATTTAAATGGATATATAAATTATCAAAATTACTCAAGGTAATTTTTAAAAAGAACAAAGCTGTGTAATTTTGCTTGACTTTCAGACTTAATATAAAGGTTCTTTTTAACCACAACAGTAGTATGGTATTGGCATATGGATGTTCATATATATCAATGGAACCTTCATATATATGACTGATTGATTTTTGATAAAAGCACCAAAATAATTAAGTTGGGGAAAGTATACTCTTTCCAAAAATGTGTGCTAAAACATATGAATATCCATGTTAATAAAAATGAACTCCTTCCTTACATCACATCATATAAAAATAACTGAAAAAGAATCTTAGGCCTAAATCTATGAGCTAAATCTATAAAACTTGTTTTAAAAAAAGCACTGTAGAAATTTTTGATTCCTTGGGTTAGTCAAAGATTTGTTAGATAGAACACAAAAACTAAGAACTATAAAAGAAAAGAATGATTAATTTAACTTCATAAAAATCCTAAACATATTCTCTTCAGCAGAACCTGCTAGGCAGATAAAACTCAAGCTGTAGATTGTGAGAAAATATTTACAAATAACATGTCTAAAAAAATGTACTGTGAACTTTTAAAATGCAGTAATATGAAAAACAAGTATTCAATTAAAATGCACAAAAGATTTGAACCAAATCACCAAAGAAGATATACAAATGGCAAATAAGTATACAAACAATGCTCAATTTCATTAATTATTGGGGATATTCAAATTAAAACCACAATGAGATACCACTACATACCCAATAGTATGGCTAAAATGAAAACGAGTGACAATGTCAAATATTGGCCAAAAAATGGGCCAGTTGGAATTCTCATGCATACCTATAAGGAATTCAAAACAGTAGAGCTGCTTTGGAAAACAATTTTTCAATTTATATTATAGTTAAATATACATATACCCTAGGACCCAGCATTTTTCACATCACCATTTATTTACCCAAGAGAAATGAAAATCTATTCAGTCAAATACTTGTACTTGAATGTAGCAGCTTTATTCAAAATAACCATAAACTGTTTACAACACAAATATCCATAAACTGGTGAAAGAATGAGCAAATTGCAGCTTATCCATGCCATGGTACACCATTCAGTGATGAAAAGAAACTAACTAGTTATATACACACAGACTCGGACGAATCTTAAGAGCATAATACTAAAAAGCCAGCCACAAAAGACACCATACTGCATAATTCCATTTATATGAAATTCTAGATAAGTAAAATTATAGTGACAGAAGTCAGGACAGTAGGTGTCAGTGGTCATGTTAGAGATGTTAATTGACTGCAAAGAGGCATTTGGAAACATTTCAGGTTAATGCATATGTTCTAGATTTTGACTGTTGTGGTAGTTACTCAAAAATATATATATATTATATATCTATTTGTGGTTATGCATTACTTAAAGACAGGGATACATTCTGAGAAATGCATCATCAGGTGATTTTGTCATTGCGCAAACATCATGGAGCGTATGTACTTAAATCTTGATGGCACAGCCTACCACACACCTAGGCTATATGGTACTGATCTCATAGGACCACCATCGTGTATGTAGTTGACCAAAATGTTGTGAAGCAACACATGACTGTATATATATATATGTGTGTGTGTATATACATATGTATGTAAATGTAGGTATATGCATGTATAATATATATGTAGATATATATGTAATATGTATAAAATACATATTTAATGTATATTTACATATTTATTTAAAAATACATAATTATATACTTATATATTTACATAAATATGTGTGTGTCAATATTCATTGAAGTATACATTTAAAATTAGTGAGCTTTATTTTATTTAAATTATATGCCAAGAAAACTAATAAGCGAAAGGCTATATGGGTAACTATTTTGAAGCATAAAAACAGTAAAACTCTATGTCTGGGAGTTCAACTTCTTAGAATTTTTCACAATATGATTTCTAATTTAACAATAATAATAGCTGGGTAAGCTATAATTTAGAATTATTTTGAACCCATTAGTGAGTTAAAGATTCCCTAGAAACCTAAATGAATGAATTCCATAAAGTGACTAGTATTTCTTAGGAAATAAAAGACACATCAGCTTTTATCCTCAGTGAAGATATGGGAGAAGAAACAAATCCTCCCTATGGAGAGGCCATTTATATAGCCACTTATACAGTTCCCCAGGGGTCAAAGCTTTGTTATTAAATTCATTGTCCCTGATAATCTGACACAGAACTTTCATTAGTTCAACATGTTGGTTGGTAACCATCTCATCAATCTCATCAGATCTACCTTACATCCTTTGTGTTACCATAAAATGACTTTGCCACTTTAGGTCAGGGATCTGAAACCAATCCCATTTCTACCAATACCATTCAATAACATACACTATTCTCAACAAGCAGCAGTCATTTTGGGTTCAGTTTGAAAAACAATCTTAGTTGACAAATTAGGGTTCACCAGCACCAACTTTACTTTGTTTCAAGAAAGGAACGGGACAGGTAATAACACAGATTGCATATCAACACCATAGCAGTGGTCTCATAATTCCCAGGTGCAGCATTGATGATCTGCACTCAACATGTGCGTGATCATATGTGAAGAGACTGGGTGACAAGAGACCGTCTCACTTCACATAAATCCATTATTGCTGCAGTCCTCTATCTTTTATACATCGCTAGTAGTCCTCTCTGGGCTAGTTCCCATTCTCTAGTGCAGTTGCATCTCAACAATGATAGTTACTTGTTGCTCAAATAAATGATCTTGTCAATGAAGTATCGCTGCTTGGTCTGGTACATAGTAATTTAGGCAGAATTCTCATTTATCTTGGATCTAATATAAGGATACTCTTACAAGTTTTTGACTTCATATTTCAAGGATACAACTAAAGATCAAATTTTTAGATATCGCTGGAGTTAGGGCAAAGACCCCATAACCATTTGTTAACACTTTCTTTTCAGGTAGCAACATTCTAAGTGATACACAGTTATACATTTTTATACACTTGTCAAATAATTATTAACCTTTCTGGAACCTTTTAAGACTCATCAATATCAGTTTATTCTGTATCACTTTATGCATATCACAGTAAACAATAATATTAAAACTACTTTTCAACAAGTTCAATGCATTGCACAATTCAAGAAACTTTGTTTCAAATGTTTCTTTATGTGTATATTATAAAAGAATGAAGACTTTCACATTTATCATATAAATATTCTCTCTACTGAAATATGCTTTATAATAATTTTAATTATAATTGATGTCTACTTCCACAAAACCTTAAGACAAAGAATATTTAGACTGCCACTGATTGGATTCTGATCATGTTACATACTCCTAATAGAATCTTAAAATTTTTTCAGAATGAGGTCAATCCACTATTTTTTTTCATCAGAATCTTACAGTTTTCAATCTATTACTCCTTGGTAATAAATGTGAGAACAATAATAAAAATAGACATTTTCTATTCAAAGTATAGCTTTCTAAAATACTAATATGCTAGAATATGGTTTAATATTTACATTTAATATCTAATGTTTTAATTCTGATTTAGTAGTTTACCTTCACTTTAGACAAAAATGATATCAGGTGTAATAAACAGGTTCATACAATATATCATCAATGAACTGTAAGTATTTTCCCCTTATACAGTAAATTGAGTAATCTGTTTTTGCTAGCTTGAGTATACATAAGGAAAATGAAACACAAGACTGAGAAACTGTTGATGGTATTTGGAACAAGAGAAATAGAGGTTAATGTTCTAAATACTTCAAAAGTTCATATTTGGTTTTTACATGAAACAACAAAACTCCTTGTATTATAAATATAAGCATATCATCTCCAAATACAACAGATATCATGAAAATATAATTTTATAATGTAAGCAAAGTAAATATTAAATAAATTAACTGCTGATAGTTTTCTTTTCAGATTTATTTAGTTTTTCATTATCATGGATTGTCCACTAGTACAGATACTTCGTGTGTGTGTGTGTGTGATATTTAAAATAAAATCAGCTATATTGCAATGGGTTGGCATCAGCAGAGTCAAATTCAAATTCATATCAATCAAAATTAAATGTCAGGCAGTAGCTAAAATGTAAATACCAAGAAACTAGGAGAAGCAGGGCCAGTTACCCCCATCTTAAAGCTAATCCAAGTTCTGAATGACTGTGTGATTTTGCCAAAGCATTGAGCCTTTTTGAATTTCCAGATCTGTCTTCTTACATGAGATAAGGTTATTGAACTAAATCTTCATTGAGTTTCTGTTTAAATCTAAGGTATTATAATTTGTGCAGTTTCTTTTGTATTACCCAAATTGAAATCTTATAAATCTAAACATTCATTTTCGGATTATATTATTTTTACACAAGTTCCAAGCACATTGACTTAGAGTTATTTCAAAATTTTAAAATACATCTGTTTAACAACCCACGATGGTTGTTTATTCTTTATTTCTCCATCATTAACTCCATTACAAGCAATATAATATTACTAAATATTTACTTATCTTCGCAGAAACTACAACAATTTTCACAAATAACAAAGCATTTCCCAGATGGTATTACACATGGATGTCCAGATAAAGAGATTGAAACTTTTATATTCCATGAATGTAAGTGAGATGAAGCAATGAACATAAAGGCTTTTTTTTTTTTTTTGGTGTCAATAGTGAGGCCAATTTGTAAAAAATAGATTTTTACTGTTTTTGCACTAACCAAAACATTACACCTTTGTTATTCCATATTTAAGCATCTAGCAATACTGTTGTAGATCTTAGTAGTCATGATTAAGGAAAATTAATAGTATTGTATTCTGTTTTGTATTTTGTCTTAAAACAATAAAATTCCACAGACTTTGTTAGTAAGCAAAACACAAACCATCTTTAAAACTCCCCCATAGGTCTAAAACAGTTGGAAAAATTACAAAACAATCTCTTATTTTTTTAATATAGGAAATAAATGTAAATTATATATATTAAATATATAAGCTATAAGCTAAGTATATACATAAATGTAAAATATACAAGGACCTCTGCATATATAGAAAATCTCCTTTGTGTAATGTAGAACTTTTAGTTATTCTGGATTCATAGTAAGAAAGAGTTAAGCAAAATATTTTGCAAAGCATGATAGTCTTCCATAGAATTCAGAAGGAAAAAGCCTAATGAGAAATACAACATTTACAAATTTTCACCTGGGTATGAATAGCTATTTAAAAAGATAATTTAAAAAATAGCCTTCTTTTCCTATATACTAACAATGAACAAGAGGAATTTGAAATTAAAAATGCAGCACCACTTACATTAGCATCCCTCCAAATTAAATACTTAAATGTCAATTTAACAAAATATGTACAAGATCTATACAAAAAATTTAAAACTCTAATGAACGAAATTAGAGAGCTAAACAAATGGAGACATATTCCGTGTTCATGCATGGAAGACTCAGTATCATCAAGATGTCAGTTTTTCCCAACTTGATATATGGATTCAATGCAATCTCAATCAAAATCTCAGCAAGTTATGTTATGGATATTGATAAACTAATCTAAAGTTTATATGGAGAGGTAAAAGACTCAGAAAGCCAACCTAATACTGAAGGAGAAGAGCAAAGTTGGAGTACCTAACTTCCAGACCTACTGTAAAGCTACAACAATCAAGATGGTGTCATAAAGGTGAAAACATTGACAGATCAATGGGAAAAAGAGAAAGCTCAGATATAGACCCTCGTAAATATAGTCAACTGATCTTTGACAAAAGAGCAAAGGCAATACAATGGAGCAAGGACAGTCTCTCCAACAAATAGTGCTGGAACAACTGGAAATCCACATGCAAAAGAGGAGTCTAGACACAGACTTTACACCTTTCACAAAAATTAACTCCAAATGGGTCATAGACTTAAATGTAAAACTTTATATAATTTTATATTTTATAAAACTATAATTTTATAAAACTTTATAAAAATTTTATATTTTATAAAACTATAATTTTATAAAATTTTAAAACTTCTAGAAGATAACATAGGAGAAAAGGTAGATGACTTTGAATATGGTGATGCCTTTTTAAATACAAAGACACGATTCATGAAAGAAATAAATTGGTAAGCTGAAGTTCATTAAAATTAAGAACTTTTGCTTTGCAAAAGACAATTTCAAAAGAATTAGAAGACGAGCCACAGACTGGGAGAAAATATTTGCAAAAGACACATCTGATAAATGACTATTATCCAAAATACACAAAGAACTCTTCAAACTCAACTATAAGAAAACAAACAACCCTATTAAAAACTGGGCCAAAAACCTTAACATGCGTCTCACCAAAGAAGATATACAGATGGCAAATAATCATATGAAAACATGCTCCACATCATAAGTCATCAGGGAAATGAAAATAGAAACAACAGAGATACCACTACACATCTATTAGAATGGCCAAAATTCAGAACACTGACAACACCTAATGCTGGCGAGGATGTGGAGCAATAGGAACTCTCAATACGTTGCTGATGGGAATGCAAAATGGTATAGCCACTGTAGAAGATAGTTTGTCAATTTCTTATAAAACTAAACATACTCTTCCTATACAATCCAGTAATTGCTCTCCTTGGTATTTACTCAAAGGAGTTGAAAACTACGTCCTTGCAGAAATGTGCACACGGTGGTGTAAAACAGCTTTATTTATAATTGCCAAAACTTGGAAGCGACCAAGATGTCCTTCAGTAGGTGAATGGATAAATAAACTCTGGTACATCCAGACAGTGTAATATTATTCAGTGCTAAAAAGAAATGAGCTATCAAGCCATGAAAAGACACGGAGGAACCGTAAACGCATCACTAAATGAAAAAGCCAACCTGGAAAGGCTACATACTGTATGAATCCAACTTTATGACATTCTGGAAAAGGCAAAATTGTGCAGACAATAAAAATATCAGTGGTTTCCAAGGGAAGAGGTAGAGGGAGAGATGAATAGACAGAGCAGAGAAGATTTTTAAGGCAGTGGAAATACTCCATATGATATCATAATGATGGATATATGTCATTATAGTTTTATCCGAACCCATAGAATGTACAATACCAAGAGTGAACTGTTAAGTGAACTATGGGCTTTGGGTGATTATGATGTGTCAATGTAGGTTCATCAAAAAAAAAAAAAAATGTACCGTCCTGGTGAGTGACGTTGATAATGGGGGAGTCTATGCAAGTGTGGGAGCAGAGGGTATGTAGGAAATCTCTGTACCTTTCTCTCATTTTGTTGTAAATCTAAAACTGCTCTAAAAATATAATATCTTTAAAAAATAGCTTTCTAAGTTCCCATAAACTCCAGTTATGACAGGAAATTAGTGCCTGCAGGTAGCCAAGCTTCACTGTAATGCTATGCTTGGTTCTTAGTCTGCAGATATTTTCCTTGATTAAGTCCCCACTTGTGGACTCAGACCCAGTCTAGCCTACGCACAAATTTTGTTGAGTTAGAGTGAATTCAAGTAAATAGTTTTGTAGCTTGCTATTAAGTCTGCAATGCTAATGGACATTTTTCATCATTTAATGATCAGATGATCCTGTGACCACATTGCTGCCTTTTGCTTCAGTTTTAGCAATCAAACCACTTTCTTATTTCATATTATCTTACCCTAATTGATGCATTGTTGCTCTATTCATGCCAACCTGGGCCTTTTTTATTTTTTAAAATTTATTATTTATTTATTTATTTATTTATTTTTGTGAGGAAGATTGTCCCTGAGCTAACATCCACGCCAATCTTCCTCTACTTTGTAGAATGGGATGCCACCACAGCATGGCTTGATGAGCGCTGTGTAGGTCCACGCCTGGGGTTCCGAACCCGCAAACCCTGGGGCTGCTGAAGGAGACTGCATGAACTTAACTACTACACCACCTTGCTGGCCCCTGCCTTTTTTAATTAAATTAGACATTGCCTGAAGTTCAACCAAGCTTTCTACCCCAATGAGACATATATCACTATAGTTCTGTCATGCTTAGAACTTGCTGTTCTAGATCTATGACTATACCTGCCTCAAGAATTCCATTATATTATACTACATCTGTTTGCTGTGATTCCCCACTTTTACCTAATAAGAGAAGCTTTCTTACTAGTTTTTTTATGACATCATGGTCTTTTCATTTCTAAGTCTTCCTTAATTTTCCTATTCTGTGGCCAGCAAATTCCTGGTTCTAAACCTGTTGAGGTGGAGAGAGGAAAGGAGAAGCTGTATCTGCTTTCTCTATGCTAAGAGTTGTTTTTTCCCACTTAGAAGACAATTTTACAGCTAAAATGAGTGAACACAAAAGAGTTAAAGCAAGACTTAGCTCTACTCTTTAATCTATAGTCTTCTAGGTGTAATGTGACCGCGTATTCTCATTTGCCCGGAACAGATCTGGTTGATGTCAGCTATTCTTATGTAATTATTAACAGTACCTTCCTTCAGTCACAAAAGTGTGCCAACTGGAAAGATAAATTATCCAGTCACCTCAGCCAGAAGTGTGAACTTCAGTAAGTAAAAAGAGAATATAATTGCTTAGACCATGACTAGGAGAAGAGCAGATTAAAGATAAACAACATAAGATAAGAAGTGTGATTAAAAATGACTGATCACAGACAGAGAAAATGCCTAATATGTATTTATGATCTACTTACTTTCATTGAAATGAAAAAAGACAAGTGAAGTCAGAGAAATAAAGTCTATCACAGGTAGTTAAAATTAAAGAGCATAGCTACTAAAGAAAATTTAGCTTGGGACAAGGAGGGTAAAAGAGGAATATGATCCTCAATATTGAGAGAATAGGGATATAACTAATGAGAAAAGTGAAATAAAAATATAAAGGAGATTGTTCAGAGGAGAGAACAAATTGGCTTTTAGAAATTGCAGAAATTATTCAAAGTGCAATGAAAAGGGCAAAAGGTAAATACCAGAAAAGACATTGAAAAAGTTGAATAACTTTTATTAGCAGTTGAAATTTTCCTGAAAAGAAGAGTACATCTAAGATAAATATATATCGGTATAAGATTATATTCAATCTCAAATTTTACTTTTTATATTAAGGCTATAGTGCTCATTTTAATTTAAATATTTGCCACATACAAAGTATTTAGATTTCATTTTCAATAGTGATGTATAAACATTTTAATTTTTCTAGATTCTTAAAAAGATATGAGCACAAGTAAGACATATATAAGAAGATATTTGATATTAGCTTAAAGAATTCCATTTAGTGGTCAGTTTCTCCAGAGAAGGAACTCCTCTGCAAAACCCAATCTTTAATGATTAGATCAGGGACTTCCTGAAAAAAAAAATCTCATCTTTTTTAGGACAAAAATGTATAGTGGTAGAGTAAGGTTACTTTTGAGGAAAAAAAGGCAAGAAAAAGGATTAATGTTTTTTAATGTTTTATATAGAGAGGAAAAGGCAGATGGGGGGAGACCTTCTGACTATATTAAAATTTCACTGTGATAGTCTTAATGGAAAATGTAGTTAGAAGGGAATAAAGTAATTATGAAACAAAAAGTAAGAAAGAGAAATAATCTAAAATAATTTTTATATGGCTTTATAGGAGATTTGTTTTAAAATTTTTATAATGAAAATACTGTATGTGTGTGTGTGTGTGTATATATATATATATATATATATATAAAATAAGCCAAAATATGAAACAATTTATTCTGTGGCAATCATTGAAAATTATCTGGTGTCATCTGTTCAACAGTATCTAATTTATCACTTCATTATCTAGAAGGACCTCTTCTAAAGAAAGAAACTGTAAATCACGGCTTTATTGAACTTGGGTACAGAGATACCTCCGATGGTGTTTTACAATAATTACTGAATCCACAAAGATACAGTATTTAGAGACTAACAGGGCTTGTGGCATTTATTTTCTGAGGAAACTTACGGAAAATCAGTCAAATTGATTAGTTTATAATGATGCAGAATGTTAATGCTAAATGGGTGCATGGAAAAATAATTTCTTAAAAAAGAATGAGACATGACTGTGTGTAATCATAATGGCACATGGAACATTTATAATTAAAATGATTATAAAGAGTAGGCCAATGCTGGAGTGAACAAGAATTAGTCTGAGGTAGAAATACAGAAGAAATAAGCTTTATCAAGACAATGTCCTGTAATGGATGCTATTTACCTGGTATGCCAACACATCTTTGGAAAGTACTACCTGCCAGTTCCTATGTTTGACGCTGAAGTATCACTGTTGTTACTAGAGCAACGATCCTCAAAGAAATTTATATAAAGGGCCATAGGAGTAGGAATGAAATCTATTAAAAAAGGACTAAAACTCAATCCATCCTCCCACTGTTACTCCAAATAACAGCTATACAAATGTACACAAACACTCCAATGGCTGACCGTCTCATTTAGAATATAAACCCCAGCCCCTTAGCATCACCTTCATGATCTTACCTGTTCTAGAACCTTCTCTCTCTCTTATCTTACCTCTTCCCATTCTCCACAAGCACACTGAGCCCAGCCACAGCAGCCATGTGCTCTTTGCACAAACACAATATAACTATCTCAAGTCCTTCATGTTTCCATTCTGCCTGCGATGCTCTGCCCTCAGACATTCCTACAACTAAAACTCTTGCTTGACTCAGGCCCCCACATGCATGCCACCTTATCAAAGAAGCATTCCCAACTACTTCCCCTAAAGGAACAGCTTTCTCCTGCCTCATTGTGCTGTTTCCTCACCTTGTTTTATTGTTCTTCTTGACAGTTATGGCAAACTGAAATTCACATAGTTATTTGATTATCCTTTGATTTTTGATCCCTGCCTCTTGCCTGAGACTTTATTCACTGCAAAATCTATAGATCATAGAACAGCACCTCTAACATAATAAGCATTCAAACAAATATTTGTTGAATGAAGAAATAAATGGCTGAATGAATTATCAAAAGATCTTCTCAAAGAGACCACCTAGTATTTCTGAGAGTTCTCCAAGTGTTGTCTCAGGAAAAAATTCTATGTATTCTTCTTGGCTAACTACTGCTTCAGAACATTAGATTGCTATTCTGTTGGACAGAATTCTACCTCTGAGTCCAGTTGGCTGCTACTACCACACTAATATCAGAAAGGGGATGCCCCATTGCTACTTTAGTCACTCTCATCTTTTCTTTTAAGCTTGACAACAGAACAGAAATTGTAACTGAGGAAAAAGGAGCTCATTCTGCTTGCTACAATCTGATGCCAATCAATTGCAAACAAGCCGGTGGTTGAGAAAGGAAAATTTATGATTAGCTAGCATAATTGGAAGATGGCAGACTAGTGTCCTAAAGAACCATCTTAAAATCATACAGAATCTTGAGGCAGTTATATAGGGGAAATGGGCAGGGAAGGAGGGGGTTTAGGGATGTTGACCATCTGGTGTGACAAATTTCAAGGCACCACATTATCTCTTTCTTCTGTCATTTGTGATGGGTACCAACACAGAGTTTTTCTTTCCGGAGGTCATCATGTGCCTGGGGAACTCAGAGAACAAAGATCATCTTATCACAGCTGGGAGATATATGTAAGCAAGTGTCATAGAACTAGCAGATCATGTATTTTGCAAAAGCAAGAGGTGCTTAATCATGTAGGCTACAGGCAGGCTAGAGTGCATTCTCAGAGACCCGTGAGTCAGGATAATAGTTACAATATTGCTTCCTTTCCCTAAGATGGTTTCCCTCATGCTAACTTAAGATCTAGCTGTTCCAAGACCAGACTTGGCATTTAACACTAGGTTGCTGAAGGTTGGATAATAATCAACAAGACATCTGACACAGAGAATGATACTAAATTAGACTATGCTCAGAGTGAGAATTAATCAAATATTGTTTTTATTACCAGTTATACATTATTTTAATATTATTGCTTAGGTTACTTATAATATTTATTATTTATTAGAGTCTATAAATAAATACTTTTACCACTTCCTGATCAATGCTAGGATCTTACAGTAATTTAGGTTCACTTACCACTCTATTGGCTTTGGTGCTACTTTTTTGTCACATATTTTAATTCTATATATATTGATAGCCCACAAGAAGTTATTATTAATGCTTTAAACAAACATATTCATATTCATAACCCTTTCAGTTGTTATTTTCTTGCAACTAGGATTTAGTCTGATGAAATTTATTTAATACTGTTTCTATTGTTAGTTTACTGGCAATGCATTTTCTCTCCCTCTTTCTTAAAATCTGTTTATTTTGCTTCTTTTTGGTAAAGAATATTTTGCCCGGGGCTAAGATTATGGGAGGCCATTAATTTTCTTTTAGTAATTCAAGATTGTCTTTTGGGGTGCCAGCCCGGAAGAACAAGCAGTTAAGTGTGCACACTCCGCTGCAGCGGCCCGGGGTTCACCGGTTCGGATCCCGGGCACGCACAGATGCACCGCTTGTCAAGCCATGCTGTGGCGGCATCCTATATAAAGTTGAGAAAGATGGTCACTGATGTTAGCCCAGGGCCAGTCTTCCTCAGCAAAAAAAGAGGAGGATTGGCATGGATGTTAGCTCAAGGCTGGTCTTCCTCACAAAAAAAAACCAAGAAAATACGATTGTCTTTTGGTTTCCATGATTTTTATTAAAAAGTCAGCTTTTGTTTGTATTTTTTCTCTTTCGAAAATAATTTGGATTTTAACTCTGGCTGTTTTTAATATTTTCTTTTTGTCTTTGGCTTTAGTAGTTTTAGTATTTGATATTTTAAATGTTTATTTCTTTGAATTTACATGGCTTAAAATTTGTAATATTTCTTAACTATTTGGCTTGAAGTCTATTTTGAAAATCTAAATTATTTCACAAAATACCTGCATCTTTCCCTCATTTTCATTGTGGAACTCTAATTTACATGTACGTTAGAGCATTTCACCTTATTTCATGTCATTTGGGCCCTTTTTATATTTTCCATCTTTTTATAATTTCTTTCTGTACTCCAGCCTGGTTATTTTTTTCTGACTTCTTTTAGTTCCCCAGTTCTCTTTCCTCCTGTCTAGTCTGTTATTTATATTGTATTTTACTGTTATTTGTATTATACTTTTCAGTTTAAGAATATCCATTTGGTATTTTTGCTTCTTTTATTTTCACTTTTATGTATTCTTCACTTTTATAGATTCACGTGTATGTATTAAAATATTATAGATATTTGCATTTATAGATTCTTCTTTTATTTATTCACGTTCATAGATTCCAGTTATCTAGTTAAACTTTCCATCTTTTCTACTTTCTTGAACATATCAATCATGGTTATTTTAAACCATTGGTGTTTGATAACTCCAATATCTGAATCTCCTATGATTTTATTTCTTTTTTCACACTTATTCCTTGGATTTTGGTCATTTAATTTTGTTTTCCACGTGGTGAATATTTTTTTGAATTTCAAACATTTTATATGAGAAACTGTTAAGACTCTAAATGATAGTATTTGTTTCTTGTTAGGCTGTTGAGTTGATTTCAATTCCTAGTGCCCCTGCGTACAGCAGAGCTGAGCCATACCTGGTCTTTTGTGTCATCCTCTCATCTTCCTGAGCTGTGTCTGATACTGCTCCACTGCTATTCATAGGGTTTTCACAGCTCATTTTTCTGGAAGCGGGTGGCCAGGTCCTTCTTTCTTCCTAGTCTGTCTTAGTCTGGAAGTGCCATTGAAACCTGTCCACCATGGATGACCCTGCTGGTATCTGAAATACTGGTGGCATAGCTTTCAGCATCACTGCCACACATAGCCACCACAGTATGATAACTGACAGATGGGTGATATGGTTCCCTGACTGGGGAACAAATCCTGGCCTCAGAGGTGAGAGTGCTGAATCTTAACTACTAGACCACCAGGGCTGGCTAAATGATGATATATTCCTTCTGGAAGAATTTAATTTTCTCATGAAGCTAGAATACTGGCCGGTCATTTTAATCCAATCAAGGCTGGCTTTCAGACTTTGTGAGAGATGTTCTTTCTCTGGACTGTGCACACTCCTAAGTCATAGCCCTAAGGGGTCTCAATGAAAGACTGGGCTGCTTCCCGGAACTGCTTTTTCAGGCTCTGAACTTCAACCTTTAGCTCTTCAGCATCCGTAGATTGCAGGAATTTCTGCTCAGATGCTCAGCACCTTGCCAGCTCCTTTCTTATTTTCGTCTCAGGTCAGAGAGTGCTTAAGAGTTGGCAATCACCCTGACAAATAATTGTAGGCTGAATACTGGGTTGAGCTCCTGTGATTTCTTCCTGTAGAGCATGTTGGCTGTTTAGACACATTTGCACACAGAACTCTAAACTCTCTTTCTCCAGCCCAGCAAACCCTAGGCCACTCTTTTTGATTGGACTCTATCCCCAGCACAGTGTATTGGAATATGTCCTGAGGGGACATTTCAGAGATAAACGTTCACCTTAATGTGCTTCCCTTCTTTCCAGGATCTTAGCCTGGCCATTTCTGGCTGTATTGTTTTACCCTGACACTTTCAAACAGCTTCTTTTTTGTTTGGTTGGTTGGTTGGTTTTGTATTTTATTGACACTTTATTGTTGTTCTCCCCAGGAGGGTTGGTCTGATACAATCTAGTCTTTTATTGCCAGAGACAATTTGGCTTTAAATAGCATTTTATATAGGTCATCAAGTCTCCAGTCCACATTTTTCTAGAAAAATAACTAGTTGTGGTGTAATATAGCTCTGCTAAAACAGACCTCTTGGATATTTAGTTTAAACATTTCCATTATTTTAAACTTTGACTCAGATTTTTTCCAAAGAACACATATTGATAAATTTTTATATTTGTGTTGTCAAATTGGATTTGCCAGATATATAAAGTAGATGAATTTTATAGAAAGATAATGCTATATACAATTTTAAATTAGGAGTTTTCTTATCTTTCATTTATCAAGGCTTTAAAACTCTGAGGAACTACTTTTATCCGAAGCATCTGCTACATATATATTTATGTATCCATATTTATAATCTATACCTCCCTCCTCTTTTCATTGATACAATTTCTTCATAGAATTTGCTGGAGGAGCACCCAAACTTGTATAGTCACTTCCGCTCTATTTTTCTCCTAACTTAAGGCCATCTCTTATTTTGGAACTAAGGTCAGGCTTGGGAATGTAATACTAATCTTTAGTATGACTTTCTCTCCGCATGACTACCAAGCTGCTAAGGAGAGAAAAACCAAAGCAACAAAACAGGTCAATGGCATTAGATATGAAAGGAAAATGCTCTTTGCAGACTACCTAGAAAAGCAGACACCATGTCAGGATTAACTTGATACCTGATAAAGGAGAAAGTTATTGAAGTGAGCTTTCCATGTAATATGTTTTTCTCATCTTCTGATTTCACTTTTTCTCCTAAAATAAAAGAATAGAATAGAATTTCAGCTAAACAGGATTTCTTGACTCACTGAGAAAATATGAGTCAAAGTAAATAAATATTGTTAAGAATGTTGGAAGTGGAAATATTGTTAAGAATGAGGAAGTACTGATAATGATTACTATCTGGCTTTAAAATCATATTGCTTAAATTAAACCCTCAATTTGCAACCTATTGACTTTAGTAAATTTATTTAACCTATCCTTCTATAACTTAATACACTTCTCTCTGAAGCAGGCATAAAATAATATCCACACATAAGGTTTTATACTATTTAAATAAAAGTGAAGTCCTGAACAAAATACCTGGCATATAACAAGCTCTCAATAAATGTTAGATACCATTTTCATTATCTACTCAATGCCCAATCCTAGGTATTGCAAGGGATATAAGTGCCATAATATAAATTCCTGTTTTCAAAGAATTAAAGATGCTTCTTGTAGCTTCAAACTCTTTCCACATTCTATTTCCCAATTAAGAGTGTTGCGTTAGATTTAATTTACATCTTCCTTTAATCTATTTTTTTAAATCAAGTCAATAGAAGTACCATTTGATTTTGATTAAGGATGCAGTCTATTAAAACTTCGTTTTCTCTTTGCTGATGCATTGATCATAATTATCTTGTCAGATGGCAGTAAAGGCAGTGACAAGGTGGTAATAAAGCTTCGGAAGTTTAAAATAAACTCAGTTTTTTATTATCAAGCCTGTGAATTCTGGAGTTTTTAGTCAAGTATGAAAAATACTTTAAAAAATAGTTGAGATAAATAAAATCTAGTGTTAAAAGATCTGAAAATCAAAGCACCTTGCTTTCAAAGTCGTGGTGTTATTTAGGTAGGTATTAATATGCCTTCCCACACCCAGGGCAAGGCACAGCATATGGTACTCACTAAACGCTTAATTGTAAAACCTCAATTAAACCAGATTTTAGGCAGATGAAGCTGGGACATGGGTGACAATGGAGGAGATATATATGAGAGTTTCCAGAATGATGTATACATTTAAATGGGTTGGCTTATGTTAAACTTAGGTGTCAGTTGAAGTGTGCTCAGTTAGAATAAACAGGAGCAGAAAAGACATATGACTGGACAGGTGAGAAGGTTTCAGGAGGTATAGCAAGAGCAGCACTGAGTTTAGACATCAGATTATTTACTCTCTGTCCCCCGTTTTTTTAAACATCACTGATGGATACGGGAAGTCCTAGATCTAAAGCTATTGAATTTATATGAGAAAATACATGTCTAGAGATGAATGCTGATCTTGACTGGGGCAAAAGCAGAGAGGCTAATCGTAACTCACATATTGAAGCTTGACTCAACTGGCAGGAAAAAATCTATTCTGACCAGCAAGGAGAACTAACTCCTCCCGGTTAAACATCTTAGAAAATCCCTCTTATTTTATTTCCTTTTCTGTTGACGCATGACTTAATAATGCCTTTGGATATAGGAAGTATTATTTTTTCTGATGACAAGAATAAGAATTATGGACTTAGGCTACAAGGGAGAATTCAGTTAACTATGAGACAGAAATAATGTGCAATATGTATATTTGAGAACTTTAAAATTATAATCAACAAGTATAAATAGATGAGATAGAGTATCAAATGAGATCATCTCTTCTGGTTCCTTACAACTAATTAGTCAATAAAAAGAAAATTTAATAAAAATGTAAAAAATGTAATTTTCTTCAGGAGCTTAAAAACAGATTGATACTAAATAAGCAGAATTAATTAAACTTTTGAATCTATGTATTATATTAGACATCCCTTTTCACTCTTAAAGGTATTTTAATCATGTTTACACAAGTAACTCTATTCTAATTAATAGAAAATTGAACAGAGAAGCAGCTGTACAATTGAATAAAAAGGACATTTTCTCTAAACTGTTAGAACTATAAAAAGCTTTAGTATAAAACATGTTACTTGTTGCTTGATTTTTTATGTTATAAATCCTGTGAAACAAAATTATTATTTAAGTAAATAAAATAAATGATATCAAAAGATTCCAAATTCAAACTAAAATTTTAGAAAATGACCTTACATTTCTTTTGTATCTTTTGAGTGAGTTAAAGAACTTTGAAATCTCTAATTAATTTTCAAAATATTTATCCTTATAACGTTATCCTCAATTTATAGACAGTGATGGGAGGAGAAAGGAAGTCCTTTAGCAAATGTGAACACTAAAAGAATCCATATTTTTAAGCCTACTGCTTGTGTCTTGGAATCCTTCTATAGAATGCAAAATACAAACCGGGGAACAATTTGAGGTCAGTAACTTCTGCAAGTAACAGGTGTGTCCCTGCCACCATGCTCCTCCAGGAAGACTGGCCCTGAGCTAACATCCATTGCCAATCTCCCTCTTTTTGCTTCAGGAAGATCAGCCCTGAGCTAACATCCATGCCAGTCTTCCTCCATTATGTATTTGGGTTGCTGCCACAGCGTGGCTGATGAGCGATGTGGGTCACGCCAGCGATCCAACCCTTGAATCCAGGCGGCTGAAGCGGAGCGCACCAAACTTTTAACCACTATGCCACAAGGCCAGCCCCCTAACAGGTGTGTTTTTTAAATAATACACACTTTAAAAACTACTTTATTAAAAGTGAGAAAGAGACTTGGATAAATGCTTTTTAGTGAGATATATGGTGCAAACTAAGCACATTGATGAAGGAGAAGAAAATACATTCATTGTTCACCTATTAAGGAAACAGAGGTTTCAAAAATGTCACCTCCTCAGAGATTGGATGGGTAGTTACCAGAGGGGAAGAGGGGAGGGAGGAAGGCGAAAGGGATGATTAGGCACATGTGTGTGGGGATAGATTGTAATTAGTATTTGGGTGGTGAACATGATGTAACCTATGCAGAAATAGAAGTATAATGACGTATGCCTGAAATTTATACACTGTTATAAACCAATGTTACTGCAATAAAAAAGAAAAGAAAAAAAGAAAGAAATCTGTTGTGAGCAATTTCTAGGGATTCAATGGAAAACTGTCTATGAGATTCTAGAAGTTTACTTTCCACCTCTGGGTTTCAATTTCTGTATCATATAATGAGATTGTTAGAGACAACTCAGGACATTTGATACTATATAAAATGTATGACAATATGTACTGATAATTAGATGTATTAATATAAAACATTTGCCTATCGCAAAAAGGCCAAAACTGCCTTTATTTAAAGTAATATCTCTTTGCTCTTAAATTTCAATTTTTGTAATCTATTTTAAAGAAATATCTGTCTGTGATAAATTCTGTATGTATAATTTTATTCATATCAGAGTTGTTATGATATGAAGAATTGTATACAAACCCAGTGGCCATTATCAAAGGACAGATTTAATAAATTTAATGTTCATCAATAGGAAAAAAAAATTGTCATCTCCAAAATCCTGTGATGTAATTTTTATTACCCTCATTTTAAACATAAGGAGAAGTTGAGTTTTGCCCAAGTTTACACAGCTAATAAGTAGTGAAGCAGATGAATATGTCTGACTTTTTATTAGAGCTATTTATTTATTTCTAATAGACTTTATCTTTTAGAGAAGGTTTAGATTCACAGCAAAATTTAGTAGAAAGGACAGAGAGTTCCCCTATTAACCCCTGCTGCCGTATATGCATAGATTTTTCCATTATCAATATCCCCCACTAGTGGTACCTTTGTTACAAATGATGAACCTACATTAACACATCATCATCACCTGAAGTCTAGAGTTTACATTAGGGTTCACTCTTTGTGTTGTATATTGTTTGGACAAATATATAATGACACGTATTCACCATTATAGTATCATGCAAAGTATTTTCACTGCCCTAAAAATCTTCTGTGCTCTGCCTATTCATCTCTCTCTACCCCCTAACTTGTGGCAACCGCTGATCTTTTTACTGTCTTCACAGTTTTGCTTTTTCCAGAATGTCATATAGTTGGAATCATACAGTATGTAGACTTTTCAGGTTGGCTTTTTCACTTAGTAATATGCATTTAAGTTTCCTTTATGTCTTTTCATGGCTTGATAGCTTATTTTTTCTTAATGCTAAATAATATTCCATAGTCTGGATATACCACAGTTTATTTATTCATTCACCCATTAAAGGACATCTTGGTTGCTTCCAAGTTTTGGCAATTATGAATAAAGCTACTATAAACATCTCTGTGCAGGTTTTTTTGTAGATATGTTTTCAACTCTTTGGATAAATACTGAGGAGAACGATTGCTGGATGGTATGGTAAGAGTATGTTTAGTTTTCTAAGAAACTGCCGAACTATCTTTCAAAGTGGCTGTATCGTTTTGCATTCCCACCAGCAATGAATGAGAGTTCCTGTTGCTCCACATCCTCATTAGCATTTGATGTTGTCAGTGTTCTGGATTTTGGCCATTCTAACGGATAGGCAGTGATATTTAATTGTTGTTTTCATTTTCATTTCCCTGATGACATATGATGTGGAGCATCTTTTCATATGCTTATTTGCCATCTGTATGTCTTCTTTGGTGAGGTGACTATTAAGATCTTTGGCCCATTTTTTATTTGTTTTTTTTTTTTGTTTGTTTCCTTATTGTTGAGTTTTAAGTGTTCTTTGTATATTTTGGATAACAGTCTCTTATCAGATATGTCTTTTGAAAATATTTTCTCATATGACTTCTTTATAAGTAACTATAGAATTTATTTATTTTTTCCTTGCATCAAATGCTTGGGAAAAACAAGCAAACAAACAATTACTTTGAAACAACAAAACATCACCAACTCATTTTGATTACCGTGAAACTTCCACTTATTGGGTCTCTGTGTTAATTTCATACTGCTGCTGTAACAAATTACTACAAATTTGGTGGTGTAAAACAACACAAATTTACTCTTTTACGTTTCTGGAGGTTAGAAGTCTGGAATGAGTTTTATGGGGCTTAAGTCAAGGTATTAGCAGGGCTGGTTTCTTCTGGATGTTCTAGAGAAGAATCCATTTTTGGCTTCTAAACGCTGCCTGCATTTCTTAGCTCATGGCACCACATTACTTCAACCTCTTGCTTCTGTAGTCACATCCCTTACTACTCACTCTGATCTCCTGCCTCCTTCTTATAAGAACCCTGTGATTATATTGAGTCCACCAGGATAATCTCTCCATCTCAAGGTCTCTGACGTAATCATATCGGCAAAATCCCTTTGCCATATGAAGTAACATTCATAGGATTAGGATGTGGATATCTTTTGGGGGGTGGGTGCATTTTACAGCCTACCGGAGTCTTTTTTGTGGTAATAGAGACCTACTGAGATTATCTCCCCAAATTGGCGAAGGTTTTAAAGATAGGTGTCAATGAGAAGATAGAAGATAGAAGAAAAGCAGGGCTCCCAGTAACACAGAAATCAAGGAATGCAGAACTAGACTATTGAAAAAGCAGGAATTGTATAGTTTACCCTCAAAGTAGTGGGAATGGACATTCTTTCAGAATCCAAGGCTGCTTTGAGGACCTCAGTGAAGTTTATGGATCTCTACTTTAGACTGTGCATTAATGACACTTTCCCTATTGCTTCTGTTTTTGTCTATATCCTGACTTTTTGCTTACCAACTTCTTTGCACTAATCTTTTCTTCATCTCACAGTTCCTGCTCATTGAAAATTTTGTTATTTACTATTTTAGCTGATGTGCCGATAATGACTTCTTCTGCCCAGTGACTCTCACTTACTATTGACTCTTTTGCTCCTGTCACCAGCTACCCAATTCACTCTAAGTCTCTTTGAAACATTGTTTCCTAGAGTGTAATTCATGAAAATTCTGTGTTAGAATTTCCAAGGATGACTATTAAAGATACTGATTCCTGGATTTAGCCACCTGAATCAGAAGTCAGGGGTTGGGGATAGGATCTGAATTTTTAATAAGCTCCCCAAATAATTCTTATAACTGGCAAAAACTGAGGGAACGTACACTTGGGAGAGAACTTGATTCACCCCACTGTTCCTTGTTTAAACAGAATTGATTTTTGAATAACTGGCCAAAAATTGAGTGTCTGCCTAGCTTCTATATTTAATGTCCTTAAATCAGTTAGGGACGGGTTCAATATGCGTAAGGATTCTAGAATATTTTTTAGAAGCAAATTTATTGAAAACTTAATTCAATCGTTTGGTCTATATCTATATCAATATCTGTTTATCGGTCTATTTAGCTACCTACATATATATCACTATGTATAGCTATATGTCAGGATCAGTTTTTGATGTTTGAGAAACATCAGGGAAAAACCCAGTGTTGGAAGACCCTAAGCAAGTCCAACTGCAGGTTAGAGTTTTGTTATTTCTGAGGAAAAATGACCATGGCAGTTGAAAGATACTATACCAATGGGCTGGCCCTTTAACTGAATATGAAGGTTAATGGAAAGTAGCACTTATGCATCCAAGTAATGGATTCCAGATCCTGTCCAACTCAAGCATCTTGGGATTAGTCCACGGGGACATTACTGTATGATTAAATCCAGAGCACTGTAATATTGGGAAACGACAATTTTGTCATGGGACATGCATGTTATACTAAAGGAGAAGTCTTTCTCCCTCAATCAAGCAGCAATAACAGTGCTTAGAGTGGGAGTCACAGTCTTAGCTGTATGGTGTCAGAGATGTCAGACATACAGGTGTGCCCTGACACCACTGGGAGAGGTGACAGAGACCAACTTAGGGATGTATGGGTCTCAGCTGTTGACACCAGGCTGGGGCTATGTTAGCATATTCTAGGCACACAGCCCCCTACTAGTGATTGTGGAGCCTGTCGACGCAGCACATTAGTGTTCCAGCTATAGCAAGCAGGAGTGGGGGAAATCGGCTCATATTTTGAACATAGATAATCATGTTGGTTATTTCTTGGATAGACCAGAAGAGAGACGTTGGGCATGTGTGCCTTTACTATCCACGCTTATAACACTCTGTATTTTCCCATAATAGCACTTATCACAGTGTTTGTAATCAATTGTTTAAATCTTCCTCTTGTATTTTGAATCCCCTGATGGAAGGAATCTTGCCTGTTTTGCACATCATTATTTCCTATGCCTTATCTATCTATCTATCTATCTAGCTAGCTATCTATCTAGCTAGCTAGCTAGCTAGCTAGCTAGCTAATCTACCTATCTATCTAGCTAGCTAGCTAATCTACCTATCTATCTACCTATCATCTATCTATCTACCTGCCTATCTATCATCTATCTATTGCTCAACGGTTGAACCTATCTATCTACCTATCATCTATCTATCTACCTGCCTATCTATCATCTATCTATTGCTCAACGGTTGAAGAATAAATGAATGAAAAGGTATTCATTCAACCTAATATTATTTATTTTTTCCTGAAGTTTAAAAACATTTTCTGATTGACTTTTTATACTCAGTTTTGTATGTGAACTTGATGCTATGTGTCCATAGAATCAGAGCCTACCTGATGTGTGATCATTAATTTCCATGTTAAAGTTAAATTGCACATTTAAAAAATAACAAGACTTCGAGCAAACCAACCCTATAACACAAACTTCACTGATTCAGAAAATCCTCTGCATTTCTAAAAGAGAATATATAAAGTAAATCCAAAAATTGTTTTACTTTCCACATGCCTAGTATTTTAGGCACATATGAGAAATTGAATATCATTTTCACTATTCATTACTTCATCAACTTCTTAATGAATGAAGTAGGAAAGAAGTTGAGAATGCCAAAATAATGAAAAATTAAAGTTTTTTCTTAAAAATTGCTCTTTGTGGGTTAGATTCTAATAAGTTCTGTTTCTCCATTCAAAAATTAAAATGATTCCCTTCAATAGTATTGGATATGCAATTAAAATATGATTTTTTTGGAGCCATTAGCTCAGTTTCATTTGAAGTATCATCATCTCAGAAAACTGAAAAAATGGGTGACATGGATTTTGAGGTCTGGAAGTAGTGATTACACTTCCTATCATGGAAATACATTCAGTAAATCTTTGGGCAACTCCATAATTTTAAAGAGTAGACTCGATCTTAAACTAAAATTAAGTTATTGTATTTACAATTACATGTTTACTTAAATGCAACAATATTTTATAGCCCCTTATTAACAAAAATAACTGAAATTAAAATAATTATTTTTTAATGACAGAAGTTCCAGCTTCAATTTTAGGAGATTTTATGTCCAATTTAATATTAAAGACCCATACAAAATGTAAAATATCAAAGCTAGTATTGCAAAAAAGTGTTTATCTTTTGAGAAAAAATTCTGATTATTAATATACATTAATGAACTATTCATCAAGAACAGCAAAAGAAAAAAAAATCAATGCTGTAGTGCTCACATGCTTATAAATGGGAAGCATTAATCTATAAGGTCTAACTTTCCTCCATGAAATGTGTAAAATCAAGTACCTGTCTGCAATTATAAAATCCAAAAGCTCTAAAAACTGAAAGCATTTTGTAAATATGTGACAAACTCCCTTGGCATCTGAATCTTACTACACTGATGTGAAATATTTATAATCCTTATTGATACCATTTAGAGTAACTTTTCTTATGTTTTGCTATAGAAATACCAATGTATTGATTACAGAATGCTACTTCAGACCCTACTAGGGGTTTTATGTAATATCTGGTATACACTTACTATTATATTTCAAAAAATCTGAGCAATTCTGAATTATGAAACACAACTTGCCCAAAGGGTTTGTGGACTTATACTAGATATTGAACAATTAAACAGTCTGTACAACTTAACCACGGGGCCGGTCCCCTGGTGCAGGCGGTTGGGTGCATGTGCTTTGCTGCGGCGGCCCAGGGTTTGCCGGTTCGGATCCTGGGTATGCACCTGGGTATGCACCGACGCACCGCTTGTCAAGCCATGCTGTGGCAGCGTCCCTTATAAAGTGGAGGAAGATGGGCATGGATGTTAGCCCAGGGCCAACAAAGGAGGAAGATGGGCATGGATGTTAGCCCAGGTCCTTCCTCAGCAAAAAGAGGAGGATCGGCAGATGTTTGCTCAGGGCCGATCTTCCTCACAAAAAACAAAACAAAACAAAAAAACCTAACCACAACTCTAATAAACAATTAATTTTGTAATTGATCACATTTTTTAATTCCACTTAAAATAGTGAAAAAAATACTCCTGTAACAATTCCAACTGAGTCCCAATAATAAAAACATGGCCCATGTAATTCAATAAAATGTTAAATTGATGGCCAAAGACTCTTAGTTCTAGGAGAAAATTCAATGTGTATGTGTGTGTGTGTGTGTGTATTTACGTGTGTGTGGTTATTCACCTGGATTGTGAGAATGGTGAGACAGATGAAAATATACAAAGTACTATGGATTTATTAATTAATAAATTGGTAAAACACAATTTGGAACAAGTAGATAAAGACAAACGGAGTAAAAGGACTTGTTAAAATATTCATATTATATTAGATAAAAAATTTGAGACAAGGAAGAAGCACTACAAAACGAAGGTGGTTTTGGATATGAACAGGGAGGAAAAAATGAAGATTTTTGTATTAGAACCAACTCAATTATATAAAGGGAAATTTAAAATAATAAAAATTTAACTGTGACAATCACTTATATTTAATATACCAGAGTCTTACTGAGAGAAAGAACTGTGGCTAGGATTTTTTTTAATCCTGTGATAACAGATCTTTACATTCTATTTTAACATTTTGGTTCATTAGATTTTAATGTATTGTTACAAGTAGAGTATCATCAGCGCTTATTTTTCTTCTTTAAATTTTCTATGACCATTTAATTATAGGAAAATTAAGTGTTTTGAAGAAATAATCAACAAATTATAATGTTATTTACCTGTCATAAAGATTAGTTCCTTTCTTAGAAATTATTAATTACACTAACTGGACCTTTTGAGCACATTCTGTTAGCTGGATATAGATTGATATTATTACAGCAGGAATCATTTATAGTTGTCATGGAACTTACAACTTTGATATTCTCTATGAAAAATGAATTGCTCTTGTCCATTCTACTATTACTTTTTGAATTAAGACATTATTTACAGGAGCTCATCATACAGTCATTTTTCTAGTAATATAATCCGACTCCAAATGGTATTTTCATTCCTTTAGCGACTTTTTAACTCTTACCTCAAACTAAGTGAGACCACCATAAAAGCATGCCTTCATTTAATCAGTCTTTCACATTGTCAACTGTTTCTGATCAATAAGTCAGTCACTTTGGTTTCGTCTTGTGGTTAAACGGCTTTATCACTCAGACGTATTTACACATATTGATGAGAAAATGCCCCAGATAGCTAGGTAAAATATAAGGAACATATTAGACTTGGAATATGAGAAGAAAATTCATGTTTAAAATACAGAGCTTTATTGTTTTGGAAATAGCCAATGGGGTACAAGTAAGCTCAATTTTCTGGAAAGCGTCCCTGGGTATTAGTCAATGTCAAATCTTCTTTAAGTTTAGATGAAATCTCTTATAATCTGACTATATATTTTCATACTAGAGTATATTTGACCTTTTACGATATCTAAAAATATCCTTTAAATATCTGCATTTCTAGCAAGTTGACTAAATCACTGAGCAACACAAACTTGAAAAAGTAAGGCTTTAGGTCAATTACTGGTACAGGGCATTCTGATTACTCCAGAGAAGTTTTTGGATAAGGTTAGTATAAGGTCCTCTAGTCTAGATTGGTGCTCTCCACCTTTAATGTGCATATGAATCATCTGGGGACCACATTAAAGAGCAGATTCTAATTTAGTAAGCCTGGAGTGGGACATGAGAGTCTGTATTTCTAACAAGTTCTCAAGTGATCCCTATGCTGCTGGCCTGTGGGTCACACTTGGGTCCCAAGGTTCTACAACACTGCATCTCAGATTCTGATGGGTTGGCTCATGGATGTTAACGTTACACTTCTAAAAAAAATTCTTCTGTAATTGGTCTGTGGCAAGCCCTGAACATTGAAACTTTTATAACTTCTTCAGGTGATCTACTGGGCAACCAAGGATTAAGGAACAGTGCTCAAGAACAAAGCAATGATTAAGAACGTTTCACAAAACTTCTGAGAAGTTCTGATGACTAAAATTGTAAAAGTTCATCTACTTCAGTGTTCTAGAGGCCTGGAACTTATGTAACTTTAATGGTTGCATGCAAATAAAAATACCATTAAAGCCCAAGTACAGTCTTGAAATAAAAGCATGCTTTGGGCAAATAATACTTATAATTGAGACAAACTGACACTTGGGATCAAGTTATTAATGCTCATTGTCCTTTCTCTATCGTTAGCAGACATCGGTGGGTAGATCAGTATAAGAGTAGCAAATGAAGACTTTGCATGGTAATAACTGTACTAAATCTGAATATTTCTTGAAACCATTTGCACAACTTTAAGTTACCTGTGATTTAGTCATCTCCTTGGAGTGCAATTTTAAACTGTTGCTCCCTTGGTTTAGAAACTTTTATGTGGTTTATGACCCAGTTAGTTTAAATTGATTCTTTCCCTATGTACCCAATTAGCAATTATGGTTTTCAGAGCCCAAAGAGGGACAATGTGTATTGGTGGTAGAGAATCAAAGTCATTAAATACAAAAACACAAAGACAAACAAAAACAAAATGTAAAACCAAACCAACTTATCATTAGCCACCTCAGAAAACCTACTGCAAACATTGTTGGTTAAATTATTCTAAACTTTTGTTTGTTTTTGTATAGCAAGTTCATCTATGTTTACAACTTCTATGCTTGACTATGTCAATCTACAGGGAAATGCTTAATTCTGTCCTCAATACAACTTCCTTTCCATTTCTCTTCTCTTAGCTAAGTGATCCTTATATTTCCTCCCTCCAGGAAACTGGAATTTTATCATGCTTTGCATGCTCTAAGTCCTTTTTTTGGGGGTTAATTATCAAATTGCTATAAATAAAGTCTGCAATCTAGAGATTGTTATACCTTCTTATCTTATTAGAATCCAATACCTTTCAAATGTAAGCCAAACAGATTAATTTCAATGAATATAAAATGAGGCATCATTAAGGGCCGTGGAAACTATCTGGTATAGAGTGAACTTGCAGCATTGTTGATCTCATCCTTAATCCATACACTTAGCTGGGCCCGGCTCTGGTCCATATTTAACACTGTGTTATTTGGAGGAAAACTTGCATACTACCATTCTGGCTGAACTCTTCATTATTAGGTCACAGGTTTTTTCCCCCTTCCCCCAACATAAAAATTTATAATTGTGTAGCCACTGTCTCAGGGGTGTAGCTGGAGCAGAGCCTAGAGAATGAGCACTGAGGGAAATGGGGAAGCCAAGTGTGTTGGTTCTGTAGGGCTGTTGGCGCAAAGTGCACATGCTGAATGGCTTACACAACAGAAGCTTATTGACTCCCAGTCCTGGAGGCCAGAAGTTAGAGATGAAGGTGTTGGTGGTGTTGGGTCCTTCTGGGGCTGTGAGGAAGTATCTACTCCATGCCTCTCTCCTAATTTCTGGTGGTTTGCCGGCAATCTTTGGTGTTCTTTGGTTTATAGATGCATCACCCAGATCTCTGCCATGATGGTCACATGGTGTTCCCCATGTGTGTGCATTTGTCTCCAAATTACTTCTTTTCATAAAGAAACCAGTCATTTTGGATCAGGGCCCACTCTAATAACTTCATTTTAATTTGATTACCTCTACAAAAACCCTGTTTCCAAATAAGGTCACATTCTGAGGTACTAGGGGTTAGGGCTTCAGGACATGACTTTTTGAGGGATATATTTCAACCCATAACACAAAGCAAACTGTTTGGGGTCATCTGCTCCTAAGGATCAGGTGGGTGAAAATTCAGTTATGACAGCAAACGGAGACTGAGAATAACTGATTTTATTAGGAGAACTAAAGATACTTGACTTTCCACTAGCACGTTGGTCAAAAAGATTTACTATTAACTAAGATTAATTAAAAACTACTGTGTGATAGGTATTCTTTTAAGTGTTCTACATCATCGAATCCACACGGCCACACTAGAAGCTCGTAAAGAGCAGGAAACTAAGAAACAGAGAAGTTAAATAATTTTCCAAGGGCCACAGAATAGGAGGCAGAGCCAAAATTCAAATTCAGGAATTCTTAGCCACAACGGGGGACTACGGGGAACTGATCTGCCTCCCCAGGGAGGAGACTCCGTGTAAATTGAGTGGCTTCAAGGTTTCCTGCTAGAGACCACAGTCCATTACTTTTGTTGTGTCTAAAAGAAGATTTTTTTCTACAGTTTATCGGAGACTAAATATTGAATACTAATGAAATCCTCTTTTCAGTTAAACATATACAGTGTAGATTTTGCCTGATTTATTTAAGACCCTTAAATTATATCAATTAAAGTAAAAGTATAATGTGAATAACCTGAAGAATTCTACGGAGACCATTAAGTAAAAAAAAAAGGGTCTTGTTTTGAATAAAAAATGCATTAAAGTTGGAAAGAAGAAAATAAAAATATTTGGTCTCTTTAGTGAATACAGGTAATTGTGAAATTACTTAAAGGGGAATTTAAACCATTTTCCTTTGCAGCAAAGGCAGCAGACTCAATGCAAGAACGTGATACCCAGAAGGATCTTTGCTGGTTGGGAGAATTATTCTCCTTGCTGCACTGACACTATTTTCTCCCCTAATGTCTGTAGTTCAGTAGGAATCAGTCATGTAGAGATCAGTTAAAGAGGCCACTGTGCACACGGTAAAGAGAGATTTGAAGACATTTCTTCAGAGGCAGGGAAGCTCAAGACAGAATAACAGATGAGTTTCTAATGAAAGGGAGTTGGGAATTACCTAATTAGTGCCTTTCCACAGAAGTGGCAAATGTGACACTGGAACCCTTTGAGAGTCCAGGACTGCAAAGAAGGGAGAAAATGCAGCTTTGGATAGTAAGCCTAATAAGAAGCCTTAAAAAAGAAAATAGTACAAGTAGCAAAATGCTGTAGATAAATCCGTAGAGTAATAATAACTATTTCTTTATATGGTCCCAAGTGGTTCATTCTTTCCTCCTTCTCTTAAACAATATTCACTATAAGGTTTATGTTAATTCCTGCATGGTGGTGGTGGTGTGTTCTATTTTTCCCTTACTGAGGTCAAAGAACTTGCATTAGCATTCGTAGCATTCACAAGCAATGGAGGAAAGAGGTCAGAAGCACAGTCTAGAAAAGAAAAAAAATTTTAATGGATGACATATGGGGGTCAAGGGACGAATTAAGCTGGTAACAAACTAAACAGAGGAATGTTCAGGTAGGCAGAAGGTCACAAATCACGCAAGCGCATAACAACCCTGTCTTTGAAAACCCTGTAAGCAGAGGAAACTGCTTTGTCAAGTATTCAGGCAAACAGAAACCTGAAGATCCCTCGGCAATCCAGGAGCAAGGCAAAACAGCAGGAGAGAATGTGGACTCTCCATTAATAGGGAAAGACCTTGAGAAGTGAGGCCCAGGCCTGCTTGAGCCCAGAACTTGTGCTTGTTTCCTGTGGATCAGGAGCTAATCTACAACAACAGCTGGCCTCAGGCTTGTAGGCGGAGAGAATTAAAAACATGACGATAGTAAAACACTTTAGAAAAAAATACCTGTTTGCAAACTTTTTTTTTTTTTTTTTAACAATAAATAGAACACATTCCTTCTCTTATATTAGGCTCTTTTAACCTTTGTCCAAAGATATGATCTGAGTAGGGAAAAAAAGACTATATAATTTCGAAAGGCTGTGTGTAATTTAGACATTTGTTTTATGGGAAATATAGTCTCAACAACAAAAAAATAGAAGTATAAGGTAAGTAAGATTCCATCCCTTCCATTTTGGCTGTGTGCCCTGGTGGACCCTGGAAGCAGTATACATCATGTTGGGGTGCTCTTCTCAGCCTAAACCATATCATGGGACACAGTTCAGTTTTCCTGGAGCTCCATTCATTTTTGTATATGCTATCGTCAGTCAAGATGTTGTCTCAATAGTTTATTTTTTCTTTTGTTTCCCTTGCCTGAGTAGACATGATATTCGAAAAGATTCTGCTAAGACCAATATCAAAGAGTGTACTGCCTATATTTTCTTCTAGGAGTTTTATGGTTTGAGGTCTTACATTCAAGTCTTTAATCCATTTTGAGTTAATTTTTGTGTATGGTGTAAGATAATGGTCTACTTTCATACTTTTGCATGTGGCTGTCCAGTTGTCCCAACACCATTTATTCATGGATGGACCTTGAGGGTAATATGTTAAGTGAAATAAGTCAGAGAAAGACAAACATCATGTGATTCCACTCATACGTGGAAGATAAACAAATACATGAATAAAGAGAACAGATTAGTGGTTACCAGAGAGGAAGGGGGTTGTGGGGGCGGGCAAAGGTAAAGGAGCACATATATGTGGTGATGGATAAAAATTAGACTATTGGTGGGGAGCATGATGCAGTCTATACAGAAACTGATAGATAATAATGTACACCAGAAATTACACAACGTTGTAAACCATTATAACCTCAATAAAATAATTTAAAAAAAAGATATCTTACTAAAGTGAAAAACTGATACATCGTAATCTGCTAATCTAAGGAGGGTAGAAACCTGATGGCAAATTTCATAAAGGCCAAGCACCTACGGATACTGATTCTAATAATAGAAAATGTATGGCACTCAGAGGGTGGGAATTGGGAGTTGAGGTTTTTCACAATCTGGTCTCAATTTACCTCTCCAGTCTGGTCATTGCTTATTCATGTTATTAATTCAACAACAACCAATGCTCCTGCAGAAACAAAGCTTGCCCTATTGTCATTAAGGATGAGCATACAAATCATATCCCACAGTTAGGAAGATGTGGTGCTTTGTACCCTGAAATCAACAATAACTAAAATAACAAAAGCCAGAGTCACTGTCTTATTCTCACTCCAAAAGAAATGAGCCCTCGGCAATTCTCATGGGGTGCTGCCTCCCGAACCAAAACACACCCCTGACTTTGCAATTGTTAATATCTAAAGAGAGATAATGATCTGCATGAATATAATAATCATGAGAAAATTCCTGTTTGTCCAACATGAACTGACAAGCTATAGACTGCAATATTGATGATGTTGTCCTTCAAACAACTAGTATATTTTTAAAAGTTATTTGGCAAGTCAACTACTTATTGCAAATTCCTTCTATGAATACTTTGTTGTTTCTGATACTGAGACTTTCTGGAATATTATTCTGTTTCTCCTGGGTTCCCTGCCCATGATCCATACTTTCTTATCTCTGTGTTTGGTTTACACTGTAAACTTTTCTGGGATATTTTTTTTCCTCTGCTTTTCCATCCAGCAAACGTCTATCCTTTTTTATGGCCCAGATTAAATCTTGCCACTTCTATAAAAGTTTTAGATTTTGCCTCATGCTAATCCATCCTTTCTCTATGTTCTAATACTATTTTGTAAACCTACATTATCTTATGACCACTCAGCTAATTTTTAAATTGCTACTTCCTGGGATTGTTCCTGGAATATAGCAGATATTAATAAATTCTGATAAATGCTAATCAATTTATGCCAGATGAGAGACTTGGAACACTCTATCAAATTTAACATTTTGATAATGACCTAGTCTGCTCATATGTTAGTCTGGTCTTTCTCAAATCTATATAATTCACATAAGATTATCTTTAAGTGAAATATATGGTTGTAAAATAAATATCTTAAATACATTAATATTGCCTTTGCTTAGCATAAAAAATATCAACTTTTAAAAATATTGTCATAGCCTAAATATTTTATCATCTTTTACTCAGAGAGATTCCTGCTATTGGCTATAAGCTTCAATAATAAGAATAGTACAATCAAATTCGGTATAATTTTTTTGCCTCATTGTATTTGTGTGTGTGAGAGAGAGATGGACTGATTTACAGAACACTGAGGACCTAGAAAAAACATTTCTAATGAGACAAATTTGGAATGCATGTTTAATATTTATATAAAATATTAACATTCATTCATATAAAACGAGCATTTAACTAGCACACATTCCATAATTTGCTGAGTGGTAAACACTGTGTTTCTATTTTTACAGATAAAGCAACAACACTATCCAACTCAGAATAAGAATTCAGCAGTTGGATTATACTGTATTTCTGCTCATGGAAGTGATAAATGGTTAAGCATATGAGTGCTAGTGTCAGATTGTTTGTGCCCAAATACCAACTTTATTTCTTACAAATTTCATGACATTAGTCTGGGATTGAAATTTATTGTGCTTTACTTTCACCATATTATTCAGGCAAGAACTTAAAGAAGTACCTGACACCAAGAAGACCCTCAATGTTAGCCATTATTATTTCCATCAGTCAGGAGTCACAGAACGTTCACAGAGAGGTTCTCTGCTTTATTGATTATGACATTATTCATACATTTTCCACCTTTTGAAACAAAAGCCAATTCAGAAATCTTCAGAACTGGTACAATTTGGGGCAAGATACTCCTATTTCTGAATATTTGATTTTGCTCTAATAATTTCTCAAAGCTCTCTTTCGGCCACTGATTATTGCAATACTCATGACTAAAATTCCAGTTTTGTTTCTTAAAGACACTTTTGTTATAATTTTAATTAAAATTTCCCATAACATTAACAGGAAATTGAATGATTTAGTGTCTGGATTTTACTGAGCAACTATTAAGTCCAGGCAACTTGACTGATTGCATCTGTTATTCAGTGCAGAGAATTTTAAATTTAGTCTCCAGATCAATTGATGATATGTGCTTAATTTTAATCTTGCTTTAAAATACTCATCTAATGTCAGTTCACAAGAAGCTAATAAGTATGCCCATTCATAATTTTAAAACTTTTTCAGATAGGAAATAAAATATATTGACAATACATTGTCTTCATTTATATTTAGCACAAAATAACACACACTCATCTAGAAAGCCAGCAATGTCAATGCTTCATGTTATCCAATTTATCTTAGTTATTATTTTTTCCTTTATAAGGTGTTGGAAAAAACAAATTGGAAAAAAGCACAAACAAAAATTAGCAGTAGCGAAACTGGTAGGAATTTAGAACAGTAAAGTGCAAAGTCATACATTATATGGAAAAAATTACCATGAAAACCAACAATGGACTGTTTGTGCTTCTACCGAGTCTGCAACAATCTATCTAGAAACACACCTTTGGTCAGATGGCTCACTGTTAGGATTGTTAATTGCCTGTGGCAGTATTTGTTGCCATAATGTTTCAACTACAAAACAAACACTTGCACACCCAAGATGTACTTACACACACACACACACACACACACACACACACACAAACTCCATGGGCAATTTCCATGGCTTCAGTTATTCTTCGTATAAAATAATGGCCAAGTCATTGACCTTTTTATTTCTGCTATGGACATGATGTCTGTTTACAAGGAAAGGCCCTATTTCTAGTTTAATTCAGTTTAATGCAGTACTATCCATGTTAATATTACTTGAGAAGGGATATGACACTTGGGATTCAAACCAATCCGACAAGTTTGATTTACTAAATTTAGCCTGAGGTCATGGTCACCCCAGTCATGCCAAAAAGGATTGCCAGAACAATATAAATGTTGTTTTCAAATTTGGGGTTACTCTAAGTACCACTTAAAGGCTACCAGGAATTTGACTCGACACTGGACCCAGAAAAACAAAAGGCCTTTTAAAAATAGTTAACAACTTGGCCAGAGATACAAAGCATCACAGAATAATTAATTTAAAAAAAATGAGGTGAAAGCTAAATCCAAATTAGTGCTTTGGTATGTGGAATGGAATGGAACTTTTCTTGGAATATAATATGGTCTAGACACGCAATGTACTGAACTCTGGGAAAATAATGGTGACTATGAAGCATTTACGCAAGAAGCAAAACTAGACTAAAAAGTAGATTCCCTAACTCCAACTTCCATATAATTGAAGAAAAGTATTTAGTCTGATGAGACAGGAGTGCATTTCAGAATTCACTGAATCCTGCATTTTAATCTACTGTCAGAAGAGAAAAACCTAAATTTTTTCTGCGAGTTTTTCTTATTTTGTTTATTCCCAAATGAGCCTGCCCTTGCAGTTATTTCTATAAGTAGTGCTGGCTTCATGCAAAACTAAAACGTAGTCTAAAACTTGTTTCTGAAAATGCCATATACATGTGCTTTAAGCTGAAGTATAACCCCACCACATCCCAGATCCCAATCTAGTCAGGATTTTTATAGAAAAATTAATTTGAATAAAATTTTTCATATCACAATATTGGAGTTTTAATAGTTTATGTATTGATAACAGTTATGTATTGATATTGATATTGATATTGAAACCTAGAATATAAAATGTAGAAAAAGCAAGGGAACAAACAACATTGGTGTAAGATATATATAAGAAAGTTATGCCCCATGAATATAGCGAACTATAATGCAGCGCGTACCAACTGGTAGAATATTAAAAAGGAAAGTAATACAAGAATTAGGATATTAGAACCACAGAGAAAGAAGTGAAGTCCTCTGTAATGATCTTTTTCAGAAGTCTCGTTTCATGAAAATAGCATCATGCATATATTTTCTGTTTACACCAAAATAAATGCCTATTTTAAAATGCTTACAATATGGTAGTAAAGAAGAAAAAATATAAATCATCTAAAATTTCACATCTTGATGATCAACAACATTTTGTTTTGTCATTTCCTATATCTCACTATATTTATATACATGCAAATGTATATATGCATGAATACTCTTTCTGTCTCGGTCTCTCTGTCTCTCTTATGCACACACACCCTTACACCCACTAATGGAACCAGCAATACGTGTTGTTTCTTGCTGTGGGCATCTTTTATCAATCCTTTCCTCTCCCCTCACATTTTCCACTCTTGCTCCTTCACCTCTACCTGGTAACCTGTGTTGTGAATTTGCTGTGGATCACTTTACCTTGTGTTCAATAATGATGTAATTGTATATAAATTATACATGTATAGGATTTTTATTATTTGTTTTATAAATATAAGATCAGTATAATGTATATTCTTCTCCGTTATCATGCTTTTTGGTGGGAGAAGGCACGAAAAATAATTATAGAAATGACTCCCGTTCTACTGGGATAAATCTTTTTTTTGGCTTCAAAAAATTCTATTGTATAAATTCATTAATATTTATTCAAGTAATCTCTATAGAATAACATTCTGACTTTCTCTCTTGTTTCTTCATATGTGAATGTTTCTATAAGATATTTACCAATAGGAAGATTGTCTCATTTAATTCCAATTTTAATAGCTACTGCTCGATTGACTTTCCAAAAAATTATTAAAAAAATACATTTTTTTTGGTTATGTAATGAGAATATCCCTTTTCCTGAATATCACCCAACAGTGGCTGATATCTATTTTTTTTTGTAAGAAATGATACTTTATTTTTACACTAAATTAACTAGTGTGAAATTAAGCATTTTTTTTATGCTTTGAGCTGTTGGATTTGTGTTTCTTTAAATCGCCAACTAATAAGATTAATTAATTCTTTGTCTTTTAATCTTTGAAGGAGATTTTTGAATATTATAGATATCATTTTGATTTGTTATTTATGCTGAAAATGTTGTTTCTCAACCTGTCACTTCAGGGGTTTTTTGCCTTTGCTTTTTTCATTTGTTATTTCTTTTAATTTTTTAAAATTTTTTTGCAGGGAAAGATTCACCCTGAGCTAACATCTGTTGCCAATCTTCCTCCTTTTTTGTTTTCCTCCCCTAAGTCCTAGTGCATGGTTGTATGTCCTAGTTGTAAGTCCTTCTAGTTCTTCTATGTGAGCCACTGCCACAGCATGGCAACTGACAGACAGGTGTGGTTCCGTGACCGGGAAATGAACCCTGGCCGCCGAAGCAGTGAGAGCACCGAAATTTAACCACTAGGCCATCAGGGCTGGCTCAAGTATTATTTTTTTTAAACATCTATCTTTGTCTCTGTAGTTTTGGGTTTCTTGATTTGATTTAAAACTCTCCCAACACCTAAGATATATTCTTTTATTTTTCTTCTAAAACTTGTTATTGTATATATTTTATTGTATAGATGTGTATACATTATATACATGTATTACATTGTATTATTTATATGTTCTAAAATGTATAATATATAAATGTATTATTGTATTATTTTGTTTATTTAAATATACCTATAAGTTAAGGTTCAACTTTATAAGGTTTAACAAAATATGACCATTGTTGTCATAGATTAAGTTTTGTAAATATTAAGATACACTGCTAGAATCCATTTTAATCTATATGTCTACATGTCTATTTCTGAACCAGTATCATCTACAGTGTACACACACACACACAGAAACACTCCTTCCTGGTATAGCATATGATTAAGGAAGCTGGCACAGGGTTCAAATCCTGGCTGGATAAATTACTTTATGTTTGACATTTGATAAATCATGTAACCAATCTGTGCTTCAAATTCCTTATGATTGCATAATATTAACATATGATGTTAATATATAGCATTAAACATGCAATTGATTATAATAGTATAACCATAACATAGGCCTGTATGGGGATCACATGAGCGAATTCATATAGTTTATACTTTTATATACTGTATACGCTTTATGCATTTTATACATTGCCAAAGTTTTTATTCATCTGCATTTTTTCATCTTTCACTTTTACGTTTGCCTACCTCAGAAGTTTCTCTTCTCACTCCTTTTTTCTCTCTGAGTAGTGTAGTGATGCTGCTGTAGATGTGCTGTTTCACCCAGGTGTTCCTGCTAGGACAGAGGCACTCATTCCTCCAGCTGCTCCAGTGTTGGCAGTCAATGTCCTTCAGCCAAGTCTCTCTCTGGAATTTGCCCTCTGCTGAAGAGAGGCCAAGGCCATGCTCCCCCAAGAGGCAGCCTCCTTCCAATGACTGCTTGATGAAGGACTCTAAAAGCTGGGCTCCTTTGCCCAGTTTAGAACACATATTGAGTCATTCCAGCCTCACGGCTTCCTATAGGAATAGCTGAGGACTTTGTTACAAAAACATTAAGTTCAACCTTTTCCTTTGTCCAATCCTGCTTTGTTCACTCCCTACAGGTGTTGGTCCTGAAAATATTCACCAATGTATTTTCTGCAGGTAAATCTCCATCTAAGAATCTGCTTCTCAGGGATCCCATGCTGGGATAGGTATTTTCTCCTTCACTTTACTCTGATGGCTCATGTTAGTGAGAGAGGCACGGAATCTTTCAGTATTTCAAAACATCTCTCTTTAGCCCTGACAGAAGAATGCTCTCTTTGCTGTATATTATATTTTTAATTCTTAATTGTTTTCCTTTTTGTATTCTATAGATATCATTCCCCTGCCTTGTAGCTTTCAATGTAGCTGATGAGAATTGTGATATGTTTGATTATATTTCTTCATTAGTTGGAGTCTCATTCTTCTAGACATTTATTGTCTATTTTATAATCACCACTAGAATCAGGAGTATATAATAGGATAGGTCTAGGAGTGTGTGTCTTTATGAAATCAATATTGTAAGGAATTTTCGAGTGCTTTTACTCTTCAGACTTACAAGTATCCTCAAGTGGAGAAAATTTTCTTATATTAATTTCTTTTGTTATATCCTATGCCTTATCTGTTCCTTTTTCTCCTTTGGAGGACCAACTATTTACGTGTTGATATCCTGCATCTATTTGACAAGTTTTAATGTTTTCATTAGCTTCCATTTGTGTTTTGTGTTTGAGATATTTTTTCTACTTAATTTCCAGGTTATTCTCTTTTCAGGTTCATATATTAAATCTTTAATTAAAAATCCATATATTTTTTCCAGAATATTTATCTTCAATTGAATCTCTCTTGTATGCTGTCATTATTTTTTTTTTAATTTATTGCCTTCTGTCCACCCTAGAAATTTTACCTCGCTTAGAACTGCCTGTTTTACTGGATCCCTGTAGCTAAATTATTTTCTTCTTGTATTCATCTTTCTGGTCACTCTGGTAGTCTGAGTAGTAGAAAACCAACACCCGAGTGGTGGGAAGCAAAGGAGTCCATCATCCTAAAGTCTAGTGATGTACCGAAAGTGACTGTTGAGATGCTGGAAGAAGCCTCACTGCTCCCAGGATTTTCATCATCCCAGGGATAGGGATGAACATAGGAGACCTGTGCGGCTTCCCTGAACATCTTTTAGCACCAGGTTACCCAATGGGACCTGCTAGGACCGTACATGGGAATGTGGTGGAACAGTGAACACCAGGAGCCAAGCGTTCCCTGAGAAGCAAGAAACTCTCATCTTTACACAGGTAATCCCTGAGGTTTGTCCCTACTTTTGTCAGGATAAGAGCTTGCCAGCATCTGCTCCTGGTATCCCGGCAGAGCAGGTGCATCCACTGCGTGCTCTTTCACTGAGCATCATCACGAGCATGGTTGATTTTCCAGGAGAGGTCTTTTCATCAGAGTTGAGTTTGGATAGAACTTTAGAAATGCTTTTTCATGCTGTTGTCTTGAGACCAGAAATAAATAGAAAAATATTTTTATGGTTATATAATATGAATTCTGATATCTTATTTCCAACACTTAGGTCCAATATAGAAACAATATCTTGAAGAATGACTCATGACTACAAAGTTATCTACTTTAACAATGTAAAAGTAAGGGTGCAGGTTTCTTTTATAACGTCACGTAGAGGGCAAGTATAGAGGTAGAGGAAATTCAGGCATGTTAATTTTCTAATATCATAAAGCAGGGAGTTTGAAGATACAGGAATAGTGGTTGGAATAGATATTTATGTACATTAATTCAAGTTTCAAGAACCATATATGGAGAAATTAACATAGGGCTGTTATCATCAAAAATTGCAAGTTGAGAAGAGGAACAAGTGAATAATATTGTCATTTCTTTTAGTAAGAGTTCTAAAGAGAACATCAAAAAAATTAAATTATAGAAATATCGTTATAAGATTATTATATAGCAGTAGAGGATCTCCATCAAAACATTAAAATTGCCAATTTTTATAAAGTGGTAGCCTCTGTGCAGTGGTACTGGGGTGTGGATTTGGGAACAGCTGATTTTCTCTTTGAGCCCTTCTGTACTAAGTCATGTGTTAATTTGATAAAAAGAAAGAAAAGCCTTATAAAGATTAATGACAATTTTTAAGCCAAAGAAATAATTCTCTATGGGGGAATTTCAGAAAGTGTAGCATCTAGGTGGTGGTGGTGATAGGGTTGTAGTAATAATTAGGTGCCTTATCTGAAATTTAATTTCATAGTAGAAAATTCATTTATATAAGCATAAAAGTGATCCCATGATAGGTGAACATCATACTGAACCCCTTAAATTGTATCATGAACCATGGCAGCATCCCCATCTGATGGAGTTGGGTTCCCCAGAAATCAGATTTTGATATGGTGAATAATAGGCAGAGCATTAAGAAGGGTGTGGAAGAAAGCAGGGTCATGCAGAGGGAGAATCTGATGTAGTCTCAAAGAAGGCCCCAGTCTCTGTAAGAATGGGCTCTGGAACTTGGATATCCTTTTAGTGTTGTGCGAAGTTGGGGTAGGGAATCAGACCCTTATACTTACTTGTTGATTATTCATTGGATGCAGACTGCTCCTGGAAAGAGCTGTGACATCAGGGAGGGCAGATATCTTTAGCTAAGGCAATTCCTGATGAGGGCTGACAGGTGAAAGCAATGTTCTGGAAAGACTTCCAACACCAGAGGCAATGTCATTATTCCTGAAGGAGGATCTGAGTGACACATCACCACAGTCCATGCCTGTGTGGTTCAGATCCTTTTCTTCATATATGTTATGCAAGCAGCAACTTCAGGCTTCTGGTGAGTGTCATTTGCAAGGAGAAACTTAAAAGAGGAAGGTTAGTGAGTCCAACAATAGTTTCTACCACTGAAGCTGGTCTTAGGGATGCAAATAAAACTCTGTCTCCCCTTCTAGCCTTTCTACGTTCCCCTCAGCCTCAGCTAGTACTCTGCTCATCTCAGTGTTACCTGGAGGCATAACCTAGATCCTCTGTTCTGAAATTCTGAGCCATTACCAGACCCTAATCAGGTCTGGGTTGCTGCCATTGTCTATATACAGTAAAAATTGGGAAAAGGAGTACCAGTATGTTCCTACAGATCAACTGAGTGCTAAATATATTTCTCCCTACCCCCATATGTAATAGAGTCTTACCTCCTACTAATGATAGAGGCAGTTACCCCTTCCAAGATGGCTCTTTCTCGTCTTGCCTGCTGATCTCTTGGCATGAGGAGTCTAAAGTACTTAGGTGGGTGTTGGAGCTTCCAGTTCAACAGGACTCTTGCTAGTTCTAGTGGAAGTTTTTCTGCTGTAGGAGCAAGGATCTCTAAACCTGCAGAGCCCAGAGTTGCAAGAACAGAAACGTAAATTCTCTAAGTAGGTCACTGGTTGTGATGGTAAGCAAAACTACTCTTGCTTCCACTATTTGATTCACGTTTTCTACCTACTGGGAATATAGCTCAGTACAAAATTCTTTAAAGTGCATACTCCTCTGTCCTAGAGAATGGCGCTCCATCTTATTGGCTCCCTTCAACAATCTGTTCCATAGCTCTATCAGGCCACTTATGGGTGGTGCTATATGTGGTGTAAACTGGATGTCATGTCTTACTCACTGTTATGTAGATCCCTATGTTAAACATTTTATAAGCCCTCTGAGGTGGATGCTCTGTGGTGGCCATTAATGTGATTCAAAGATTTTTATACTTTGTCCATTATGTCTACCCACATGCAATTACTCCAAATTTACTTACGTTTAATCCTAGAATTTTTTTCCTTCCAGATTCCTGACCAAGCCAATCGTCCTTGTTCATAACTGTGTATATGTTCTAGCTACTTCTCTTTCTACTCAAGGTGGATCACCTAGTCAAATGCTTCAAGTCCTGTTCATTAGGAGAATTTTTCCTTAGTATCCTCTTTCAAGGCCCCCCTTAAGTAGGGATGTAAGGCAGCTATCATCAATTTTTGGCATGTACCCATCTACAGAGTCAGCCTTTCTGTGAACTAGGCTGGGGATTTTCCTCTTCTCTCATCTGGTCGTATGTGATCTCCCACTGTGGCCACAGCTGTGAGATGAGAGACCGGTTCTGGTGCAAGGGTGGTAGAGGACGTGGAGGTCTGGGCCACGTGGTGGAATTTGCTTGCTCTCTCTGATCCTCAATCTATACAAAGACAAAAGGTCTGATTAAAAAAATGGTTATTATTCTTTCAGAATTGGAACCAATTTCCTAAAAAAGAGCTTCATTCCCCAGGAGGAAGGACTTTGTATACCTACCTACATTGGCCCAGTAAAATTAGGTAGTATTAAAAGCATACAAAAAATAGAACAAAGTAAAAACATAGCCAGCATGGAATAGAAATGGAGAATAGAAATGGAATAGAAACGAGTCTCAAAACTAGAACTGAGAAGTACATAGGAAGGAAGCAAATACTGAAATTCTTTCTCTCAGGCGCCGTGTGGTCATTTGTGCATCTCACTGGAAATCTTGTCTCCTCTCATGTCTCTCCTTTTCACTTAAATCAATTTTTTTCTTTTAAGCTTCCTGCTAAATAACCCTGGATGGTGTCTGAGGCCAGTAGATTTTTGTTTATATTTTCAAAGAAAACCTAAGCCCTTTCAAGTAGTGGAAAAACCATGAACAAACCAGTTACATGACACTTTGCTCTGCTCAGACCACTGAAGACAGATAAATAGAAGAACATACATAAGTTGTTTTATTGTTCTGATCTGAAAGAGAATCAGAAAAAATGGAAGAGTGTTAATATGGAATATTTATCTCTGTTCTTTTAAAATTCCTTGGAGACTAACTACAACTTCTTTCTTTTCTGACTACAGAAAAGCAGTGGGATGATGTAAAATTACTTTACAGATTATAGAAATTGGTAAACTTTACAAGATTTTCTTTTTTATGAGAAATTATATGAATCCTGCATTGAAATGGCAACAACTATTCTTTTATCATTTTAGAGGTTCAGGACTGGGTGGGAAGTTAAGTGTGAGTGAAGGAGAAATGTGTTGCAATTAGATGAGAAAATTTATACAAACAATTCTTGCATTTCTAACTTGGGATGGGGCATGTTATACTAAATGTGAAAAACAAAGGAACAAAATTTGCACTGAGGATCTTTTCTTGTATCAAGAATCACTTAGAGAACATTTAGCATTTGTATTCATCAAGCTGTGTGCTATTGTTTGATCAATGAAAACAGTATTTCTAATAATAACATATTTTATAGATATAAATATTTGCCTTTTGTATTAATTCCAAGGGGAGTGCGGCATTTTTGAGTGTGCATGTACCACAGTTTATCCCAGAAGTGCTTCGTAGTTAGACAAAGTTACAATAAACCTTAGATGCAAGACTATCAGAGAGCTTTGTACTCACCAAGAGACTTGCGAAATATTTTTAGAATTATCTGTGTCTTGCAGATGCTCTTAAGCCACAGAGAAAATTATTTAATGGGGAATTTATATCCCATAAAGGATTGTGCAGCTGAGAGACAGGATTGCATGACTGACCATTGATGGATGTAAAATCCAAGCAAAACCACCGTCTGTGTGCGATCATCTGCCAGTCCTCGGGGAACAAGTGCGTTTCATTCAATTGGCTGTGGTGTTCCCTCTGATATGTCCCTCTGACATATGTAGGTCACCTGGGGCCTGATCCTAGGGGCCTGGCTGGAGGGAAAGATAAAGACAAAATGAATATTTAAGTTTTGGGAGCGTTCTTGAATTGGATCTTTGGTATGTTGGATTAAATGGCTTAACTGTTGATAGAATAACGTATTCCTCAGAAAAGTACTCTTTACGCTTTTTTCAAAGATTGCTCCAGTTATAGAAAAGGAAACAATGTAACTATTCCTATCAGAGTACACAGAGAGAACAGAAAATATTTTCTAAATCTCTACTAGATCAATGTTTTCCCAACTGTAGTCTGTAGTTATAATTGGGGAATACAGAGTTTTTCCACATAATTAAAAAATGTTGTTATTAAAATAGGTACATATATATTTGAAGAATTGAAAACATAAACAACAAAACAAATCTTTGGTGTGTTTAGGTTAAGACAATCTTGAGAACACTTTATTTAAATATCTGAAGCTCTAACGCTAGGAATTACACTGATTTGTTTTATGATGCTAGGAAAACAAAAGCCACATATTGTGAAGGGGGAATAAAATAAAACAGTGCCAAGTGTGTTTACTGTAACATGATTTTTAAGTATTTGACAAGTTATAGTGTATTAAGCATCACTTATTCATTAATTTGCACCCTAGTCATTATTTTATGATTTTATGTAATTATCTAAAATAATGTTTTACTAGCCTTAAAACTAACTCAAGCATAGATAAAAATAAGCTACATAGCACTTTCAAAGCCTCTTGTCTTTTGGTGTCAGAAACTTCTTGTGGGAGGAAGAAGATAAGGAAGGTGAGGAATAACAGCATATAGCAAATGTACAATGCAAATTGTGCCTTTAATCTTAGTCTAACAAATCAAATAGGCAAGACAATTAAAGAGAAAGGCTGGTTTTTTTCATAAAGGGTAAATGTATTTCTGATTTCATGCCTTCCTTCTTAAACAGGTTTGCTTCTGTATACCCCTTAGTTCATTTGTCAGCACTATCTTATCCCAAACGTAAATATTTTTATTTCAATTTATTTTTCCACTTTATTTTCAATTAACTTGACTAACTTATTTTCATTATTATTAGTGGAACAAATTAAGTAACATTTTGTCAACATTTCTATGATTGCTCACATTATTATGTAATGTTTCTTCCTAGTCCCTTCAGGGAGATCAATCCCTGTTATCAGTCAAGATCCCAATAGAAAACAGCACACTCAGAATAGAACTATTAGAAGAGAGTTTATTAACAAAGGATCATGTTCAAAGGTGAAACCTTAAGAGCCCTGAAGGAGAGCAAAAGAATCCAGAGCTAGTAACTTCTGGCCTGTCACCACTCCTATGCCTGATGGGGCAGGGAAGGAGAAGCTGTCAGAAACTAGAAAGATTTGTGTAGGGAGGACCACTTTTGATAAACCAAATCATTCTGTTAAGGACAAAGTCAGCCCACGGTGACACCACAGAAAAGAAACAAGGTAAATACCTGACCTTCACTCTCTCTTCAGTCTTCTTTCATTCTTCCAATTTCCTTCCCGATCTTCCTCTTAATTTTTAAAAAAAAATGATCCAAAACTTAGAAATAAAGCAAGAGGAAGACTGGGAGTCTTTCCAATATTCTATTGGGGTGTTATTTAACAAGCCCTCTAAAGAATTGTTTATTTCTCTAGGAGCATATAGCAGCAGCTGACCTTGCTCTTTATTATTAATTATAGGCTGAGACTATGTGAACTTGCATGTTAAGTTACTGATTTTTGTCTGGTAGAGATCAAATTATTTCTGTCTGGTGGAAGAGATAACCTATATTGTATCATTCTGTAGGACATTCTTATTGGTTTTCACTTTAATTAATGAGTTGGAAAATATCACTGACACCTTTTCATTCTATTTTGTATGAGTCATTTTTAATTGAACCTGGTTAGAAACCAGAGGACACAGGACCCCTGTTGATGTAATCCATACACGTCAGCCTTGGGGTAGAAAGCAAAGGGGAGAAGGATGGATCATAAATCTGAAGGAGCAAATGGAAACTATTCTACTCACTTACAATCTTTGATCTTATATGATATATTATTTCTTTCCCATTATGACTAGTCAAATAATGAACACATTTTAAATTATTGTGAGTATATGTGCAGTATTTTTCCCAATGGGGACACTTTTGTGCAAAGAAGTTATGGATATACACCACCAAAACCCTGCAGGACAGATTGAAAAAAGAGAAACTTTATAAATAAAGAGATAGTAGGATGTATATAATGGAAATTATAATATATTACATAATAGAGATAATAATAGAATATATATTGTTAGAGATATATAATATAATCCTTTAAACTCCCATTATCTCCCTGCTCAGGCTGAAAATGGACAAATACATGCAACATGGTCAATATTTTAGGAAAGAGGAACCCTCACCCCATAATGTTCTATACTTATAGGTTTAATGGAAGGAGTAGGTAGGAAACATCCTTGCGACTATGGAACTATAGAGGTTCCCTAATTGAGAAAGTGACCTTATTAGAAGTAGAAGCTTCCAGGGTCCAGTGACTGGCGTCAGCCTGTTCTGATAAACTAACTCTGACCTATGTGAGATATGTCCCTGTTTAGCTACTGAAAGGAGGGTGATGATGGTAGTGAATAAACTTCCAGAGCCATCCACATTTCTCTTTCATTGAACAGAAGTATCTCCATTATCTCTGATTGACTTCAGTCTGGAAATGAGGCATCAATAAGATCCCATTCAACTGGGTCAAATGGAAAGACACGTATCCAATTGTGAGGATTTTGCATTATGAATCCCTTCCCAGGACAGGTGTAAAAGTCTCCTTGCAAGATGTCTGTCCATAGCACAATACTTTTGAAATCATCCACAATCTTGATTTGGATCTGGGATTCAAATGACTGACTTATTGAACATACAGAATATCTGTCCTTTGTCCAGAGTGATGAGTTCCACAAGGACCCTAGAATCACCATTTCATAATCATAAGCAACACCTATGGTAGAAAAGGATGGACCTAGTGCCATCTGACATAGTCAGGGTCTAAGTTCTTGTCTCTCCATGTGTCCCCTTTCTAAATAGTGTGTTCATCTATCTGCTGAGGTCATCTGAACTGCCCATTAATAAACTGCAGTCAAAGCAGGCATTGTATGAACTATTTATTCATTCATGAGACCTAAGCAAGCAATGAAAATAGTAGATAAGCGTATTGTTGCTCTTTGAAAAAAAGGGAGGAGGAAAAATGTTTCTTCTTAAATTTTTCTAACTCCATGACTTCTGGGCATCTAGAAGCTCAACCAAGGCAGAAGTCGATATAGCCAGGTAATCTTTTTTATTTTAATTTGTTTTATTTTATTTTTTTAGGTTAATAGTGGCTTCTATGTGCATGAAAAATAAGATTTTCATTGAGCAGCCCAATACTTTATTGTGATCCCATAACCATAGAGGAATTGAACACGGATGTAGTAGTCTATATTAGAGATGATATCTGCATAGACTTGATTGGTTTCATTAGTCCAGATGTTTTCCCTTAGATGTGCTTGCTTCATATGGACATGTACATAAGCAGTATAACGTTTACATTATTGAGCCAGGTTTGGAATCTTTTCAATTGGGAGATGCCCCATATGGATGCATATTTATAATCCATTCATGGGTAGCTCAAAGGCCTACTGTTAGGACATACAGTTAAGACATAGAGCTGATTCATGAGTCTGTGTAAAGGTATATTTCAAATTGTTCCATACGTCAAGATGCACCCCTGCTGAGTGTCCAAATGCTGTTTTATCAGTGATTTACTGATAATGAATGATGATTTACATGATGAATGTATGTAGCATTCCATTGGATTTGTCCACCTTCGAGGCAAGCTGATATATCAGTAAACCTTAGGTGCCAAGTTTCATGGATGAGGCCTCCATTGGACCACTTTAGTTTGGGTAAAGAAGTAGATAAGACTATCTTTTTGTCTAATAGGTGAACACTTGAAAATGGCTAAAGTGTTGTATCAGGGACCTGGGTTGAGGTCTTAATTGGAGGTGCCAACTTTATTTTTCGGTGAGTTTATTGAGTTGTTTCATCTCATAAGATTTTTTTTCCAATTTTTTAAAAATTGTAGTAATATATACAGAAATAAAATTTACCATCTTAACCATTTTCAAGTGTACAGTTCAGTGATATTAAATATATTAATAATGTGCTACCATCACCACCATCTCTAGAACTCTTTTCATCTTACAAAACTGCAACTCTACACCCATTAAACAATAACTCCATTTCCCCCTTCTCCCATTCCCTGGCAACCACCATTCTGCTTTTTGTCTCTCTGATTTTGACTACTCTTTAGCTACTTCATATAATTTGAATCATACAGTATTTGTCTTTTTGCGACGGGCTTATTTCACTTCGCATAATGTCCTCATGGTTCATCTATGTTGTAGGATATGTCAGAATTTCCTTTTTAAGGCTGAATAATATTTCATTGTATGTATATACCACATTTTATTTATCTATTCATCCATTGATGGATACTTTGGTTCCTTATACATTTTAGCTATTGTGAGTAATCCTGCTATGAACGAGGGTCTATAAATATCTCTTCAAGACCCTGTTTTCATTTCCTTTGGGTATATACCCAGAAATAGAATTACTGGATCATATGGTAGTTCTACTTTTAATGTTTTGAAGAACCACCACACTCTTCCACAGCTGCTGTACCATTTTACATTACCACCAATGGTGCACAAATGTTTCAATTTCTCCACATCCTTGTCAACACTAGTTATTTTCCATTTTTTTTATAGTAGCCATCCTATGAGTGTGAGATAGTATCTAATTGTAGTTTTGATTTGCATTTCTCTAATGATTGGTGATGTTAAGCATCTCTTCAGTGTTTATTGGCCATTTACGTATCTTTGGAGAAACGTCTATTCAAGTCCTTTGCCCATTTTTGAATCAGGTTGTTTGTGTTTTTGTTGTTGAATTTTAACAGTTCTCTACATATTCTGGGTATTACTCTCTTATTAGGTATATGGTTTGCAAATATTTTCTCCCATTCTCTGGGTTGCCTTATTACTCTGTTGATAGTGTCTTTTGACGTACAATTTTTTTTAATTTTCATAAAGTCAATTTGTCTATTTTTTCTTTTGTTGCCTATGCGTTTGGTGTCATATCCAAGAAATCATTGCCAAATCCAGTGTCATGAAACACTTGCCTTATGTTATCTTCTAAGAGTTTTATAGTTTCTGGTCTTACATTAAGGTTTTTGAATCCACTTTGAGTTAATTTTTATATATGGTGTTAGGTAATGGTACAATTTAATTCTTTTGCAGGTGGATATCCAGAAAGACTGTTCTGTCCTCATTGAATTGTCTTGGCACCCTTATCAAAAATTATTTGACTATATATGTGAGAGTTTATTCCTGAACTCTCCATTCAGTTTGATTCTATTGGTCTATATATCTGTCTTGATGCCAAAACCACACTGTTTTGATTGCTGTAGCTTTATAGTAAGTTTTAGAATCAGAAAGTGTTAGTCCTTTAGCTATGTTCTTCTTTTTCAACATTGTTTTGCCCATATGGGGTCCCTTGAGATTCCATATGGATTTTAGGAAGGGGTTTTCTATTTCTGCAAAGAAGTCATTGGGATTTTGATAGGGATTGCATTGAACCTGTAGATCACCATTAGTTTAGCATCAGTTTCCAGCAGAAGTCTTCAAGTCCAAAAGTCCAGAGACCAGTGAACTCCTATGAAATCTTTATGCAGTGTTCCTTATCGCCTGAGAATCTTGCCATACGTATCTGCAATTTCTGGGAACATGAAGGAGAAAGGGTACTGTAGTGCAGGGCTTGATTTACTATATCTGAACTACTTTTAACTCTTCTTGCTACAGAGGCTCTCATATCAACTTCAGCCATCTCCAAGATCAATTGATTATAGTGGCTATTGCAAAAGTCTCACTGGATATTATGATTAAAATAACCAAAAGGCCAATAAAATGTTAAACTATTTTTGTGAGTTTTTTGCCTCTAGGACCAGCAGTCTATTTCTGAAATCTCTTTGGCTTATAGCCCAATTTCCCATAGAGTTGTTACTTGAATGTTAGGAAATATGTTTTTGTTTCTTTTTCTCTCGTTCAATGCTTATCTATTCTTAGTCAGGTATGCTTGATGGCATGCAAAACAACATGAGTCATTGTCAAAAAGTCATCATTTTAACAAAAAGCCTACCTATCTACTACTCCTTCACACCGTAACAGTGTTGGTCCAACCAGTTGATAATATGTTGATGGCATGACTTGCCAGGTAAAGGCAAACCAATTTTGTGTTTCTTCTTAGAATTATTATGAATTCTAAAACATCAGTAATATCTAAGTCTGTAAACCAAATGCAGCTATTGACAGCACTTTTAGCCATTGTTACAAAATCATGTACTCAGGGAAAAAGCAGTTACCACATTTTTACCTAAGCCTTTATTATCCACTATATGGTTCCAAATAGCAGTGCTTTATACTGGGCACACAAGGCTGTTAAATTTATTTTAATTATTTTTCTTTTTTCTTATTATTTATTTATTGAGGCCATATTGGTTTATAACATTATACATATTTCGGGTGTACATCATTTTATTTTGACTTCTGTATAGACTGCATCTTGTTCACTACCAAAAGTCTAGTTGCCATTTGCCACAGTGCACATATGTCTCTTTCCCCATGTCCCCTTTCCCCTCTGGTAACCACAATCTGTTCTCCATATCTATGTCTTTGTTTGTTTGTTTATATTCCACATATGAGTGAAGTCATATGGTAATTGTCTTTCTCTGTCTAACTTATTTCACTTAGCATAATACCCACAAGGTCCATCCATGTTGTCACAAATGGCATGATTTTGTCTTTTTTCATGGCTGACTAGTATTCCATTGTATGTGTGTGTGTTTGTGTGTGTATATAGACATATAAATATATACCACGTCTTCTTTATCCGTTCACCCATTGATGGACACTTGAGTTGCTTTGAAGTCTTGGCCATTGTGAATAATGCTGCAATAAATGCAGGGTGCATATAACTTTTCAAATTAGTGTTTTTGTGTTCTTTGTATAAATACCCAAAAGTGGAATAGCTGGATCATATGGTATTTATATTTTTAATTTTTGATGAATCTCCTTACTGTTTTCCATAGTGGCTACACTAATTTGCATTCCCACCAGCAGTGTACAAGATTTCCTTTTTTTCTACATCCTTTCCAACATTTATATCTTGTCTTTTTAGTAATAGCCATGCTAATGGGCGTGAGGTGATACCTCATTGTAGTTTTGATTTGCATTTCCCTAACAATTAGTGATGTTGAACATCTTTTCATGTATCTGTTGGCTGTCTGTATATCTTCTTTGGACAAATGTCTGTTCAGATCCTCTGCCCATTTTTTAATAGTGCTATTCATTTTTTTGTTGTTGAGTTATATGAAGTCTTTATATATTTTGGATATTAATCCCTTATCAGATATATGACTTGCAAATATCTTCTCCCAGTTGGTACATTGTCTTTTCGTTTTGTTGATGGTTTCCTTTGCTGTGCAGAAGCTTTTTAGTTTGATGTAGTCTCATTTGTTCATTTTTTCTTTTGTTTCCCTTCCTGAGGAGACATGATATTCAAAAAGATAATGCTAAGACGGATGTCAAAGACTGCTATGTTTTCTGCCGTACTTACTGCCTCTGTTTTCTTCTGGGAATTTTTTCAGGTCTAACATTCAAGTCTTTAATCCGTTTTGAGTTAGTTTTCGCATATGGTGTAGGATAATGCTTTGCTTTCATTCTTATGCATGTGGCTGTCGTTTCCCCAACACCATTTATTGAAGAGACTTTCCTGTCTCCATTGTATGTTCTTAGTTCCTTTGTCAAAAATGTGCTGTCCTGAGAAGTGGAGTTTTATTTCTGGACTCTCAATTCTGTTCCATTGTTGTGTGTCTGTTTCTCTGCCAGTACCATGCTGTTTTGATTACTACAGCTTTGTAGTATATTTTTAAATCAGAGAGTGTGATACCTCCAGCTTTGTTCTTTTCTTCTCAACATTGCGTTGGCTATTTGGGGTCTTTTGTTATTCCATATAAATTTTAGGATTCTTTCTTCTATTTCTGTGAAAAATGTCATTGGGATTCTGATTGGGATTACATTGAATCTGTAGATTGCTTTAGGTATTACGGAAGTTTTAACTATGTTAATTCTTCCAATTCATTAGCAGGGAATATCTTTCCATTTCTTTATGCTTCTTCAATCTCTCTGAATAATGTTTTATAGTTTTCAATATACAAGTCTTTCGTCTTCTTAGTTAAATTTGTTCCTAGGTATTTTATTCCTTTTGTTGCCGTTGTAAATGGGATTGTATTCATGATTTCTCTTTCTGCTAGTTCATTGTTAGCATACAGAAATGCAACTGATTTTTGTATGTTGATTTTGTACCACACAACTTTACTGTCTTTGTTAATTATTTCTAATAGTTTTTTGGTGGATTCTTTAGAGTTTTCTATGTATAGAATCATGTCATCCACAAATTTGTTCCAATTATTCTGTGATAAAACTCAACACTTTTGTTTTCCTAGTGGGAAAATTGTGTTATTTACACAATTTTTCACCTCTCAGGATTTTTACATTTGCAGTTAATCTCCTCTTCTCTCTAATTGTCTGCTTGTTTTAGAGAATTGGTAGCTGGCAGATTTCCTGTTTTTAAATGACTTAATTATTTTTGGTTCTGTTGGCTGATAGACTCGTATTCTGTCACCCTGCGTACTTTAGTGGTTGAAGAAAAATTTCTGAGGAGTTATTGGAATCTGTCCAGGTAGTCTCCATAGTTGCTCTTCACATGCATGGGCTTGGAAGAGACACCTCAAGAATACCTCTGTAGGACCCTGAACTAGTAGACACCAAAACCACACTGCCACTTTTTGTGTTAATTGATGGTTAGTCACTGTCTTACTCACACCTTGCTACTACCCTTAGGAGTGAAGTTTTTTATTCCCAGAGTAGAGTTATTAAACGTTGTCACTATAGAAAAAACGAAAATAAGATAGCATCTAGATGAGTGAAGTAGTTACCTTTATTGAAACTAATTGTCATGTAATGGGTTAAGACAAATCAATAGTACCATATGGTGAAAGGTACAACAGGAATTATTAAGAAGAAAACCTATAAGCAAAAAAGTAGTAAAGCACACTCGACCCCTCAGTCTCATAAGCCCACAAGTTAGGCTGGGCAAGAGTATGCATGCCCAATGCCAATGTTGCAGTAAACAGAGGTCTCACCTGTAATCATTCAGATTGTTCTAGCATTGGCCATATCTACCTTCTTTACCTGCTAAGGTAAGACTTATAGCCATGTTTTTGTTAAACCAAAGTTATTGAAGTCACCATTTGCATCGTAATTAGCTTTAGTGATGTAGCTGTACTTCTTCTAAATTGTTTCAAATGATTAGCCAATATTAATTCAAAATGGCATTGCCAATGTCTTTCAAGGATGCTTGTGTTACCATAGGTTGTAAAAAAATGTATATGAAATACCAACATTATGTTTTAAGATATTGGGAGCTTTGGAAGCAAACAGGACAAAATGAGCTCAAATTCTAGAAAGAGAAGAGGACTTTACTTTTTCAGATTCCAGAAACTCAGCAAAATCTGAGCAAGATAGACAAAATTAAAGCTATAACTAGGCAATGAAAATAAAATCACTGAAAATAAAGAAAAAGAGAAAAATCTTAAAATCACTTTCAAAAGGGTAAACATAAGATGGATGGGTGTAATTTCTTTATCTATGGCTTATAGCTACTTGACTTGGATGTATCTTTGCATAATTTTCTTCATATTTATCCTGTTTGGGCCTCTAAGACCTTCTAGAACTTTTTATTTTATGTCTTTCACCTTATTTGGGTGAAAATATCTGCCATTATTTTTTCAATTATTTTTTTCCACCTCATTGTTTCTTGTTTCCTTCTGGGACTTGGATTAAACATATGTCAAGACTTTTGTTATTGGTCCACACATCCCTGAGCCCTGTACATATGTTTTCTATCTCCTCTCTCTTCTTCAAATTGGATAGTACAAATCTATCTGCAAGTCAACTGACTCATTTCTCCTTCATTTACATTCTGATATTAAGCCCCTCCAATAATTTGTTTTATATCAGATGTTTTATTTTTGACTTTCTATATCTCTGCCAAAATTTCTTAAATAATATTTATTCATTATGAGAATTTCTTTATCTCATTGTGAATAATTATAACAGCAACTTAACATTCTTACCTGATAAACATTTAGGTCACCTTTCTGTTGATCTCTATTGATTGCCATGTTCTATTATTTGAATGTTGAGTTATTTGAATGTCAGTTGTCCTGAATATTGTACATGTAACATTGGAGAAATGAACCTCTAGATTCTATGTTGTTTTTTTGTTTTTTAATTTTTTGTTTATTGCTGTAACATTGGTTTATAACATTGTATAAATTTCAGGTGTACATCCTTATACTTCTATTTCTGCATAGATTACATCATGTTCACCACTCAGGTACTAATTACAACCCATCACCACACACATGTGCCTAATTATCCCTTTCACCCCTCCCTCCCCCCTTCTCCTCTGGTAACGACCAAGCCAATCTCTGTCTCTATGTGTTTGTTTGTTGTTGTTATTATCTACTACTTAATGAGGGAAATCATATGGTATTTGACCTTCTCCCTCTGACTTATTTCACTTTGCATTATACCCTCAATGTCCATCCATGTTGTCACAAATGGCTAGATTTCATCGTTTCTTATGGCTGAGTAGTATTGTTGTTTTGAAGATTTTTTGTATTTTTGTTGGCAGGTAATTAATTTTGTTAGAATCAAATTTTAAACTCTATTTTGTTGGGGCCGGCCCAGTGGTGCAAGTGGTTGGGTGCACGCGCTCCCCTGTGGCGGCCCGGGGTTCACCAGTTCGGATCCCAGGCACACACCCACTAACCTCTTGGCAAGCCAAGCTGTGGAGGCGTCCCATATAGAGTGGAGGGGGGGGGGCACGGATGTTGGCCCGGGGCCAGTCTTCCTCAACAAAAATAAAAGAGGAGGATTGGAAGATTTTGGCACGGGGCTGATCTTCCTCACCAAAAAAAGAGATAAAATAAAAAATAAACTCTATTTTGTCTATGGTGGGTGGGATCTCAAATCCCATTTTAGGTATTTTAATCAAAACTTCAGGCTGTTTTGGGTCTGTCCCACACATGCATAGTTGAGGAGTCAGCCAGAGTCTTGGAAAGACTTTATGCACAGAATTTGAGGCACCATTTCTCTGGCTTTTCTTTTTGGTATTTTCCTTTCTTTTATCAGTGCCTATTGATGCCCGGGGCTCTGATTTTTCAGTCCAGACAGATGGTGGAGTTTCTGTAAGAGTTTTAGCTGTTCCAGGACTAGTCATGACTATGGCTTACTTTCAGTTTGAATTCATATCATATTCTCCCCTTTTGAAAGTTATGCATTCTAATTTTCATTAACTGGGACTAACAGCTAACTGAGTTCTATCCATAACTATATTTTACTTGTATTTATTTTCTTCAATCAATTTCTCATTATTTAATAACATTTAAAAATATTCTGACTAAATAAAACTTGCACGTGACGAGTAAAAAATCCAGCACCTCAGCATTATTTCATTCTCTTCATTTTCCTTTGACACTTGTTCCTCAGCCTCTCCAGCCATCACCTCCCCCAACCCAACTCACCAAATACACTTCAGCCTTGTATTTGTGTAGATTTATTTTTTTGCTTGGAATCTGTCTCTTCTTTTTTTCATGGGAAGAGTTGCTTTTTTTAGACTACCATAAATTTTTATGAGTTATTAACATATACATACTCCTTATGTGTCATTGAATTCTTCTGCATTTTTTCTTCCTTTATAAGAGTATTTTCTGCAGAACTATTATTCAAAGACGGTCTGTGTTTGGTAGATTTTGAGTTCATGTTGTCTTGGAATACATTTATCACAAACTCTTATTTATGTGATAATTCAGGTGAATGTAAAATTCTGGTCCAAAGCTGTTTAACTTCAGAGTTTTGTCATATTCTTTCTTTCTTTCTTTATTCCAGTGTCACTGTTCTGAAGTCTGATGTCACTCAGGTTCTTGTTTTCTGTAGATAACACGCACTCTCTCTCTCTCAAAGATTTTTTTAAAATTTTCTTCTTGCCTTTTATCTTTTATTTAAACATGCACAATAAACTCTATAGACCTAAAGTTTTATTTTGCCACTTAGTTTGCAATTCTATTACTCCTTTAATCTGATGTCAGTCATAATTCTATGAAATATTTCCTCCTACCACTTATCTTTTAATTTTCTTTTATTATTTAGTTACAATTTGATATACTTCGATTCTTTGTATTTCTTAATTTTTCTCTTGTATTTTCTATCACCTTATTAATTTGTAGTGGATTATGTTTTCTAGTGAGGGAGCTGGGTAAGCAGTTGTCTTGGTTGATCTTACCTTCTGACCCTCGTTTCTGTCCCAGAGTAGAAATGACTGTTCCTCGCATATATGGTCCCTTCCCGACATTCTTGCTGAACTCATGATGCCCTTTTAGGTTAATTATGAGTAAGTTCTACTATGACTCCTTTTTCTAGGATCCAAGTGAACCCTATTTTTCTTCTGATGCATCACTAAAGTGGGTTAAAGCTCTAGCTTACTGTTATTCAATAGTTCTTTCATGTCATTTGTATGGCCTTTGATATGTATGAATATAATTCCTTGTTATAGGTCATTAATTCTTTATAATATTTGCAAAATATTATATAGAGCGCTTATGGCTTGGAAATAGATGGCCTCTGGGTTGTTCATGGAGACTGAGAGACTGGCACAGTAGTGTAATGGAGGAGGGACTCCCATTTTTCTATACATTGTAGATTCTTTCCTCATAAGACATTGGGGAAAGGCACAAATCCATTTGGGTTTGTATTCCACACAATTGCTTTTTTTTAAGCTTATTTTTAATTCCACTTTGATAGTTTACATTACTTGGTGATGTTGGTAATATGTTGAATCTATTATGCTTTTCGGACTTGTAGCACAGTTCAGCCAGTAAAATAAACATGCCTATTACTCTTGATGGACACAAGTGGCTCAAACCTCAGAATAGCATTCATCATAAAATTTTGTTATAACCTTTGTACATGGAGAGACACATCCTGAACAAACAATTAAATGTAATAATATGAAAATATATTTGAATAAAACTAACCTAATGGTTCTAGCTATTTGTAATTATTTAAAATAATTATAGATTCTAATTTTGCTCTTTTTTTTCAGACCAAACTAGTTTTATTCAACATCATTTCAAAATTTTTCAGGGATCTTTATTTTTTTACAGTAAGATGTGAATTGTTATTGACCTAAACATGAAATCAACCATCGTCTGAGGTGCCCTGGTTGCTTTTTTTAATCAAGGAAAGTTAGAGACCAATATGTGAGCTTTAGGCTTACATAGCAGAAAACGCTATTAATCTTTTCCAAAGCACATGCTCTGTAATCCAGTAGATCTTTTAATGCAATTTACTTTTAACTTACTTTATGCATTTGTCTGAACTGCTTTGTATAAATTATATTCTATAATCAATACCTTGGAAATAGTATTGAAAAAATAAAAGAAGCTGAAACTCTAATATCATATTTCATATGTAAGCACTTTATTTCTATGTCCTTCTGTAATGTCATGTGGACTATTTAATAACGGAATATAAGTATAATGCTCATCTACATTTTGCACAGTAATATTTCTCTTCACTGCAAACTTTCCATAACATTCTGAGTAGTTACGTTTCGCAATTTATCTTATATCCAAAAATCAATCCCCCGCATCTGCCTGAGTTTACAAAATCCACTTCTCTTCACACGTACAACCTTCCTTACCCAGATTTTATGATACATGAATTTTAGGTTATCAAAGAGCCTGTCATAAGATTTTGGCAAACAGATGGTATTGTGGGCCCATAACTGTCTTAAATATTTGGAAAGTGGAGATGAGGGCAAAACCTATAAGTGGTCACAAACTTTGAGTTATTAGGGTTTTTAAGTGGTTAAAAATGGCACACATTAATTATTGATGGATAATGTACATAAGTTTCATAGGTGACATATACTGAGAAGAATATTTCCAATCTTTAATACTAAATACTGACACAGGAGTAATACGTAACCTATGCAAGCAACTCTAACAAATAATGCCAAAAAGAGAGCAATTAAAATGTTAGGCAAAGGATATAAACATGTAATTTATAGAAGAAGGAATATAAAACACAAGAAAATGAATATATATTCATAATAATACTTAGTTATCAAAGAAATGCTAAATAAAACATCAATATCACTTTATAGGTATTAAATTTAAAAATAGACTATGACTAATAGTCCTGGCAGAGAAGGGAAAAGATCTTAAAACTTCATATCGTTCTTGTGTCATTGTATGTGGGTGCAATTTTGAACCTCTTAGGAAAATTGAGGATGTGCTATCCTATGTTACAGTAATCTTATGCCTAGGTAGAGATACTAAGAAAAATATTATTTAGATCTTTAAAAGTATATATACAAGAACATTTATTTGAGTACCATTAAGGGTGGCTCGATTTTCAAGACAACCTTACCAAACTGGGATAGTGGATAGGAAAAATATAGTGGATATACACATGAAATATTTTGCCCTATTTAGAAGTAACAGAATGGAGGTACACACAGCGATATGGGTAGATATTTAAGTATTATGATGTTTTATGATTGCATTAAAATGCATGAAAGCCTAGGAATCTAATAAAATATGTATAAGAGCTTTACATAGGAAACAAACAAAAATCATTGAGAGGAATTAAATATTGCGATGAATTAAATATATTCAGGTACATATCATATGTATGGATTGGAAACAATAATAAAAATGTTAATTAATCTATAGATTAAATACAATTTCATTCAAAGTCTAGAAGTTTTAATTTATTGTTCTTTACTGTGAAAATTTATAAGCTGATTCTAAAAATTATATGTAATGAAAAGAGCCAACAATAGGTAAGATAATGTGTAATTAAAAGCATAATTTTAAAGACATACTCTATTAGATGTTAAGATTTAATAAGAAGTTACAATAATTAAAATAGTGTGTATTATTGCAAGGGTCGATACGTACACTGACAGAAAAAAATAGGCCAGAAATAGACTTCCACATATATGTTATCTTTATGGATGACAAATTTGGCACTGCAGTGCTGTGGAGAAAGAAAGATTTTTTTCAATAGTCTTAGATCAGTTGAATATCCATAGAGGAGACAAATGAATTTAACCTCCTACCTCATAACCCCACCATATGCAAATAATAATTTCTAAACATGAATAATTTCTAAATGTTCACACACACAAACATGCATTTTCTTTTTCTGAGAAGAAAAGGTAGGAATATACCATCTGAACTTTGGTAAAAGAAAAAATTCTTAAATAGGACACAAAATTCATTATAAAGGAGAAAATTCACATGTCATACTACACTAATATTAAGAACACCTGTTACTCAAAAGACACAGTAAAGAGTGGGAAAATTAAAGTCACAGAAATTGGTGAAGACATTTGCCATACACATATCTGACAAAAGATTCATATCCAGAAAAAAAGATTTCCTAGGAAAAAGGCAGACATACTTATTAATGAACAAGAGACTTGAATATGCACTCAAAAAAGGAAACGTTAGTTAGCCAATAAATATATTAAATGATACTGGACTTCATTTGTCATCTGGGAAATATAAATTATAAGTAAAAAATTACAAAGACAATACCAAATGTTGTTGACATTTAGAGTCACCGAGACACTCATATCGTGTATTAAAAGTGAAATTGGCACTGGGAGGCCCCATGGCTTAGCGGTTAAGGGCACGCCCTCTGCTACTGGCAGCCCGGGTTCGGATCCAGGTGCGCACCGACGCAGCGCTTCTCTGGCCATGCTGAGGCCGCATCCCACACACAGCAACTAGAAGGATGTGCAAATATGACATACAACTATCTACTGGGGCTTTAGGGAAAAAAAGGAGGAGGACTGGCAATAAATGTTAGCTCAGGGCTGGTCTTCCTCAGCAAAAAGAGGAGGATTAGCATGGACGTTAGCTCAGGGCTGATCTTCCTCACAAAAAAAAAAGTGAAATTGGCACAAGTATTTTGAAAAACTCTTTCAAAGTGTCCATAAAGCTCAACATTTGCCTACCCTATGAACCAGCAATTCTACTCCTATCTATATAACAAACAGAAATTCACACACACACACACACATATATATTTACCAAAGGAGGAATGTTCATAACAGCCACAAAGTGGAATACACATTAGAATGGGCAAACATATTTTGGTATATTCATAGAACTGTATATATATTATATATGTATAATTTTGTATGATATTTTATATGCGTATGTGTATAACAATGAAAATGAACCAGCTATTAATATATTCAATAAAATAAACAGATACCACAAACAAAATTTTTAGCAAAAGAGCTAAGACACAAATGAGTATTTACTGTAAAAATCCCCAAAACAAGAATAAATAAGATATGCAGTTAGTTGGTACGATAATGGTTACCTTTGGGAGGGGCCCATAACAAGAAGGAAGCATGAATTGGGCTTCTAGAGAGTTGCAATATCCTCTTTCTTCACCTGCATGCTGAGTACAGCAGTATGTTCATTTTGAGTAAATTCACTAAGTTGCCCATTTATGTTACACGTGCTTTTATAAAGGTATATGGCACTTCAATTTAAAAAATGTTTATTTAAAAGCACTGCTTAGAAAATGAGAACTCCTGTGCAATGCTGATGTGAATGTGAAATGATACAAGTGCTGTGAAAAAATGTGTGGTGATTCTTCAAAAAATAACACATAGAATTACTATATGATCCAGAAATTCCACTTCTGGATGTGTACCCAAAAGAAGTGGAAGCAGGGACTTGAACAGATATTTGTACACCCATGTTCATAGAAGCCCTGTTATTAACAATAGGCAAAAAGTGGAAGCAACTCAAGTGTCCATCGACAGATGAATGGATAAGCAAAATGTATTATATATATATACACAATGGTATATTATTCAGCCTTAAAAAGGAAGAACATTTTGACACACGCTATCACCTGGATGAACTTTGAAGACATTACGCTAAATGAAATAAGCCAGTCACAAAAGGACAGGTATTGTATGATTCATTTATATAAGTTACTAGAATAGTCAAATTCACAAAGACAGAAAGTAGGATGGTGGTTGCCAGGGGTTGGCGGAGGGGAAATGTGGAGTTAGTGTTTAATGGAGACAAAGTTTTAGTCTGGGAATATGAAAAAATTCTGGGGATGGGTGATGGTGATGGCTGGCCAACAATGTGAATATACGTAACGCCACAGAACTGTATACTTAAAAATGGTTAAACTGGCAAATTTTATGTTACGTATGTTTTACCAAAATAAAAAAAAAATGGGAAACTCCAACTAACAGGACAAAAAAAGACCAAAACAGTGATTAGAGATAAAAGAAACATGATATATGAAGTATAACGTAATTTTTAAATTATATGCATGAAAACATAACGCCAAATTTGAAGAACATATACAAAACGACACATATAATACCCCATCATAATAAATGGGTATTTCCAGGGTATTTTTTACCCTGGAAAGGGTAAAGAGAAATGGGACTGAGTATAGGGTTAAAGAGAAAGTTATAATAACTGTAATTCAAACAACAGAGAGGCCTTTTGTGGATGATAATAAAGGGCCATGAATTGAAGAGGTTGATTATCTAAACCTTCTGCACTGGAAGACAAAAGAGGGAAGGGTGGTGTTACTAACATCCCTATCAAGCTTAAAGGAACCTTGGAATAATAAATAAATTATACAAATATAAATCATTATAATCTTCACTAACAAACTCCTTTTACGTGGTAGGGATTAAGGTTACAGAGACATTAAATTGTCCCTGCCTTAGAAGTCCTCTGAGACATTTACACCAAAGTAAATGGAACAGAGGAATAGTTGAGTTTTATTTAATAGTGGATTTAAAATAGTTGAGTAATTTGATGATTTACTCTTAAAGATGTAATACTCTCTATTTCAGCACTGATGACTTCGGTTTGGATATTTACAAAGTAATATTTATAGAAAATCCTAATTTGAATCAAGAATAAACTACTAAACATGAAAATAAAATTCCCAAAGCTTCATTCATTTATTTATATAGTCAGTTTTTCAGCTAACACTTATTGAACTTCAACTATAAAAACTTTTTTAAACATTATAAATTTTCAAATTTAAATCAAATTAAATCTCAATATATATATTTAGCATATACTGTGTAACCAGGAGTTTGGTTTGCATGCTGGATTATAAAAAGCATTGAAAGACAGTCTTTATAGTGAAGGAGTTTATCATATTTTTGAGAAGATATAGGTTAGTGAAAAAATTAGAGATGACATGTATGGTAAAGATTTGACAAATATAAACTCTTAAATTGTCAGTTTGTGAAATGTTTTCTTTTTTTTATGGATGAGGAGAGATGTGATGATATAAAAATGAATTTGGTGGTATCACTTCATTTTTGTCTGGGGAAAGTACATGATGTGACATTTCTTTCTTTTATGATTCTTTTGTAAACATTCAGAATTTTGCCTTTAATAAACAGTAAAAAAAAATATGTTGAGAGAGTGCATTGCATAGATACCTAGCATATTGTGAAGTGAATAATTGGCACTTAACTGGCGTAAGTTGGACAGGAGCTTGTCAGAGCAATTTAAGTTTGAAGGGAAAAAAGAACAAAAGCATAGGAAAGAAAAGAAGTACCAAATCTGTTTCCACGAGAAGACTTATACGGTTTGACTGTCCACAGAAATATAGCAAATGTGTGTGGAAGGGGTGGGTTGAACTTTAATGCTGTGTTATTTCAAAAATAAAATTTCAGGGATCTTGTTCTTTCTTTTATTCACATTGAAGTAAATAGATATCCATGAATATCTATAACTGTGTTTTATTTGAAAAGACTATAATTATGTGTATATGTATACACCTGAGTATTAAATGATTGGTAAAATGAAAAAAAAATAGTAGTTCGATCCTGTCCCTTTAAATGGTGGTACAAGCTCGAATATGTTCCTACCTAATCGACAGTAAAATTAGTTTCCACCCAGAAGGTATTAAGGAAAGATGCAGCAAGCTGTTTGCCTGAGATTAAAACTCGGGTGAGACAAATCCGGTCACTGTGAATGTAAAGAACACAGTCTTCCTCCACAGTCTCTAAAATTCTCTCTGGTTGTTTGCCACGGCCTTAAGGAGACTTGCTCAGTTGCTTATCGTCCACATATTCCCACTAATGGCAATTCCACATTGTGTTCTTTCTTTAATTCTTCGCTTAATAGTTGGTGGGGGTGGGGTTTATAAAATATACACTATACACTGTAATTCAGAATAAGACTCGATAATCACCCTACACACCTTAAGAAACAGTTTGGAACAAATACCAAATCCTCCTTCACTGTCTGATAGAGTAAATTGGTTTCTAATTTAAGGGACTGGGGAGGGAAGTGGGCATAACTTGGTGTAAGATTTTCGTTTTCTAAGGAGACAGATGTTGGAGGGGTGACTGGAGCTTCTGCTCTGGGGTTTGCAAACTGTTTACAGTCCGCAGCCAGTCCACTTGTTTCTTCTCTTCTTCACGCGCTCTTATGATAAAGGATCACGCGGCAAATAGCAGTTACTTTTAAAATCACTTTCAAACATGATGTGAAAGCAAGTATATTACATTAAGGCTGATGGCCTTACTTTTTAAAATTCTTATGTAAAAAATTTTTTTTTTTACAGATTCTACTTTTCCCATGCTGTTTCTGACCATTCTTCTCCTTTGTCTTTTTCTGTGGCTGTTTCTCAAGATTTCATTCTTCGTAAATTTTTGCTTTATACTAAATCCTAGGAAACATTCAATTACTCTCCAATGGTGCTTGCCCGTGGGTAAGTGCCCTAAACTTACATCTCCTGTTTTCCTGGGGTACGTACTTTTTACTGTTTCTTTCAACAACCTAGAGGACACTTCTACTTATGTGTCTTGCTCTCAGCCTCAGATGATCATATTCCAAAATGAAATTAATGTATTTCCTGCCCAAATTGGCTTTATTCTTGTTATCCCCACTTAATTCATTGGTGCACATTTCTCCCTTCTTCGTTTTTAAAAATTAGAGATCTTGGCATCATTTATTCCTCTCTCCTTTGACCTTTTTCATGTAATCTTTTGGGGAAAAGTGAAATAATGTTTTTACTTTCAACATCTTTGTACGTTCCTGTCTATTCTCTCTCTTCACTATCCTAGTTCTCATTTTCATAACTCCACCCTATGGTTATTTTGCAAGCTCTTTGATTAAATCTTTTTAGGTCAATTTATCTGAAGACACTAGCAAAAATAAGTCTTACCCTGTCACTCCCTTTCTGAAGATGTATGAACCCTGTTGTCTACGACTCTCCATAAAGATATTGCTTGGTATTTATTCACCTTTATTCTATAATATATTGGAATTGCCTTATTTGGAAAGATTATTCAATGTATCTCTTTTTTTCTCAGTATATATATTCTCCCTATTCACAGGCTATTTGCATATTTTGTTTTTAAGGCTTTAGATATTTTCTTACTTTGACTGAAACACCATTATTCAATCTCTAAGCCCTGGATTAACCCCTAACTTCTTTATGTAATGCTTCTTGCACTCATTGTTCTTTTATCTTTTTGCAAACCTCATTGCACTTAAAATCAGTACCAAATTGTAGCACTTCAGTCTTCTCCACTTCACAATATTTTATCAAATTGATGGTCACATCAAAATCAAAATAGAGACTACAAAATTTCTTCTTTTGGTTCCCCTATAGCATATATCATGTGCTGTATGTAGGGACTCTTAAAAACTTTTCAGCCCATTAATATTTTGATTATTTATTTAGAACCCACCTATATATACCAGCAATGTACAACCTATAATGGCTTCTTAGAAATTTCAGTCCAGAAGGCAGTCAGTGGATATGTCAGGGAGAAATGGTATCTTTGGTAGATTGCAAGTGATTTTTTTTTATATAGTATATTTTCAGAGGAAATGCATCCTTACGAGAAGAAAAGTTATGGTGACTATGAGAGATCAAAAGGAAGGCCAATGTTCATATTTCTCTCAACCTCTTTTCAACATAATCCATCTTTAAATTATTGTAGCATTTTGGGTATGATAAAGGTCTTCAACAAGCACCTGTGTATGCCTAATAATAGCCATCTAGTGGCCGTTGGGTTCCAGAAGGTCAAGGATAGTGTATTTATCAATAGTTTTCAGAAAGTATGAAGAATAATAATGAATTATTGCTGCAGAAGTGAAAAATTTAATGTAAAAAATTTCCCAAATCTTTAGTCTAGCTAGAGAAAGTGGAAGGTAACCAGGTAATGGGACATAGAAGAAAAGTGATTTCTACCTTAACTTTCCAGGCCCAAACATAATTTTTGGACTTAAAAAAAATCATGCTTCTCTATATTACTCTTTCCTCAGATAATTTCCATAAATTAGTGCCTAGGTACAAGCAAGGCTTGGGTCACTGGTGGATATTCCCAAGTTAATAGACATATTGGACAAAGCTGGATATGAATAAAATTCTCAATTCGGCTTATTGGTAGAATTGATGTAGTTTTTACAACACCATTAGAATTTATGACCAATTGTGGTAAATTATTCTCAGATCCTCCTAAGTGCTTATTAGTAAGTCTGTCATTTCACAGACACTACCAACTAGATATTTTGAGAAGGGAATTGTTGTCTGTCACGTATTATCATGTATGGACTGAGATAAAGAATGTTTTTATATAAATCCTAAGGAATGCTTCATATTGTCAAGGAAAATTGAAATTTTAGCAACTGAAGCAAAATTGTGCAAGAGGTATTTCCAGCAAAGTGATCCCAGAATATCATTGCCGTCCTCCCTGGACACTCAGGTCTTCTCACAATCCCTTGAATATTGTTGGGGTTATGTGAGTAGTAGCTCTGTCTGTGTACTGATGGCATAGTCAGCAAAAGTACTCAAGATGAAATCACATGGTTTTCCTTACCTGCATTGCTTCAGTGTTCTGCATCTAGCACATAAATATGGATAAATAGAGCTATTGAATAACAAAAATATCTACAGATTTTCCTGCTTTTTGATTTGCAAAGCATTTGGAATAGGAATATATGTATGCAGCTGGAAAAATGATGAAATACAATGTTTATGAACCTGATAACTGGGTATTCTGTCACTAGAAAGAGAATTAGTACTATTATATTTTCTGGAAAGGAATCTTTCCATCACCAGAAGTCCACATTTCTGCTTATGCAGCAACATAAACAAGCAGAGCCATCTATGTTTAGAAATATTCTCAAATATAAAGTGAAAACTTCAGTGACCATATCAGACACCACTCATGTCTTAACTCACATCCTCTCAGCTCACCTTTCTACTCTAGGAATGGCTATGGAAACCGGCTGTATGCAAATATAACCTAATTGCAACTTACTTAGCTGAATCATGTATCTCTAGCTTTCTGCTCCGGGGTTTTTTCCACTGCCATATGGAATGCCCATAGGAAACTGCAAGCAATTCTGATGTTTATGCAAATCTAGAGTGGTGGAAGTGTTAATACCTCATGGCTCAACCCTTAACTAGTAGGCATTGGGATCTGAAGGATACTACTTTTGCCCCTGGACAGACAATTCTGAGATTATTTGTATAAAGATCTTTAGAGTTTCCCTAGTGAGAACGATGCCAGTTTTCCTACAATGGTTGTCAACTTGAAAACTTACCCTTGGATAGGGCTTTTCTCCTTTCCTGTTTCAATCTTCCCAGCCACCCACTAGTGTTCCTCAAGATCACTTCTCAAAACAGCATAACAGTATCTAGCCCTTGCTCAGCCTCAGTTTTTAGAGGGAAATGAGGAGACACCTTACTAATAAAATGGCCCCATTGAGATGACACAAATGGATGTAAAATTTTGTTTTAGAGAAGTAAGAAAAATCTTATAACTCTTCCTGGGTGTTACTTTGTACGATGGATTATGGGAAACACTTTTTAAAAAATGATTAAAACTAACCTTCTAAGTAGCTATCACTGGAGAAGGAATAAATGTATAGAATAAATTATTGATTTTCAAAAGTATGTTGACCATTTCAAAATAAGAAAACCCTAATGGCATTTTTACCACATTGTATGATGTATTTTAATGATACTAATAATGACTGAGCTATCATTCGTATTCCAAAGTTGACAGCTCATTCAGGACACAAATTGCATGTTACTAAATTTGATCTCCTGGGCTCCGGCTCAGAAAACAGCATGTAGCGAACACTTGTTGAGTCAGTTACTATAAGTAAGCTCCAGATTATAAATCAATTCTAGCCATAACAACAACAGCAGGGCTGACTCCTTTGATCATGTATGCACTGAGCCTGGTGCTTGGGTATTCACAAGGAAAACACTAGCAGTGCCCTTTTTCTATGAAGGAAATTTGCCATTCACTTAACAAGGCTTCTCAATGGTCTTGGTGGGAACTCCAGGAATTCATTTACCATTTTAAAAATATAATTGGTATTTGGGCTTTCAACTACCAACTTTAAAAGACTCAAGTTTAAACTCAGTAGGAACACAATAATTTATTACTTCCAGAATGCAAAAGAGATCTTGAAAGAGTGGCATTTCACTCATCTAAGCAGCATAAATGTAGCCGGACAAGTTATTTTTGAAGTTAATTTTGCCATTCTTTAAGACCTTATGTTGCAAATCATACACGTTTGTGAAAAAGATACACTCATATGTTTTTGAAAGTAATGTCTTCCTTCACTTATTCAACAATATTTATTTAATGTCTAATTATATAATGTCACTGTAACAGAAGTTTGTGACACAGAAATAAATAAAATATAGTACTTTCCCTCTAGAGGCTCCTTATCTAGAGAGGGATACCATAAGCATAATTACTGTAAAAATGATGAGTGTTTCAACAGTTGTATGAAGTGTGCTGTGAAAGCCCAGAAGAGGGAGTGACATCTTGCAAATAATTCTTATCTATTTTCTTCATTAACTTTTATTTTATATTTAATTGAAATTTATTTTGCTCTTATTCTTTGGAATGGACTTAGAACATATCCTGTGAAATATGAAATACCAAAGCAAAATCAAGATACATTATTAGTGTATTTCTTAATTTATTTGCCCTGCTCTTCACATTAATATTTATTTTGGTTTGATAATTATTATTAGCATATTATTATTTATAGAATTCAGTATTTTTACTGCATATGGTAAACATAGTGGGTTTTGTAAACCCCCAAATATAGGCTTATCATGGTGGAAAGGGATGGATTCGAACTCAGGAAGCTCAATTTCTAGTAATGGTTCTGTAGCTAACCTTCAAGTCACAATCTCTCTGGGTCTAAATTTCCTCCCCTTTAAAAAAAAAAATTATATGTCAATGGGTTTGTCAAGATTAAAGTGCAGTGGTGATAGAGAATTTTGACAGAGCTTAGCGGGTAAAATTCTGGCCAATTTTATTACAATGATGATAGAAATATAATGACTTTTTGTGCTTTGTGAAAAATTCATCTGAGTCTAAGAATAGCTTATGAGTTGCACTTATTTTTTTTTTTTTTTGGTGAGAAAGATTAGCCCTGAGCTAATATCTGTTGCCAATCCTCCTCTTTTCACTGAGGAAGATTGGCCCTGGGCTAACATCCATGCCCATCTTCCTCTACTTTATATGAGACGCTGCCATAGCATGGCTTGATAAACGGTGTGTCCGTCCATGCCCCAGATCCGAACCTGCGAATCCCGGGCTGCTGAAGCAGAGTGCGCAAACTGAACTGCTACGCCACAGGGCCGACCCCATGAGTTGCACGTTTTTGATCTATGGCATGATAGAGACTTTAAGCACTCATTAGTTCAGTTGGAATTCTAATTCAAGATTTAAATGGCTTCTGTTTTCACCTTTAATTTTCTTTCTGATTCTACCATTTGTCTTATTTTCCTTTTGCCTTCTTCTTTCAGAGTATCTAAATAACTAAATAGAATATGTAGATAAGGAATCAGCTATGATGTCTTTTTCAACTGAAAGGTTTAAACAGTTTTATTTAATAAAATGACATAATATCCTTGAAATAAGAATAAAAAGACCAGGAAAAGTATTAATTAGTTATGTTTCAGTTCTGTCCTGAATATTAACCAGAATGATTCTTCATTTCTTTTCCTTTTATACACTTCACAAGTAACATAAAGTAAGAATTAAATTTTGTCCTGAGAATTGTAATGACCGCCTTCAAGATTAATAAAAATTTTTAACAATTTTCAGAAGAACAATTTACTTTAATAAATATTATACAACATTGTATCCTCTTAAATATGCAGTAAAGAAAGATAACAATTTTAGTCTTACTTTGAATTCAGACATGTCTGGACAAGCTTGACAAATATGTCCTTTAAAATGAATATATATGTTATATAGGCCTATTCAGCAGAAAAAAAGGCCATTTAGTTAAAAATATACCTTGTACATTTACAGTTATTTGTAATAATAGTCATATATTTGGAATCAATTCTTATCATATTTTCTTGGGGGAAACATAATTTATAAGCTGGTTATCATTATTTAAACACTTTGAAGATATAAATATGTTTAATCAAATATAAAATTTAGGCAAAACACTGAGTTTAGAGAAAAGAAAAAATAACCAACAAGTAAAAAAAAAGATAACTTTATAAATGACAATAGATTCAATGGAGTTTGTGTAACATTTGTTTATCTATGACACATATACACATGTAAGTAGAGAAATGTTGTTTACATTTAGGAAAGTAAGAAAATACCATACTCTGAGGCTTAGGGTAAGCAGAATAAACTGGAAAATACTGGAAGAGAAAAATGTGTGTATGTCCTGCACGCCTCACAAATGCAGGATGTTTTTCCATTTCGTTCACGGATGAATCCCAAATGCCTGGAAGAGAGTCTGGCACAAGTTAGAGGAAGAACAAATATTTGTTTGAGGAATGAATGAATGAAGGCAGGGTGTCGGAGGGCTGTTGGGTAGATTCAGGGTGACTTCATACAGGGCTAATTGATTGCTTTGACCAATTCCTTTGTGTTGATATTTAGCTGAATTATGACAAGTGTTCATAATGTACTTTCAGCATCACTTTGAAATGAGCTTGAACAAATCCTTGGCATGTTATGCTTTGATATGCTTCCTGAACTAAGGTCACGTGCGCCTGTGCTCATCTTGCCTTCCCAGGTAGATTTGGGGCTCGCATTTTCTCTGACCACATTAGTGAGATCTAACACGTATGAGCTATTGGTTTTGAATAAAGATGTCACCTTTACATGATCAGACTCTTCCAATGCCTAGACTTGAGAGAAGTATTAGACATCTTGATTGTGGCTCACCACCAAGCCCAGACAGTACTAAAGCTGCTGTTTCATTTTTCTAAATCTGGCATCTGCCTTTTGGCTGATTCCAAACTCAAAGGTTTATATAATTGTCACCATCTAAGGACAAGCAGAATGTAAACTAATTCAATGAAATGAAAACAAAAGATAGGTGTTCAATTAAAGAACCAGTACTGATTATGTAACCTAATAGCTGTACTTTATGTTATGTCAACTCACAAAGTATGTTCTTGTACATCTTATTTGAATCTTAGAAAAAAATAAATCCTGTGTGGTACATATTGTGGGGGATCAGAATTGGCCACACCAAAGTGTGTCTTTTTGGCATTTTGGGTTGGTTACTTTTAAAAATTGCAAACATGGGAGAAGCTCTAAAAAGTACAAGTTACCCTTTATAAGAGACATTTACATTTATAAGAGAAATCTCCATTTATAAATGTATCTCCCTCTCTGTACCAGGAAGAAGGAGGGATGGCCTTATCTCTAGAAACCCTTATCAATGCAAAAGACAAGGGCTTAAATCTGCATAATAACCTTACTCTGGTTTACTGTGCTTTTCTGGTACTTTCCCATAACTGACTCCCCCGACCCCCAACATCCTCCTTTGTCTTTAGCTGGAGATGATATTTAAGATGAGAACCCCTGCCATTTTGGTGAGTTACCCAGTTTTTCCTGGGTCTCTCCCATGTATACATGTTATAAAGCTTTGATTTTCTCCTGTTATTCTGTCTCATGTCAATTTAATTCATACCTCAGCCAGAAGGACCCAGGATGGGTAGCGGATATGTCTTCCTCCCCTACAATATGAATACATTTGCTACTTTAGAATTATATTGACAGGAATCCCTATAAGATAAAACAAGAAAACTAATTTATAAATAAATAGTTTCCAGAGGAAAGGGTACAATGTATTTTTAGCAGACAATGAATGAAGACATCCACTCATTGACTGGAAAGGCTGTAAAATGTAAAATGTTGGAATTCCATTAGCAGATGTTTAAATGGTTTAGAGGTAATTCAGGAAGGTTTAATGCACTAATGTGAATTAAACTGTTGTGTTTCAGAATGAGGAACTGTTATGCAAATGTGTAGGAACTATCTATTTCCCCAGCCAGTGGAATCACTTCCCTGCTAACTTCTTTTCTAAGAGCCGTTGATAGTTACTTTCCATTCCTGCACCTACCAAACTTTTGATTTTTGAGCTGCAGTTAGTTTCCTTTAGAAACATGAAACTAATCTTAATACACTTCAACCTTTCTAAACATATAAAATCTTTTCCAAAATTAAAAGTAAGATGTGGTATAAAACAAACAAAAAATTAAATAGTAGTTAATAATAACTTGCTCACAGGATTTTGATTAGTATTAAATGATATAAGATATGAGATATGACAAGTGCATAGTATATAGTAAACATTCCACAAATAATAGCTAAAGCAATACTGAAGTAATTTAAGCTACTAGTAATCTTGGACAAAGCTGGGAAAAAAACTCCTCTAGGGCATCACAAGATTGGTATGTGAAATATATTTGTTGTATATTTGAGTATACTTTTCTTTTTCATCAAAATGCTATCACACTGTAAAAAATGTAGGAAATCTAATTTAAATACTCTTCACACCTTAATTACTCAAATATTTTATCCATCATTACACCAAAAGTCATGCTTAAAGCAGGCTACCTCTATCTGATCCCTTCTTGTGCGTAAACTTGCTTTTTGCTAATCATTTAAGATATGTAACTGCATTCTAAGGTCCGTTTTGTACATCTTCTTAAAACAAGAATCCAGCAAAGGAATCAGAAGTTTCATTTATTTGTGTAATTTTTCATTTTCAAGTCTCCGTATACTTTAGGAGAGAGAATAACATTTTGAATATAAAAAGTATCTTCCATAATTTTAATTATTCAAAATGTATTTAATTTTTGAGATCGTGTTTGGCAAGCTCAGAAAGACAATATCCTTGATGCTAAGTTAATGAATGTGAGCATCTCTTAGAATTCAAAAATGTATGTTTATGGCTTTCTTGGTATGGTTTCATATTTATGGAAGAGAATTTTTACTTCCTTTTTATAGCAGTAATATAAATGTAATATAAACTTGGCTCAGCTAGTCTTTTAGAAAAAACTAAAGATAATGCATGAAATTAATGATAATTTCATGTTCATTCTAGTGTACAAATAACTTAATGTGACATCAACTCTTTGACATTTTTTATGAGAACAAATATTTCATTGGCTAAAACAACAGATTACTTCTTACTATGATTATTACTTCTTTATATTTATCTCTCACAAGGAATTACAGATAAAAATACAATAGAATTTTAATGTCAAATTATAGTACTATATGGGCTCCTAACTGGAGCCCAGTCTGACAGCCCTGGAACAGAATCCTGTATATGCCACTGATTAGCTCTTTGACATTGGAAGATGTTTTGAATCCTTCTAATGATCAGTTTCATCAGCTTTAAAATGGGGATGATAATGATATTCATGCAAAAATTTGTACGTATTAAAAGAAAAAATGCACATAATATTCTGTACACAATTATTTACTCAAAATAAGAACACTTTAATTATATTCATATATAATATCTAATGACATTTTTAGAACTCAAAACTTGGAGTTTAATTTTGGGGTACTATAATTATTAGAAATGTCAAATCTAAGACATCTTGTAACCTGGCCTCCAGGAAGCAGGTGTAAAAGTAAAGTTTTGACATATTACACTTTTGTGTGAATAAAGTTTGACATTTTGCCATACATTCTGACCAGGTCTGCGTGATTCCTTTGATCTATCCAGCACACTCCTACACCATGTAGCTGGCAAATCTAAAAAGGGACCTCTAACATTTTTCTTGTGCTTACTCATGAAACCACTTGCCTGAATCTCTTTTATACTGTTCATCCTGATTTTTTTCCCACATTCTGAGCTTTTGTCTTCTTGATTTATTTTTTAATATCAATTTTGCCAACCTCACAGTCCTGACATTTAAGTTCATTTTACCACTCATGACCTACTTTCTTCATGGTTGACAATTTAGCATTTTCTTTCAGTTTGCATGACTTTATCCACCCTGGAGATAATTTCCCAAGTCCTTGGGATGATATAGTACATTTTACCCCATAATAGGAGATACTTCTGCTAACCCCCCCTTAGAATTACGAACAGACCTTAGATACATTCCAATTATGTATATTTTATCAAAACGGCATTCAAAACACCTAAAAATAGTTTGGTTTCCAATCAGAAATTATTAAACTACTGTGAACAACCAGTACATAGGCAAACAACCCAACTTTCAGTCTGCCCTACTGTACCTGGTAGGAATGCCCATTTGCCCATAATTATATTCCCACCCATCTTCTAACTATGGTTCTGGAATCCTTGAAGAGACTATATAATGATCTCTGCCTTCCAGAAATTCTGACCCAGTTTCAAAAATCATTCTTGGGGCTGGCCCCGTGGCTTAGCAGTTAAGTGCGTCCGCTCTGCTACTGGCGGCCCGGGTTCGGATCTGGACGCGCACCAACACACTGCTTGCCCGGCCATGCTGAGGCGGCAGCCCACATATACCAACTAGAAGGATGTGCAACTATGTCATACAACTATCTACTTGGGCTTTGGGGAGAAAAAGGGAAAAAAAAAGGAAGAGGATTGGCAATAGATGTTGGCTCAGGGTCGGTCTTCCTCAGCACAAAAAAGAGAAGGATTGGCATGGATGTTAGCTCAGGGCTGATCTTCCTCACCAAAAAAAAAAAAAAGAATCATTCTTGCTACTGCTTCTTATACCTTGTATCTGGAACTGTGGGATGAGTTTCTCATTACCCAGCTCCTCCTCTTTTCTTGATTTCTTAATTCACGTTGCTCATTCTCTTTATATAGATCTTTAAAGAGGAGGATATACGTATATATTGTATTTCTGTGCTATCCTGGAGTAAAAGGAAGAACCCTGAATTCCCAAACTTTGTAGTCAAAGTTATCTGTTCCTGGATACTTGCTTCTCTGTTACTGGATACAAGCTATAAACTATGACTTTTACTGTAATCTCTTCACCCCGACCTTCTACACTTCCACCTAGCATGCTTACATGGAAAGCCACTCTCTGCCTGACCTTTCAAGCTTATGCTGCTGTCCTAGGTAGCTCCTTGATCTGTGTGCTTAGAATGGGTCTGTTTGTGTGACTCTGTCTAACTCTACTAACTCCTTGACTTTGGACACAGTCTTGCCGTTTGGGTTTGTGTCATTCCAGCACATTTCTCATCTGATAAGGTATCACATGCTGTCTGTGTCATCAATAATCTATAGGTATGCTTGCTTCCTCAGATTATTGAGTTTGCTTCTTCTCATATTGCCTGATCCTGTAAACATTCATTACCTATACTACATGATTCATGATTTCAAATAGTAATTTGCAATATATAAGACTGCATTGAAATATTTACCACTAGAACGTACCATTTTTCCTCTTGACTAAAAAGAGTATATTTCTATATAGATACAGATATAAATGTTAAGAAAATCCTATTTAAAAATCTACTTATTCAGTTAGTGATGTTGATAGATAATTTTGAATTTCATGATTAATTTGGTTTCCTTTCTTTGACACTGGACATAAGTGGAATTTTATTTCTTGCCAGGTAATCATTATAAAATAAGGTTTAGACCTGGGATGATAGAATTGGTAAAAGGCCTACCGAAGGCCTTTTTACTGCCTTTTTTCCCTTTGATCAAAAAATAATGCCATCTTTGCTATCAAGTATACATTTAAATTGAGGATCAACAAATTTTAGTTTTATCTAAATTATTTGAATGTCTCCTTAAAGTCTTCTTAGCTGAAACATATCAGATATGTTCCTATTGCGAGTTATTGAATAAGTTTCAAACTGTATTTGCACATTTTTCTATATTACTCCAAGCCATTTTCTGCTGCAGCCTGTAATCCAAGCTTAGCATACTTAGGAAGAGAGCTATAACTACATTATTTCTCTTAAGGCAAGCTTGTCTATTGTAAAGAAAAATCTGGCCTGCAGAATGTACATGGAGAGAGTTTGCATTTGATTGCACATTGGTAAAACAATGAAATCATTTTCCTACTACCACCAACTTCAAAAAAAGATCAATTGCTAGGTGGATTTTAAACAATAAGACAATTTTGGAAAAATAAAGACTTGGTAATTCAAAATGTATTATATTAAATCATGCAGTTCTTCATTGTTGGTTGTTACAGCTTTTGCTTATTGCCGAAGATAAAGTGAAGGAAAGCCAGAATCCTACAGATACATTTTCCTTGAATTTTGGAGATGATTATATTATATTTGATAAATGTAAAACAAAGTAGACTTTTAAGCAATGGACAAAGAATTTTTTCTGGAAGTAGTTTATTCAATCATTTTTAAACTTTCTAATTGGATAACATTAGTTTAATGGAAAGAAAAAGAGATTTCTCATTGTATTCATTTATTTTATATAAGATGTCAAATAATCATTTGACACAATTGCTTCATTGACATTGTTTTAGTAATCTACCATCTCTTTCACATTGTTTAGGCTGTAGCTAATATCTACAACAATGTCAATTAGCATGTAACACACTAGAAATAATTTAGAGAAATTTAATTCCATTTGACAATATTTCAAGCAATTAAAAATAAGGATGCTAACCATTTTGGTGAAATAGATAAAGAAAACCAGAAAGATTAAAAAAAAAAAAAACTAATAGAGTAGGTTTGAAACTTAGTAGAAGTGTAGTATCTGAAAGTAACCATTACATACTGTTAATCCCAAAATCCCCCCCAAACACACACACACACACACACACACACACACACACACAATGGTAACTGATCAGTCAAACAGAACAATTCCTCCTGCATGAAGGAAGAACACCAACTTGACAAAGTCTTAGTCGTGTCTCAAGAGGAGAAGGTTAAGATGAGAAATTTACAGAAATTTGGGATCTAAGCTTGAGTGGCTTAAGGTGAATGTTTCACTGTGGGAAATCTGAACTCAATTGGGCAAATTGTATAAGTTTCAGATTGGAGGATCTTGAAGCAAATTTGGATAAGTAAAAAATTGTTTAATAAGGAAATGCTTTAGTTATTGAGGGAATTAGTGCCCTGAGAAGTAGACTAATATGAGCAGCCTATTTTGAAAAATTCTGTTTTGGAAAATTGCTGACACACACAATGAAACTATAGACTGGTTTACAGACGTATCTGAGTAAAATTTTCTGGAGCAAATAGTTGTCATGTTGATGTAGGTGGTTTTGGTTCTTAGTCCTAATTGTTAAGTGGGAAGTTTAATGCATCTTAACGCAGGAAGTTTTATTTCACAGTCACTCCTTGTAGGCATTTTTCAGGCTGAACTGGAAGATATAGTATTTTGTCAGGAGATTGATAAGAACTGTGAAAGCCTTGGGGTTTATCACATTGACAATCTAACAAGTTAGCCTACTACTGTTTCACAGATAGTGGTAGAAGATACAAGATTGCTGAGTCAGAGGTAAAGGACCTTATTATGCATGGAAAAGGCAGTAACTAGAGCAGATCCTTGTGCCTTCCAAGGCCTGCGGAGAGCGAGTAGTGGGAAAGAAGACACAGGGGGCTGAGATGGAAGCTTGCCCATGCGGTGAATCGCACTGCAAGAGAGGAACACTGAGCTTGGAGAATTTTACTGCTCTTATAGCAAGTGAAAGAGAGCTTGCTCCTTGTCTAATAATCCATCATTCAGCCTGATATATTTTTGGCCAAACAAATTTTCCTATGAGTGTGTAACTTTGTTAATCATTCTGATTAATTTAACCAACAAAGGCAGGGAACAAAACCATTTACTTTTTCTCATAAAGTATTCCATTAAAGACAGTATCATTGAACGACAAGCCGCATCATGAGGCCAACCTGCGTTATTAACCTCTGCATACCCCCAGAGTCCCAAGACTCAGCCAACTGCGAATAAGTTCCAGGGGGAAACCAGTAGGTCTCATTTCAGAAAACTAAGATGAAGTCTAAGGCAAGGCTACCATTCATTACAACCTTGTTCAATCTTTAATCCAATGGACTAAGAAAAAATCATTCAGACTTTTCTGCCCAATATAAGTACAACTTCATTTTTCAATTCAAATGAGTGTCTTAATATATGTTTTGTAGGCTACTACAGAAAATTATTGAGAAAAAATATAGACTATATTTTGTAAGATAGATTAGTAATGTAATTCAAGTTTAGAAATATATATATATCCAGTGTAATTAATTTGTGCATTTAATAGGTTATGAAAACATAAAATAATGCTATTTCATGTAATTTATAATAATAAATGTAATGAGTAGCTAAAGCTATTATTTTCAAAATTAGGAGTATAATAGAAGACAGAGGATTCCTTGATAAACCTGTGTGTATGTATCTGATTCTGGTGTTTGATTTTTAGTGATAATTGAATAATTTAAAAATGCAAATAGCATAAATAATTTCATTAAACATCACAACTAAAATATTCTTATTAATTTAGTGAAAAAGACATATAATAATACAAATTAATTGGCCCAGAATTAACGTATAATTTAAATCATTTTAAAAGATGATCTAATACTATAGTTGGCTATTGTTGGAATAACTATTTTATAATATAGGTAGATTAACTAGATTTGTCTGTAGGTTTTATTCAGTTTGTCTTGAAAAATATGATATTCCAAAAAATATTCCAGTTACATTTTCAAGCAATCTGTTAACCAATACTGTCTTAGGGAGTAAGAAAATAAAACTTTGGAGCCTGCTCTGTGGCCTAGCGGTTAAGTTCAGCACTCTCCACTTGGTCAGCCCCGGTTCAGTTACTGGGCGCAGACCTACACCACTCATCAACGGCCATGCTGGAGCAGCAACCCACGTATAAAATAGAGGAAGATTGGCAACAGATGTTAGCTCAGGGCAAATCTTCTTCAGCAAAAAAAAAAAAAAAAAAAAATCAAAAACCCTCAGTTTTAGAATTCATTCTTTCTGTATTTCTCTAAAATAACCATCTCTCATGAACAATACATTATTTGAACAGTAGGATTATGGAAGAGTGAAAAGACTACTCTCCCACCTCTCAGCGTGGAAAACAGAGTATTCCAACAAGGCCACCTTATGTTGTGCCAAGTTTTCGTACTTCCTTTCACTGAAATAGTTATAAGACAGAGCAAGATAAATCCTATACTGTTTTATGGAATTTTGAATAATCATATTAATAATCCAATAAACCTAATGCATAGTTTTACCTATGATTATACAATGTTGATAATACAATGTTGATTATACAATGTTCTTTTCATTCAATTCTTTCTTCTGATAGTCTGATAACACTTGGAAGACTCAGATGTACAATAACATAGTTAAATATCATTATGCTAAATGTGCTGGGTGGGGAATTAAGTAGACTGCTGAAAATTGGCCTATGCTATGAAGATTTCTCAAAAGAACCTTCCATGTGGTGAGTTGTAACATATCACACAATAACTCAGTAGTCTAGTCCAACACTAACAGTTGTGGATGCTCAAAAGTCCTTGTCAAATGCTTAATCATAAATTATATGAAATTATTATTTTCCTTCTTGGTCATAGTTCATATCCCATACAGTAGATAAAATATTTACCAAATATACATTTCAAAAATGTTTTCGATTGAATATGCTACTAGTATTAATGCATTTTCAGATGGTAAGAAGTATAAAGTGGTCAATTTCATACTCTTACACTTGCATTTAGTTTTAAATTATAGATCACACTGTGAATTTTAAAAACAAGATCAAAATAGTGATTCAAACAAGATAGGATTAATGTCATTTCTGTATACCCTCCAGCATTTCTTTATTACAGTGCCTGTGTTTCTTTTCACTAGCAAAACTTCCAATTTCATTTAAATATTTCCTCTGAAATTGCTGCTTTTGAGTTTAACAGCTTAACTTGCTACTGACAAATGATCTAATCATGAAAAGACATGTAATCACTTACTTCAGGAAGAAATGTTCTTCTATAGACTCCTAGTATAGACAAATGAAAGTACAGCAAAATTTAGTTTTCTAACAATTCTAGTAACCTAGGAGATAAATTTATAACTTGGCAGGAAGCTCAAAATCGGCAATCTACCTTTTATTCCTATGAGATCCCTAACTGTATGCCAAGTTTTGAGTCAGATGGCTATTTTTTTTTTTATGCTTTACATAGCACTGTATGCGTTTTCTATAGATCTATTCTTTTTGCTTTCATGTACTGTAAGAACTGATACTGCTTCTGGCTCTGATGACTTATCTTCTTTTTCACACTCAAGCTATATAATGTTTAATAATAGGCAGGAAATGTTTTGTCTCTCATGTAAAAGGGATAACAGTGTGGTAACCTTCATTTGTTCTATGCCAAACTATTTGTTCACTCAGCTGGAGATCAGCAGCATGGTGCAGGAGAGCTCACCCAAGCACACTTACTTCAATTGCCCTAGTAGACATCATTACCTCTTGGTTATACACCTACATCACTGGTTATTTCCTCTCCGTATCCTTTTCTGAATCCGACCCAACTTTGTCTGCAGTTTCTTAGTGTATATTAATGTTGTGAACAAAGTCATCATTACTGTTTTTGCAGACACTCCACTTTTCAATATTTCATTTTTTTGTTTTATCTTGTTTCAGTAGTATAGCTTCCGATTTCCTTGTAAAACATTTAAGGAATTCACTTGGCAGCATCTCAGTAGCGAGTTGCTCTATACTTTTTTGTAAGAAGAATCATAGTCATAGATAATTTTACATTAAGATGTTCCTATAGATTTTTATTTTTCTTACTCTTTTATAAGACATTTTTTTCAGATGATTAATTTAGTTGGTTTACTTACTATGTTTTTGAATCAGAAGTTAACAATTAGTTCTTCTATCTATCCTTAGGTCCCTAAATGAATCTTCTTATTCATTTACTTTTTCATTCATTTATCCAGTAGTCATTCATTTTTTGTTATTTTATCAATTTATACTTTGTGTCATTCAAATGGTAATAGAAATTAGTAGATAAAGAAGAAATCTAAGAATATATCCAACATACCAAGAGTGGAAAAAAAGCAGTGATAAAATGAATTTCAAGTTTTGTTTTTATGATGAAAATCAGAGAGGGGAACAAGAAAATTATGAGATATGTATGAATTTCAGAGAGTTGGAAGAGTGTGAAAAAGAATTAGTCTGATTTTAGAAAACATAAATGAACACATAATTCTTTAGAAATTCATCAAAAATGCAATGATTATTTCCCAAAGTAATTTACAATTGAAAAAAAATCACCAGGTGAGGTCATGGAAGATGACACAGCAGGAAACTTCAGGAATCAATTACTGCATTGAAATAACTAATGAATGGGCAAGAACTGTTGGATTTGATTATTTCAGAACTCTGGAGTCTAGTTGAACACTTGCAATGTCCAGGGTAGTGCTTCATTAAAAAAATAAGCAGGTAAATTTCAGTGAATTTTGACATTTCACATAGCATCTACCTGCTGCCCCTGGCTCATGGCAGGTAGCTATAGAGATGGTGGCCCACATTCCTAAGTGCAGCATGCCAATGCCAGGGTGGGCAATAAGGACCTGGTACTTCCAAAATTGGGTCGTATGTTTTTTTTTTTTTTTTTTAAAGATTTTATTTATTTATTTTTCCCCCAAAGCCCCAGTACATAGTTGTCTGTCATAGCTGCACATCCTTCTAGTTGCTGTATGTGGGATGCGGCCTCAGCATGGCTGGAGGAGTGGCGCCTCGGTGCGCACCCGGGATCCGAACCCGGGCCGCCGGCAGCGGAGAGCACGCACTTAACCGCTAAGCCATGGGGCCGGCCCTGGGTCGTATGTTTTGATCTGACTGGCAGTTCACTGAGAGATCAGCAGAAAGGCTGGCTATTCTTTCAATCTCATCGACTTGGAACAGCTTCCTGGGAAAATCCTATTGAAAGAATTTAAAGAGACAAAACACTTTTTTTTTTCTTTTCTTTTCTTATTGGATCCAGGCACTCAAAAAAATCTCTGTCAGGTCACTGACTGAATGTAGATATAATGGAGCATATGGCAAGGAATATAGTCCTTGCGAAATACTTTGGAAATAGTTGGACTACGGCCCTCAACAAACAATTACAGCATTCTCTGGGGAGGGGGGAGAATCTTATTTCCAGAGTCATCACAGTACAATATCAAAGATGTAAAGTTCTCAACAAAAATTACAAAGCAAACAGAGAAACAGGAAAGTATGGCCCATTCATAAGAAAAAAGAAAGAAAAGAAAAGCATTCCTGAAGAAGCTTAGAAATTGGACGTACTAGACAAAGACTAAATCAACTACCCTAAATATGCTTAAAACACTGAATGACAAAGAACTAAAGACAATTGGGAGAATGGTGTTAAACACATAGAGCATGTCAATAAAGAGATAAAAAATTATAAACTTGTTGTAGGGGACATATTCCTTGCGAGATACAAACTACCAGAGTTATCTTAAAAGGAAATATACGACCTGAATAGCCCTATATTTATTAAAGAAAATGAATCTGTATTAAATTTTTTCCATAAAAAAACACTTTAGGTAAAGATGTTTTTCCTAATGAATTCTACCAAATGTTTAAGGAGTAATTAATAGGAATTACACAATATTTTTCCAAAAAAGTAAAGATGGGAGACTATCTCACAACTAGTTTTATGAGACCAGTGTTATCAAAACCAAAGGCATTATAAAAAGATAAAAGTAGAGAGTAATACACTCATGACATAAACTGAAAATTTCTTAGTACAACATCAGGAAAATTCTAGTAATAGATACAATAGATAAAACATGACTAAGTGGTTTTATCCAATGAATGAAAAGTTGGTAAATATTTGGAGATTAATCTTTGTAAAGCACCATGTTTCTATTTTAAAAGAATAACATACAATTATCTCAACAGAGACAGATAAAACATTTCACAAATTTCAACAACCATTTATGATAAAAACACTCAAGCACTCTAAGAATGGTAGAGAATTTCCTTGATCTGATAAAAGGTATTTACAAAAACCTTATAGTTAAATTATATTTATATAGTGAAAGACTGAATTATTTCCACCTAAAATTGCAAAAAAGGCAAGGAAGTTCACTCTTATTGCTCCTACTCAACAGAGCAATTCATTGATTGGGTATCATGGTGTTCGTTTTATTTAGAAGTTTGGCACATAAAAACCAGGTTCTAGTTGACATTGGTAGAGATTTTCTCTCACGTTTTTATGAATTGAGGAGTATAAATAATTTTGTGGTTTCCAAATGGTTTGCAATCCATGTCTGGATTTTATCACTGTTGAGCCATAATAATAGACTAGCCTTATCTAATTGTTGTCATTATTCTATGGAAGTCATTTACGTTTATTTGGGAACTTCATACCCTAGCTCTCAGCTGCCAAGGCATTCTTCACTTTCCCTTTGGACAATGATAAGAATATGTAAATATCCTCATAGTGTTCTTTTTCATGGAAAGGATGAATGTATATGTATTGTTCAAATTAAATTACTAACTTTACAGAAAACTGTCAGTTTTTATTTATAATATTTAGATACATAATATTCTTTGCTAGTAATTCACTAAAACCATAACCATATAAGACCACAGATTTATGAGCATCTTTCTGGCCAATCTCTTGTGTAAAATAATGAGGATTTAATTTAAAATAATGTTTAGGAAGCATAACATATGGCCAGATACCATACTTCATGAGCAGCATTTAGTGTGTCATTCTTGGGTCCCTGAAACAATAGACATATATGGCATTTTCTTATGTATCAGATGACATATTCTGACATAGTCATTGTTTCTTCACAAATGGTCAACAATGATCACACCATAATGGGACACTTTATGAGTCTATATTTGTTTTAAAATTCACAAAATTAATGATCTTTTCATGAAAAGGATGATAAGTTTGAGTTATTCCTTTTTAATAAGATGGAAATTTGGGAACACTAATCTTTTTCAAGACTGTAATGAAGCATGAAGTCCATGCTCCTTGTAATCAAAAATTATTTCATGCATAGAAAGAGATGGAACTCAGGAGAATACAATTGTTAATTTTCACAAATTAGTGTCAAAATTTGAATCCCATATACCTAGTCTTTAAGAGAAATTTAGCAATCAGGAAACAGTAAACTATTTTAAGCCAGGAGTAAATTGGTTAGATTTTTAATCTGAAATATAGTAATAATTATAATAGTAATAATAGAAATAACCTAATTCTGACAGCAGTGGATGATGGGTTAGGCATGGCCAGGATATTATGGGAAGGTTATCAGGAGGCTATTTCACTAAATCAAGAAAAAAGATAAAGAGAATTTAACCAATGCATAAGTTGAGGGAATGAAGAAGAAGAAAGAAATTTGAGAAATATGTAGGCAATATAGTAGACAGAATTTTGCCAAAGAAGTGAGTAGACTGAATTTTCAGGACATTATGCTAAGTGAAATAATCTAGTCATAGAAAAGCACATACTGTATGATTCCTCTTTTATTAGGTTCCTAAAGTAGTCAAATTCATAGAGACAGAAAGCAGAATGATGGGAAGGGGGAAATGAGAAGATAGTGTTTAAGTGTATAGTTTCAGTTTTGTAATCTGAAAAGATTACTAGATATGGAGTGGGGTGATGGTTGCACAACAATATGACTGTATTTAATATCAATGAACTGTGCATTTAAAAATGGTTAAGATAGGGGCTGGCCTGGTGGGGTAGTGGTTAATTTGCACAATCCGCTTCGGTGGCCCAGGGTTCACAGGTTTCAGTCCTGGGTGTGGACCAACATACTGCTCATCAAGCCATTCTGTGGCAGCATCCCTCATACAAAATAGAGGAAGATGGGCACAGACGTTAGCTCAGAATCAATCTTCCTCAGCAAAAAGAGGAAAATTGGCAACACATTTTAGCTCAGGGCTACCTTCCTCACCGAAAAAAAATGGTTAAGATAGTAAATCTTGCTAGTGTATTTTACCACGATAAAAAATATTTTACAAAAAAGATAGATGGATAGAATAGAATAGAAACACTTTATATGAGATAGTATGTTTTTAAAAAATCACAAAAATAGATTCATCCAATCAACAAATATTTATTGAATACTAAGTAGTTTAGTTTCAAAGGACAGAAGTATACTTTTCCTTGAGACTATAGATAAGAATGGGAAGACAGATATAAATATAAGGAGACAGAGATGATAGAAAAGTTACCTCATGTGGATGGCTTGATCTCTTTAAAGTGCAAGGTGCAGTTATTTTTTGCACTTAGGACAGGAGAAAGGCAGGTTTCACAATAGTTAATAATTATGGGGCTGACCCGGTGGAGTACCAGTTAAATGCATGTGCTCCGCTGCTGGCGGCCCGGGCTCGGAACCCCAGGCAGGCACCGACACACCGCTTGTCAGGTCATGCTGTGGCGGAGTCCCACATAAAGTAGAGGAAGATCAGCACAGATGTTAGCTCAGGGCCAGTCTTCCTCAGCAAAAAGAGGAGGATTGGCATGGATGTTAGCTCAGGGCTGATCTTCCTCACACAGAAAAAAATAATTATGTAAAACCATGAAAAAGGAACTTAAGTATAGAAAAGTCTGTAAATTAAATGTGACCACTTATTATAGTAATAATATATTTTATAAATAAAATCATGGAGTAACCAGACTAAAAAGTTAAGATCATCAATAAGCAAATTGCATTATATCTCTTTTCGAGGGGAAAAACACATTTAAAATGAGAGATTCTGGGGCTCTGCCTAGAAAAGACTTACTAGAAGATGTAGATAAAAAAGTTTCGTGATCCTTCCCATTTGTGAGAACCAGAAAGAAAGTAAAGAATAGTTACAGAAAAGGACAGTAAGTGAGAGAGAAACAAATTCCTGAAATGTTACTGGAACACAGAGTGAGTTATGTGACCCTAAAGCTACCTCAGAGGCAGTAACTGGAGAAGACTGTAAACCAGGAAAGGAGCAGCAATTTCTCTCCTGCAGTGTCGCTTGCTGATAGCAGCATAATAAGGAAACCTGTGTCAGCTGTGATGAGTTTTTTGACACAGAGTGTAATGAGCTCTGCCAGGATATTTGTGATGTCTGCCACTCAAGTATCAGGAAAGAGAAGGAAGATTAAGCTTGAAGACTGTCATTTTAAAAGGGGTAAAATGTGGTAAAAGCAAATCAGAGGATAGATGTTTTGGGGACTGTGATGGTTAATTTTATATGTCATCTTGGCTGGGCCAAGGCACACAGTCTCTGGTACAATAGCAGCATAGGTGTGGCTGCGTAGAAATTTTTTTAGATGTGATTAACGTTTTAATCAATTGTCTCTAAATATAGCAGATTACCTTCCATAATATGGATATGGATGAGCCTCACCCAATCAGTTGAAGGCCTTAACCCCAGACAGTCTTTGGACCAGAGGCTGCAACATTAACTCTTCCCTGGGTGTCTAGCCTGCTGGCCTCTCCTGCAAATTTTGAACTTGTCAGCCCTCATAATCTTGTGAGCCAATTCCTTAAAATAAATCTCTCTCTCTCTCTCTCTCTCTCTCTGTGAGTGTGTGTGTGTGTGTGTATACACACACACATCTTTTATTGGTTCTGTTTCTCTGGAAAACCCTAATACAAGGACCCAGAGTAATAACCCAAGCAATGATGTAAAATTCTAATATAAAATGAAGAGATTAAGTATTATTTGAGTCAATGAAAAGGATAAACACTAGTCCTAATAGTAAAGTGTCATTAATTAACTTAAATTACATAGGGTAATATTTGCCGATAGTATTCCCATGATATATTCCTCAAACATATAAACAAAAGACAATAGAAAAGGCAAAAGGAAAAAGAAAAAGCGTCAGGGTCCAGTAAATTGGAAAATATTGCATTGAATAGCCCTCACTTCAGATTCATAATGCATATTAGAATATTATAGGTATGGGAAATATTGCAGTAAAGACAATTGTTTGACCCTATTTAACCTAGGGTTTCACAAACTCATTTGACTATCAAATCCTTTGTGGGGTGTGTGTGTGTGTGTGTGTGTGTGTGTGTGTGCAGGAGCATGAATGTATGTATGTTTTGTAAGTCTGGTAAGGAAGCCTTCAACAGGACTAAGAAGAAAAGAAGAAAGTGTTAGTCTTCTAGAGATGCCACAACAAAATACCACAGACTGGGTGCCTTAAACAATAGAAATTTATTTTCTCACAGTTCTTGAGGCTGGCTGTGCAAGATCAAGAGGCCAACAAGGTTAGTTCCTCTTGAGGCCTCTCTCCTTGGCTTGCAGATGGCTGCCTTCTCATTACATCCCTTCATGGCCTTTTTCTCTGTGTGTGTGCACTCCTGGGGTCTCCTCCTTTTTTGATAAGAAAACCAGTCTGATTGAATTAGAACCGCACCCTTGTGTCCTCATTTACCTTTAATTACCTCCTTAAAGGCCTTATCTCCAAATACAGTCACATTGGGGATTAGAGTTTCAAATAAACTTTGAAGGGACACAAATCAGTCCACAACAAAGAGTAATTTTTCTTTGGTCTAATTTGGTTATTTATATTTATTAGACTAGTGAATTTTAGCTGACCAGATTGTAAGCATCAGATATCTTTTTTCATGTAATTAAATTGACCTAGTGAAACATTATACCAATTCTTGAATAACGTGAAATGCCCGTTCAACTGCCAATAAGTCCAGTATGTCCCAGGGAAATTAAATGCTTGCTTATCTATCACAGTGTGATCTCTTAATCAGCTCAACACACAAGGTATCAAAGTGGGCAGTTTTCTGAAATCTATCACTCTTCCTAGTGCCTATTTGTCATTTCCTGTACTTATGGAGAATGGATTTTTTTCCCTTTCCTTTACTTCATAAAGTAATGTGACATTTTGTTTAAATGTATTTATTTTTTCCTTCCTTTCAATCTTTGGAGGACTGTACTGATTCCTGAAGCACCCAAGAGTTTCCTTGATTCACCAGGGAACCTTTCTGAGTCATAGCCCATTCTAGGGATGGCTTGCATTTTTACGAGAAATTTCTATGAGCTATGCCTAAACTAGATGAATTTTAAATCTAAAGCAAGTACAGCAAACTGAGTCCATGAGTCCTCCCTGCCTTCAGACTGTTTAGCCTTGCCAGGTAAATTCGGTTTCCCAGGAACTGAAGTTAAAGGACTTATACAAACAAGGAACTCTCCACTGCAATATAATCTCCAACAGGCTGATTGATCTGTGTTATACAACAGATTGAAAGATTTAAACAATTAGGTTCACTCTCTGATGCTGCAATTGTTAGAGCAATGGTTTTCCAAAGTGATTCCAGGACCCACATTATCAGCATCACCTGGGAACTTGTTAGAGATGTAAATTCTTTTTCTTTTTTTTATTCATGTTAAAGCTGAAAGTTTGCACCTTATTTCCCCCATCCCCCACCCCCTGGCAATTACTTTTCTACTCTCTGTTTCTATGAATTTGACTTTATATATATATAAATATATAAATATTCTACATGGTAAGTGATACCATGCAGTATTTGTCTTTTTCCGTCTGGCTTATTTCTCTTAGAGATGCAAATTCCTGTGCCACCCCACCAGTCTTCCTGAATTAGGAACTCTGTGAGTGGGGTCCAGCAATCTGTGCCTTAACAAGCTGTCCAGGAGATTCTAATGCACATTCAAGTGTTCTCTAAAATAATTATGACTCATTTCTTCCTCTTATCCAAGGTTCAGTTGAAATCATTTCATATAGTGAAAGTACAAGGGCTCTATGAAATGGACCCTTTTCTTTCTGTTCTTTTTCTTTTTCTTAATGGCATATTTCTCGGAATGGGCTCCAGTGGACAGTCAGGGCAGCCGATTGTGAGAGTGCATATTAATAAATATACATAAATGCTCTGAGATGTTGTAAAAGAAACATAAGTTTGTCTAACCCAGTATGCCTTAAACATATTTGACCATAGAGCTATTTTTCCCTTACAAGTAATACCTACTAATTTTCTAAGGGTCACTGTTTCCTTTGGGGAATTATCTCTATGTCTGTCTTTGTATGCAATCCTCTTGAGCATTCAATCAAGAGAGACATGAGACAACCTAGACCTATCGGACTGTCTCCTCAGCAATTTGCATCTTGAGCCAAGTAAGACAAGAATGTAAATTAGTTACAGCTGACTCATTCTTTTAGTCATTTTGTGTTTCAAGGTGACCACAATATATTCCTTAAAAAGAAAATTTTTTTATCATTTTCAATTTTTCAAATAATAAGATTACTGAGTAAACTCTAAATTACAAGTATTTTTAAAGATAATATAGATACTCAGAAATTGTTTGTCTCCTCCTCTTCCTGGGGCTTGATTGTTAAGCTTCTCTTTTGATTTATGAACAGCACGATATTCTTTCAAGTAATTCCTTTAAAAAGCTCTTGCTAACTAGAGTTTACTTTGGTTCTTTGGGCTTAAACAATCTTAATTGATACAAGAGTACAGCATAATGGGTTTAGGCCACAGGCCCTCATGAAACTATATAACCCTCAATGGGTTATGTAGAATCATTCATTGTCCTAAGATGAACCAAAGTTTTCTTCTTTTTTCTGTGATGAAACATAGTCAGCACATGATATATAGAAGTAAACTGGCTAATTAAATTCTTGCCTATGGTTACCTGAAACTATATGACATTGATAGTGGAGCTCTGGCTCGTAGTATGGATCCTGACCCCAAAGAATCAAATTCAGTGTTTACTTCTGAAGGGGAAAAAAGGAAAAGTTAAAAATCTCAAAATGTTGTCTGATGTCACAAACTGAATCTAAGGTTTTTTTGTTTTGTTTTGTTTTTTAAACCATGTTTTAAAAATCTCTTATTATTTACAAACCATATATCTGATAAGGGGTTAGTATCCAAAATATACAAGGAACTCCTACAACTCAATAGCAAAAAAATAAATAACCTAATTGAAAAGTGGTCAAAGGACTTAAATAGACATTTTTCCAAAGAAGACATACAAATGGCCAACAAGTATATGAAAAGGTACTCAAAAATCACCAATCATCAGAGAAATACAAATGAAAACCACAATGAAGTGTCACCTCACACCTGTTAGGAAGACATTATCGAAAAAAACAGAAAATAACAAGTGTCAGAGAGGATGTGGAAAAATTGGAACCCTCGTACACTAGGATATACATTGGTGGGAAGACAAAATGGTACAGCCATTATAGAAAACAATATGGAGATTTCTCAAAAATTAAAAATAGAATTACCATATGATCCAGAAATCTCACTTCTGAGTGTATAGCCAAAAGAATTGAAATCAGGATATCAAAGAGATATCTGCACTCCCATGTTCATTATAGCATTGTTGACAATAGCCAAGAGGTGGCAACAATCTAAATGTCCTGTGGTAGATGAATGGATAAAGAAAATGTGGTATATACATACATACAATAAAATATTATTCAGCCATAAAAAAGAAGGAAAACCTGGTATATGCTACAACATGGATGAACCTTGAGGACATGACGATAAGTGAAATAAGCCAGTCATAGAAGGGTAAATACTGCATGATTCCACTTGTATGATGTATCTAAAATAATCAAACTCACAGAAACATAGAGTAGACTGGTGGTTGCCAGGGGCTCGGGGAGGGAGGAATGTGAAGTTGCTGTTCCATGGGTATAGAGTTTCAGTCATGAAAGATAAAAAAATTCTAGAGATTTTCTACATAACATTGTGCTTAGTTAACAATACTGTACACTTAAAAACTTACTAGAGAGTAGATCACGTGTTTTTTACCACAATTAAAAAAAAATTCTTACTGCATGTGGTTAAAATAATGATTGCTTATAGATTTATTTTGTTATTTTTAATTAATTTTCCTCTTTCTGCTGAAAGAATTTATTGTGAGCAAACCTGCACTATAAGAAATATTAAAAGGTGTTCCTTCAGTCAGAAGGAAAATGACAACTTACGGAAAATTGTACTACCCCCAAAAAGAAAGACACCAGAAAGGGTAAATATGTGGGTAAATCTAAAAGATATTTTTCTCTCTTTTTTTTTATTTTTTAAAGATAATTTAAAGTAAACATAGTGTCCATATGTTGGAACGCTTATAACATTTGTACAAGTAAAATTTGTTACAACATTGCACATTGTACAAGCATTCCAGTTAGCTCTACAAAGGCCTCCATTAGTTCACTCCAGTAGAGAGTGAACTATCTGGGGAAAAGGAGTATGTTTGTAATAATTTAACTCCAGCACCTAACAGTAGGTATTTTTTCTTATATTCTTAAATATTTGTTGAGTGAAGGATTAAAATTAGAGTGCACAATGAAATATAATTTAAATTTTTTTCTCTCCTCGAAATATCTTTGTTTATTTTCACATTATCAAAACCAGTGCTCTGTACTAAAATATTGGAGAATTGAAATGTGAATTTGTTAAAGGCCATAAAGCAGGCAATAAAAAGGAGTGATTTGATTTAAGAAATAAAATGTCTGTAAAGCTAGAATTCTTCCTTAACAATGGTCTTCTTGAGTTTTCATTAAATTGATTCATGCTCTAAATATTTTCAACTAATGTATCTTCACATGTACTGTACACAAATTTAAAAATATGTTTAACGTGAGTTTATTCTATATTTGTAAATTGTCTTTTAGGTTTATCTTTTTTCTATTTCTTACAACAAACAATGTTTAATACTACAAAATGATTGTTGATATCAAAAAATATGTGTTTGAGAGAAATAATAGAGCATGTACAAAGTATATTTTCCTAGAAGTATAAGACTCTAGGATAAGGTATAGCGGTAATTTGGAAATAAGAAATTAATTCCCTTTTAAATCATTATTTCAAAAACTAAAAGTACTACCCTATTTCTGATATCAGTCATTTATTTATAATTGGTGTTTTAAGTAAAAGTACCTACAAAATATTGAGTAAAGTTAATAATGTTAGCTATATAAATCTGTTCTTTCAAATGTTTGCAAGATGGGGATTGATTCAACACATTGAAATCAGGTGATAAAACCTCAATATTCCCAAACAATAATGAAATAATGATGATAGATTTCAACTTCCTTTTGTGCATTTTCTTTGTTGGTAGAGTAAAATATGTATAAAGTTTGTAGGTGGTTTGGAGATATCCTGAGGCAGTGGTGTTGCAATTAAATTTATGCTGGATTACTGTGCAAATGCCTCTAGGAATTTGTAATTTCAAATTAGAGATTTGCTTAACTACTAGGAATTTTGGAATAGTCACCCACCTGCCAGATTTACCAGCTGATGAACATCATGGCCACTTAAGCAATTTGTAGTTCTCTTGACTGAAAAATGACTCTCTGTATAGTAATTAAGATGATTATGGCATCTTCAGCAGCAAAACTAGATCATACTATCATCAGTTATATTTTTAATCCCTTTTTTCTACTAGCTTTCATAATAAATTTGTGTAAAAATTGGGCCCAAAGCATGTGTACATTAGAGTCAATCCACTTACTTGTAGCACAGGAATAGTATTTTAAAATTATAGGATCAGTAAATTACTATTTGAACAAGATATGATTATTGTAGTATCTTTGGCAAATTTTATTATCCCACTAGACATCCATTCAATATCCATTGCTTAAAAAGACAGTCTTCCTTCAAAGAGTTTGCAGTCAGTCTAGTAGGTAAGATACAAGTTTTAACAGTAAATAGAATGCAGTGTAGTAAGGGTTTCTGAAACAGCCTATGCAGGGAGCTCTGGGAACACAAGCAAAATTAACACCTGGGAGCATCAGGGAAGGTTTCCAAAATAATAGTAATTAAGCTGCATCGTGAAGATTATGTAGATATTAACTGGGTAAAGAATTGGGAAACAAGTACCAAGAGGAGTATTTCTGGGGATGGAATAATTCTGTATGTTGATTATGGTAATAGTTACACAAATATATGGATGTGATCAATTGCATTTATAAACATACAGACACACAAATGAGTACGTGTAGAAAGCTGAAAAAGATCTGTGAATTATACTAATTTTAATTTCCTGGTTTGATGTTGTACTATAGTTAGGTACAATATTATCATTGAGGGAAACTGACAGATAATGGGCCTTCTGTACTTTCTTTGCAATTTCCTGTGAATCTATAATTATTTCAAAATAAAAATGTTTTTAAGCATCAAAGAGCAAGAAGGTGGCCAAGTTCTTGAGTGTTATCAAAGAGACAGTATACGTGAGTCTGATGAAGGAAGGTTTAGATTGATTCAACGTCAATAAATACTTATTCAGCACTTGCCTGCCAGACTCTGCAATACATTTCACATATATTATTTCTTTGAGTTCTCACAGCAAACATGTCGATTAACATATATTGAAGTTATAGAGACTTAACGTTAAAAGAGAATGGATTAAATCCTGCAGGTAAGCAGGAAGACTTGAGAATTCTCTACTTTCCAACCATTTCATATCCTCTCCCCGAAGACAGGCACACACACATTTGCCACTCAGATTTTTGACATTTATGTTAAAGGCAGAGTATTTTGAATGTTTGGACACTTAACTGTTACAGGCTGAATTGTGCCCTCCTCAAATACATGTCCTCAATTCTGGTAACTCAGAATGTGACCATATTTAGAGATAGGGTCTTTAAAGAGGTAATCAAGTTAGAACAAGGTCCTTAAGGTGGGCCCTAATCTAATCTAACTGGTGCCCTGATGAGAAGAGGACATTTGGACACATGGAGAGACATCAGGAATGCACGCACAGAGGAAAGACCACACGGGACACAGGGAGAGAGAGTCATCTGCAAGCCATGGACAGAGGCCAAACCTGGCGAAACCTTGATTTTGAACTTCTAGCCTCCAGAACTGTGAAAAATAAATTCTGTCATTTAAGCAACCCAGTCTGTGTATTTTGTTATGGCAGCCCTAGTAAACTAATACACTTGCATATTGATCTTCTTTTGTTAGTTCTTATGTTTGCCCGTCGGTCCTCAAATCTTAATATGCACAAGAATTGCTTTAGAAGGCTTTATACTGAAAACTATGAACATTTTACTTTATATTTAGGAGAATTATAATATTAATTTTGAATATATAAAATGCTTGCTATATAGTCTGCCTTCACCAACTAACCTTGCATTGAATGCATTCCACTATACCTCACAGTATATAATTCTCTTATGGTGTAAGTAATACGACCAAGGAGACACAGTCCTATTTTTCAAAATGTGTTATTCATTTTTACAGTGAATAACATATACGGAAAGTATATATTTAAGATTCACTGAAATAAAACAGTTAGCTTTGTCTCTAGAAGTTTGCCAGCTTACACATTTCCTTAATCTAAAGAAAGAATTGATTAATTATTTTGATTTAAAAGATATTTGACTGACAGGTGACAAAGCTATTCTTTGTCATCAAAGACCTATCTAAGCATACGACTCTTACACATGAACAAAAGACAGGGTTGCAGATGATAAAATATAGCTGACCACCATTTAATGAAAATGATCATGTTTCAGTTATGATCTGATGGTGACTTGTCAGCTTGTTTTCTTGTTTGTTCTCTCAATAGCCATCTAAACTTCTGACAGTTTGATGATATTAGATGGCTTGAAGATGAGTCCAGAAACAAGAACTTGACTTTCCATCAAAAACAAAACAAAAATAATGGTTTGTTACTATATTTTTCATATCTCTGTCTCCTTCTTCAAGTGCCTACAATGTAATTGCTTTAGCATACTGCTACTGTTAAAATAAAATGGAGACCAGGCTTGAAAATCCCCCAAGCAGGCAAAACCATTTAAGCCACATAAACAAAACCAAATCTAGTTTATTTCACCAACATAAGCAAAACGTAGGTTATTTTTTATAAATGACTCTGATAATCATAAAAGCAACTTAAGTCAATGGTATAAGATAATCATTTTTAGCCAATTCCCTGCCATCTGAAAGCCCCCATTGTAATAACTGACCATTGTAAAAGTTAAACAGCTTCCTCATTTTCATCTTAAAAGCCATCCTGTAATATTATGTGATGTTATGCCCCTGAGCTTCATATCAGTTTTGGATTTGAAAGCTCCCAGGTCACGAAGTGTTCTTATGTGCACAATAAACTCTTACTAATTCCTATTTTATTAATCTGGTGGTTTTAATTTTGCTATTTCTGGATTTTTGACACTATCTTAAAAAATTATTGTAGCTTTTGCCTTAATGTAAATCATGATACAGAATGGAATGCTTAGGGGGCCGGCCCAGTGGCGCAAGAGGTTGGGTGCGCGCGCTCCGCTGCGGTGGCCCGGGGTTCACTGGTTCGGACCCCAGGCGAGCACTGACGCACTGCTTTGGCAAGCCATGCTGTGGCGGCGTCCCATATAAAGTGGAGGAGGATGGGCACGGATGTTAGCCCAGGGCCGTCTTCCTCGGCAAAAAAAGAGGAGGATTGGCAGACGTTAGCACAGGGCTGATCTCCTCAGAAAAAAAAAAAAAAAAAAAAAAAAAGAATGGAATGCTTAGCATATAAAAAGATTCATCAACCATTTAATTGACAATTATAGAAACCAAATTACATTTATATTTTTCATAGTCTTATAAATTGAGATACAATTTAGAACTGAATGAAAAAATTTTTCTACTTTTGAAAAAATATGGCTTCCAGAATATTTTCTCTTCTATTTAGCTTTTTTCTTTAATTTTGTTTTAGTTTCCTTGTCTCCCAATTGATTCTGCTGTGGTTCTATTTCTATTACCATTTTGGGGAAAGTGGCTTGACCGCAATGAAAATATAGAAGACCCAAAATCAGGAATCTTGGATTTTAGACCCAGTGTGCCACTAATTGCTTCACACGTGACCTTAGATAAGTCACACACCCTCTCTGAACCTTGGTTATTTTGTCCATGTAATGTCCGAGTCTAGATGATGCCTGTTATGGATTGAATCATGTACCCGAAAAATTTAGAGATTGAAGCCCCAACCCCGAGTGTGACTATGTTTAGAGATAGGGCCTTTAGGGAGGTAATTAAGGTTAAATGAGGACACAAGAGTGGGATTCTAATCCCATAGGACCAGCGTCCTTACAAGAAGAGGAAGAGACAACAGCAGTTTGTGTGCATAGAGAAAAGGCTATCTGCAATCCAAGAAGCGAGGCCTCAGGAGAAACCAACCTTGCTGGCACCTCCATCTTGAACTTCTAGCTTCCAGAACCAGGAGAAAATAAATTTCTGTTGTTCAAGCTGCCCAGTGTATGAACTTTGTTATGGCAGCCTTGGCAGACTAGTAAAGATCCTTAAGGTGCCTCTACTTGTACAAGTATCCCTCTGTTACAGATAACCTAAATCTGAGACCATCTAGAGACAGAGATTAACATATAAGCAGTTTAATACAAGCGGTAAGAGAGAGAAGTACTTTTTAAAAATACTGTGGAACATCTATCATTCACATTGGAAATGTCTTCATCAGAAGATTCACATGTAATTTCATTTTAGCTATAAGTTTTTTAATATTTCAAACTATAACCATATTTTCTATTAAAAGTTTTTTCCCTAGACAATTGGAACCTTTTCATTGCATCTAGATCATTCATCAGATGGTGATAAAATTACCAACTGGCTTTGTGGAAATTTCTTTTGAGTAGGATGGTTTCAAGTTAGTACAAGAGCAAGATAATTATTGATTCTAAGTTAAAAAGCATATACAGCACATTAAATGCAGACAAGGAAGCGAGAATCAATACTGTTGACTCCACATAGAGAAAAATAATTAGAGACATGAACTTACAAAATGAATAAACACTGTGGACGTGATCATTTATCTGTGACTGGGGAGTAAGGTCTTGTGAGAACCTTATCAGTAGCATCACTACCTTCTTTTGCTAAGATTGCCATTTAGTGTAACAAAAACCTGCAGGGGGTAAAGTCTGAAAGAAGCTGCTGTTGCAGCTTCTCTGTGCTTAGGTAATGATGACCTAAGTAGAAAAACTAGAATGATTCAGGCCAGGAGCCGGTCACATGTTCAGACTCTCACTTAGCCGAGATGCCTCTTGACTCCAACGGTGCCACAAATTCAGGGCAAAAGGTGGATTTTAAATGTTCTCAAGTGATAGGAGAAGTTTGAGTGAGCAGGCTTGAAGTTGAAAGTAACATAGAAAGATAAGTAAAACCATATGACAAGAATATTTAACATGGTCATATTTTAAGCATATGAAATAAATCAAAACTCAAGATATTTGTAATCATCTAGAAAGGAGAAGATATATGTTTATTAATTGCCAGAAATGTAAGTTAATAAATGCTATGCATATTATTATAAAAGTAAAGTTATTCTAAACGTTTAAGTCATGTGAGAGGGAAAGTCTGTGTTTTCTATCCTGTTAAATAAAATCATCTGTAGACTAGAGTTAAGAAATAATTATTAAAGCATCAAGGGGGCTTGCCTCCAATTCAGTCTCGTACGAAGGGATACTGACATCATATGTAAAATAATGGAAGGTAAAAAATTCTGGAAGAACATTAATTTCTTATTTTAATTAAAATTAAGTGTCAACTTGGAAAAAATGTGTATAATAAACTCCGAGTCAGCATCTCCACACCAGTCATGCTTAATGACAAATCCGCTCACTTGATAGTCTTCCCACTGAGAAAGTGAAGCATGGAAGCAAAACGCTGATTACACACCTGCAGGCCTTTTATTCAATGTATGGGGTCCTGCTAGAATGCTTCGTGATCACGGCCACTGCAATCATTAAAATCCTGCGAGAGGGAGAGTAGGGCAGCTAATGTTAATAACACACTAGTTTCTTCATCCCCATCACCAGGAAGATCTTGTTTATACAATTCTCTTTGATTAAGTGTGACACAATTTCTATTTTTATTAACAGCTGCAAGATTTAGATGGGTAAAGTTCTTTAAGGTGTGATAAATATATAAAAGCAAGGGAGGAGCATCAAGATTGTTTCACGTTTCTATTAACCTTAAAAAGTCTCTTGAAACCAATTGTATGTTTGAACCTAGAATATATGGATTTTAATTATAAGATGACTCTTATTAGGTGTTTTACGCTTGTACAGTACATGCTTTATACTCAGGCCATACACTGGCATCTGTTCTTAAGAAGGGACGGGACTGCAGTGAGAGGCAGGGAGCTGGTTACAGAAAATGAGGCAATGGAGGCCGGGAAAACGAAGCAAATAGCAAGAGAGAAAAGAAGTTGGAGGAGTAGGAGGAGATACACAAAAAAGAAAAAACATGTATTTATTATTCACGATAGAGAGGCATCTCATATACAATGCTTCTCATTTTTTATTGTTTTTTTTAATTATGTTCTTGAAGAATAATTGGGAAAATTGGACTCTTTTAAAAGAGTTTGGTTAAATTAACATCAGACATATTTATGGGAGAGGTTAATGTCTATGACAGTTAGTAGTTACCATACATTAGGTGACGACAATATGCCATGTAGTGTTGCAAGTCTGTTATGTGCACCGATTCATTTACTCATCAACCTTAGGAAATAGGTAGCATTGTTATTATTGCTCTTAGATGAAGACCTCACTTCCTATTGCACTCAAGTGATAAAAAGGACAGTAGACATCAACCCACCCACCAGCTTTCACATCTACATACTCGTCTTTCCTACCTGTTTCCATAAATTAGCAATCCATGCTCCTACAAAAATCAAATCCTTCCACATGTGACTAGGACTTGGCGATTGCAATCCTATCTTCTCTTTTCTACAGCCTCAACTTCTCTGCTCTACTGGATCATTTTCTTCGGCGTACAACCATGCTATTTCTTTTTCTTTCCCCCATCTCTACTCCTATTACTTAACAAGCTACTGTCACACTTATTTACTCCCCTTTGAAGCAAAACTCAATCAAATTCACAGTATCTAGTCCTTTATATCCATTCTCTTTTAAGCCCTCATTACTAGCCTCTAACGCTTACTCCACCAAAATATTCTTGTTAAATGCCAGCAATAATCTCTATGCTGCTAAATTTAATGGGCATTTTCTTTGGCCTTTGGCCATCAATTTTCATGGCTGATCACTCTTTCCTTGATAGACTCTCTCACTTGGCTTGATCACACCAGAAACTATCCACAGAAAAGCAATATTTAAAAGATGATCTTCCCATCTTTTAAAGGAAAATCCAGAACAGAACATACAATTTTCAGATAATACAATTGGAGTTATGTAAATATGTAGCTATTTAGGGTCACCCTTAAAATGTGTAGTGCCTAGGACAACAGTATCAGCGGGGCCTGCTTACTGTACATCTCAATTTTGAAACTCATATATCAAACTAAAAAACTGTTAAATAAAATATACCCTGTATTTTTATTTTGGCTTATATGCTTTTTTTCCCTAGCTTTATTGAGGTATAATTGACAAAAATTGTATATTTTTAAAGTGTACAACATGATGTTTTGATATGTGTAAAATTGTGAAATGATTACCACAATCAAGCTGATTAACATATCTATCATCTCACAGTTACTATTTGTGTGTGTGTGGTGTAAGATCACTTCAGATCTACTCTCAGCAAATTTCAAGTATGCAATGCAGTATTATTAACTATAGTTACCATGCTGTACATTACATTCCCCAGAACCTATTCATCTTATAACTGAATACTTGTACCTTTTGATATTGGCTTATAAGCTTTTGTAACAAAATTTCTTCCATTGCTTTATTTTTCTTTCCTAAGCTGTGCTTTTGTGTTTTCTGTTTCTAATGATCTTAACTTTTACTCATTCTCAATTATCAAAAAATTTGTAGTAACAGAAAATTTAATTGTATTTAAAATGTGTAAAATGTGAGTGTATTTTCATCAAAAAACAAATTGAAGACAATGGAAAACATTCGAAAAATAAAATTATTTATATATATTTCAAAACTATTTTTAATGTGTTATAAAACACCCATTATTTATTGATATTATATACTAAAATCAAAAAACAAAACAATAACTTAAAGTAATAAAAGTTAAATCATACATTTAAATAAAGCTGGAACTTTAATTTTGGGGAAAAAGTAAACAAACGTTAGTAAATGTATAAAAATATTATCCAGTATCCAATATTGTCCATTGACTTGTCAATATAGAAATTTACTCTTCACAATATAGAAATATTATTACTCTTCACAAATGTTATATCTAGACCTCCATTTATACAAATGTAAGAGTGATTCAAATTGATTGATATTACAAAAATCTTCCTCAGTCATCACGTGCAACTGCTGCCAATGCCATGCTAATGCGTGACTATATCCAGAACTATAAATTGAGTCATGAACAGAAACAAACAAAAAGATTAGGTTCATTATGGAGAAACAATACTTTGTTATGCAAGAAACGATTGCATTCTTGCTGAGAAGGATTTGACAAGTTAATTTGTCTTCTCATTTACTCAATTCCATGGCTCAAATTATCTCTCCCTACATTCCTAAGTCTTGTGGGTTTCAACATCAGCAAAGACACAACCCACAAAATATCCCAGCAATTGAACCCAGTCATCCTGTTTTCCAAGGATATAATATGGACAAAAGATATGGAGAGGAGTACCCTAGAAAGTGAAGGGTGTTAGTCACAGAGAAGACGTTTAGGTTTACAGGTGGTGTTGTGCCAGTTCCGAGTACCAGATCAGAAGCAACAAAGGTGTCTGTATGTTCTTCAATGAATTTATTTTTCATTTGTTTGCAATATTTAAGGCCCTTTAAGTATGCCAGAGTAGGGGACTTTTGTGTATGGATCTCAGGTATAATTCTGTGAATTACTATTTGTTACTATTGCATGAAGGTTACTATTATACCAACAATGCATCAAGCATGACTATGATATACGTCACTGATTTACCGACTATATGTTCTGAGTCTTCCATGGATGGGACTGTCACAGAGGAAAACAGAACGAATTGGAATGTGGACATTCACTCCCGATCAATACCACAACTCTGGTTTCATCTGATTTAGAGAGGGACTTTTTACTCAGGTAGTTTTTTTTTGACATATCTGATCAAAAAGTTTGAAAAACAGTTGGAATACATCATAGAATGCAACTTGAAATAAACTAAATTGAGATTTGTAGACTGAAATGCATCACAGAAAATGTCAACTATATATTCATATTGTTCCTATTGTGAGTTTTTTAAATGTTGCATTTACTACTTTAAGTTTTGATAATAGACAGTTTTTTATGTTGCAGGATTTGGACTTATAAATTTTAATCATAGTTTTAATAGATAGCATAAGGAATCATTTAATTCCTTATCTCTCAAAGCAGCTGCATCTTTCCAAGCTCTCCGAATTGCATTGACAGTTGAATCTGAATACAAACCTTTAATTTCGTAGCTATTTCCATTATTCTTTGCTTTGTTAGGAATCTAAGTTTAAAACGCAGGAAAAGGAAGAAGGTATGAGCCAACTGAAATTTGTTTAAAGCAAGAAAAAATAAAAGAATGTTTTGCCTGTTTGTATGAGAATCTGTCAGAAACCAAAGGAAATGCTTAGCTTTTATTGTTTAACTTTAAACTATAGATCCTCAAAAGACTTATTCAAGTTTGAAATAAACTTAGCAACCTAAATAAATGCTTATAAAAATTGAGGAAATATTGTGAATGACATATCTGGGTACCATAGCAGCAGGACTTAATTAGAAAGGGCACAGCAACTGAAAGAATATTTAGCTAATGATAGTCTAGTTAATTTGGAAACATGTAAGTCTATAGATGCATCAAGAAATAAAATATTTCCCATAAATTATTATGGCAAATATTGATTCCAGGATGATACTAGAGAATTTGATGAAAAAGATGAAAAGTGAATGAGAAAGTGTCTTCTTATGCAAAAGGATCATCATTAAGAATACAACCAAATAACGTGTTGGCAAGGATATGGAAAAAGGGACCCTTTGTGCACTGACGGTGGGAATAGAAGTTGGTGCAGCCACTATGGAAAACAGTATGAAGATTCCTCTAAAAATTAAAGATAGAACTACCATATGATCTAGCAATTTCACTTCTGGGTATTTATCTGAAGAAAATGAAAACACTAATTTGAAAAGATATCTGCACCTCAGTGTTCATTGCAGTGCCATTTACAATAGCTGGGACATGGAAACAACCTAAATGTCCATTAGTGGATGAATGGATAAAGAAAATGTAATACACATACACAACAGAATATTGTTTGGCCATAAAAAATAAGGAAATCTTGCCAGTTGTGACATCGTGGATGGACCTTGAGGATATTATGCTAAATGAAATAAGTCACAAAGAGAAATACAAATACCATAAGATCTCACTTATATGTGGAATCTAAAAAACAAAAACCAAGCTCATAGATACAGAGAACAGATTGGTGGTTGCCAGAGGTGAGGGGTGGGAGGGGTGGGCAAAATGAGTGAAGGGAGTTGAAAGGTACAAATTTCCAGTTATAAAATAAATAAGGCATGAGGATGTAACGTACAGCATGGTGACTATAGTTAATAATACTGTATTATATATTTGAAAGTCGCTAAGGGAGTAGATCTGAAAAGTTCTCATCACAAAAAAATAAGAAAGCTTTATGTTAACTAGACTTACTGTGGTGATCATATTGCAATATATTCAAATAGTGAATCATTACTTTGTGCACCTAAAACTAATATAATGTTGTATGTCAATTATACCTCAATAATTTAAAAAAAAAAAATACGACCAAGTTCTCTCCACATAGTTGCCTGGATTTTCACACAAAAATAATCAAGGTTGCTTTAGACTCTAGTATTAAGGTCACCTAGCTGTGGATAACAATTCTCTTGCTAAAGATTTGAATATTTGATCATTTGTTGTTGCTATTGTAATTGTTTTCATATATTTTTCTTTTTAGCTATGATTTTACTAAACAGAGCAATCAGCAGTATTCATTCCTTCCCTATCTTTCTCCTGCATCTTTATATGAGAGAATATAAAGAAATAGAAATCTTAGGACAATAGGATTGTAGAGTGTATAATTGGAATGGACTCGAGAGATAATTTTGTCTAACATCCTCATTTTGTGTGAGAGAAGGTTAAACTCTATAAGGTACAAGTGAATTGCACATACCTTGAGTGTTTCTTTCAGAGTTATTTCAGCAGATCCAATTAGTAGCCTTGGAGATCGGGGTTTAATTATGAGTCAAATGACAGTGACGAAGAAGGGCTTCATGTTTTCCTCAGTTTGACCAAACTGTAGAAATGCTTCTTCCTGCCTCTAGGCCTCAGACCTCCCTTTTCTTAGAACACTTATTTTGAAACCTTGTAATTATAAATTCTCTCCTTGCGCCTCTGAGATGTAAATCTCTTTAAAAGCTTCTTGTCAGTCTTACAACCCAGGAATGTCTTTCTCAAAGACCTGGGAGCCATCCCTTTGAAAAGTACTCATTAAGGAAGATATTGCTCCTATTTCCTGGTCTTTTAGGGAGGGTAGGAGCCTAACCTCTGCTGGATCTTTGCTCCAAATTGTAAAACTACCTTCTATTAAAAAAAACAAGTCTACTTTTCCTTTGGGTAACGATAGTTATCAAAAACAGATGGGCTATGATCCTCCCACCTCAATTCTTAAAAACTTTATAGTTCATTGCAATAATCTTGAGTAAAGGCATCTTCCTATTTAACTTTGTCCAATGCAATTTGTGCTTTGACAACAGCTGAGTGCATTTGAGCAAATAACCACGTTAGAGCATAGCATACTTAGAAAAAGTAGGTAATTTAACTGTTGAAATATTGATGTAGATGTGTAGGTTTTGGGGGATGGTGTGAAAGGAACTGCTTGATTCAATGGAAGGTGAAAAAGCATTAAGAATGGCTCTCAGCCCTTCTCATGAAATGGAGTATCATTAAGAAATACAACTAAAGCTTCTGGACATATTTGTCTTGATTTTTGCACAAAAATAATCAAAGTTGCTTTGGACTCTAGCATTACGGACATCTAGCTTGTCCTCTTTAAAAATGCTAATAAATAATTATTTTGATATATCTACAATTCTGATATAATTCATACACCTAAAGTAAGAAGGTCTGATTGTTTATGACATTTACCACAATATTAGCCTTTTCCTGTTGCAAAGATTTCATGTCAGGGAAATTCATAGGCTGTTTTTCGAGTAAGCGCTATCTGTCGTAGAAAAACAGTCCCTGTTGTGGCAAAAGGTGAGTTGTTACAATATTAGGTACCGCAACCTAATCATAGGAATTCTCTGAACCGGGCACTGCCCTTCAATGGTACAAATATAAATATCAGACACTTAGACTTCTCAAAAACAAGTAATTTAACTGAAACATAGTTATATTACACATGCACAAACATATGTATTTACTCATCAGGACTCATTTAGAACAGATTTAAAGATATAAAGATGATAAAGATAGAAGATAATTCTATCTTTATAGATAATAAATAGTGATAAATTAAGCCAGGACCCTGCCATTTTGTGTAGTGATGATGGGAAAACAATAATAAAACAAAATGAAACACAAGCAAAAACTGTTACCTGAGGTTAAAACCACATTTCATGTCAGTATCATTGCAATTTAGGATTATCCTAATTACAAATCACTACTCCCCCCTCCTTGACACCAAGAAATGTGGATAAATCTCAGATAAATTATAACAAAACAATATGCTTGTCTTTCATTTGTATTTGCCTTATTCCCATGACCCTGTGCTAAAACCTTCTCCTTAACCCCTGGGAAGATACAGAGAAGTGAGCAGTAGTTACACATTTTAGAAATTACTCATCTAAACTCAGTATTTACTTTGGGAAATTTGCTTCACGACATATTTGGCTGATTCAGGTGCTATTTTTTCACTTGAAGATGTCAGTTTTTACAAATGCAAATAGACACATTTTGTGTTTTGAAGCTTAACTTTTTGCAAGTACCATTATAATTGTGAATTGTGCTATAAAATTAGTTATAATTCAATGTGATTAAAATGGAAATGTTGCAAATCTAGCTATCTTTATACAAAGGAGAATTTGTATTTCCTTTATACAAAGGAGACTACCACGACCTACACAAATGGCACATCTGTCTTCCTTTCTTAAATTCTCTCACATCCAAAAATTGAGTGGGTGCTCAAGGATTCGGTGATAGTCATGCACCGTTCCCTATTTCTTATAGACGTAGTATTACTATTAGATACAAAGCATTTGATTAAAACACTATTAATGTAAGTTTATTTCTGTTATATGTCAACTAACCATGTCCAACTCATTTTTAGCAAAGCCACATATAAATAGTCATAAAGTGATTGCACTTTTATTTTGAGAAGAAAAATAGAAATTCTCAAGCATATTTGTGAAAATCAGTCTAAGTTTGTTTAGAAATTCTTCTGCCTCTTATCTCATATTGGAAGAAAAATTGATAGGAGCAAAGTTTGTTGATAAAAAGCTGGAGGTTCACAGATGGGCAGTAAAATATAGAAGGATGCTGCATCTTATTCACAGGATTTTCTGATTTTTATTATGAGTAATTAGAGCTAAATGAGTATTAATTGAGTGCCTTGATTTCCAGCCATGTTCTTCTGGGAAGAACTCAATTAGTTTAAAGTATAAGAATAAGAAAATAACTTTAGTTGTGTTTCAAGCAAGGCTATGATACCACCATTTTTATATCACTAGTTAGAATATTCTCTTGCAGAATATTCATTTAGTTCTATTAAAATTTTAAAACAAGCTTTTATTGTAGTTATAAAAGTTGCTATTATACTGTTACTCTTTTCTTAATAAGTCATTTTAAAGTAAGGAAGATAAAATTCTAAGGGAAAATAATAACTTTTACCGGTACTTTATGTTTAGGAAGCTTTTATAATTTGATCAATTTTCTAGCAATTGATATCTTCAAATGAATCATTTCATAAGAAAATTCTGAACTTTTGTTCTCTGATCAATTAAAATTGTCTTTTAAAATTTAGTGTGAGTGAGTTTTAAGCTCAAAATAGAACAAAGTGTGATCTTATAAGTTGCTGAGAACTCAGAAGCATGTTAAGCAATATTAATATGTCGTGTTAGCTGTGTATTGCTCTTTGAAAATCTACCTGAAGTGGCCATGTGTTTTGTGGAATACATATACATGTTAGTGGGAAATATGTAAAAATTATATCTGCCTTTCCCTACATGTTAAAATGTTTCTAATTGAGATGGATATAATACAAATAAAGGTATTTTATAATAAACACGGAAGAGCTTTGTCAAAATAATGTTCTAATCACTGTGTCTAGTCTTGCGCTCTTACTGCTTCAGCCTATTCATCGCTCTCTTCTGTGTGGAGAAATGGACTGGGATTTAAATCTTCTTAAAGGGCACCGGCTTTCGCATTACACAATTCATTAGGATGTTGGGTTTGTGCTTTGTTTTGTAACTCTTGAGGTGGTAGTTGTATTGCGCTCCCAGCCATATGTAAGTGGTGGATAGGCTGGGGTGCTGAGACATCCCCCTGACTTGTTCATTCACTTTGCTTGCACAAGGAATGCTCTGAGATATTCTTGCCAATGATTCCAACATTCCGCACACGAGATAGTAGAAAGAGACCTAAATGTACTGTCTTAACCCATTCAGGCTGCTGTAACAAAATATCATAGACCGGGTGGCTTATAAAGAACAAAAATTTATTTCTCACAGTTTGGGAGGTTGGAAAGTCCAAGATCAAGGCTGCAGCGGATTTGGTGTCTGGTGAGAACCTGCTGACTAGCAGCCATATTTTCGTTATAACAACATATGGTAGAAGGGACAATGGCTCTCTGGGGTCTCTTTTCTAATGGCATTGGTCCCAATTATGATGGTTCCCCCAATGACCTAATCATCTCCCAAAGACCCTGCCTCCTAATACCATCACACTTAGAGTTAGGATTTTAACATCCGAATTTGGAGGGGACACAAACAGTCAATTTATGGCATTCGAGTTAAAGCATGGTATGTGAGCATTGTTAGATGCTTGTAACATTAAAGTCTGAGCTGGAGAATTTATAAGCAGGGCTATTGAGCCGCCAAACAGGAAGTAATGTAATGGCCTAAATATTTTGCATTCTCTAAGACCAGTGACTAGAGCTCAGGCTGGCACCCAGACTGGAGAACCAACAGTCCAGGTGCACAGGACCTGAGGATGAAGGGAAACTCCACCCTCACAGATGCTCTACTCCCTGCTCACCCCCTTTCTAACTCTGGCAAGTGAAATTTCCCATTTTTCTCTCTGTATACTTGGTTGTCTCCCATAGGAAACACTCATCTGGGTGAGAAATCTTAGAAAGGAAATGTGAGAGTATAATAAATTTGAGTATGTTGAAGTATTTGTCTTCACATTTCTATCAAGATTTATTAAAGATGGTAAAGCTGACTTCTGATATTCTCTGTACTTGTGTAAAGAGCCTTTTAATGTGTGCTAGTCTCCAATTACAAATGCTCCACACAAATTAATGCAAAGAGATTTAAATTTACCAACGAGGAATGGAATAATCTGATCTCTGTGATTTATCTGTAGATTCCTAGACATCAGCCTTTATCCAGCTTTACGATACCCTGGGATGCCAAGAGACTGGATTAGGGTTTAGCTTTTCAAGGGTGCCCTCTTAAGGACATTTTATGACATAAACTTTGTGCGCCAATAATTGACTCCCTCTATAATGTCAGCTTTACATATCATAAAAGCAAAAGTTACTCATATAAAAGCAACAGAGCAATTTAAGAGAAAACTACAAAGCTCAATCAGTCAATATCCGTTTCAAGTTAAGTGTGCTAGGAGGTAGCATAACGTTTTCACTTGCTAATTTCGTTTATGTAATTTTAAAATAATACAAAAATTCCACATGACTTTCCTTCCACTCCTGTAAGTTAGACTCAGTCAACTGTTTATTCCCATTTCAAAAATGTGTAGCTTTATTTTGATTAATTAATTTACCATGCATATGGGAAACTTTTAAGTCACTTTTATTTAAAAGCTTACTATTAAAAAAGAAAATTTAGGGGGTGGCCTGGTGGCGGTGGTATAGTGGTTAAGTTCACCCACTCTGCTTCCGTGGCCCAGGGTTGGTGGGTTCGGATCCTGAGCACGGACTTACATACCATTCATCAAGCCATGCTGTGGTGGCATGCCATATACAAAGTAGAGGAAGATTGGCACGGATGTTAGCTCAGGGACAATATTCCTCAAGCAAAAAGCAAAAAGAGGAAGATTGGCCCTGAGCTAACATCTGTTGCCAATCTTCCTCACTAAAAAAACCCCAAAAAACTTTGTACAAAGTTTGCAAGAATAGTTCATTGAACGTCTGTATACCTTTCCATATATTCACCAATTTTCATCATTTTGCCACATTTTGTATATCCTCTACTTCTCTTCTTTCCTCTATCTCTCTAATATTTTTCTCCATTGATGGAACCATTTGAGAGTAAGTTACAGATATCACAATCCATTATCCATTAATAATTCAGCATTTATCTCCTAAGAACAGGGACATTTTATCACATATCCACAGTACAATTAACATATTCCAGGAATTTAACGTTGATATAATAGTTATATATATATTGATATAATAGTTATATCTATACTATCCATACTCCAGTTTTGCCAATTGTCCCAATAATGTCCTGTAAAGAATTTTTTCAATAGAGAATCCAATTCAGGATAATGCAGTTTATTTATTTGCATGTCTCTTTAGCCATCTTTACCATGAACAATTCCTTAGCTTTTTTTTGTATCTCATGACACTGACATTTTTAGAAGAGTATACGGATTTGTCTTGTCTTTCCTCATGATTAGATTAGACTATACATTTTTGGGAAGAATTCCATATAAGTAATATTGTTTTCTTCCAAGGGCAACACATCAAGGGGGATATAATGTCAATGAGTTCCATTCTTTGTGTGTTAATGTAAGATATTCAATTAAGGTGGCATCTCTCAGATCAATACATTAGTAAGTAGTGTGTTTGAGATACTTTGAGACTATAAATATCCTGTTCCTCATAAAATTTTATCCAATGGTTTTAGCATTCATATACAATTATTACCTGACTCAAGAATGAAAATGGTTGTGTGGAGATTTTTAAAATCTGTTATTCTCATGTTCACTTTTGTTTATTTATTAATTTGTTTACTAATAATCTCTATGGATTAATAACCACCACTCATATTCAGTGGATTATAATTTATTGTATTTACAATTTCATGATGAAATTGTCCCAAAATTGGCCAGTGGGAGCAACTCTAAATTGACTTCTCTCTATTTTTTATTTATTTTTTTTAGTATTTTCTTACTTTCTGGCATAAAAAAAAAATGTGCCAAGCTTATTTTATACCTTCCCTGCCTGAGACTTGAAATCAGCAATTTCTTTTAAATTCCTTGTTCCTTTAAGTGGGAAATGGATTTTCAAAGCAAGATATGATGTTGGATGCGTTCATTCCTTTGGATTAGCATTGTCCTTGGATTCTTTTAACAAAGAGAAGGATAGGTAGGTAGGTTGGTAGGAAGATAGGTAGGTAGGTAGATAGATAATTTTTTAATAGAATCATAAGTTATACGGATATGTTTAATTCTAAATCAACACCACAAGGTTCCTCCTTGCCTTATCCTTCCCGTTCCATTTTTGTATCACTCTTTTCCCATAATATGAATACTGGCTTCTCATAATGTCAATATCTCATAATGTCAATAGATTTACTTATTTGCTTAATTCTACAATATGCATAATCCTATTGTGCAAGAAAGAGTTAACATAGTGGGCCTAAACTGCTATCCTTGAAAAGTCCTGCTTGCAGAGTTAGCCCTTGCCTGGCATCTGGGAACTTGGACTTCGGAGGGTTCTCACACCTCTGACTGATAAGAGTTGCTCACTGTGCCCATGGCGTTTGTACAAGCAATATGGTTTATACTGAATACCTACTTTCCTTCTGAGGTTCTGGAATTTTTGTACATGCCAGGCAGATGCCACTTGTGTGACCAGGCCCAGTAAAAACCATGGGCAATGATTCTGTATGAGCTTCCCTGGTCGGCAACATTTCACATGTGCTGTCACAGCCCCTTGCTGGGGGAAATAAGCATGCCCTGTGTGATTCCACTGAGAGAGGATGCTTGGAAGATTGCTGCTGGTTTCTCCAGACTTCACCCCATGTGACTTTTCTCTTGTTGAGTTTTTTGCTCTGTATCCTTTTGCTATAATAAATCATAGTCATGAGTACAACAAAATGCTGAATGCTGTGAGTCACCTTAGGGAATCATCGAACCTACGAATAGTCTTGGGCACTTCCGACACACCTACACACACAAAACCTCTAAGTAGAGTTAAAGTGATAATTCTTTTGGTCCTTAGACTAAGGGTACATGTTCAGAAACTGATTTTTTTCTTTCTACTTTTTATTTTGAAATTATTGTAGATTTACAGAAATTACAAAAAGTGTACAGAGACCTCCGTGTATCCTTTACCAAGTTTCCTCTAATGGTTATGTTTTACAGAACTATAATATAATAGCAAAAGAAGGAAATTGACATTGGGATAACGTGTGTGTATAGTTCCATGCCATTTCGTCGCATGGGTAGATTCATGTAACCACTACTATGAAAATACAGAAGTACTTCATCACAAAGACCCCCTTCAGGCTGCCCACTTGTAGTCACATCTGACCCCCTCCTTACCACCATCCACATGACTGGCAATGATGATCTATTTTCATCTCTATAATTTTGCCATAATGAGAATGTCATATAAATGGAGTCATACAGTATGTGACCTGTGAAACTTTTTTCACAGAGTAATTTTGATGATATTAATCAAGTTACTCCCTGTATCAATATCCCATCCCTTTTTGTAACTAATAAAATTTATTTTTTAGAGAAGTTTTAGTTTGAGGTTTTAGTATTTAGGTCCAAAGCAAAAATGAGCAAAATGTACAGAGTTCTCATCTCCCTCCTCTCCCCATATATGCACAACTTGCCCCACTATCAACATTCTGCACCAGAGTGGTACATTTGTTATAAATTATGAGTCTACATTGACACATCATTATGGACCCAAAGTCCATAGTTTACACTAGGATTCACTCTTGGTGTTGCATGTTTTATGGGTTTTGACAAATATATAATGACATGTATCCACCATTAGAGTCTCATATAGAATAATTTCACTCCCTAAAAATCCCTTATGCTCTATGTAGTGTATTAATCCTTCCCTTCCCCCAACCGCTTGCAACCACTGATATTTTTACTGTCTCCACAGTTTTGCTCTTTCCAGAAAGTCATATAGTTGGAATTATAGTGTGCAGCCTTTTCAGATTGGCTTCTTTCAACTAGTAATATGCATTTAAGGCTACTCCATGTCTTTTCATGGCTTTATAGATCATTTCTTTTTAGCACTGAATAATTCCGTTTTCTGGATGTACCACAGTTTATTTTTCCATTCATTTTTATTTCCCTTTCTTGTATTATTGCATTAGCTAGGACTTCTAATATGGTATTGAAAACAGCGGTGAGAGGGGGGTATCCTTGCTTTATTCCTAATCTTAGCAGGAAAGGTTAGAGTTTCTCACCATTAAGTATGATGTTAGCTGTAGAATTTTTGTAGATGTTGTTTATCAAGTTGAGGAAGTACCCATCTACCCTAGTTTGCTGAAAATTTTTGATTATGAATGGGTGTTGGATTTTGTCAAATGCTTTTTTTTTGCATCTGTTGATATAATCATGTGATTTTTCTTCTTTAGCCTGTTGATGTGACGGACTACATTAATTAACTTTCAAAGTTGAAATAGCTCTGCATGCCTGGCATAAATCCCACTTGACCTTGGTATATAATTCTTTTTATACTTTTTTGGATTCACTTTGCTAATATTTTATTGAGGATGTTTGGATGTATGTTCATGAGAGATATTGATCTGTAGTTTTCTTTTCTTATAATGTCATCTGGTCTTGGTATTAGGGTAGTGCTGGCCTCTTAGGATGAGTTAGCAAGTAGTCCCTCTGCTTCTGCCTTCTGAAAAGATGGTAGAGAATTGAATTTCTTTCTTAAATATTTGGTAGAATTCACCAGTGAACCCATCTAGGCCTGGTGCTTTCTCTTTTTGGAGGAGGTTATTAATTCTTGATTCAATTTCTTTAATAGATATAGGCCTATTCAGATTATCTATCTCTTCTTGTGTGAGTTTCAGTAGATTACATCTTTCAGGAATAGATCTGTTTCATCTAGGTTATCATATTTGTGGGCATAGAGTTGTTCATAATAACATTTTATTATCCTTTTAATGTCCATGAGATTGGTAATGATGTCCCTTTTTACATTTCTGATATTATTAATTAGTGTCTTTTCAATTTTTTCTTAGTTAGCCTGACTGAAAGCTTATATATTTTATTGATCTTTTCAAAGAACCTGCTTTTGGTTTTGTTGATATTATTTACTCATTTTCTTTTTCCGATTTCAGGATTTCTCCTATAATTTTTATTATTTATTTTGTTCTTCTTTCTTTGGATATATTGCTTTTCTTTTTCCAGTTTAGGCTAGAAGTTTAGATTATTGATTTTAGATCTTTCTTCTTTTCTAATGTATGCATTTAATGCTATGAATTTCCTTCTAAGTACTGCTTTCTCTCCATCCTACAAATTTTGATAAGTGATATTTTAATTTAAAATATTTTTTAAAATGTTTTGAGAGATTTTTCTCCAACATTCACTGTGAAGATCTGGTAGAGCTCCTGGAGGTAAAATTCACAAAAGCAGGTGGGTCCCTCCATGACTGGGTCCCACTAGAGTTTTTAAATCAGACTTGTCCGCACAGCCTCCAGCAATTCACCAATTACAGTTTAGATTTTCCTGCCCAGACACTGCTTCATGTGGACATTTCTGCTTGTGGGTTTCTGCTCCAATAAGTTATGATCTCTGTATCTTCCTGCCTGTCCTTCCAATTTCTGGGGCAGTGGTTTGCCCTGTGGCCTCACTTCTATGACAGATCTAAGAAGAGTCGTGGACTTTTCAGATTTTTACTTGTTAGGATGGAGTAGTGACTTCTAAGTTTCTTACATGCCTTACTGGAAACTGAAAGAATTTGTTCATTATTTTTTAATTGCTGAATAAGTTTCCACATTAGGATGTACCACAGTTTGTTTAGTCATTTGCCTATTGAAGGACTTTGAGTTGTTTCTAGTTTGAACTTTTACAAAAGTTGCTAAGAACATTCTTTTATAGGTTTTGTTTGGATGTAATATTTAGGATAAAAGCACAAAAGTTTGATTGCTAGATCACATGGTAAATGTATGTCTTTTTTTCTTATGTTTTTAAAGAAAGTGGTCAAACAATTTTCCAGAATGGCTGTGCCATTTTGCATTTCCACGAGCAATGTACGTGAGACAGAGTTTGTCATCTTCACCAGCATTTAGTATTGTTACATTTAAAAAAATTATATTAGCTATTCTAATAGGTCTGTAGTGATATCTAATTGTAGTCTAAATTTGTATTTCCCTAATGGCTACTGGTTTGAACTTATTTTCATATGCTCTTTTACCATCCATATATCATTTATGTAAAATATCTGTTTATATCTTTTGACTATTTTGTGATTGGATCGTTCATCTTTTACTGTTGTGGTTTTAGAATACATTATATATTCTAGAAACAAGTCTTTTATCAGATGTGGTTTGAAAATATTTTCCCCAAGTCTGTAACTTGTCTTTTAATCATCTTAATATAATCTTTCACCAAGCAAATATTTTTAGTTTTTAAGAAATCTAATTTATCAAATTTTTTTATGAACAATGCTTTTGGTGTTATGTCTAAGAACTCTCCACCAAGCTCTTGATCTCAAAGATTTTCTTCCATTTTTTTCCTAAAAGTTTTTGTTTACTTGTAAATCTGTTATCCATTTTGAGTTAATTTTGATATAAAATATAAGGTTTAGGTTCGGGCTTATTTTTTTCCCATGGATGTCTAATTGCTTTAGTACTACTGTTGAAAAAGCTTCCCTTCCTTCACTGAATTACATTTGCACCTTTATTAAAAATAAGTTGGCTGAGGCCGACCAGGTGGTCCAAGCAGTTAAGTGTGCGCGATCCGCTGCGGCGGCCCGGGGTTCGCCGGTTCCGATCCCGGGCGCGCACCGACACACCGCTTGTCTAAGCCATGCTGTGGCGGCGTCCCATATAAAGTGGAGGAAGATGGGCATGGATGTTAGCCCAGGGCCAGTCTTCCTCAGCAAAAAGAGGAGGATTGGCAGATGTTAGCTCAGGGCCGATCTTCCTCCCCCACATAAAAAAAAAATCAGTTGGCTGTATGTGTAGTTGTGTCAATCTCCTGGGCTTTCTATTCTGTTCCACTGATCTATATGTCTATCCTTTTGTCATTAACACATAGTATTGAACACAGTTGTTATAAATAAGTCTTAAAACTAGGAGGAGTGAGTCCTCTCCCTGTATTCTTTTACAAATTGCTTAAGCTATTCCAGTCCTTTTGTTTTTCATATAAATTTTAGGGTAAGCTTGCCTACCTCTAAAAATATGCTGGGATTTTTGTAAGAATTGCTATGAATCTATAGACCAATTCTTCCCGTTTTCAAGAATGTATAGGATATTTTTCTTCTCACAAATATATATTCATTCATTTAAAATATTTATTCAACAACTTCTCTCCTCTAGATAAAGTTCTGGGCTCAGGGAATACAGAACAAGATAGTCACAGGACACAATTTTATTTATTAATTTTATATTTAATAAGCTTCTGGAATCATTATTTTATCCAGACCTCACTGCATAAATTTAAGTGGGTTTTAAAATTGCTATTAAAATTCTAATAAATACATTTTTGTTTGTATTGACAAATCAAGTATAAGAAATTGAACAGTCTTGTATCCTCAATCACCCTTACATGAGGCAAATAGTTTTACACGTTCCTTGAGTAGTATTCCAGAAAATCTCTTCCTTTCTAATATATATAGAGAGATAGATAGATATAAACACACAAAAATATATATGTGTACACGTTTTGGTAAGCAAGTACACGATTGTATATTTTAAATTTTAGCTTAGGGTGTGTTGGAGATGAGTCAAGTTAGGATACCACAATACTCTCTTTCTGTTCCTCCTTTTGCTTCCTCCCCTTCCCACTTCTTATCTCCAAACTCCTCTTCCTCCTTTTTCTTCATCTCCTCCTCCTCTTTCTAAAATCTAGTTGTTTACTGAGTGCATGAGCTTGGATTTATTTAACCAGTTTTCTTTCATTGAAGATCATCAAATGTGATAACCCAATAGAGCCAATTTCAGAACCTGAGAGAATTAGCCACAAAGCCATCATCAGGTGCACATCAGCTGGTCCCTGAACCAAAGGCCAGTCATTGTGTGCACTAGCGCTAGGGAATATAATGATGGACAATTAGGATCAAGAATGTGAAACCTTAAATACATGATTTATAGAGAATGATGCAAGAAGGGACCTGTTTTCTTCTAACTTTCCCATGACAAGTGCACCTGTATGGAAGCAAAGTTGGAATTAAAATAAAGGAGACCTACTTGACGAAGGGAGAAAATATGCAAGGAGAAATTAAACAATGACTTAATATTTGCCTCAAAATGCATATATTTTAATGTTGGAGTGATTAGAATGCCAAGAATAAATTATAGTGATAAATAAATAAATAATAAAACATAATCAATGCTTATACTAGGGAGGAAATTCACATTGTGATTTGACAGTTAACAGCAGGCAGACAGTAACATGTCATGTAGACAGCTAAGACTTAAAAGTTGAAAAAGACGAACCTGACACAGGACAGAACTTGTTGTCTGAGGATTACAAAAATTCAGTGTGGGGGGCCGGCCCGGTGGCGCAAGCGGTTAAGTGCGTGCCCTCCGCTTCGACGGACTGCAGTTTGCCGTTAGGATCCTGGGCGTGCACCAGAGCACTGCTTGTCAAGCCATGCTGTGGCAGCGTCCCATATAAAGTAGAGGAAGATGGGCACGGATGTTAGCTCAGGCCCAGATGTTAGCTCAGGGCTAGTCCTCCTCACAAAAAAAAAAAAAAAAAAAAAATTCAGCGTGCCAAGAACATAGTTTAAAAAGAAAAGAGTTATCTGATTTGAAATTTGGGAGCTTGGAAAGAGCCAGATGACGTATTCAGATTAATAGTATATAAGAGCAGTGAAAATTAACATTGTTTCAGTTTCTTGAATATATTGGACATTATTCTATTGTGTCTTTAAACATGATAGTTTTGGGTGTCAGGTTTTATTATAATATTATATCATTATATATTATTTATATAATTTATATTATATAGTTATATAATTTATTATAATATTTCTTCTAATATTAATGTATATTAGTGAAAGAACTATCCTTTTCTGTTTTATAACCACATCTTCTCCGATGGATATTGAGTTTTTCCTTAGCTATTCAGAATCTATGCTGGAGATTTTATTTATTTCTCTTTTTTATCTATTAATATATAAACATATATAATTGCAAATATATATTTATGCATATTTGTTTTTCTAATACATGCATAGTTAGATATAGATAAGATAGAGATAGATATAGATATTCCTATAGTTTGCTGAAATTTAGCATTCTTTTCTGGGATATATTTTTCTAAATTTAGTCTCTGACATATCTCTGTTTTGACCTTTTTATGGAATGCTATCTTTATTTCCTTCCTCTGTTACATTTATGCTTTTTAAATGTCACAATATCAATTGTTTTTAAGAGCTCACTCTCTCTTATTTCAATATTTCTTGATATTTCAAAGGCTTTCAGTGTTATAAAAACTTTCTGCACTTAAAAAATATCAATGCTGTGGAATACTTTACTTTCCCTTAATGGTTTTTGTTGGAAGCATTCCCGTTAGGTTAAGGCATTTCTTTGTTCACCTTGGTGCCATATACGTTTATAGCTCTATATAAATGGTAAATAATAATAATTCTCAATCCATGCTACTCAACTTCCTTAGTGAATGTTGGGATGACCCTTTAGAGGATACATTATATCTTCCTTTGACAGTGGTGGAAATAAAATAATATAATATTAACCTTAATACTATTATAAGATTTTGTTCATGAATATTTAGAGATAATGTATTTCTCCACTAAAAAAAAATTTCTAGAAAAATATGACTCAGGCTTTATCAGCAAGCATTTTACAAATATATTGTAATTATTGTATTACATATAACCATGGTTCTAAAATCAAATAGACCATGTCCTTTATAACTTCATTTTTAAGGGGGAAGATCAATTTCAATAAGATGGATGATATCCTCTTGTTTTTTGCTGTCTTCTAAGTAACTTGAATTTTACTAGAGCTCTGAGAAACTGCTGTAGCCTAACAGATGCAATAAGGTATAAAGCTTAAGAAGGTAGAAGTTATCACATGAAACTAGGATTAGAATCCCTATATTATTCTGGAAAGTCTAAGAAAAGACAACAGGATCATACTTACAAGTAATTTGTAAAAATAGCCAGATATCTGTTTTCTTTTTCTTATATGAGAACCTCATTTAATTCTCCATTTGTTCCAAGGAAAGAAAGTACAATCTCCAGCAATGATATTGATATCCCAAAGGCATAGACCTACATATACATTGTATCAGTGCAAATTTTCTGGGTTTTAGATGGTACTATATTTAAGATGTAACCAATGTGGGAAAATTGGGTGAAGGGTACACAGTATCTCTCTGTAATATTCTTGAAATTTCCTGAGAATCTATAATTATTTCAAAATGAAAAGTAAATAAAAGAAAAAAATGATATTCCATTTCTTCACTAAGTATATTGAGATTATTATTTAATAACATTCATTCCATATGTATCTCACTTTATTATCTCTCCTGTCTAAGTTGTCTATAAAACTATCTCAAGTTTTACTTTAAGACTTTCTCAATTATACCCTGGGAAATTTGGTAGTATGTTATTTATTCTTATATATAGATAATTATCTCATTCTTAAAGAAAGAAAAAAAGAAAAGAAAGAAACCAAAATTTTAATTGTCTTAAAAGAATGGAGATGTCTCTCTCAAAATAATCTTACTGATGGACCAATATGAAATCCAGTAGAGATGCCATAAGCTGAAAAATTCAGACGATAATTCTATCATCCTTTTATCTCTTTGCTCATTATGGTTCTTAAACAAAGATACTTTTAAAAATTCATTAAATGCTAACATTTTGCTTCTTTACATTTTGCCTATATTATTATTTCCAATATATAGCCATATTCCTCAGCTTATTCCTCTAGTGAATTTAGACTAATTCATAATGCAGAGATCTCTCTGTGTAAGCCTATGTACAAACACATCCCTCCATTTAATTCCTGGTTTCCAAAATATGATCAGTGATGGAACACAAGTGATATCATATGAATATTTTTGAAGATAACATGGGACTTTATAAATTCCAAACGTGCTTTATTAGATAACTATTATAAGTAAAGAGTGATAATTCCAGTGGACGCTCAATTACAAAAATACTTATCTTTTTTCCTCTAATAAGATAGTCAATTAATATAATTTAAATTTTACTGTCTTGCTAAGTGTAAGTCAAAAAGTCGTTATATGATATCTATGGAAAATACTTCAATGAATACAGAACAAAGCATTTCTAGGAACTTTATTTTGTTTGGAAGTGGATAGGTATAATAATAAAAACAAATTATAGCCAAAATTTTTGAACATTTATTAAATGTTAGGAACACTGTTTAACTTGCATTAACTCATTTTATCTTCACATATTCTGCTAAAGTAGGTGTTATTATAGTCTTTTCGTACAAATGGAGATAATCATTGTCATGAAAGAGGAAATATTCTTACTTTTCGTTTATGTTTAAGCTACAATGAGTAATTATGACCAAGCATTATATTTCAATTCACTGCGTGCTGCCCTATCATAAAAGAAAATATTTTGTATATGTAAAAAATAGTAAACCAAACACTATGTGCAGATTTCAAGTGTTAAAAATAAAACAAAATGCAGTCCATCTGCTACATGTATATGTAGCAATAGTCTTACTTTCTCTAGATGATGATGGGTCAGTGTTTTTAAGTAAATATGTTAATCTTGAATCATTATATTTCAGCAAATGGCTATGCCACCTCTCTTCCTTCCTTCAAAGTTACTCTATAACTACACTTTTTTATAACATGTATTCTCTTACTAAATAGGTAAATTGATTAATTAAAACTGTTTCCTATTCACAACAGTGTTAAATGTACACGTTAGATGTGAATTTAAATTTTACACGATAGAAAAATACCACCATTTTTATACTTAAGTGAGTCATATATATTAATTAAAATGGAAACATAATTTGTTAGATTATTTGGACTCTCATGTTTTCAATTTTTCACTAATGCCATTTACTTTTCTAGGTGCTTTTCCATATATCAGCAAATAAGACCAAAATTCTCTGCTGTTGCATAGCCTTCATTCTAGCGGGGCAGGGCAGACAGAATGATAAAACTGAAAAGTATATTAGCAAGTGCTCACTTAGAGAGAGAAAAGTAAAAGTAGAGCAAGGTAGGAGGACTGTGAGTGCATGGGGTGGCCAGGTTGCAGTATTTAACAGTGTGCTCACAGTAGATCTCATTTAAAGGGCACATTTGGGGAAAGGCAGAAGGAAGTGTCAAGATAGCTGCCATGGACTGAATGTGTGTGTCCCCCACCCCCAAATTCACATGTAGAAATCCTAACCCCATGTGTTGTATTATGAGGTAGCGCCTGTGGGAGATAATTAGTCCTGAGCCCTCATGAATAGGATTAGTGCCCTTATAAAAAGCGGCCAAGAGCTAGCTAGCCCCTTTCTGCAGTCTGAGCACACAGCAAGAAGATGCCTGTCTCTGAACCAGGAAGCAGGTCCTCACCAGATGCCAAATCTACTGGCACCTTGAGCTCAGACTTCCCAGTCTCCAGAACTGTGAAAAATAAATTTCTATTGTTTATAAGCCACCCAGTCTATGGCATTCTTGTTATAGCAGCCTGAACTGACTTAGACAACAGCCAAGGAGATGTCTAAGGGAAGAACACTCCTGGAAGAGGGAATAAATACAGCAAAACACGTCGCTCCTGAAAGTGGGAGCCACGTCTCTGGTTTATTTGAGATATGACAAGGAGGTGACAAGGAGGCTACAATGCCCGGGACAGAGAGAACGGAGTCTAATACAGATGCAACAGCAATTAATGGGAAACCAGATTACGTAGGGTCTTATGGGGCATTTTAAGAACATTTGCTTTTTACTATGAAAGAAGTGGGGAGTCACTGCAAGGTTGTGAGCAGAGAGGTGGCAAGGTCAATCTAGATTTAAAAAGATGACTCTGACTATTGAGACTAGACTACACGTGGAGTGAAGGTGGGGGTTACGTAAAAAGTGGACAAGAAAGACTTGTTTGAATATGCTTGAATTAATGCAGGTGAGAAATGTTAGAGGCGAAGACCAGTGGAGAGGATGAGATGTGGTCAGGAATTTGATATATTTTGAAGGCAGGTGGACCGGATTTCCTGATGGATTGGATGTGTGGAGAGAGAGAAGGAGCTCAGTTGGTGTGACTCTGAGGTTTTTTGGGAGACAAGTGACAAAAGTATGTGAGGGAGCAATAAAGGAACTGTGTCAGATGCTGGAGGTTAACATTAGAAAAGAGGATGAGAACAACCAACTCAACATAGTATATGTTGCTTAATATTAATACTCATTCTTTTAAACTTTTCTATTTTGAAAAAAATCATATTTTAAGCTCATGTACTAATTTTAGAGACTATTTTACTATGCCAAAAAACATACTTGTAACAAGAAAATATTTTTAATGATATATTTCTGCACAATCAGAATATTTGACTCCTAAAAAGAAGTCATTCCCTCCAAAATCCAAAACTTTTAAAAAAGTCCATTTGTTTTGGAACATGAATAATGGTATCTAGAATCAGTCATTTCCATGTGATGTAGGAAAAGTAAAGTCATTGCTAACAAGACTCCTGCTTGAATGTGGTAACTTACAATATTTATATTAAGGGTTGATTATATTTTATTTTTATCGTATGCACAGAATTTTCAAATTAAATTTCATGGTAATGATACAATACCTCTCTTTGTCCTAAGATTAAGACAGTAAAAAAATATTGCCAGCAAAAAAAATGCAAAATTCGAATCAAGTTAAGGGTGGGAAAAAATCCTTTCTATTAAAATGTTCTTTTTATTAAACTTCTAATAAAGGTCAGCTAGAGAATGAGGCAAATATAATTAGAATGGAGCCACTAAATCAATAATATTTCAATGCCAAAAGTAGTAAGTAGAGGAAATTTTAATGGAAGACAGTAGAAAGACTTCTTATTTTGAGAACTGTAATACACACATTTAAAATAAGATTTAAAAACATCAAATGACTGATGGAGTAATTATGAAAAATGTAGTTATCTTTGAATGCATATATTATACTGCAGGTGTGAAATTCAGACTACACTGGAATCATTAAACAACATTTCTTTTTTTGCAGTTATTAAGAAAAGGCTATTGAATTTGACAAAAATGTTTGTTAATATACAAAGAATGGTATGAAACTTGAAAGTACAGTTACACCCCTCTCTTTTCAAACAAGTGTGGTTTCAACATGTTCGGCATACTGAACAGTAGTAGTATATTTTTTTCTTCTCATCCACAGTATAAATCACTCCAAGGTTTACTTTAAAACTATACTCAGATGTTGAGAGGGAGCAGTTAATATCCATGAAGCTATAGTAACCTCTCTCCCTTTAGCCATACAAAGCATTGTGATTTTGGAAGAGAGGAGAAAAGCAAAAGAGTATTTTAATCAACCAGTAGTGCATATTCTCCATGTAAAGTAAAACATTTTCAGTATAAAGTATTTTATACTTATTGTGTTTATCTTGAATTTTTGGAAAGAAATACTTGTTTTAATGCTATATCTCATAGAGAAAACCTTTCCTTGTTTTTTTTTCTGGTCAAAAATTTATTTTTTTTTTAAGCAGTCTTATGCCTTCTATTAGTCCATAACATTTTTCCCTCTGCAATATTTAGTTGATATGTCTTAGAATACGTTTACTTCATGGGTCAGCATAACATATTTATAATCCATTCATGTACATTATATGTATAAACATACATTTTTTTTACATCTAAATTGGACTTAAAATTGAGGGGTTAAAAATTCACTTAAATTGAAGAGACAGATACTAGCAAATTCTTATTCTACTTTCCAATCTGCATTTCCCAATAACAAAAGCTATTAAAAACTTCAGTTTTCTCCCTTTACATAACTTATGAATTGTCTGTGTAAAGTAACGGACAGAGACAGACATAATGGAATTCACCATCTCATGTCTCATTGGGGACCTTACACAGTTGCTCACTCCTCTCTCTCCCTAACCTTCAGTCTCTTACTTTCACGCGTCTCTTTATCTGCCACATGTGAAAATATTTAGTATAACTCCTCCTAACCCTCCTTTCTTTCAAAACATCACTGTTTCCTTCCATTCCTTCACCAATGAAGTCCATGAAATTAGTTTGTATTTTCTCACTTTTCATTCTCTCCCTAATCTATTTGTTTTTGACTCATCTGAGAATGATTCTTACTAAACTAGTACTCTTTGCTTTGATTTGTCTAAAATGTTTTAATTAAATTTAAATTCAATATAAACATAAATAGGGAAGTGAGACTGTGACCTACACTTTGACAGGATAGTGGCTGTGAAAGTGACCTGTTGGGGGTAGGGGTCATGACTAGGAGCAAGAAGACTAATGGGGAGACTATTGCAGTATTAAAGGGGGAGATGACAGTGGCTTGGACTTGGATACTAGGGTATGACTATTTTTAAAAATTAGATTTAGGTTGTATTTTGGAAAAAGCATGGACGTGATTTCCTGACAGACTGGATGAGGAGTGTGAAACTAAAAGAAAAATAAAGGTTTATTTATTTTTTTGACATTTATGTGGAAATGTCAAACAACTTGTTGGATATTAGTATAGAACGCATGAGTGAGGCAGTGGAGATGCAGATGTGGAGTCAGTAAACAAAAATATATCAAGAAATGACACTGAATGAGCTCACCTAAGGAGAGATTGTGATAGGTTTGACAAGATGTAAGTCATCACTATTCTTTCTTTTTCCAACTATACAATATAGTATTGTTAACTGTAATCACTATGTTGTGCACTATGCTGTACAAAGGGTTCCTTTATCTCCATTAGATCCCCAGACCTGATTCATCTAAACAACTGGAAGTTTGTACCCTTGACTAACATCTACCCATTTCTCCCACCCTCTAGGACCTGGCAACCACTGTTCTACTCTCTGCTGTATGAGTTTGACTTTTTTAGATTCCACATATAAGTGAGAACATAAAGTATTTGTCTTTCTATGTGTGGCTTATTTTACTTAGTATAATGTCCTTCAGGTTCATCCATGTTGTCACAAATGGCAAAATTTTCTTCTTTTTTATTGCTGAGTAATATTCCACTGCATGATTATTGTGTAAATATATATAATAATGTATATATCATACATATTATAAATTATGTAACATATGTAAATATAATAATGCATTTATTATATATTGTATATAATGTAATAATGTAAAAATATATAGTATCAATTATATTATATATAAGTAAATATTTTCTTTATCCATTTATTCATTGGCACTTAGGTTGTTGCCATATCTTTTCTTTGTAAATAATGCTGCAATGTATATGGGAGTGTAGTTATCTGAGATATTGATTTCATTTCTCTTGGATATATACCAAGAAGTAGGATTGCTGGATCATATGCTAGTTCTATTTTTAATTTTGGGGGGACCCTCCATAATGTTTTCCATAGTGGCTATATCAGTTTGCATTCCCACCAACAGGGTACAAGCGTTCCTTTATCTCCACACCCTCATCAACACTTGTTATCTGTTGTCGTTTTGAAAATAGCCATAGTTCTAACAGATGTAAGGTAATATCTCATTGTGATGTTGATTTGTATTTTGCTGTTGATTAGTGATGTTGAGTCATTTGTATGTCTTCTTTGGAAAAATTTCGATTTGGGTCCTTTGCTCAATTTTTAATTGGGTTATTTGTGTTTTTGGTATTGAGTTGTATGAGTTCCTTATAAATTTTGAATATTAACTTGTTATCAGATATAACTGATATTGTTGATTATTTCCTTTGCTGAACAAAAGCTTCTTAGTTTGATGTAATCTCACTTGTTTATTTTTCCTTTTGTTCCTGCGCTTTTGGTGCCTTATCCAAAAAATTATTGCCAAGAACAATGTCAAAGAGCTTTTATCCTACGTCTTCTCCTAGGAGTTTTATGATTTCAGATCTTTTATTTGTCTTTAATTACATTTGTCTTTAATCCATTTTCAGTTAATGGCTGTGTATGGTGTAAGATAAGGTTCCAGTTTCATCCTTTTGCATGTAGCTCTCCAGTTTTCCAAACATCATTAAATCATCACTATTCTTGATAAGGACTATTTTGGGATGAGAGTCAGGATGGAGACCAATTGGAGTCAGCTATGGAGATAATGAGAAGAGAAAAGGTGGTGACAGCCAGATATAGAGTTGTGTGTATGATAGGTAAAGTTCTTGTTCTAAGGCAACTAGTATTCTATTGGAGGGAGAAAGAAAGGACATAAACAAGTGAATAAACAAATGATTTTAAGATATAGCAAGTACCATTAAGAAAAGAAAGCACATTAGAAAGTAACCAAGGAAAATTAACATTTTGAAATGGGGGAAGCATCAATGAAAATGTGACATTTGAGCTGATGACAGATTGAGCAAGAAGGAGCTGACCTGGACCATATGTTTCTTTCATTACTCTCTCTGTCATTTTCTGTGTATTCTCTGCCCCTGGAATAATTTAAAGCATGTCCAGAGGAAGTATAATTGGGAAGAGTTAACATACTTGCTTAAATTAGCCTTTCCTCAATTTAAGAAGGAAATATTTAATTTTTTTCTCATATGCCTATTAGTATCCTATGGAACTGATGACCTCAGAACACATGCTGTTTCAGAATTCATGTAATAGTATGTACAGTGTATTAGATATGCAGAGATTACTTGATATGCAATGTTTAGTTTCATATTATGATTACAGTTTTTAACAGCAGGTTACACTTTGACACTGTGTTCATTCGGGCACTTGGGAGGGAATATGGATCAAAGGGCAATATGCCCTTTGGCAAATGGCAAAATGTTTCCTATGCCATAATATTTTTCCCACCAGGAAAATGAAATAACTAATATCATCACTGCTAAGGTGTTATGAATTTGTCAAATTAAGACTTGTTAAGTGCAGCACAGCTTACCAGATGGTGAACTCTAGTTCAGCAACAGACCACAAGAGAGAATGAAGCAGGGGAGGTCATTACTCACAAGTCCTGGAGGAAGTCCCTGCATGCCTCTAGAGGCCACATGGGGAGGTCAAGGCACAGTGCAGACAGAGAACAACAAGACTCAGGGCACGTGACTTTATTAGGGTCCATGGGTAGAGTGCTTTGGGGTTCCCAGGCTAATGCGAGATTGGTCAATTCAAACTAAAACAGTAGGGTTTTGGTAAGCCCCATAGGGGCTTATCTAAGGGACACATAAGCAGAAGGCATTGGCAGGCAGGGGAGACTATTGATCACAAGGCTGTTGGGGAAGTCATATCAGCACTATGAAATGTCATATCACATTTACTTGTGACTCTGTGGGCTGCTATCTAGGGCATGTGCTTGCATGAGGGGTTAGCGTCAGTTTAAGGTCATTTCAAACCCCTTGGCCGAACAAAATGGATGCTAAGGCAGCAAACTATGGAGTAGCTTAGCTAACCTCTGGACATATGGCCAACCTAAAAGTCCTCTCCCTCAGCTTTCCAAGCGGTATCATCAAAAGTTACCTTGTGAATTTATATAGTTGTGACAAAGCCTTTCAGATAATACTATTTTAATTTAGTTATCTTATGATAATGATTAATTTTGATGTCCCCTTTGACATAGGTGTCATGATATGGGACAAAATCAACCATTAAAAAAAGTCAAACTATTCATTTTACTTTTATTTGTTTATTTTTAGATGACAAACCAATGTGTGAAAGACATATCCAAAACCCATCTGTGAGCTACACTCAATCATCAATTCCCACCCTTCGGATAAGCAATTGAAACAGAGTCAGAGCATATTGGAATAATACTAGTTGCTATAATGAACAAACCCAAACATACATAATGACTCAGACATAAGTTTACCTCTCATTCATGGAAATTCCAGATTGGCAATTAATGTCTCCTAAGGGATGATCTAGGAACTCAGTTTCGTTATATATTGTGAGCCCACCGTATTTAGAGTGTCTTCTAATATCATAATGTTCATCTGCATCAAGGTGGTAAGAAGGAAAACAGGATGGTGAAGTACATTTCCTTCCTCTTTTTTTTTTTTTTTTTGTGAGGAAGATCAGCCCTGAGCTAACATCCATGCTAATCTTCCCCTTTTTGCTGAGGAAGACCGGCTCCGAGCTAACATCTATTGCCAATCCTCCTCCTTTTTTTTTCCCCCCCAAAGCCCCAGTAGATAGTTGTATGTCATAGTTGAACATCCTTCTAGTTGCTGTATGTGCGACATGGCCTCAGCATGGCCGGAGAAGCAGTGGGTCGGTGTGCGCCCAGGATTCGAACCTGGGCTGCCAGTATCGGAGCGCGCGCACTTAACAGCTAAGCCAAGGGGCCAGCCCGCACATTTCCTTCTTAAGAACATCTATCTAATCGTGTCACACATCACTTCTGCTCCTGATCCAAGGCTGTCTCGTGGGCTAACCCAATAGAAGGAGATCTCCTACTATACCCACAAAAAAATTCATGATGAACCATAGACATAAATGTAAAGTAAAATGATAAAACACTTAAAGAAAAATATAAAAGACTATTTTTGTGACTTGACATATACAAAAAATTTTAAAACGGGTCACTGAAAGAAATAAACATAAAAAACTGGTAAGCTAGACTTCATTAAAAGTAATAATTCTGCTCATTAAAATATATCATAAAGAAAATGAATATGTAAGGCATAGACTGGGTGAAAATATTTGCAAAATACATGTCTGAGTTAGTACTTGTATCTAGGATGTATAGAGAACTTCTATAGCTTAATTTTCAAAAAATTTTTTAAAGTGAGGAAAATATGTGAATAAACACTTCAGAAATGAATGGCCAGTAAGAATTTGAAAAAATCCTCAACATGAACAGTCCTGAGGGAATTGTAATTTAAAACCACAATGACATACAACTACACACCCACAAAAACGACTAAAATTTAAAAGGACCTACGGTATTTAGTGTTTCCAAGGATGTCGAGGAATCTGAACTCTCAGACACATTTTGTAGGGATGTAAAATGGTGCACGATTTTGGGAAAAAAAATGTTGACAGTTTCTTATAAAACTAATCATGCATCTACCCTCTGACCCAGTGTGATATTCTGATTTATAATAAGAAATGTATATTTGGTCTTTTTCTCCATTCCTGGCACAGAGCTCCTAAAACCTTGGGAATTTCCTAACTGATAAAAGTTAGGAAATATAAAGATGTCTTGATATTCGGAACAAAATCCTGTGGACCACACCTAGGTTTATGTTAATGAGGTGACATTTGGAAAGCCCTTAAGAGGAACCAACCTTGTGATTAGAGGGTTGGAAATTTCAACCTCATCCCCAGGCCTCTAAGGAGTGGAGAGGGGCTGGTGACTGATCTAATCACCAATGACCAATGATTTGATCAACCATGCCTACATAATGAAGCCTCCGTAAAAATCCTAACTGCAGGAGATTGGAAAGATTCCAGTTCGGTGAACACGTGGAGGTGCTGGGAGAGTGACACGCCCAGAGAGAGCATGCAAGCTCCTTCCCACAAACCTTGCCCTATGCATCTCTTCCATCTGGCTGTTCCTGAGTTGTATCCTTTCATAATGAAATAGTAATCTAGTAAGTAAACTGTTTTCCTGAGCTCTGTGAGCTGTTCTAGCAAACTATTGAACCTGAGGGCAAGTCATGGGAACCTCCGATTTATTGCTGGTCAGTCAGAGGCATGGGTGACAACCTGGACTTGCAATTGGTGTCTGAAGTTGGGGGAAGGGACAGTCTTGTGGGCCGAAGCCCTTAACTCATGGGGTGTGATACTAACTCCAGAGATTTAGTGTCAGAACCAAATTGAATTGTTTGTATCCAGAGAGTTGGAGAATCAATTAATGTGAGGGGAAAAAAAACACACATCTGCTGGCAGAAGTGTTGGTGTGAGTAGGAATAGAAAGAGAAGAAACAGAACTTTTTCCTTTCATTGGTGTAGAGAAGGAAACACTTTTTCTTTTCACCCAGCAATTCCTCTCCTAGGTATTTACCCTAGAGAAATGAAAGTATGTCTGCAGAAAAAGCCTTGTGCATAAATGCCCATTGCACTTTTACTTATGGTAGCCAAAAACTAGAGACCGCCCAGGTGCTCATCAATAGAGAAGTGGATATGCAAACTGTTTTCTATTCATAAAGTTGAATACTACTCAGGAATACAAAGAAATAAAATACTGATATGTGCAAAAACACGGATGAATCTTTGAAACAATGCTGAATGAAAGAATCTTTACACAACGCCTATATAATTCAAAAGATATGACTTTCTAAAATCAGCAAAACTAGCCAAGGGTGAAAAATATCAAAATAGTATTTGTGTCTGGGGAATAGGAGAAGGACTGACTTGGAAAGAGCATGAGGTCCCTTTCTAATTGGTAGCGTTACAGAACCAGGTTCCTTTGGCCTGCCACATCATTAAGCCAATCACTGAGATGACAAGGTGGCAAATAAAAAGGATTTAATCACAAGGCAGCCAAGCAATGAGGTGGGAGAATCAATCTGAGATCCACCTCCCCGAAAATGGGGACTCAGGGATATTTATGGGGTAGTGGGCAAGGTGGTCTGAAATGTGGGAATAGATGATTGGAGGTAAGGAGAAGTGAGGTAACCGATGATCTGCACAAGCGTAGTCAAGCTTCATGCCTCTTCACAGCACGCATGTTCACAAAATGGTGGTATTAGCATGATCTCAGTGTGGACTTTTTAGCCTCTTGACGTCAAAAAGATCATTTTTCAAGCATTTGTGCAGACCCAGTTGATGGGTTGGTGGTCTCAACTGGCCTGAACTGGGCAAGAGGTCCTAATTCCTAAAAAACAGCTCAAACATCCATCACCATGGTGACCCAGGTACCAGGAAGATGTTATCTATAGGAACCCAGTGCGAGTCAGATAGTATATTGCCTAAACAGCACAGTTAACAATGTGTGGATGAACAATTAAACGCTATAATTAGTAATTGCAAAAAACACTTTAGTTACTAGCTACCTGATCATCAATGGCTAACTGTTTACCAATTGCAATAGTTGTATTGTGTATCTTACTATAGATTTGGGGTTATACAGGTGAATACCTTTGCCAAAAACTCAGTGAATTTGTGCATTTCATTGCACACAAATTTTACATCAAAAGAAAAAACCCCTAAACTTCCATGATTTTCAGTTAATGATATCCAGGCTGAGGTATTTAAGGGAGGCAAAAATTACTGATACCTTGATATATACAAATTATAAGATAAATTGGTGGATGGAGATAGATCAATATGTGATAAAACAAATATTAAGCAAAGTAAAATATTAATGGTAAAGAACGTATATATATATACAATGTGTTCACTGTAAAATTCTTAAAGTAGGCTGTATGTTTGAAAATTTTCATAATTAAATATTAAAAACAATTTGGATTGTTTAGATTGACAAATAGCCACATACTTGCTTGTTTAAGCAAATACTCTTAGTTGAAACCACAGGTTTGCACAAATTTGAAATATTGAATATAATTACATCTTCAGACTCATTCTAATGAAATATTATAATTAAAATAATGATTTATAAAAAATAAAGACTTTGGTAGGTGTTTTATTAGTTAAAATATTTTTAAATAGCCTATTTTTCTAATGCTTTCTCTTATTTTCAAAAAGAAAAATCTTTATTCTTATGTCATTTTCTACCTAGATCTCAAAGGTACTTAATATATGTTTAATATCTTAGAATTTAAGGTCTTTAATTAACCTCTCCATGGTAATATATAATTATTTCAGAAGTTCAGCTAATGCTGCTGCACATTTTCCAAATATTCTATTAGAATCATACAGATTTGTGAAATCATTGTGATGAATTATTTTCCTCTTAAATATTAAAACATTTGAAAGGAAAACAACTTCACTTAATAAGACAGAAATTATTTCCATTCTATAGGAAGAAAGCCGAGGTCCAAAGATGTCAAGGAGTTTCTCCAGTCCAAATGATAAAGAGGGTTTGATGTGTGCAATGGCACATCATAGTAGTATTAGGACAGCACTTTAAAAATGTACTAAAAGGTAAGAAAAATATTTTATTTAAAAATCACATACAAAAAAACCCAGATTATTGTAATTAATTCTCTTTTCAGACTTAATTTAACCCTCTCTCAGGTGTACAGTTATTGTTAACATGGTTGACAAATTTTAGGCTATTTTAACTGGGAAGAAACAACATAAACACAATGATGCCTCCAGACACTTGCAATTTCAATGTACTCATTGATCCTTGATTATAGAAATCCTAAAGATGAATTTCTATGCAGTTAGTATAATTACAGCAAATTTCAATAACAGACGTTTGCTTGAATAAAACTATGTGTTCTATTAACTGAGTATCTATCTATATCTATCTATCTATCTATCTATCTATCTATCTATCTATCTATCTATCTATCTATCATAGGGGAAGAGGGAGAATCCCCCTCTGCCCTTTCCCTTAAGTTTCTTATGGCTGGCCAAATAATTAAAAGACAGGTTAGCAGGAGAAAATAATACCAAGTTTAATAACATGTATACTTGGGAGAAACCAGGGACACTGAGTTTCTCAACACAATAGCAGAGATTCTCGTCTTAAATACCATCTTCAGTCAAAGACAAAGGATGATGTTGGGGGTGAGGGGAGTCAGTTATGGGAGATTACCAGAAAAGCACAGTAAACAAGAGTAAGGTTGTTATGCAGATTTAAGGCCTCACCCTTCACATTGACAAGTTTTTAGAGATGAGGTCTTCCCCCCTCTTCCCAGTACAGAGAGGGAGATACATTTACAAATGGAGATTTCCCTTATAAATGTAAATGTTTGTCTGGCAACTCCTAACAAGGCTGCCTACAGAATGTGGCCTGGAAGAGATAGAGTTTTTGATAAGAGGGGCTTGGTGCTTTTCCTATTGTAACATCTATTTTACATTATATTACAGCCATTATGATAGTAACTCCTTCCTGAAACAGATCTTTTATGTTAAATTCTTTAGGCAGTTTGGGAGGGGAAACTCAAATGTTCTTCCTGAGTTTTCTGAGTCTTTATTGTCTTCAGCTCAAAATAATCCGCATACCAGAGTGGTGCATCTTGGGGTGGCCTGCCCTGAGCACCATCACTATCTATCTATCTATCTATCTGTCTATCTATCCACCTACTGGGAGAGATGGAATGACAGATCAACTTTCAATGAGAAAGAATTTTGCTGTAAAGAGTGACCTCTTGAGGGAGATCCCATTGTTTTGGAACTATCAAGAGTAAAGTTTACAATAAGAGAAAATACTATGGCAATTAAGCCAGAAAAAGTGACCAAATAAACTGCAACTGAAAACAAAAGTCCTGGAGATTGTTGTCTTACATAGAATTTGAGTTGTGTTCCAACTCTTGGCCAGAGGAGACCAGTACAGTCAATTACTTTGCCTGGAGTATATGACATGGGAGAGATATAATACCTTAACAGGAAACGGTTATGTTGTTCAGAATTGGAGGCAGATCCTGGGCAACCACATAGAAGTAAAAATGTATACATTTCATTTGGGAGCTGAAATCATTCTACAATGGAACAAATTCTTAAAAGATGACTTCACAGCGTCATTAATATCTATGATTAGTTTAAACACTGAGAAGTGTATATACATATTGTTTTCTTTTTGGTTAAGGCCAAACTAGGTTAAATGAAACATATTTGGAATATGCAGAAAGATGCAATTCTCAAGAATTAATAAATGCATTGATTATTGTGTGGGAGGATTGTGAATTGAGTTCTCTGGTGGTAATTTAAGATAGGCTAAATTCTCATCTGGCAAGAGTAGTTTCATGTGGTACAGAGATAAAGAATAAAGAAATTCTTAAATGTCTTGAAGTTCTATATTCAAAGATTCACTCCACAAAAATACATGATCATTTTTAAAATATAAAATAATCAATTCTAAAATGATTCTTAGTGAAAGGATTTGATGCTTTATTTAAACTCCTTTGATATAAGCAAAGGTAAGAATCCTCCAGATTGTTATTTATAGTCCATGCCTTTAAAAATATTACTTTACATCAAATGTTTTCTCACTGGACCATAGTATTAGGATAAAGGTCATAATTGAAATTTCCATTACAAAACCTTGCTTTAGAGTTATATTATCACTTATACATCAGTGTGAAGCAGCAGATACACACACACACATATTTACTATATAATAAAGCATTGCTGGTCATTTGATCATTTTTTATTTGGTTTTGTGAGTATGAGAGATTTAGGAAAATCTACATGTTAATCCCAGGACAATTTATTTTCAAAGAGACTTTAGCTTTTACTAATAATTTCTAAGGTAAGAAACTAATTATGGTCATTTTATGAATAAGTAAAATTATAAAAATAAAAATAGCAAACTGATTCCTTTCCTGTGAACCAAAATTTAGAACATTTGTGGTATGTGAGAGTATCTATTTAACAAATAAGGCTGGATTTTACATTGACAGCTGTTGGTTTAGCAGAAGAGTTTTACGTCCACTGATTTCTTGTCAGTCTTACCCAAAAGCAAGTACTGGAGATTTTTCCTTCTTTAACACCTTACTCCAGTGTTCTTACCTAATCTACATATTAGAAATCTCCAGGGAACTTTTAAAAAATACTGATGTCTTGTTCTCACCTAAGACCCATTACAACAAGTATCTTTGGTAAGAGGGTGTTGAGGGCTGGGCAACGGTGGTTTTAATTTATTACCATGAGAGTCTGATATGCTTTCAAGGTTGAGACTTGTATGACCTTCCAACTCAAAGTATGGCCTTCGGACTGGCTCACTGTCATCGTCTGGCAGCTTGTTAGAAAGACAGACTCTTGGACTGCACTCTGGGCCTACTGAATTACAATTTGCTTTTTTTTTTTTAACTTTATTTATTTACTTTTTTCCCCCAAAGCCCCAGTAGATAGTTGTATGTCATAGCTGTACATCCTTCTAGTTGCTGTATGTGGGATGCGGCCTCAGCATGGCCTGAGAAGCAGTGCGTCGGTGCGCGCCCAGGATCCAAACCCGGGCCGCCAGCAGCAGAGCGTGCGCACTTAACCGCTAAGCCACTGGGCTGGCCCTAGAATTTGCTTTTTAACAGGATCCCCAGGTGTTGCATTTTCAGAGGGAAGTTTGAGGAATACTCAATGAGATATGAGAGTTCTGGGCCATTGCAAAGGAGGGTCTGTCCATTTGGTGTAATTCAGTAGAGATGAGCAAAGTGTATCAATTCTTTAAATAAACACGGAGGAATGTAAGGTCCTAACTGAGGAGAAGCCTTCCACATATGATAATGAGAAGGAGTGCTCTTATATCTCCATCTCACAAGAGATGTGGACCTTGGGATCCCGTCATGCAGTCTCATTGGGACACTAAAAACTTGGAGCCAGCTTTGGCAGAGGCTGATCAGCTGCTGGATGCCAACTCTGTACACCTTTACCTGCACACCCTCATCCTGGGAGGGGAGCCCCACTCAGCCCTCCTGAGGGAAACCCTCTTCCTCACTGACAACTCTAGCAACCACAATGGAGACTGCTGGGTGAGATTATCTGGCTCTCCCTCTAGTCTTTTTCCCATCTACTGTTTCTTGCATAAATTGTCTTGTTTTCTTCTAGACTTTAGCCTTTTTAATCTTAAAATCATTTTATTTTCTCAAAATGCCCAACTCTTACAATCAAAAGATTTGGCTTTCAAGCTGTCATTTCTGTTATAAATTTGAGATATTACTTAGAATCTCAAAAGCAGAATATTTTAGTTTCTTTATCTATATCTTTCTTTCTATATCTTTTTAATTATGAGAAATGGATGTCTCAAACTGAATATAGGAAGGAAGATAATGAAGAAAACTTCGAGGGAAATTTTGATGGAGCCATATATTAACAATGAACGATGTGGATAGCTCTGGGTAGTTATGATTAGAATATTAGTTCTTAGATCTATTATTTTTTTCACTTGGTGCTTTGATATAGTTAAAGATATAGTTGTATTTCTTTTTAACTCTAAGGGACTACACTTTCAATGGTATTTATTTGTTCAGTAAGTCCTATGAGGAAAAGTAAAATATAATATAACTTGGATTAGATTGTTAGTAGTATCCACAAACATTACCTACAGGTCTTCAGGCACTAACCACTTAAAAACAAAACTTGTCTCTCTAGCGTGATATCCTTGATCTCTAAGAGGTACTTCCTAATAGCCTGATTTCATGGTCAGAATTCATTACGATGCATCAGAATGATGTATTTTCTCTCAATAAGATGACAACTACCTGGTATAGGCAAACATATAATATAGCAAAAGATTGTCTAGTTGTATCATGTCTTCTCAGGACTCATATGACCGAAATCAAATGATCTTAATCTGATTCAGAGTACACAGACATTCAGAGCCAGTATCACTCAATGGTATTATTTGGAATAAAATTAATGTTAAGCTGTATGTACATAAAGAACTATTATTAAAAATATGATGTTTTATGTCCAAACACAGGCGTATGCTCATACTCAATTTGATTTGTATTAATAAATAAAACAGAATAAGTCATGGGTCATTTATAGAACAACATGGTTGAGTATACTAGTCAAGCACTAGATGATGTGATAGGCCACTAGGCCACCCTTGGCCCTCAAATCTACTGGGTTAATTATGACTCTTTTACATCCAGACATGCAGGGATCCAAGTTTCTTTGATCTTCAGATGCCACTGCACCATCTCAATGCCTGACATCCAACTTTGCCAAGATAGGAGAATCAGTTCTATCAACCATATAAAATTGAGAGAGAAATGAATGCCCATGTTCTTATATGAAGGTGGTAAGCAGTATTGAGGGTTTCTATCAAAGATATCATAGAATACATCACATGATTATATATGTCTATATGTGCTTTAGATTATTATATGTATGTTTATATACACATACATGTATATATGTGCATGTATGTATATGTACATATATATGATCTCGTATGGACTAAGTACATAAGTAGCAGTACATATAATATATACATTATATATGAGTATATGTATTTTATGTATATGAGTATATGCATATATGAGTATATTTATATGTGTGCATATATATATGTGTATATATATATACTCATAAATAATGTATGGAGGTAAGGCTTAGGTTCCATTTTTATAGCAACTAGGTACCTTCATTTCTTTAATTAACAGTATTAGTATGTACTATGGGCAGGACCTAGTTGGTAAATGCCTATTTATTATAAGGATGATTTGCTAATTGCTGGATTATTTAACCATTTCTTATTAGTGCAGCTGCAAGTCTATAGCATTTAGATATATTCATATTCCCATTTGTGTTACAATAATTTATCTGTTGGAACATATTTGAGTGGACAACTAGATCCTTGCTTCTAAAATTCTGTCTCATTTCTCCATAAATGTTTCAGAGGAAAATATTAGAAACATATATAAATAGACACTAAAGAATTACTAGAGTAATTCAGCACACTTTCTGCTTCAGCAACTTTCTTTGAGTTTTCTTTATATTTGTTGTTTACAACAACTCTGGATTAAATGTAAATTTTCCCACAAGTTCTTAAAAGAGATGTGTTTAAAAAATTCTCAGGAGGAACATATGAGTTGAATAACAAGAAGTTTTCCTTTTATAAAGCCTCTTCTGCATATTTTTTCTTGGGGCAATTCAGGCAGACTAAACAATTTTGACACAAATAAGAGCTGCTTAAATTGTAATTTTAAAAGAAGTCTTGAAATAGGTATGTCTCTCTGGAGAAGAATTGATGTTCATGTACTATGAAAACTCATTCCCAAAAGATAATTGGAACATTTTTCTTTTTTCTTTGAGGTGATTCTTAATAATCAGAAAGTGTTCTAATTTTAAAGATGAGGGGACATAAAAAGAGAGAGAAACATCCTAGCTAACTCAAAAAGTTGTTAGAATGAACTAACTGCAGATAGAACTCGCTTGAAAGTTTTATTCTTTTAAAATATATCTTTCTATGGCTTCTAAAATTAGTATTTATATTCTCTAAAAGATATAAGGTAGTCTTTAAAAGGTATCATCAAGTTCTCTGATGTGCTATTACACTTTAAACAATGCAACATTCTTGGTTTAAGGATAAAGAGATTACAAACTATGTCTTAGCTCAGTGCAGTAACAGAATACCATAGACTTGATGGCTTAAAAATAGAAATTTATTTTCACACAGGTTTGGAGGCTAGAAGTCCAAGAACAAGGTGCCATCATGGTTGGCTTTTGATGAAGACCTGCTTACTGGCTTGTAAGTGGTGGCCTTCTCCCTGGAGCCTCGTGAAGCCTCCACCCTCATGAATTTATCTAAACCTAACTATCTCCCAAAGGCCCCATTTCCAAATATCATCTCATTGGGGATTAGGGGTACAACATGTGAATTTTGAGGTAACACAATTGAGTCTATAGCACTCTAATCATAAAAGGGAAAATAACATTTACAAAAATATTTTTAAATCTGTATAAAAGTAACTAAAGTTCATAGTGGAATTTTTGGAAAATAATAAAAAGGTGAAAATAACCCATCCAAAATTTCATCGCCCAAAGAGAACTACTGTTAATATCAATGTGTATATAAAATACACAATTCAAGAAAAAAATGAAAAAATACACCAAAATGCCAATAGTTATTGATTGGATAACTTTGGGGTGATGGACCCCTGAGTTAGCTAGATAAATGTGTGTGTGTGTGCGTGTGAGAGACGGTATGTGTGTGTGTGGTGTGTGTGTGTGTTTTCTCTGTGCACACACTTGATATTCCCCTTCTGCCACCATTAAAGAATAATCCAAATTCTTACATGTCTGTTGCTCTCAAGATTACTTAACTGGAGATTTCAATAATTTTGTCATTTCAAGAATGTTATATAAATGGAATCACACAGTATATAACACTTAGGTGTTAGCTTTTTCACTAAGCATAATTCTCTGGCAATATATCCAGGTTATTGTGGGCATCAATAGTTTATGCACTTTTTTGGTAAGTAGTATTCCATGATATGTATGTACAACAGTTTAACAATTCACCCACTAAAGGACATTTGAGTCATTTCTAACTTTTGTCTGTTATGAGTAAAGCTGCTATAAACATTCCTATGTAGGTATTTGTGTAAACATATGTTTTTAGCTGTCTGGGATAAATATGCAGGAGGCAATTATGGGTCATATTGTAGGAGCATGTTTAGTTATATAAAAAACTAACTGCCAAACTGTTTTCTAGAATGGTTGTACCATTTTACATTTCCATCAACCATGTATGAATCATCTACTTTCTGAATCTTCACAATTGATGGCTACTGTCAATATTTCTTAAAACCTAATTTTAACTGTTGTTATATGTGTTTAGTGATATCTCATCATAGTTTTAATTTGTGTTTCCCTGGTGGCTAATGCTATTGAGTATCTTTTCATCTGCTTATTTGCCATTGACATGTACTTTTCAGTGAAATTTCTATTCATGGCTTTTGCTAAAAGTGTTTTGATCACCCAGGTCTGACATGGAGTGGGGAGAGGGGGTGGGCAATGGGAGGGGCAGCTCCACAGCTCCAAGCAATTCTCTGACACCTGTACAGTGTCCTACAATTCAACTAAATTCTGACACCATGTACCTGCAGATAGCATCAGATCCCACAGGTTAAGGGCTCAGTCCTACAAGACTGTTACTGCACAGAATTGGGGTTCTCCGCCTGATGGGCATAAACAAGCCAATTAATTATGGCATCAGCCTTTGGGGGAGAAATCAGCTTTTATTCTCTGATATTGATCTGCAGGGAGACAAGGGGCATGTGTGCCCTCAGATCTGTCTCCCTGATTCAGGATTTGGGGCAAAATTTAAGAGGTTAGGGAGAACAGGCTGGCATGCAGAAATGCTGGTTGGTGGGCGTCAAGAATTTATGGTAAGGTTTTAAACATTTATGACAGGGTGGGGAAGGAATTTTAACACTGGATTTTCCTGAATGAGGGACCCCTCACTTCTGATAAGAGTCCAATGCTGGACTTCTGGTCATGTCCCAGTCTTTGGGTTATCGGGGAGGGATCTTTAGTTCCAAGGTCATTTCAGGTCCCAATTTCTTCTTTTACGCATGCTCTGGGTACTTGAGATTGCAGTTTTTCTGAAAGATAATTCTTAATCACTCTGTTGATAAGAGATGAGGTCAGTTGAACTGGTCCTGGACAGCCTGCACTTACAAGACTGACTCTCTTTTCCACTTCAGATGCCAATTGTAAGCCCAGGTAGTCACCTGTGCTTCTGATGAACTAGCAATAGGGCAGAGTTCCAACGAACCCTTCCTTGAGTTCGATTAACTTGCTCAAGTGGCTCACAGAACTCAGAAAAAATTTAACTTACTAGATCACAGGTTTGTTATAAAAGGATATAACTCAGCAGCAGCAGCCAGACAGAAGAGACGCAAAGCGCAAAGCATGGGAAAAGGGTGCAGATCTTCCACGCTCTGAGTGTGCCACTCTCCCAGCCGCTCCACATGTTCACCAACCAGTAAGCTCTGTGAACCCTGTCCTTTTGGGTTTTTATGGAGACTTCATTCCATAGGCACAATTGATTAAATCATTGACTATGGGTGATTGATTCAAACCACAGCCCTTCTCCTTTTCCTGGAAATCAGGGTACAGGACTGAAAGTTCCACTCCTCTATTCATGATTGGTTCCTGGCAATCAGCACCCATCTTTAGGTGCTTTCCAAAAGTTACCTTATTAACATAAGGCTAGTTGTTGTGTAAAGGCGTTTGTTGTGAATAACAAGACACCCATTTCACTTTTATGGCTCTGAAGCCATTTCAGGAACTAGGACAAGAGACCAAATATGACAGAAGATGCTCCCATTGCTTTTATGGCTCTGGAAATTCCAAGGGTTTGGGAAGCTGTAAGCCAGGAACCATGGACAAAAACCAAATATATATGAGACATATCTTTAGGTCGTCTGAATAACCAAATATATATTTCTTATAAATCACAATATCACATTTGCCCATTGTCCAGTTGGACTCTGATTTTTTACTGTTGAGTATATATTCTACATGCTAGTCATTTCTTGGATATATGATTTGCAAATATACTCTTCCAGTTGATAGCTTGTTTATTCATCCACGTAAGAGGGTCTTTCATAGAGCAAATATTTTTAGTGTTGATGAAGTCCAATTTATCAATTTTTCTTTTTATGGATCATGTTTTTGATATTAAGCCTAAGAGTTGCTTGCCTAGCTGTCAATCCTAAAGATTATATTCCTTGTCGTTTCTAAAAGTCTTGTAGTTTTACACTTTACATTTAAATTTGTGATCCATTTGAGTTAATTTTTATGTAAGGCGTCAGGCTAAATTGAGGTTCACTTTTTAGCCAATGAATGTTTAATTGCTCTAGCACCATTTGTTGAAAAGGTTATTCTTCCTCCATTGAATTTCTTTTGTACTTCTGTCAACAAGCAGTTGGAGAAATGAAATACGTAGGTATAAATTTACTGAAATATGTATTCGATCTATATATAAAAAACTGCAAAACACTGAAGAAAGATACCATAGAAAAACAAAACAAATGGAGAAGATATTCTGTGTTATGAATTGGAAGACTCAATATTATTAAAATGGCAATTTTTCCCAATTTGCACGATAGAATCAATACAATCCCAGTCAAAACCCCAACAAGCTATTTTGCAGATGTTGACCAACTGAGTCTAAAATTTACATGAAAAAAACAAAAGAACTAGAATAACAAAGCAATTCTGTAGAAGAACAAAGTTCAAAGACTCACAATACCCAATTGCATGACTTACTGTAAAGCTACAGTAATAAAGACAGTGCAATATTGGCAAGAGAATAGACACATAGAGCAATGGAATAGAATAGAAAGGCTTGAAATAGATTCACACAAATATAGTTAAGTGATTCTTAACAAAGGCACAAAGGCAATTCAGTGGAGAAAGGATAGTATTTTCAACAAATAGTGCTAAAGCAATTAGACTTCCATGTGCAAAACATGAACCTAAACTGACCTCTTATAACTTACACAAAAGTTAACTCAAAAATGGATCATAGGACTTATGTGTGTCTATTTAAATATATATGAAACAATTGATGTGCTAAGAGAGGAAAGAAGATGCTTTTATGTACAATGCTCCATTAAAACCAGAGAAGGCAGAAAACAAGTGGAAGAGAAAAAAAAAAAAAAAGAAACAAATAACAAGGGCAATTAATAGAAAACAATTACAAATATGGTAAATATTAATCAACCTATGTCAATGGGTTGTCATATACAACTATTAAAAGACATAGATTGTCAGAGTGGATTAAAAAAACAAGACTCGATATTATACCGTCTACAAGAAACCAACTTTACATATAAAGACACAGATAGATTAAAAGTAAAGGGATGGAACACAATATACCATCCTAACACTAACTTAAAAAAAGCTATATTAATTTCATACAAAGCTGACTTTGTATGAACAAGAGAAATAATTAGGGATAATAAAGGGCATTACATAATAAAAAGAAGTCAATTTTCCAAGAAGACTTATCAATTCTTATTTGCGTGTGACTCACAACAAAGTGTCAAAACACGTGAGGCAAAAACTGATAGAACTGTAAGGAAAAATAGGCAAATTTACTCTTATAGTTGGAGGCTTCAACACCCCTCTATCAGTATTTGATCCAATAACTACTGGATCAGTAAGGATGTAGTTAAGCTAAACACATCATCAATCAACTGGATCTATTTATATTTATAGAACACTTCATACATATTCTTCTTAATGGCACTTGGAATATTCAATAAGTGCATGAAATTGCTAGGGGTGCTGTAAAAAACAAAGTACCACAAACTGGCTAACTTAAATTGCACAAATTTATTTTCTCAAAGATCTGGAGGTTAGAAGTCCAAGATCAAGGTGTCATCATCAGGGTTACTTTATTCTGACGATTGTGAGGAAGAATCTGTTCCATCCCACTTTCCTAGCTTCTGGTGGTTTGCTGGCAATCTTTGACATTTCTTGGTTTTGGAAGCATCACCCTAATCTTTGCCTCTCTTCCTATAGCAATCTTGCTGTGTCCATGTCTGTCTCCAGATTTCCCCTTCTTACATCAACACTAGTCATCTTGTATCAGGGCCTACCCAAATGACCTCATCTCATCTTAACTAATTACATCTGCAACAACCCCATTTCCAAATAAGGTAACATTCTTAAATACTGGGGCTAGGACTTTAACATATAAATTTTAGGAGTACATGGTTCAACCCATAATGACAAAGTAGACCACATTCTGGGCTATAAGACAAACCTTAACATAAATAACAGAATAGAAATCATACAAAGTATCCTCTCCAACCACAATAAAATTTAACTAACAGAAAGAGAGCTGGAATGTCCCTAAATATTTTGAGATTAAAGTCCTAAATAATACATAGATCAAAGAATAAGTCCCAAGAAAATTAAAAAATATTTTGAACTAAATGAAAATGAAAATATAAAGAGTCAAAATGTATGGGATGCAGCTAAAACAAGTGCTTAGAGGGAAATTCATAGCATTTAGTGTATATGTTAGAAAAGAAAGATCTATAATTAATAATCTAAACTTCTTTCTTAGAAAACTAGAAATTGAAGAGCAAATTGAATAATAAGATTCAATAACAAGATTGAATAATAATAACAAGATAATAAACATTAGAGCATAAATCAGTGAAATTTAAAACAGGAAATCCATAGAGAAAATCAGTGAAACCAAAAGCGAGTTCTTTTAAAAGATCAATAAAATTGATAAACCTCTTGCTAGGCTATCAAAGAAAAAAAGGGAAAAGCCAAAAATAACTAGTATCAGAAATGAAAGAGGGGCCATCACAACCGATCATGTAGATTTTTTTTTTTTTTTTTTTTGAGGAGGACCAGCACTGAGCTAACATCCAATGCCAATCCTCCTCTTTTTTTGCTGAGGAAGACAGACCCTGGACTAACATCCATGCCCATCTTCCTCTACTTTATATGGGACGCCGCCACAGCATGGCTTAACAAGTGGTGCGTCAGTGTGGGCCCAGGATCCAAACCAGCGAACCCTGGGAGGCTGCAGCAGAGCGCGCACACTTAACCGCTTGCACCACTGGGCCAGCCCCCTGATCATGTAGATATTAAAAGGGATGTTATTAATAACTCTATGCCCCCAATTTTGATAATGTAGATGAAATGGACCAATTCCTTGAAAGGACACAATATACCAAATTCACCAAATTTCACAAAAGAAAAAATAGACATTCTGAATAGGCCTATATCTATTAAAGAAATTGGATCAATAACCTTCTGAAACAGAAAGCTCAAAGCCCAGATGAATTCGCTGGAAAATTTACCAAACATTTAAAAAGGAAACTATGCCAATTTTTTACAGATAACAGAGGCAGAAGGAACACTTCCTAACTCATTGTATTAGGCCAGAGTTACTCTAATACCAAAAGGATAGAAAGATATTACATTACAGAAAGGAAAACTACAGACCAATTTCTCCAATGACCATAAATGCAAAAATCTTCAACAAAATATTACCAACTCAAATCCAACAATGTATAAGGAGAATTATATACCATGACCTAGTGGGATTTATTCTACAATATCATAACATCTGTGAAGAGATACTTGGATTCAGTAGGGATGATGGAAATGTAAATTGAAATAACTAAATGGTATATTTTTCCAATTTGACTAATAGTGTAATGAATGATAATGTACAATCTTCACCCTTTGGCAAGCCCCCTAATTTCTCCAGATTTCAATTTTAAATTTTTTTAATTGGCAAATAATAGATTTGTAAACAATTATTTATTTGAGCATTTCTAAACGTTTACCAGAAGGAATCACTAAGATCCTCTACATTTATAATTTATTTATTTATTTTTTTTGTGAGGAAGATCAGCCCTGAGCTAACATCCATGCTAATCCTCCTCCTTTTGCTGAGGAAAACTGGCTCTGAGCTAACATCTATTGCCAATCCTTCTCCTTTTTTTTTTTCCCCCAAAGCCCCAGTAGATAGTTGTATGTCATAGTTGCACACCCTTCTAGTTGCTGTATATGGGACGCAGCCTCAGCATGGCCAGAGAAGCGGTGCGTCAGTGCACACCCAGGATCCCAACCCGGGCCACCAGCAGCAGAGCGCGTGCACTCAACGGCTAAGCCACAGGGCCAGCCCTATATTTATAATTTAGAATGTAGACAATGGTACTCTATAAATCCCTCTTGAAAATTGCTTATTTACTCAATACAGTATTCATACTACTACACATATTATTTTTATCATACTCTAATACAATTTTTTCTTTTTCAAAATATATGAAGAAATTTGTATTACTGTAATGATTTTTTTCCAACTATAATCTGGGAAGATTCTCCACTTTTAGGGCCTCATGTGATTAGACTGTGTTTACAAGGATAATCCAGGATTACCTCCTTATCTCAAGGTCCTTACCTTTAATTACATCTGAAGTCTCTTTTGCCATGTATGGTAATATTTTCACAAATTCCAGGGATTAGGATATGGACATCTTTGGTGGGCCATTATTCTCCCTGCCATACTGTGGGATGATTTAGAACAGTGTGAAGGAGATTTCCTTAAAAGGCTAGAAAGTATATCTAATGGCTTAGAGGTAATTAAACAAAGGTAAATATTTTGGCTGTTAAAATTATAACCATGAGACTCAGAATAAGGAACATAGTATGACTGTTTTCTTTGTTATCAAAATATCTGCAATAGTAAGACCTAAGGAAATCCTCCTGTTTGAAAAACAATAGTCATTTGTTTTGAGTGGGTATGAATGATGTGCAAAGTTTTCGTTTTAAGGAAGGCTGCTTACAAGTGATGTGCTATAATGCAAGCACCATGAGGGCAATGACTCTCAATTTCTTGTGTATTGAAATAACTCCACTCCCACCAGCAGTGTATAAGAGTTTCCTTCTCTCCACATCCTCTCCAACACTTGTTGTTTCCTGTCTTGTTAGTTATAGCCGTTCTGATGGGCATGAGGTGATATCTCATTGTAGTTTTGATTTGCGTTTCGCTGATAGTTAATGATGTTGAACATCTTTTCATGTGCCTGTTGGCCATCTGTATATCTTCTTTGGAGAAAAGTCTGTTCAGATCTTTTGTGACAACATGGATGGACATTGAGGATATTATGCTAAGGGAAGCAAGGAGAGAAGGTCAAATACCATATGATCTCACTCATTAAGTAGTAGACAAAAACAACAGTAAACAAACATATAGAGACAGAGATTGGACTGGTGGTTACCAGAGGGGAAGAGTGGAGGGAGGAGGGACAAAGGGATAATTAGGCACCATGTGTGTGGTGATGGATTGTAATTAGTATTTGGGTGGTGAACATGACAGCGTGATGTAATCTATGCAGAAATAGAAGTATAATGATGTACACCTGAAATTTATACAATGTTATAAACCAATGTTACTGCAATAAAAAAAAGTAAAATAAAATGAAATATCTCTAGTACCTAGAACAGTACCCAAAACACAGTAGGTGCTCAAAAATATGTGTGGAATGAATGAAATAATGGATTAATAAATATAGTATAATTAATAATGATTTAATAAAGAATACTTAAATTTGATATTGAAAAAATTGAAATTAATGTTGCAAAGATCACTGACAACTATAAATAACTATCATAATAGAAAGGGCTGGTACACTGGGGCTGGCCTGGTGGGGTAGTGGTTAAGTTCGTGCACTCCACTTCGCTGGCCTGGGGTTCACAGGTTCAGATTCCTGGCGCAGACCTATGTGCTGCTTGTCAAGCCATGCTGTGGCAGGCATCCGACATATAAAGCAGAGGAGGATGGGCACGGATGTTAGCCCAGGGCCACTCTTCCTCAGCAAAAAGAGGAGGATTGGCAGATGTTAGATCAGGGCTGATCTTCCTCACAAAAAAGAAGGGGGGGGGTTGGTACACAACATCACAAAGTTCCTACTACCTATGTGTTTTCACACAGATGGACCAATATTTGATGTAAATTTTGCTATCACTGTATCTTCAGTAATGTCTTTTCTTGGTCCCATTTTGCAAGTCTTACTAACTTTTCATTTTACTTATAAATTATTGTAAGTATACTTAGTTTAGTTTAGGCTTCTTATATGTTTATTTGCTTTTGGTTACTTTATAGTGTGTAGTAATAAAAATTTGATCCATAATCTTTAGCCTGTGGTTTTCCATATCCTGGCCTTTAAGATAAACATGCATTGCAATTCAAATATGAATCATTCATACCCTTATTTATAAAGGTGTTATATGCATAATTTCCTAAAATTTGTTTTTACTATGTCTTGATTATCATGATGAATTTCATTTTCTAATGGAAAAATAGAGTATGTAGGGATAGAAAGTTTTTAGTCCTTAACTGGGTTCTGGTAAAGAGATACCATAGAACACTAGTTCTGCATTCAGTATTAGATTTCACGTTTTAAAAAAAAATACTAACACATTTTAAATAAGACCTTGGTTCAATTTTGCAGAGGACAACAATTTGGAAAAAATAATCTGATAAAGCCATCTCATGAGAAACAAACTACTGGAAAATATTCAATCTAGAAAACAGATGCTTTTGAAAAGGCATGACACTTTTATTCAAATAGTTGAGAGGTTTTTTGTGTTAGAGGAATTGGGCTTTTACTATTAGCTCCATAGGTAGATCTGGGTTAGAATCAATGGGTAGACACTACCCAAGAAGATGTTTTGGTCAAGGAAAGCGCAACTTTCTAACAACTCACTAAGTTTAGAAATTAAATCAAATATAATATGTAATGTAGTAAGTGTACTATTATCAAAAGAATTCAAGCAGAGCTACTTACTAAGCCGTAAGAGATGGAAAAGAAGTGATGATCCTACAGAACATAAAAGTATTTTATTCCAATAGAGCTTGGAGGCAAAGCAAAGCAAAAAGTTCATCATCCAGGGCTAATAGTACATATTCATTTTAAAAGCTCATTAAATAGTGAAAATGAAATCATATATTTTATTGAATTGAATTATTTTCACATGTATAATATAAATTTATATGCAACATGGTAGCATAATTTATGGATATATTATTTTTGTTTGGTTCTATGTACTGCTTCCATTCTAAAAAGATATCCATGAATTTGTGATCCTTGGCCCAAGTGGATGCGCAAGACCAAAACCAATAACGAATTGAATATTGTTTTGTCTTTTTATATTTTAACGGGCATGAAAAGTCTATGTTGGTGGTCTTTTGTCAAATGTGCTTTTATTAGTCAGCAGAGGGTTGTATTTAATTATTTTTATTTTAAAAATGTGAACGTATATGGGGCACGCACTTTCAAATTCCTCACGGTCTCCACTCCTGAAGGTCTTTTACTCTGCTGCCTCCCGCAGTAAAGTTTCCCACCCGAGGATAATTGAGTTTCTGACCCATGAGGTAGAGGTAGGGATTGAGAAATGAGAGAAAAGCAGAGAGAGGGGAGCTCAAGCAAACACCGGAGCCTTCAGTGGGGCTGCTGTTCTGCAGAGGAGACAAGCTGCTGTCTGTGGTCTGCGCTGTGTGCCGGCTTGCCACTCTCCAGGGCTGTGATTGAAAGTTTGTGTAGTGGGATGGAGAAGGAGAAGGGTTGAGGAATGGAGTGGGGATGCTGCCTAGAAGACTGGACCTCAGGCACTAGAGCTTTCCTTCTAGGCAAAGTCTCCTATGGACCATTTAGCATCAAATCCCCAAAACATTTCACATGAAAGGATCATGCTGACTTGATCTAAGTATATCAAACAGTGGCGATTTAGAATTTAAGATTAGAGGCTCTTTCCATTTTCTGTATATCCCATAAACCTCTTAGAGTCATGGAAAAACAAAAATAAGAATTATTATATCAAATAAGCATTGAGATGGATTGTTCTGCCAATCTAGAGAATCTGAAATATTTTGATTTAGAAAACTAAAATAATTTGTTCATTTCTTATATATCCAACTTTCACAGTAAGATCATATATTTATGATATGTATAAGATTATATATTTATACATAAAGAGAGAGATATATATGAGAAAAAAGGCTGTAAATATATAGAGCTAGTATATATACTTGCATATGTGTGAATATAAATATTCTTTATCTTATTTCTTTGGAGATAATATGATTCATATATTTATATAATATGCATATACATATAGAAACTTAACAGCGGTCACTCTCAGGAATGAGATTTTGTGGAGAAGTAGAAGAAGAAGACGAAATTTTTACTAAATTCTTCTGTATTGCTTTAAATTTTGCAATAAAGATATATTGCTTTGTTATAAATATTAAATATTTTAAACATTTCAATAAATAAAATCATTATGACTTTCTACTCTTCTCCTCCCGCTACCTTGACTGCTCAATGAGAACAAGCATTATTTTTTGTGTAATTTCTTCCTTGATGTATCTTCACAGCCTATAATAGTGCTTGTCATATGACAGGTACTGAATAAATATTGAATGCCTGAGTTATTACTAGATGGATAGAATCATATTCTAAAGGGACGGAATTATTTCATTCATGTTTAATGAACATATGGTAATATGCTATCATTAAAAATGGTAAAGAGTAAGGCTTAATGTTTTTATTTTTGATGCTTTATAACATTAAGTCAAATAGTCTTTTAAAAAGGAAAGAAATATATAATATTTTTGAAGTTTCTATCATAATGATTAAAATTAAAGAAAATATCAGTTCTATCATTTATAGGGTAATAACCACTACCTGGAAATTATGTGAAACAGGGCTGCCTGCCGTATGAGGATCTGAGTCACACTGTTAGGAAGAACCTAGCACTGAGACTTTTTATATTAATGTCCAACTAAGGTTATTCAGAAAGTGAGTGTATTTTTAGGGTGTTAAAGTACAGTTGGCTAACTGTAACAATTTAAATTCTAACTCAATTTTGGCAAACCTGCTTTGCTATTTCATCAGTTATAATGTATTGGGAATCTCAAAAATCAAAATGTCCTAGCCTTTCTCAACCTCTGAGAAACTCTGATAAGAAACATCTGAAAATGCCAGATGCCCTGAGAATTTTTCTTTTTTAAACTCTTGTTCTAAGAAGTTATTTATAAATTGTGACAAATGGGACACTTAGGATCTAAGTGTTAATGCCTGATGTGTATTATCATTTTTCTCTATTTATCATATTTTATGTAAGGAACATTAAATTTAGCCTTTCAACTCTAAATTTAATTCTGTCTTTCTCTTTTCTTATTTTAGATTTCACTGGGGATACTGACTAGGGGGAAAATATATGAGAAGTCAAATCAGATTTAACTGGTAAGTTCCCTGATTAAACCAGGAACTCTGAGAGGTGTTCTCACATATGTGATTCCATTAATGTTTCACTAAATATTATACTATATATATGGACTTGAAAAGCATTGGTTTAAATGTGGAGTAAAGTTAAGAGAAAAATGTTAAATATTTTGCTGATTTCTATATTTGTGTTTACATTAAGTCTACCAAAAGTGAGGCTGCCACTTCTCCCTGGAGTAGATTATACTTTGATTTTTTTTTTTTTTAAACCACAGGAAATAGAAACTTTGGCAAACAGATAGAGACAAATCAAATTATTTAATGTGACTTATTTCTCTGTTAAGGCAATGCTGAACAATATCCATGTATTACCAGCACTCTCTTCAGCCTTGTATGGAAGTTGGGAATTTTTACCCATATGAACACCTCTGAACCCTAAATGTCCTGTTGCTGAAATGTATTTGTAACTCATTTTTGCCTTCTTACGAAGACAGAGGGGCATCTTCTTCCCTAGTCTTTCTGTAGTACAGGAATATCACGAAGTCGGTATGATTTCTAATGAAGGTGGTTGTAGGCTCACGTTTTTCAGATGTCAATTATATCACTCCAGATAGACAATCTGTAGCTCATATGATGGTGTTCCTTCCTTAAAAATAACTGTCTTAATTTAGTACTTCTATAAAATCTTTTGAAAAGGGAAAACATTATCTATGTTAGAGCACTTGGGCACCTCTTGGAAACAAGGAGCTCCAATAATAAAATGAATGAATAACTATATTTGATTAAGAACTAGTAAAATCAATTTGTTCAGTATACTCTGACTGTGACCTTGTTCATCAAAATCATTAGACTAGATCCTATTATTTTATTAAAATTACCAAATTGGTTTAATCCACAGATTTTATTGGAAAAATTTCTCCAAAATATTAGAAAAACCTTCACAGATTCTGACTGTGATCCAAAAATCTTTGTCTAACAAAGATTGAAATAAAAAATGGCTGAATTTTAGTGCCATGTAGATTACATTTGGGAGTGGAATCACAGGCTTTGGGAGACAAACAGAAGTTAGCAAAGGAAAGTATTCTTTCATCTTTGTTATTTCCTTAAGTAGAAGTTGTTTATTCAATCAAACTAATGATTTAATTTATTTTTAAAATTGAAATAGTTAATTTTTAGTTCACATAGACAATACACTAGTGTTTGCCGTTACCTGAGATGTCCCATTGGCCTTTTGGGCCTGCTGGTATTTACATTTGTTACTAGGCACCTTCTTTTACTGGTATTCATTGATTGATAAAATTTTGCAATACTACTAGGCAAAAAAGGAGAGATTGTGGTAAATTTAGAATACATTTAACTTATAGCTCTTTCAGTGTAGTAGGAAAAGAAGAGAAAAAGGGAAAATATTAGCATAAGCCCACTGAAAATACAAGTATAACAGTGAGATAGTTTCAAAGAGACAGGATGAGAGTTCTTCAAATCTCTGAGTGAATGGGATAAAATTGACTAGAAGATTAAAAGTATGGCATATTCAGTCGGACACTCTCTTCCCTCATGAGATAAAATGTATTAATAAACTGCATAGGTGAGTTCAAAAGAAGAAAATTAAACGACTACATGCAAAAAGTGAAACATTCAAAGTCAAGCCATGTAAAACCAAAACAAGATAAAACCATGGAAGTGCCATGGGTATGGGGTGGTGGAAGGATCAGGCATATTTCTCTCTAGATTGGGATTTAGAATTTAAATCCCTTTGTGGATATGTTAAACATGGTCTTTGGACTACATGAAATAAACAGCAGAAACAGACCTCTGTATAAAACCAGTTCCTTGGAATGTTTGGGTTCCCTATTAAAAAAAAGAAACTCATCCACTGGCTCAGGGAAATAGGCTGTTTTAGTAATTTAAAACTAGAATAGAATAGATTTTTAAAAATACAATACATAGTTGAGAAAAAAAGAAAGAATTAAAACCAAAATTTTGTAAATCATATAATGCATATATCGATAATTGTCTATGTACGTCTACATATATATTTACATATTTTATGGATATAATATAAATTATTGAAATAAAAGTGAAAATAATTTATATGTAAAATGTACATTGCCTGCTAGTGACTAAGGGAACGTGCATCATGAAACATTGTCACTCGGCTTACTGGTTCACGTGGCATTGGCCTCAATTTAGAGATTGAAACGACACGTTATAACATTGAAATGTGTCAAAGTAATCATAAAATGAGGATATGAGAGGTGGAAACAAGCTTAAAGGTCAGTTAATTATATTTTCCTTCAAAGAAGGGAATATATTCCATGATATCCATGACCAATGTTCATCCAAGGTCAGCTAGAACTCTTCCAGTGACAGGAGCTCACCACTTTGAGAGACAGTCCATTCCCTTGTTGGATCTCTGGTTGTTGTTGAGACATATCACTTTGTTTTGAACTGAAATCTGCCTCTGAATAATTACTATCTGTGGAAATTGCTTTCCTCATCTAAAGCAACACAATTGACTCTCGTTTCTATTTCCCATCACAGTACATCAAATATTTGAACGTACTTCTGTGTTCCTTAAGTCTTGTCTTATATGACTGAAACATATTATCCTTTCTCAGTGTTTCCTCACGTCATACAGCTTCAAGGCCTTTCACTCTGTAGGCCAATCTTGTTTTATAGACTATAGCTTATAAATATCATTCTTTAAAACAATGGCAAAGAACTATAAATGAGACATTTCACATTTAATTGGGCCATGATAGAGTACTGTGGAGGTAATGACTATTTAGATGTGGACATTATTTTTCTGTTAATCCCACTTTTTATTAAATTAGATTTGTTTTCCTACAAGCACATTACATTTTCAAGATCACATAGAGCTTAATCATTTGCTTCTTTTAGTTGTGTTTATTATTAAGAGTTGTTAAGTCTTCTACATCTTCTAACTTGGAAGTTAGAAGTTGTTTCTTTGAGTATAAATGAAGAACTTCACATTTATCATTATTAATTCCAAATAGCAGATTTGCTACATAGATCTATTTTAACAATAGTATTAACAGTGGTTCATCCTTTAGAATCCTGATTTTGCTAACTCACACAGTAGCTTTCTAGCTCTCTTACAATAGTATATGATTCATCATTTAAGTAAGGATGCCTTCCAAAAACTGTTTCTGAGCTCATATTTAGTTGGTAGGATCTAGCACAATCATCCCTGGTCTTTAAATCCCATCTGCTCTGATTGATCAGTGTTTGTGTCATTCTTATTATCAAATATTTTTTTAGTGTCTCTTCTGTTCCATCAAAGCAATTGATTCAAAATTTTAATTTTAATTGGATGAGACTAAAGCAAGAGTTCAGTAACACACTTCTAACAATAATGTATAGAAACAACATTTTTTGATAGTCATCATATTTCCCTTATTATATCAGCATCTGTGTAAATTTCTCACTTATGCCACTCAATAATGAAATGTTTTCAAAGGTGTTGGTGAAGGAAAGAGTACGCTTAAACTCATTCTTCAGACTTAAATTAATCTAAAATTGATATTTAATAAATTTTAACAGGACAGAAATTCTTGGTATACATTACACTTAATTCACTCATGCAAATTCTGTATAATCGTATCATTCTTTCTTATATTTCCAGAAACCATCTGTTTAATGCAATCTAAAATGTTGCCAAAATGTATACTTGCATATGTCGGCATTTATATGCACACAAGATGAACTACCAAAAATCACAAATAATAAATAGAAATCACGCAAGTGTGGCATTAGTATTAACAACCAATATTGAATTACTAAGCTGTTGATGAAGTTCTAGCCAGAGGTAGGTTTGCTAGCTTATTTAACTCCATCCTTGCTTTCCTTGTGTGTCTTGGTTGTGGGTCCTTAAACAACAAAGTACGTTTCCACTTTTGTTTGCTTGAAGTGAATAAACCAGTGTCATGCCACTTATCTCAAAGAAGTCACTCACGGAACATTTTATGACAATTTAACACCCCTGATGTTTACTTGCACAGCAGGTAAGCACAGCAAACACATTCTGTGAAATGCACTGCCTCACTAAACAGAAAAAAAACAAAACTAAACTAAATTCCTTCTAGAACACAGCCTTATAGAAAAGCTTGCCGGCATTAATTAACATAGATATTTACCTGGATGCTTTAGGGTCTATGGAATGAGTTGAAACTAGGTTTGTACTGTAGTTTTAGCTCTATGGGGGCCACATTCACAATTCAGTCCCTGGCCTATAGAATCTGTCAAATAATGGGTCAATTTCATGACCTCCAGAGATTCTAAATTGCGCAAGAAAAGGTTCTTGCTATTTTCAGTTATGACAGAGACATAAAATGCTCTCTCTTCCGTGCTAAATCTTGAAAAAAATCCTCTCATTTCTATCTTTATACATATGGTACTATAATATTTTCACAATAGGGTATGCATTGCTTTTATACACAAGATTTTATTCTTTAAATAGTCATTAAACCCTGAGGTGTACGAATCAAGAAGCAAGGGGAGAGCATATTCAGTGGAGTACACTTTTCTCTTCAGAACCTCAGATTTCCTTTACTATGTTTGATTATACATCACATGATATGCAAAAATGAACTCAACATGGATTAGAGACCCAACTATGAGAACTGAAACTACCGAAACTACGAAATTCTTAGAAAAACCTAGGTGTAAATTTTCATGGCCATGGGTTTGGCAATGACATCTTAGATATGACACCAAAAGTACAATTGATGAAAGAAAGAATAGATAAACTGGATTTCATAAAAATTAAAAAGTTTTTTGATTCAAAAATGACTACCAATAAATTTGAAAAGGCAACCCACAAAAGGAGAGAAACTATTTGTATATTGTGTATCTAATAAAGGACGTGGATTGAAAATATATAAAGAATAATAAAAAGACAAACCAATTAAAAATAGGCAAAAGCTTTGAACAGACGTTGCTCCAAAGAAGATAAAGAAATGGTCAGTAAGCACGTGGAAAGATGCTCAATATCATTAGTTATTGGGGATGAGATACTACTTCAGACCTACTAGCATGTCCATAATCAAAAACCAGACAATAACAAGCGTTTTGCAGAAAAACTGGAAGCTTCATACATTGCTGGTGGGAATGTAAAATAGTGCCACCACTCTAGATATAATTTGGTAACTTTTTAATAAGTTACACAAAAATGTACACTATGACCTAATAATTCTAATTTAGGTCTCTACCCAAGAAAACCGTATACATGTTTCTGCACAAAGATTTGTATGTAAATGGCTGTAAGAGTATTCATTCAAAATAGTCCGAAATTGCAAACACAAACGTACTAAAGACCACATATTGTATTATTTCTTCTATAGAAAAGGTCCAGAAAAGGCCAATATTTAATGACAGAAGATAGATTGACAATAGTCATTGCCTAGAGCTGGGATTGTAAATGAGGATTGGCTGTAATGGGCATTAGGGATCTTTTTGAAATGATGAAATGACTAAAACTGGATTGTGGTGATGGTTGCATAACTCTGTAAATTTACTAAAAATCTTGAATTATACACTTAAAACGGGAAGTTTATGGTACGTAAATTATACCTCAATAAAGTTGTTTAAAAAATTCACATCTTCAACGTATTGAGAGCTTTCTCAAATCAATAAGAAAAGATGAATGTCCTCTTGGTAAATATAGCAATCAGGATGGAGGAAATATATAGCCAATATGCATATGAAAACATAATCTCAATGGTTAAGTAAATTAAAACTGACACAACTTATTCTATTTTATTTTACTTCATATCTGCTGTTCTGTCAATATAGAGTCAGATATTTATAAGCCTGTGGGGAAAAGGCTCTAGCAAAGGAGTTGACAAACATTTCCTATAAAAGAAAACAGTAAATAATTTAGACTACCTTAAACATGATGCAATATACAGTCTCTGTCCACGTAACTACTGTGAAAGGAGCCAGAAACGGTATATAAGCAAATGAGTGTTGCTGTGTGCCAAAAGGACTTTACTTACAACAAATAGTGACAGGCCAGATACGGCCCAGGGACCATAGTTTGCTGATAGTTACCCTTGCAAAAGAAACTTATGGGGATTTAAATTGTTATGTCCTTGCTGGAGACGAACTAGTCAAGTATCAAAAGTTTTATTTGCTTCTTTTTCATACTTAAAGTCCACTTTTAAGTTCTTGTCCCAAGGGAAAAAAATCAGAGCAATCAAATATAATTTAATTGTGTTGATTATATAAAGACATACATGCAAGGAAACTCTATATAGCTAAATGTATATTTATACAAATCAATATTTATTGGCTTGGAAATATGTTCAACATATATTAAAAGAAAAAAATGCAGTTGCATGGATTGCAATGATTCCATTTTGTGAAATTACATATGTACGTATCTGTTCATGATTTATATACTTGTAATTTCATAGGGGCACATCTAGAAATACATGCTTCCAATTTTTAATAATAGTCTTATTTGTTGGTATAGTTTCTGGTAATTAAATATTTTAAACATTTTATTTCCTGTATTACTTATTTTTCTACAGTGAATATATAGAGCAATGCTTAAAATGAAGTATCAAAATAAAAATCTGTATTGGCACATTTTCTTTAATAATTAAAGAGATAAAACTCTGTTCTTAATATACTTATTTGAAGTTTCTAGTTAATTAAACTTTTATGAATACTCACTATATCTCTACAAGAAAGTACTTATCAACTACATAAAATAAAATGCATAACACATTACTTCAAAATCAGTTAATTAAATATTCAAATCCATGTCTGAAGTTGAAATATGACTGATTAGAAACAATTTTTAAAGCCATTTGAAAAGCTCTACTGGTTGATTCTTTGCAAAAATTAACCTGGATCACTAAGTTATACACTTTTAATTATAGCAACAAACATATTGCTGCTATGTATTATTTTGTACAATCACTTATTAATTTCCCCTACTATCTTTCAAATGTCATTTGAACTGCTACATAAGCTGCAGAGTCTAAATCATTTTAATTGCTAAATTTATTTCTCAGGACTACTTAAAAATAAAAAGGCAATTCAGGCAATTAATCTGTCAGTGAGAAAACAACATGGATAAAAGCCTTGATTAGCTAGAAGCCACCTTATCAGACACTTCAGTTAACTATAATTTTAGAAACACATCAGTTTTGGAAGGGTAAAAAAGGGCAAATTTTAGATAGATTTAGAACAAAGTAAACAAACAAAATCCCCCCAAACAAAGCTTTGGAAAACAATCTGCTTCTTCAAAGCAAAGCTTATCATTTAAGTCCCTTTTACTTCCTTTTCCTAAGACTCAGAGGAGAACTTGACCTTAAACTATCCTTCCACTGCTACTATTCAAGGTTAATGCCTCCACTTCTTGACTTCCATCCTTTGTGATCCTTTGTCATCCCCTGACTGATCTTCCAAACTATACCAGGTCCAGCAAAGCATTGTTTCTTTCATTATTTTCTCCTTTTCATTTGTCAAGCTAAATAAAGAGGCAAACTCGAATTACCAGAAATGGAGTTTATTCAAGCATAGCAAAAGAACTGCAATTTGGAAAACATGCTGTAGCAAGACACAGGAAAGTCCACTGGGGGTTTGGGGCAGGCTGTATTTATGGACAAGGAGTGCCAAGAGAGGGAAGTCCAGCCAGAGTTGAAGCAGTAAGTTCATTGGCTTGAGGATGGAGCGAGATTCTTGGTGGATGCTCATTGGTCAGGAGATAAGTCTCCATCGTCTGTAAACCAGGCATTAAGGGGAAATTAGTCTTTCAGTTCTTAAATTCCGGTCTTCTGAGGGTGCATGCGTGAGATTCTCTGTTTCATAGCCTCCGGTTCCATTTTAGATTGAAATCGTTTCACAGGCTTAAATCCTTAAACCATATAACATGCCCTCATCTCCTTCACCTGAAAAAAAATGTTCGTGTCAAAACCGAAGTTTTCATGCTATTCAACTTCATGTGTCTTTCCCACTTTATTACCCTGTATTATTATTATCATTTTCACTGAAATCTGTCTTCTCTCCAACCATTATTGTAAAATCTTTCTTAGGTCCTAAATGACTTCTCAACAGCCACATTCAATGCAAAAACATGGGTTTTTAAATTAGAAAACCTGGTTTCTCCAGTGATATCTATATAACGTCCGGTAAGCTGCTTACCTTCTCTCAATCTTAGTTTCGTCGTCTTTAAAGTAAGAATTATTATAGCTTTTTTGTAGACAAGTTTGAGAAATTAAGTGAAATAAGTGATTGTGAAGTAGCTATTCAATAATTTGACATTTTTAGAGCAGGTATAGAATAAATAAATATTATTTTAAATGTGTCAAGTTCATTAAGCTACACTGTTTTTCACCCATTCTTCTCACCTATGCAGTTTATTATTAAATTATGCCAAACCAATTTTGCAAGTAATCACTGAATCCATTGGGCCCCATATAATTTTTTGAGGACTCACCCTCAAAAGCAAAATCACTACACAACCTTTCAAAAACTGCCTATCAACTGTGAATCACACTGCCAAATCTTTAGCACCATACACAGACGTTTGCTATGTGTTTCCAAACTGATAATCCCATATCCTCACCTCAAAAACTCCTCCATTAAAATGGCTACTCTAGGTTTCTTGATCATGGCAGCCACTGTTTCTCATTCTCTGTCCATGCTGACTGGAATCTGTTCTCTCTCCGCCCCCCTCCCAACCCCGTCTCTCTCGCTCACTGCTTTCCCACCTCCTTTCAGGATTAAATTTACATACCATCTCAGCTATAAAGCCTTCCCTGAATCCTCAGGCAGAGTTATCCCTTTTATAGTAACCACTGTAACTTGAATATATCTGATTGTGTTAACAATATTGTGTTAACAATATTGCATTATATTTAAATGTTTACCTCTCCCTTACCTTTTAAACTATAACTGCACTGATATATTGTCACAGCTCATTCATGGATGAGTCCATATAGGAGTCACCTAACAAATTTTCTTTGAGAGAATTAATGAATCACTTGATATTTCAGTCATTTCTAATGTGCTATGTAAATTCATGTTCAGAAACTGTGATATGGAAGTAATATAAGCTTCTGAAAAAAAGTTTGTTTTTGTTGCTTCTATGATGAGAGATTGTCTTAACCCCAACTCTTCCTGGTAATCAGAAAACTGCACATTTCCAGACTTTGTGAAAAACTGCCAGCAGACGTTGCTAGAGTTGGAACAATTAGAATAATAAGGTGCTATGTAAAAAGTACTAGAAATGCACCACTTTCATTTTAGATGCCTCAAGAAACAGCCCAAACTGATAATTTCCTATACTTTCAATGTGGATTAAAATAAGTGAACAAAATTCTTTGGATCATTTTTTTTCTGTCTTTACCTGATTTCCTAAGTTTAAAAAAGCTTAACAAGCTGGTTAGTGACACTTCAGGTTTGTGTGATGAGACACTGTGCTTGAGGGAGTATAGGATGACAAAGCACCTCCCTCATGATTGCCTTCTGTGTTACCCTGAAATGATTCTGATGCTGTGTGCTTTCTGAAGATCAGTTTACATAAATTTTATTACCCACCAGGAAAATTATAGGAAATTATTAACTTCTCCTGAGTGATCTTAGCCTATAGTTCTGGTGTAATGAATGGGTCTTTATGAGATACAAAATAAACGAGAGTGTTGAAACATATGGTCAAGAGGAGAAATACAATCACACTGTCTAGGACAGTGAAATTCATCTATTACCTGTGGGGAGACCATGAGTGATTTTATAAATAGAGAAATAATATGATCAGATTAAGGAGATAATTCTGATTGTATGATACAAAATTTTTTGGCAGAGAAAGAGAGGAGATAGATGTAAAGTTGTTGCTTTAGGGTGTTCCCTCTGGGATCTCTCCAATCACTCTCTGTAAAACCAATCTGCTCACCTCACTCACTTTGCTAAAAACTCTCAGGGTCTCATCTTTGTTCTTAAGGTGAAGACAGATCTTCATATGATACACATGTCCTCTCCTCTTAATTTCCACTCGCTCATTCGAGCTACTCTGGCATTCTATTTTTCTATCCATGATATTTCTACCCACAATATCTTTCGGTCTCTTTTTCTTTAGAATGTTCTTCTTTGACACCCCCTCACCCCCCACACACACAGCCCTAATCCTTAGCCTAGTTAACTCCTCCTGTTCCTTTAGATGGCATAAAAGGCCACTTTAACCCCTCTAATCAGGTCAAAACCCCCTATCATGGAGTCTCAATGCATCATCATCTCTCTCTCTCCTTCAGGGTACTTGCTATAGGAACAATTTACATTTGTTTGTAGTGGTTATTTTTATTTGATCAATGTTTTTCTCTCCCAATCTCTTTGCTACTTCCACTAAAACAGGGAGGGATTGTGTCTGTTTTCACTCAGTTATTTTTCTCCCATGTCTAGAGATTAGGGTTGCCAGATTTAACAAACAAAATTACAAAATGCCCAGCTAAATTTGGATTTCAGATAAATGATAAATAATAGTATTTTTTTAAATAAAAGTATGTCCTCAATGTTGCATGGGGCATACTTATACCAAAAATATTATTAAAATTATTTAGTTGAAATTAAATTTAACTGAGTGCCTTGCATTGTATCTGGCAAACCTACTGGAAGTGGAGCATATATTAAGTCTCAGTGAATATATTTTGAACATATGAATATGTCCTAGATAAATTCATAGGACAGTTGACAGGCCAGTGTTTGCCTAGTTGTAGTTATTATTTTCCTCTTCACATGAGTTGTTGTGCGTGGCCATCTCTGAGAGCCTTAGTTTCCTCACAGTCTTTGGTTTTATACAAGAGTAATTTCAGAAGCTTGAGTCTAGTGAAATTTATTTGTTTTCAGTGACTGTCCTCCTTGGAGAGGTCAGATGCTCTCATATAATTTCTACCATTGTCAGTTATCTTACACCTGGCTGCCTTCATCCATTTACAGTGTGTCCCTAGAAAGAGCTGTCTTATGCAATTGACCCTTAAGCACCAAACATATGGCCTATAGCCGTTTCAAAGGACTAAATGCTTGTGACTTGAAAAAATACGAAAATTGGAAAGGAAATTTGTAAAGGCAAAATTAACAAATGTGTAATTAGATGACTAAAAAAGTAACAGCGTTTCAGTTTCATTAATTATTAAATTTAGCATTGATAAGAATGTCATTACATCTGAAAACAATGTGTATGAAAGATGCTTGCACAGAAATCATAGTCCATCATAAATTATAAAACACATGCAAAAAATAAAAACTTCATTTCAATTTGTGTTTTTTTTTGCTTGAGGAAGATTAGCCCTGAGCTAACATCATGCCAATCTTTCCTCTGTTTCGCATGTGGGATGCCTACACAGCATGGCTGATGAGTGGAGTAGGTCTGCTCCCAGGATCTGAACCTGCGAACCTGGGCCGCCGAAGCAGAGCTTTAACCACTTGGCCAAGGAGCCAGCCCTTCAATTTTTTAAGTAAAAGTTGAATGTAATGTGGGATATATATGTATTTGATTTGTTTATGCTATGGAGATCTTAAAGAAGATAGGCTTGTGTCCACAGATCTAAGCTTGAGCACTTTCAGAAGACTTTTAGAAAATAAAGTTTAAAGAAAATATTTAGTAGTAAAGGTTATGATCTCTGGCTACTAGTGCAGCCTTTAGTTGATGCCTTAAAGTAAATTGGACTTTTCCCTTATTCCTGATATAAAATCCTCCACTGAATTCTCGTTTCTCTAACTGGATCTCTATCATCTCTTTCTCCTGACTGAACTTATCAATGGCCTGGCCTAATATTCCAGTTTTATAAAATAAGTCATTTGTTTGTTTGTTTTTTGCTTATTTTTCCTTACTTGGGTCCAAGAGTATTGTTCCTGAAACTTTGTCCCCACTCTGAAAGATTTATATAATACTGAATATCTACTTGTGAATTCTGTGTTTTAAAACATGTTTTATTCACAGACACATGGTAGACAATAAGTATTTAGCCAATGAATAAAGAATATATTTTAACATTAAATCAGTTAATATTGATTTATATGATCTATTATTTTACACTGGTTTTTGGAAACCAACAACAGACTGTAATTACTACCTATCATCTGTTGTGTACTCTCTAGATATTATGTTCTGCCTGCCAATGTAGATTTCCCCCAAGAAAACAGCTGTAGGTGGGTCAGCCACCTTGGTGTTTGCTCCACATCACTAAGTAGATTAGGTTCCAGATCCCTTCCATCTGTGCTGAAATGGGTCATGCCTAGCTGTGTCTCAAGATATGTTATATTCCGTGGAACTATCCTCCTGAAGACATTTTAAAATTATCTTCTCAGAGTCAACATAAGATAGCAGATGGATAATCTGCTTGAAGGCAGCTGAGGTCATACATCATTAGGCATCAGGGAAATTCTATATGTAACCAAACATCTGCATTTGCAAAATAGTGCTGGAAGCTTTCCAAAAAAATTCTCAAAGCCTAATTTCTTGCCAATTTGACATCTGAAATATGTAGAAAAAGTAATCATAAAAACAGAGTCAGTGAATTTTTGAGCTGAAAAGTTCCTTGGAGATCAGATTTTCCAACTCGATAATCTCACAGATGGAAGAACAGAGCCAAGAGAAGTTAAAAATTTCACCTAAGTTCACATGACTAGTTACTGACAAAAGAGGCACTGAAATGCAAATCTTTCGCCAGTGCTTTATCACCGTGCTGCCACCCTCAGCCCATTCAATTTGTTAAACGCTGTGGACATTATATATTGTGGACACTAAGGTTGCATCCTAAATGTAACACCAAAGTTCCCAATCATTTTTAACAAAGTTTCTGTAATCGTATTGGAAAAGTGGCAGCCAAAATTATCTTTCATAGATACCCAGAGAATGCTTTCTCCTGAAGGAAATAATATCAAATTAGAGTAACAAGATCTTTATTAAATGAATGTTTCCATTTGCAGAATTAAATATTTAGAGCTTCCCAGAAATGGGTTGGCGTGAGTTCATATTTGAATATTTTCTTTCCAGTTTAAAAGAAGTATCCTAAGAAATGAGAAAGGGTGAAAAGAGAGTTTACGTGTATCATCCCTGGAAACTAGGGTTAATCATTTTCTAAATGCCAGAAACCATGAAGAATTTTTGATAGATACAGGTTAGATGAGGTTCTAGAGAGATTGCTAAATCATCTTCCAGTAATAATATGGCTTAATGGGAAAGCAATGGAAATGATGGACCACTGGGATTAAGTAAAATGGGGCAAGGACTGACAAGTGGTTGGTAAATTTGATTAAAGTTTTTTTGTTCCAGTGATTTTTAACATGGATGTTCCATTGTGGGGCATTATTGATTGAAAAGTCCAATTGACAATTTGGGTTTGTGCCAGAGGTGCTAGAAATCTGGCAATGCTGACAAGAGTCCTGCATAACAAAGATCTGCCCCGTATCTGCCTCCCTCAAGCTTTGGATGTTTCGTTGATTATTCTTGGAGGTAAAGTGATTTATTAATAGCTGAGACTGGAACTTTAACTCCATTTTACACATAAATACAAAGTATTATGGAATAGTTTTAATACTCCATAAATTTTCCAGTAATGCTGTTACTATGTAGATCAAGAAAAGATCATACCTTTCAGGGGGGGAAATGAGTCATTTCTCATTTTGGAAAATTGTTTCTTGTGATATTCGAATGACCTATATTATATAATTGTATACTTGTAGCCTTTGCATTCACTATGATTCTACATTTAGATACAAGCATTTGACTCCGATATTTCTACTGCTACAGTCACCTCCAAGTTTTTATGTATTAAAAAGATGTTATTTTACTATAAATTATCTATCTTTATTTCACATTTAGGGCATAGTATTGGTGTTTTGAAGTGTAAGTAGTCACAATTCTGAATTTAATTCAAGATAGTCAAGGGGAATCATTAAATATTGGTTTAAAAATGGAGCACTGTGTGTGTGTGACTGGGTGTGAGACACTGCTTTTGTCGCTGTTCTGCAGAAATAAAGGCATCAGTGTTGGCAAAGCTCAGAAGCCCAGAAGAGGCTAAGGGACAAAATGTGTCCTCTGCAGTGCCAACAGTAACAGCAGGAGAGCCTGCTCCAAATCAGAGACCACTGGTTCAAATGCATACAGAGGCCAAGCAGGTAATAGGATGGTGTGTCTTGGGCAAGTAGAAGACATTGGGAATGCTGCCCTGTCACATGGAGGCAACCACTCATCTCTAGCAGATTGTTGCTCTGAAGTGTAATAATTCATTTTGATACACACACTGATGCACCACCAAAATACCACTTCAAGGATGGTCTTAGTGGCCAACCTCTGTAGATAACATTCAGCTGTCAGCCCCTCATGGATTGCCTCATTTGCAGACAGCTGCCTCCCCACTGAGATTCCCATTTCAGGCTGGACATATCCAATGCCTCTTTGAGGCAGAGTAAACATATGAAAGTGTGTTGGGCCATTTTAGCTCTAGAGCGCCCCATGGGGTCAGCCAAGACTGTCATTGGGCTTGTCTCTCTTCGACTAACTTGCCTAGGTTCCTTCCTTTCCACAGGTATTGATCCCAAGGGCATTCCCTAATTAACATTCTGCCCACTCAACTCAATCTCAGAGTCTTCTTCACAGAGAACCAAACTTTCAACATTCAGTGTTAGTATCTCATGGTAATTTTAAAGAGAAACTGGCAACATGAATTCTTATGTGAACTCTCCTGATTTTGAACTGTTGCCAGTTAATTTAAATACTCTTCACATCAACACATCTGTAGGCAACGTTTAGATCACAGTTATGGGACCAGAATTCAGGATTTGCCCAAGACAGTTATCCCAGAATAAGCATTAATAGGACCCCTTTCACTGTTGAATGTGTCCCAGCTTAGACAACGAATGAATTTTATGATCACCCTTCTCTTAGACCATCCATTTGCCACTTCTGCTTGAGAGAAAAGTCTTCCTGAGGCAGTAGATTTCTGCCAGGCTCAATTAGGCAAAATTTGTTAAATCAAAGGATGGGCCACTGATTTGCAAAAGGCATCTAGAGTATATTTATTCTTACAGTGTGGTTGGCAGTCCGGCGAAGTTAGATGGAAAAACAAAAGCCATTTCAGTGTCAGAAATGATGGCCAACCATACCAAGTTTGGCAAAAATGATGGCCAACCATACCAAGTTTGGCACAATGTTTTGCCAAAACCACTTTCTCAACAACAGAAAGATCCATATTTCCCTTCTGGGTTTATTCACGTTCTTGGCCTCTTCAGAAGTCTGTTCAGTCTGTAAATCAACTAAACGCAACTGTAAATCTTTTAACTAAGCTGATAAAAAATCCTCCACTTTGAGATCTTAGATGAAGTGTCTACTAATCTTTAAGTATCCAGGAAATCTATACAAAAATGATTATACAGTAGCCTCAAAATAGATATAAATAAACACAAAATGAAAAAATCAAGAAAAACACATCACTGACTAAAATATAAATATTACAAACATTTTCACAAAACTATGCACAAATAAAAAGAAGTTATTTAGTAGTCACAATTTGAAAAAAAAATACTCTACTAATTAATTCATGAATTAGAAAACAAGTAAAACTTCAGTGACATAATGCCTAGAAAACAATGGTGCTGAGAGTGTTCGTTCCATATCACAAACTATGGGATGCAGCCAAAGTAGAAATCAAAGCCAAATCCTTTACATTTAGGACATTAATTTTATTTTATTTTATTTTTTTTTGTGAGGAAGATCAGCCCTGAGCTAACATCTGTGCTAATCCTCCTCTTTTTGCTGAGGAAGACCAGCCCTGAGCTAACATCTATTGCCAATCCTCCTCCTTTTTTCCCCCCAAAGCCCCAGTAGATAGTTGTATGTCATAGTTGCACATCCTTCTAGTTGCTGTATGTGGGACGCGGCCTCAGCATGGCCGGAGAAGCAGTTGGTTGCTGTGCGCCCAGGATCTGAACCCGGGCCGCCAGTAGTGGAGTGCGCGCACTTAACCGCTAAGCCACAGGGCTGGCATCAAGGACATTAATTTTATTTTAAAAACAAAGTAAAAATAAGTGAATGGTCTAGAAAAAGGAACAAGAGGAAGAAAATAATAAGGCATTAATTTAAAATTATATAATTTGTAAGCTCAAGTTGTTTCTTTGAATAAATAAAAATGCTCATATAATACCCTAAATAGGAGCTATATATTGTGCGTGTGTGTGTGTGTGTGTGTGTGTGTGTGTGTGTGTGTGTGTATCCTTTAACATGCCTTAGATTAAGTTAGGGCATAATCCTAACTTAATCTTTCCATAATATGGAACATTTATACACATACTTGGAAACTGAACTTAATCTGAGGTGTGTTAAAGGATGTTACTAATCACACATGCTAATTGCACCATCAAGGGAAACTGAGGCACTGATTTATGAAGAGCAGAATTTCACAGTAAGCTTGATAGAGATTTATTATGAAAAACAGGATATCAGAGTAAGCTCAATGTAGCTACTTGGCACAAATTAAATATCTGCTGACTGTTTTACTAAAACTAGGATGAAGTGTGACAAGTGTAGCTTTTATATAAACACAGCTAAAAATATCCTACAGTTTTGTAGCTACTTGCTGGCTACCTCCTTTCATTCAGGGCATTTTTTGTAAATTAGCTAATTCCTATATTAGCTAATAATGTTCTACAGTATATATGTTTTAGACAATCTTGGCTGTATAAACATGTTGGTTCAATATATTTCTTAGAAAATGCCCTTTTGGAAATTTTTTTTGTCAGTTTAGGCTTCTCTCTACTTTTATAGTCAATTTTAGTAATTTGTTCTAAATAAAATTATCCATCTGAAAACAATTTTAATTTTATTAGAGAATTATACATATCTGCCTCAATTTTCAATAGTAACACTATCAACGATACTTATTCTTTCTCTCTGTCTCTTTCTCTCATTGGGGATAAAATACATCAAGACCAAAAGAAACAAGCCAATTCACAAATATAGAGTTAGCTAATTTGCAAATTATTATTAGCTAACTAGCTAAGTTAATAAGTACTTAATAGTTATTTGCTATTACTAGGAAAAGAATTAACATGATTCATACCAATATGTTAGAGAAGAAAAGCCATATTATTATCTTTACAGATGCTAAAATATGGATTTTATAACAATTGACCTCTAGGCCATATGAAGGCATTTAGTAATGGCTAAAATGTACAGAGCACCAAATATCTGCCGGACACCATGCGGAGCTTTAAATATATTGTCTTATTTAATTCTCAAAACAACGTTTTTTGGTTGGTACTACAGCTTTTTACAGACAAGAAAACTAAGATTTAGAGAGATGAATGCATTTGTCCACAGTCATGTAATAAATAATCTATTTGACTGGAGAATTATGGGATAAGTAGGAATGAAGCAGGAGCACAGATTGCTTTTTTTGCATTTTTATACATTTTTATATCATTGGATATTTTAAATCAAATTATAAATTGCTCATATATATGTATATATAAAATAAGGATCTGCATATATTAATATAAATATCTTTTTATGGTCTAATATAAGTGAAAGACCAAGAGCATGTCAATTATGATACTATTTATATAAAGAAAATAATTTTAAAAGAAAATTGTTTACTAAAATGTAAAGAAGCTTATACTGTATTAGAAAGAATATATAGTATTATCTCATTTAATAATATTTTAGTAAAATTATATTTCTAATCCATGTAGTGATAATCATGCTCATTAGGTTGTAAAATTTTATGTAGTTGATTTTATTTTCTTCTCTATTTTAATTGTATTTTATATTTGTCTTCCACAAACCTGAATACTAGTAATGTAATAAAAATATTTAAATAAAAATACCTAATGTCCAAAACTAATGGCTTTATATAAACCATAACATTTATCACTGTTCTTTAATATGTAGTTATTGCAACCTTACATGCTGATGTGAAAATGGCATTTACAGTACAGAGTTCATTGGAATTACAATTTATATGATTAGGTGTCAGCTCTGGTTATCCTTTCTTTTAGTATTCAAGGGTAATTGGCTCAAACTCTATCCCATGTATGGTTGGAAGTCTTGCATTCTTTCAAATATCTACCAGGGATTTTAGGGGACTTTTATTTCACCTGGTCACTTCTGAGGCAGATTTGTGGCTTCTCTTACCGTCTAGACCCTTCTCATGTCCTGCTTCCTACAGTCATTTCGTTATTTGCCATGCAAATGTGAAAGAAAAATGATCCTATTTTCTTTAGTTCCCCAAGGTATCACTTACACCATGACCCTGGTTTTAAAAAATAGATATTGAAAACTGAACTTCATCGCAGCCCAGCAAATAATGCAAAGTTAAATTTAGACATATTTGGACCTTCCTTTTCTTTAAGGGAAATCGACTATCTTTTCTTCTCCATCAGGGAATTCCTTGTTGTCATCTCTTCTAGCTTGTCTCAAGCCTCCCGTTATATGGTTAAGCTCCCTCAACCTTCTTCAAACTCCTCTCTTCTAGTTTGTGTATACCCAACCCCTAATTTCTCATTCATTTTTTTCTCTGAGTTTATTCTTTGATTTATTTGAGCACTGCTCTGAGAACAATCTTTCCAACTAAAATGACTCACAAAGTGTTTTGTCAACCAAAGACATCCTCATTCTCAAGGGGAATTATGAGGCCACTTCTTAAATTTTTCTTCCCACAACATTTACATTTAAAACAGCCTAATAAATACATAGCTATTTCTAACAATCACATTCTTGTTTCATAACATTTATATTATTTGATCATTTCAAGTTCTTAGTACCGTGGGTTTAAGATGTTCTGCTTACCTTTACTGTGACTCACACTGCACACTCAGGAAAAGACCTGTTCCCACCAGGCTTGTTACCATTGTCAGGACATGATCTCTAATCACATTTCAGTTTGCAGATGTATTAAATGAGACAGTCGATCTATAAGTTTCATAAACATATTTTCAATTTAAATAACACAGGTGTGTTTTTACACATATCTAGTAAGCAAAGGAAAATGAAAAATAATTTACCTAACTAGTACATTTAATTCATTTGCTAATAAAACTTTCTTTATGATTTGAAATATGAATTCCCAAGCCCATAAAAATGCAGTGCTAATTATATTTTAAGGAGTATCTATTTACTTATTTCCTTCCTGAGTTTTAATAAAAACAAGCTTTTAATTTTCAGGAACATGTTTATACGACACTTTTATTTGTGGAAGTAACAGTACTTCGAAAACAATTCTTTATTTTGCACCAAGTCTTGTGAATTTAAAATCTAATCTACAGCTCTAAGTTGGGATATCTCTAGGGAGAGTTTGGACGAGGGTGTCACTTCACTAAACCGTGTCTCAGAGAACTCTTAGAAAAGAGTTACAGGTCTTTGAACAAAACTAAGGTAGTAGAGTAAAGAGAAAGTAAAGATAATTATTTAATATTGTTAAAAGACTATTATGGAGCCTTTTATGGAATTGAATTAAGACTTAAAAATCACAAACTGTAAACTATACACTTCCAACATGTTGTTTTTGTTCAAGTATCAATATATGTCTAAAAGAAAATGAAAAAAGAAAAAGATTGAATAGAGGCATGCATTGAGAAAATTACATTGAAATGGTTAAGTTGAAGAAGAGAAAAGGAGAAATAACAGAAAAGCAAGATAATACAATATTTTATCACATTTTCCCTCCTACTTAAACTTTTCATATGCCTATTTAAGTAAAGAAATCCAAATTCCTCTTCCCTGCAATATCATATTTTAGGTTTTCAAATATGATTACACTCTATCTTTCTAAAACAGAATTTCCCCTCCATCTTCCAAAACTATATTGCTTAAATAGGTTGTATATTGCACCTCAAATCTCTTAGATGCATAGTTTTCTTTCTATGACATATTCTCACCCTTTGTGTCTTTTGAAGGAAATTCTCAAATACAATTTACTTCCACCCTAGAATCAAGATTCTGTTTTCATTTTTATGTTTGACTGTTGACAGCTTTCAAGTCCCAACACTCTCCTTTCCTTTTCTGCCCTACATTCGGGCAAGAAGAAAGCCCAAGTGCTCCTTCCTGGGAGCTGGAAATGCACACCAATCAAGCCTCAACCCATGTGTGGGAACCCCCATCCCGACTTATCCCCTACGCACAAAAAAATCCAAGTCGGTCAACTTTCTGTGCTCTCTCAAGCCATTTTTTGGATCTGCTTGGGGCCTGCCGGCCTCTCCCAAGAAAACCTTATTATGTGAATGATAAACTATTTCATTGTCTCTCTGTATGTGTTTTTTTTTTAATTAATTAATTTATTTTTCCCCCCAAAGCCCCAGTAGATAGTTGTATGTCATAGCTGCACATCCTTCCAGCTGCTGTCTGTGGGGTGCCGCCTCAGCATGGCCGGAGAAGTGGTGCATCGGTGCGCGCTCGGGATCCGAACCCCGGGCCTCCAGCAGCGGAGTGCCCGCACTTAACTGCCAAGCCACGGGGCCAGTCCTGTATGTGTGTTTAGTTGTTTAATTTTTGTCGCCAGGTATACTTGAAATGAGTTAGACAGATATACTAGTTACACAAATCCAATTCTTTGTTGATCAAAATTGTCCCTTTTTCTGTTCTTGTCTTTATTTTTCCCAGGCGCAGGGTTAATTATCACTCACTGGGAGTTATATAATGATTCACATGACCTATAAAATTAATCTTAATAATACAATGTCAAAAATATTATGCCTCATATGTAATCATTATAAAAATTCACCTATTGTTAAATCCCTGGAAAAAAATTAAAGTAAAAAATACGTAAAACTCTCTTAGAAATTAAAAACCAATGGAACCATCCTTGTTTTATATTAGAGACATCATCTTAATAACATCACACCACAGCTCAAAATAAAGCTGTCTTTTCTTCTTACGTTCATTTCAGGCCCCGAAACACAAGTACAAGCACAGAAAACATTCAAGAGAAAACTAGAGGTTAAAAGTATGACAAGCGAACATGTGGATAAAGTAATTCTACCAAACTAAGAACCCAGTGCTCATCTCCTACGGTAACATTATGTCAGTGTGTCATGCTGTTACTCTGACAGGGTAACCCAAGGGATGCTGAGCAATGTCTGTGTCTTAGGTAATGTCTTGGTTCAGAGAGCTCAGAGGACCTATGCCCCATCAGGTTCATCCGAACACTAAATCATTAGAATGAATAGATTTGCTTCCCTTATAAACCCAGTTCTTCCTAAAACATTAAACTAAAAAGAACCCCAGTTCGCTAAATTTGCCCTTCATTGTGATGCTTACAAATGCAAAATGTAGGAGGCATCTGACATCAAAGGCTCCTAAACTTCTTGTAAAAATGTCCCCACCCAAGGTACTTCCAGTTTTTCTAAAATCATATTGATGCAGCCTTACAGATACTGGTGCCATTTTAACCCTGCTCAGGTGATGAGACTAAAGCACTAAGGTCTTGAAAACAGTCAACACAGCAGTAGTTTAATTGTTTGGTATATTCTTAGGAAATTCTCCATGAAACTGCTTTTTCCACAATATAGTTCTATGTTTTCCAGTATGCAAGCAAATGGACAATTTGGTCAGTTTGAATTGCTTTTCAGAGTCCTTTCGCAGCCCAACTCATAAACTTTGCTCTTTCTGTAATTTGCGGAAGTCGACAATCTACACAGAGTTAACATAATTTAATAGACCATTTCCGTTATTCTGTGTTAGATCTCCAATACTACAAGTTTAAAGACTTAGTGTCTTCTTATAATCTTCCTTTTCTGATTCCAATGTTTCTCTTTCTCCTTTGGGTTTGTCCATGAACCGTAGTAGGCTTGGGTGACACAAATGCCAATTTTAACTTCAGCAATCTTTCCTAATAGCATCCTTATTTTATTTCTAGTCAGGATGTACACACTACAGTCCTTTTCTTTGTTTTGTTTTCCTATCATAGAGGGAGGCCATGCCTAGATACCAGTGTTTCAATGTTTCCATGTGACTGAGAGAGCGTTTTCCTCCATATTGAAGACAACTGTGGCCATGGATAGACTAGCTGTATCTATGAGAACAGCATGTGATGCTGCAAATCAGCAGCCATTTTGTTGTGCAGTTCTAATATACAGGATCTATATTTTTGCTGAGAAAAACACCTTTTACTACTATCCCCTTAAAACAAATTTAGATAGTTTTTATGTTTGAAAATGTCAGTGATAAGGAGTGTCACACAGTATTAAATTCTTACTTCTATCTTGATAGTTAGAATTGATTTGACTGCACTAATTTGACTAATCAGGTTTATATCTTGTAACAAGCCTTTCAAAATTGGGCTAGAGCAAAACTGGCATAGGAAAAAAAATAGCTGTGCCTTATCATGGGGTGGTTTGACTTATTGGATATTTATGGCAGCCAAGTTTAAGATCTTGTCAAGAGAAAGACCTTAGAAAAATCAAATGATTCCAAAAGTATTCCGCTCTCCCTAGGACTTTGGGACACCTTGGTGTTACTTATACTTCATTCTAAGAATGGCCACGTAACCTCTTTAGGGGTAACACAGGACATGAATACCCAGTTATAGGCAGTTTTCTTAGTTTCTCAAGCTTCTGGACTTTAGATATCTGCTCAAAGTTCTTAAACCATTCAAAAATTCTACTTCTAATGGCTAGCATGTGTCATATTTAGAAGTTAAATATCGAAGGGGAGAAAGACTATCCTTTACCCACTCTGGGTCATTTCTGGCTGGGCTACAAATTAAATTGACATGAGACCGAATAGCAGGAGAAAATCAAACAAAATTTAACAACATGTATGTATGGGAGAAACTAGGGTAACTGTTTCTCGACAAATGGCAGAGGTTTTCACCTTAAATAGCATATTCAGATAGACAAAGGAGGATGTTGGGGTAGTGGTTTGGGATTTCAGAGGAGAAGACAACAACTCACATGGAGATGCTAATGCAAATGTTTGTCAGCCAACTCTTTACAGGGCTACCTATAGAGAATGTGGCTGGAAAGACAGAATTTTTGATAAGATGGGCTTGTTGGTGCCTTTCTTGTTGCATCTGTTTTACATTATACTACAGCTATCATATGGTAGTGGCTCCTTCCTGGAAGAGGTCTTCTATGTTAAATTCTTTAAGCAGTTTAGGAGGGGAAGGTCAAATGTCCTTCAGAGAAAATAATCAAGGTAAAGAGACATATTTTGAGGTGGCCAATTTTGATCTCCCATAATATCAAAAAATACATTTCATTTAAAAATAATTTTTTATTTTAATAATTTAACTTACTTTAAATGATGCTCAAGTGATTTAATAGTAAAATAAACTGGAATCATTCTACCAGCACTTTTTTAAGAAAATTGCTTTTCTAAATAATTATAGATAAAGGATTTGACAATACCATATTACTTTATAAAGAGTGAAATACAAACTTCACAACTCATAATTTTAATGATCTATTGAACATGGACTCTTTCAGTCATCTTTTTTCCCCAGAATAATCCTAAAGGTAGATGCTACTATTGCTGATTTTTTGCAGCTTTAGCTAATTTATATTTTAATAAAAATATTCAACTTTTGGTAGTTTTTCCGTGTTGTGAGATTGCAGATTATAAGTCTGGTTTATTGTTGAAAAAGTAAATCATTCGATTTGAGAAGAAAATAATTCCTCAGGAAATACAAATCTCAAAAAGTAAGAATGCCATCATAGAACATCAAATATCTAAAATATCTTACATTGTCACCACTGGCTAAAATGAGACTTACCATAATTGGGCCTATTTTACTTTTTCCAAAGGCGATCAGATGTATGGTTGCCTTATTGAGGAGTGATCCTAGAATCTCTAAGCTACCACACATCATAAGGTACACAAAACACTCCAGGAAGAAAGCTAAAAGGTCTGTCGACCCAAATAATGAGTCCTTGAACCACCCTAGAAGAAACCAATACCTATTCCAGAATGAACAGGGACTAACTTTTCTAGAAATTAGATGATCTATCTATTGCTTCCATGGACTGTATCAATCCTCATGGGTTATTCAGGAAGTTTTCTGTTTATGAGGAACTCTTCTGTTTATCATTATCATCATCATCATCATCACTATTTTAATCTTGACCTCTGTCATGAAATAAAGGCTAGACATTGGACTGGCTTCACTACTAAGATAGCTAGTACATAGTATGTAATAATTTATAGGATATCTTTCTTATTTAATCTATATGTCTCTGAGATTTCTCTTTGAGTGTAAGATAAAAGAGGATTATGTAGAAACAGATATTTATTGAATGGAAAATAAAGACAAATATATGTAATATAGAACCCAGTATATAAAATTCTGTTACATGAAACATTTACTGTTTCTCAAATTTATTCATTATGACATGAATATTATTAAAAGCTAATAGTATATTGTGAACATTTTCCCTATGGAGAATTTAAAAGAAGTTAAAAAAAATTTTTTTGTGGAATAGAAAAAGGAAGAGAGTCATATAAATGAAAATAATTGAGCACATCTCATTGAAGATTTTCTTCTCTGTGAAATTTCATGTATGACCTTCAGCAAAAATAAGACTAAACCTTGTTTATATTTTGACTTTACTTCATAACTTTTAAAAATTTCTACAACATTAAAATTGTGTTAGATATACAGAATCCGTATATCTGTCCTTACGTGTAGAGTGATACTGCATATCTTAAAATTTAGAGTTTTAAAAGTGACAGACACAGTATTTTCAAAGAATTAAAGTCATGATCCATTTATTATGAATATAAAAATTAGTTGCATGTAGGATCACTTTAGTTTTCAAATGTTCACTTATGCTTTTAAATGACAGCATTTCCATAAAACTCTATGAATTTAAACCTTTTAATGAAACAAACAATGTCAGACACAAAATTATGAAGTGCTGTTCTTGTTGTTTTAGTTGAGTCACTTGAAATAACCTATGACTTTGTATCTCGTGTTGGTACAGAAAGCATGATTATTTATATACTTATAACATATCTTGTTGATTGATCTTATAAACAAACAATATATTAGGTCAACATAATCATTCAAAATGAAGTCATGTGTCTTTGTAAAATCCTGTTAGTAACCATTGCCATAAAAAAGAAGGTAGAGCTGATTGTACCTATGCAGTTACAGCATCATAACATTATGATTATGTCTACCCCATGAAATACCATACACAGTTATTTTAAATATAGATAATAAACTTACTGACTAATGCTGATTATTATGTTTGTATTTTACCCAAAGATTTTGCTTTTCTCTTCATCTTGCCATCTGGTTATTCAAAGCTCCCACAAATGAGAATATGCAGAGAGACACAGGATACAAACTAGTTGGGGATATAAAACTCAGTGGTATAGGATTTATTGGCACAGCTGTTTGATTTATTTTAATAGGTTTTTCGTGTTTTTTGGAAAGCTAGAGGCAGATATATTGTTCAGGAAACCTGATGTGACGGTTTTTAAAAATGGCATTGAAATCTTTGACACTCTTCCCATTGAGAAGTGGAGTCTGTCTCCCCTTTTCTTAATTCTGGCAAGCAGGTGACTGTCTTGAGTAATAAATGTTGAGAAACTAACACTGAATGACTTCCTGGGCTTGATCGCAGTAGACCATGCAGTTTCCTCTTGGGTTTCTTGGAATGCCTGTTCACCAGCTCGGCTTGGGATGCCCAGTAGGTAGGAAGTACAACTAGCTTAAGCCTGCCATGCTGAAGGCATTCCAGTTGACAGCCTCGACTGAGCTCCCAGCTGACAACCAGCATCAACTGACAACCATGTGATTGAGTCTCTTGGATGGCATCAGCAAGACAGACACCAAACAAGAACTGCCCAGCCAAGTTGATCTCGAATTCTTTTCCCATAAAATTGTGAGCAAAATAGAATGACTGTTTTAAGCCACAAAGCTTTGGGGTTATTCGTTCCATAGCAATAATAATCAGATCACCTGGTACCAACGCCGCTTTCTTTACCCAGATGAGGATGTGCCCTTGTTAAAGCTGAATTTGATTCAGGAACCAATGTAAACATTTCAGTAATAGAAATGCATACATTTTATTTGTAAATTCTTCCTGAATTGAGAAAAAAATCCAGATTACCAAAAGGATATATTACAGCAAGAATTCAACTTTTCAGGTCCTCTCTCTCCTAGCTTGCACCTGTCATGTGAGAGGTCTCGTATGACCAGCTGAAAGAGCTAGTAAAAGTCTGCACTTGGTTTATGCACGGGTTCACTCGGTATGTGGGTGCAAGCTGAAAAGCAAAAACAGCTGCATTACAGCCACATTTGTGGTGGCCCTAAAAGACAGTGAGGGCATAGTGGAGAGAGAAGGTAAGTGTCAGTTGCAGCTCTGAGAACAGCTGCAGCAAGAGAATTGTAATTCACGCATGTACTTCCTTCCCTGTTCTAAGTTTCTCTTCAGGAAGAGGGACTTATTAGAACTATAAAGAAGTCGCCTCTCAAACCTACATGGAGAACTAGATCTGTGTGCCTCAAGGGATGGACTTCGGTGGCCATGAGAATGTACCTTCCAGATCTGTGACTGCAGGGAATGTAATTGATCAAGGGCTCCAGCTGATGTGCTCTGAAATTTATTGCTTTACTTTCCATACTTCCCACGGGCTGCTCCCAGCCAATGACTAAGTGTGGCAGGATACTAAGGCAACCCTGTTCCTGGGAGATGAAGGAATCCTCTGACAGGGATTTTGGATCAAGAACTCACTGACAGCCTTACTGAACCTTCCTTAGAACTGCAATGCAGTCTAGTATCCTTCACAAATTATCCTGTAAGTCTCATAAAAACTTCATGTAATAGATAATATTATTATCATTTACTTGTAAGGACAACAGAAACTTAACAATGTTAGGATCATTTTCTAAAGTCACATAGTTGCAAGTGTTATAGCTGGAATTTCCAACCAGGAAGTCTGATAATAGAGTCTGTTTAATACAAATTAGCTAAAATAGCATTTCCCCAATATGATTTTATTGAATCATGTGTCATTTTCTTGTTAAGTATCTAGAAAGTTAGAGTCTGGGCTCTGGGTGGAAGTTTAAACTTTTCATGGCAGTGCTTAATGCAAACAGTACCCATATTAGAAGTAACTTACTAAGCATTTTGTCAGTAACTCAACAGATGAATTCTTGTATATGCCATGACCAAAGAGACCATAGCCTCATGAAGCCGACAACACTAGATGTTTTAGAAAGCAGATGTTTAGAAGACATGTATCAAACATTTTAATTTTTTAGATTGCATATTTTAATTTGCATAGGAAAGTTTGGCCTCAATCAATCAATAAGTCAATCAACTTTCAGTGATTCGACACTTACCAAGTTCAGAATACTATCCTTGTTATGAAACCACACTGGCATGACTACAAGCAATTAATTAACCACAGATAATGGGCACTTTCTGTAACATGCCATATTTATTTCTATATGTACAGCTGTAATGCATATGCAAGTGACCTTATATAGTGTTTTTCTGGAGCAATGTGTCTTAAAATTAGCATTGCGTATAATAAATAATACTTTTAGAAAATCATTTTTAAGAGGCTTTTTTAGATTTTAGTAGAGTAATAAATATTCTTTATTTCTTTATGTGTATAAATTTCATATAACTTTCTAAATTTCCAGACTCAGAGATTATACTATCAACATCTTTCCAGGGATATAGAAAATTTGTGCTTTGGGAAGAAAAAGATGTATTTATACAAGTTTGGCATGTCAGCCAGTAGCTAAGAGACTCCAGGCTTCATGAGGAATTATTTAAAATTAAACTAATTGGAGGTTTTATTTTAATTAGTGCTCTGAGTCAATTGTTGCAAGAAATTAAAATTCATTTTTAAAAAAATGAGAAATGGCTTAAGGCAAATAGTTTTCATTTTTAACCATTAAACCATAAGCAAATCATAAGAAGTGGAACACTGTTTTTTTCTGTAGCTGATCTACCACAAGATACTAGTTTCCTCCACATGCTTTCAAAATTGATATTTTTTTCCTCGTGCAATTATAGCTGTACTAATTTTTTTTTTACCTTTCTTCTTAAATGTTGTAGGTAGTCTAAGATGTATTTTTTTCTAAGCTTCAGCTCATTTTTTAAAAAATGGAAAACATTTCTTTGAAAAGGCAATAAAGTGTACAGATATAGATGTACTGTGGCAATTCTACAAAAATACTAGAGATACGTTTCTCTAACAAAAACTTAAAAAAAAACAATAGTTCATCAAACAATAATTATGAATTGTTGGCTAAAATGAAAATAAAAATGTAATCATTAGCCACGTTATTTGAAAGTCCTAAGATATCTTTAGTAATTTTAATATTTAAATATTAAAAATATTATTCTGGGGCTGGCCCAGTGGCACAGTGGTTAGGTTTGCATGCTTTGCTTCCGTGGCCCAGGTTTCATGGGTTCGGATCCCGGGCACAGACCTGCACATCGCTCATTAAGCCATGTTGTGGCGGCATCCTATATACAAAATAGAGGAATGTTGGCACAGATGTTAGCTCAGGGACAATCTTCGTCAAGCAAAAAGAGGAAGATTGGCAACAGATGTTAGCTCAGGGACAATCTTCCTTGACAAAAAAAATAAAGAAAGAAAGAAAAAAATAAATAAAAATAGAATTCCAATTTCAAACAGAACCCCATAATATATTTTAAAATAACATACATATAAATAGATGATTAAAATTATTAAACCTAAGCATATATGAATAGTATTACTACCACGATTCCAACATTATTGCCGTAAATTTTTCTCTGAGCTTCTTTCAGACAGATGAAATACAAAATAATAATCAGACATTTGATTCTTATTGCCTAACAGGAGGAAACATCAGATCATGAAGGACTAGAGCCTTTATCTTGGTGTTTAAAAAAACATTGTCGAGGACTTGATTCTGGGGTTTTGAAACAGAAATATATCTTCAAATATTTATTCAACGGCAGACTTTGGTAGCAATCCTACATATGAGTTGCAACATGACACTAAAATAAATTTCAATGTGTACAATTTTGTAAGAAAAGTCACAAATAAAATCTAGAGTTGAACTGGATTGCATGTCCTTCAAATCATCCTACAAAAGTATTTATCTTTTAATTAGAACTTAAATAAGAGAAAGTAAAAATTTTAAGGTTACATTATAATTTAAAGGCCTATCATTAAGTCATTAAAACTTATCTCTATATGTTATAGTGTAAATATGCATATGAAATTCGTTTGGAAATAAATTGAACTGTTTAGAAATTGAAACGTTTGAAAAGTTCCTCAAAAACAGTGAAAAGTAACTTTATAATCAAAAATCAAGTAAGTCCTTAAGTACTACAAAGAGTATTTACTACTGGGCTTCTAAAATGCAGTAGTGCCCCCTTATTCTCAGTTTCACTTTCTGTAGTTTCAGTTACCCATGGTCAATCATGTTCCAAAAACATTAAATGGAAAATTCCAGAAGTAAAGAATTAGTAAGTTTTAAATGAGTAGTGTGATGAAATCTCGTGCCCTCCTGCTCCATGCTGCCCAGGACATAAATCATCCCTTCGTCCAGCGTATCCACGGTGTATAAGGTACCCGCCAGTTAGTCACTTAGTAGCCATCTCAGTTATCAGATTGACTGTCACGATATTGCAGTGCTTGTGTTCAAGTAACCCTTATTTTACTTAATAATGGCCCCAAAGCCCAAAAGTAGTGATTCTGGCAATTCGGATATGCAAAAGAGAAGCCATAAAGTGCTTCCTTTAAGTGAAAAGTTGCAAGTTCTCAACTTAATACGGAAAGAAAAAAATCCTATGCTGAGGTTGTTAAGATCTATGGTAATTTTTATTACAGTATATTGTTACAGTTGTTCTATTTTATTGTTAGTTATTGTTGTTAATCTCTTACAGTGCCTAATTTATAAGTTAAAGTTTATCATATGTACGTATGTATAAGAAAAAACATAGTATATACAGGGTTCGGTACTATTTGAGTTTCCAGGCATCCACTGGGGGTCTTGGAACATATCCCTGCGGATAAAGGGGAACTACTGTATCATCATTTGCCTTTGATATTTTATTCAATGCAAAATAGAAGACGTTAATTTGTCACAGTATTAATTTGAATTGGATTTGTTAAGGAATAAACCAGACTAACCTTTTCTAAAGAGACTAGATAAACAATTTTTCCCGTGAAAAATCAATATGATAGGACAGCAAACAACTATGGTTCTAGCTCAGCTTGATATATACACTTTATATTACCCTACATGAAAAGCATGGTCCTCATTTTTAGGAAACATGTAAGGATTTGAAGATCTGATGGAGCAGAAAGGAAGGAGATGCAAAGCCTAAATAACCACCAAAGTTTGGGTGCTGAATATATACACACACATACACATATATAGGTATATGTATGTATCTATACATATATACACACATTGTGTATATATATATTTTTTTTTCATTCATTTTGCTACTGTTTTGCCTTTATAGTCTCTTGTTGTACACCAAGAATGCATTCCTTTTTTATCACAAGAAGTCTCACACTCAATATCTCTCAATGTTACCCTGTCTCTTACATACAATAAATGTTTGACAAAATTTTGCACAAAAAGTGATGTTAACTTTTGAGGAAACTTTTATTCTGCGAGGTCTGAAGCAGTATGTGTTAGTTCTCAGCATGTTATCTTATTGTAGACATTTGCAATTTGGGGTTATAGATACTTTCTTTTTTAAAGAATTTTTTTTCCCTTTTGGAAGCGTGTTTATAGTCTATGAGGTTGAGAGAGAGAAACTGAATAAAGAGGCATTTATTTTGACACATTTTACTTGCATCTTATAATTATTTTGTAACTGGACAATTTTATCTACATTAAAAATCAAAGGTTTGGGGCCGGCCCTGTGGTGTAGCAGTTAAGTGCTCGCACTCTGCAGCTGGCGGCCCTGGTTTGGATCCCCCGCATGCACCGACGCACTGCTTCTCAGGCCATGCTGTGACAGCGACCCATATAAAGTAGAGGAAGATGGGCACGGATGTTGGCTCAGGGCCAGTCTTCCTCAGCAAAAAGAGGAGGACTGGCATGGATGTAAGCTCAGGGCTGATCTTCCTCACAAAAAAAAACAAAAAAACAAAGGTTTGTATATGGCAAGGACATTATAAACTAAACTAAAAGACAAATAATAAACCAAGATAAAATATTTCTCATATAAATGGAAAACTGTGAAAATCTCTTATACACAAGGAAATCATAAAATATAATTTAAAAAACACACACAAGTAATTCACAGAAGAGAAAATGCAAATGATCATTCATTCATTTATTCAATTAACCAAAATTCTCAAGTGCTTACTCTGTAGTGGATACTATTCTAGGTGTTGTGAAAGCAGTGATTTAAAAAAAAGGGAAGAGAGAGGGATGAGAGAAAGCCCTTGGAGTCATGGAGTAGTTATAGTCTAGCAGGGAGGGGTTGGGGAACAGACAATGAATAAATAAACAATTGAATATATAGTGCAATAGATCTTGATACATGTCTTGAAGTAAAACTAAGTAGGGTGATAGGACCAGAGAGGGCAGAGGTGGGGATCACTGCTGTTTTATACAGAGTGAGCAGATAAGCTCACTTTATAAGGTGATATTTATAGGGTGATATTAATCAAGGACTTGAAATCAGTGAGGGGTGAACCATGTAGCTATCTGGCAGAAAGCAAAAGGAAAAGGTGTGTAAAGGCCCCAAAGTGTGACCATGATTTTTTGTCCAATGTGGCGGGAGAAGAACGAGCACACGGAGTAGAAATTGTAGGTAATGTCAAAGAGGTAACTGGGCCCAGATCTTGTGGGGCTCTGCACACCACTGTAAGGCTTTGCTCTTGACTGTGAGTGAGATGAAAGCCATTGAAAGGTTTTGAGCAGGTAATATCATCATACAGGTGATATTAAAATACAGGAAATTATTTGAATAACCTGGCAGTGTGAGTATAGTAAAGAGGTCTGCGGTCAGGGCCACCCCAACTTGTAGAAGTCAGTGAGTGAAGGTACTAACAAAGAAAATTAAGAAAGAGATAGTAGGAGTAATGTGGGAGAAACAGCAAAAGACACAGTTGTCTCAAAAGTCAAACAAGAAAAATGTTTCTGGGAGGAAATATTTCAGTTATTTTGATGGTTTAAGTAAGATGAAGTCTGCAAATGGAGTATATGATTTGGCAATGTAGATGTCATTGGTGGCTTTTCCAAGAGCTTTTTGAATGGAGTGTGAGAGTAAGAGCCTTTTAGAGTCAGGAGGGGTTAAAGAGCATGTACAAAAGGATCAGAAGAAATGAACACAGACTACTGTTTCAGGAGGATTTGCTGTAAAGGGAAGCAGAGGACTGAGGAGATGGGAAAGGAGATATGGCATCAAGGGAAGGATTTTCTTAAGAAAGGAGCAATTATTGCTGTTTGTATACAGATGTCCCCATAGCTCCAACAGATATCAAATAGAAGCACAAAAAATGATGATACAACAGATAGGGGAGACAATTGTTAGATCAATAGTCTTAGGAAGGCATGAAGGCACAGGAGCTAATGTACAAGGAGAAGGTTGCCCTTATGTAGGAGCAAAGGTAATCTATCTATAGTATATGCTTCAGAGTCCGTACAGAAAACAGATGACACACTCAAAATAGGATAATATCAGGATAGCTTATTCATATAACCGTGAATACAGGGAAACAATAAAAAATAGCTACGCTGTTACCAACCCTGAACCCAAAGTGACAAAATGAGGAAGGGAAAGACAGAGAATGCTGCCAAGTGAGCTGCCTAATGGAGACGTATCTATTCATCGATGGATAAATCATAGTGGATATATACATGTATGGCCTCTTTTACTGCTTTTAGAACTCATGCATTTGCTCTCTATCAAGTTTTCCCAACCTTGTCTACATATTGGAATCATCTGGAAAAAAACTTAAAAACGTTGATACCTTGGGTGCCACCATCAGAGATTCTGATTTAATTGATCTGGGTCTGGCCAGGATATAGGAAGTTTTAAAAGTCCCCATGTGTTTTTAACATTCAGCCAATTTGGTAAACATCTGAAAAAGGTTCTGACATAGAAGAACATCTATAATATTTTAATCAAAAATCAAGATGCATATTAATTAATGAATACAATTTGATTTAATATTTGTGAATTATAAAAAAATACTATCTATATATATATTTGTATCACATTTATATGTGGTATATAGGATTATATGGGTGGAATGGTGATGAAATGGTGAAAGTAGAAGAGTTTTGGATTTTGCTCTTTTTTGTCATTGAAATTAACACATAATATTTATGTAGTCTGAAAGAAAATCTGTAATACTATATAAATAATTAGATCAAATTAAAAAGGAAATGAAACAATTGACCTATAAAACCACTATTATCTGCTATCTTTTATTGGCTGTTTCCTTAAAACATAAAATAGTGTATTCAGTACCTATTGATCTGTTCCAAAGAGTAACTGATCATTTTATAATCTTTGACTCCTCTTACTTCATCCTAAATACAGCTATCCTTTTTTTTCTTCCCATTTCTGTTTATTCTTTTTGCAGTGTTCACTTTGCTTTTAATTATTTTAAAGAAAAATTGCTTTGGCTTTGCAGCTTATATTCCATTCAGCATCTCGTTTTATTTCTACCTGGTACTTCAATCTCATTTTTTTCAAAGTGCCTACTTTCAGGTTTTACTGAATTTTAATAAAACGAAAAAGAGATCTGTTTCATAATATTTTCTGTGTTTAGTATTTCACGTTTTCCTCTGCATTGAGTATTATTTCCCCTGTTTTTTACATAGCAACTTTGTACAGCTACATGTTGTGTGTATGGGTGTGCTTGTGTGTGTGTGCACGTGTATGTGTTTGTTTACTCATATTTGATGGAGTCCTAGCTAGTTGTTTTCTCAAAATTGTGTAAATTCTCCTTGCTTATCCTCACTGTCTGACTTCTTTGTATGTTTCTCTTCTGAGGACTTAAGCCAAAGCTCATCCTATGAAACATTTATACCTCTAGCTCAGTAATTACCAACCTAAGAATTCTGTAACTATGGCAATCCCAGCGCTCAGACTTCCTTACTGTGCCATTTCTTACTGATTACTGGTGTAGCCCTTCCGTCAAGGGCCAGCTTTCAGATATGACTTTCTATTTGGTCCACCATCATGCTAGTGTCACAGCAGGCACTGGTGTCTTTCTTGATGCCACTGATCTCTTTGATCTTTTCTTATTTTAGCCTTGTTCTGTATCCTGGGGCATCATAGATGCTAATACATTCAAGTGCTTCTAACAAGATGTGGTAAATTTGAGTCAAAGTTACCCGGGTTCAGAGTATCAGCCAGCTTCTTGCCCATATTTTCTGTCATTTTTAAAGCTTTTCTCTATTTTGTTGCTGTAACCTTTATTTGGCTATTTGAGTCTTCCACTGACGTTGATTGTGATTGCCAGCATCTCAGATTTCTTCCTTCAAAAAGGCCAAGTTCTTCAAGAACTTTTACACTTACTTCCTATCAAGGGAAGCCCTTAACACCTAATACCATCTGCTTGTTTAGCTCTTGTGAAACCCCTCTCATGTACAGAAGTGCCACTCCTTTAAATTCTACTCATCAGTGATGTCAAACAAATTCCAAGTGGTGCAGTTAATGCTTCCTGCCCCCTCCAGTCTACACTCCTAAAATGTCACCTCTGTGATTCCCTAACATCTTTACTAGTCACATGGTTTTGTAGAGGATTGGAAGTCATAAGCCTGCCTTCGTTATCTTCTTCAGTCTGGTTCAATAGCAACATATATCCCATAATTTCCTTAAGAGTTCTGTCTTTCCTAGTACAATTCCCTATTTTCCAGTGCTTTTCTAGAATTCTCCTCTTCTATATTCCCTTGGCTATTTCAATAAAATTCTGAAGGAAGGGACTGAGGTAAGCAGTATACGTATTTTATCATATAACTTGGAATTCTGGAATTATCTTCAAAAAATCAGGTTGTTATTTTAAAATTCTAAATATGAGTTATATTTTGAGATGTTATTGAATCTTAAATCCTTGCTATATTCTTAGTTGAACATCTGCATTAAGCTGTTTATAACCTGCTCTTTTCATAATTTGATTGCATATGAATTAACAACTCTATTCAGGTCACAACCAGAAGTAAATAGTTTTATTTTGATTTAATCACACTTCCTTAAATTGTGACAGTGATTTGGACTTCTTTCCACATTCAGTAAAAGTTCCTCCTAACACTGACATCACCCAAGAAATCTTGTCTGTTTTAGTACAACACAATACGTCTATACATTGACTGACTGATTATATATGTAGAGTAATACTACCACCACCATTTCAGTGGCTTCATATAGTAGAAGCATTTTCTCTTTGAGTAATGGACAAATATAGTTTTTATGGCTGGGGGTGGCTTTTACTCATACGAAAGTCACAAGGACAACGGCCCCTTCTTGCATGGTTTTACTATCCCCTGCGTCCTCACTATCATCTGTTTCTAACTGCAGAAGACTGAAGAGAATGTGAAGTGGACACAGTGGCTTTCTAAAAGATTTGGCCTGCAAATCGAATATCACAACATTTCTGCTCAGATTTCACTGGTGAGAACAAGTTCATGAGACAGCAAGATGTCTTCTCACTACAAAGCAGTAGTGTCTTCACTAAAAAGCAAATTGAAATTGAAAGCAAAATGATAATGCATCTGTACGTAAGATATTAGATCACTGATGGCAATAATAGACTGAATTGTTTTCTTCTAGGAGGATGAAATTTAACCACATTAAAGAAACCATCATATTAGTTCTAGTACTCTCAGTAAAAATAAAACTGACCACAAAAAGAGAGTAGAAAGAGGTGTTCTGATCACAGAGAGTCTTGATAGGACAATGTATACCTCATCAGGTATTTTCATCCTGCACTTCTTAGGTACTGACTATGATTCCCAAAGAAAGATTATCCATGTCAGTAAAGAAGTTTCCATAATGACAACATACATGTGCTTCAAAAGGCCACCTATGTTTATTAAAAAGAAAATAACTTCAGTCCATTTACTCCTCTCCTCTACTTCACATCCTAAATGACTGAGAAATTGCCCCTCTTGTTCAGTATGACCCATTGGAAATAAGACCTAAATAAATAATAATTGAATGAACTAACCTGGAAAAGTGCTGCTCAGTTTGTTTCTATAATATCAGCTATCACAATATTTCCCTTATTTCAACAGTTCTGCAAAGAGTCAAAGCAATAGCCTTTAAATTGGTAGTAGAATGTACTACACACTCAATATGGACTTGAAAAGATGGATCAAATATGAAGTTCAGTATTGTCCTACATTTCCAGATTCAAACAGCAGTGTATTCACACAGAATTTAAACATACCCTTGTTTCCACAATGCCAGCGTTTGTTGAGTAACTTAAAATGTTTGCCATATGTAACTTCTTTTCAATTTTTTAAAGTGTTGTATTTTTGGCATATCTAGAAGAGTAAAGGGATTAACAAGAGCCATCAAGAAAAGAAAAATAAGCTATAGAACTTGTGAAATACACGACATTTTAATTAGATACAATAAAATAATAATCCTAATTTTCATTTGCAGCTATTTTCTATATTGCAAGCAATTTAGCAATATTTTACTTCTAGCAATCTTTCTTAGAGAATCTACGCTTAAGAATTCCAAGTTTTAAAAGTTATTTTTAAGCTATTTCTTTTAACTAAGGACAAATTGAAAAATACAACTTCCTCCCACCAATTTTCCTTAACTATAAACAACATTTTTATTATTCTAGGGATAATTTACACAAAGGTAAACATGTGTATATTTTAAATATGCCTTTTAAAACAACAAGCTCATTCTTTCAAATGGCTCCACAGTATTTCACTCTATGTAGAAATTGTTAAACATTGAATAAGTTCTCTACTGACACGATATTTTTGTTGCTGTTTTCAGATTTTCTGATTACAGTGCAGATTAAATATTTGTTTTCAAAACTATCATTTTACACACATATGCATGGATATCTGTAAGATAAATTTGTCACAGTACAATTGCTGAGACTAACAGTTTATGCATTTGGAACATTTACAAATGTTGTCATATTGTTTTCTATCAATGTTGTAAGTCTCACAAATATAATAAGTGAAATAAGCTAGACACAAAATAATACATATTATTCCATTTCATTTATGTAATATTCAAAAGAAGAAAAACTTCTTACACTGTCAGAAGACAGCATAATGATTACCTTTGGAAAGATCTGAAGGGGTTATTTTGGGGGAGGGCAAAATAGGTAACGTTCTGTCTCTCAATTTGGGTGATAGTTAATGGTACTCTTTCCTTGATGAGGCATCAAAGATACACTTAAAATTCTTTTACTTTTCTTTATGTGTGCTATACTTAAAAAATGTTTATTAACAGAAAAATCATACAATATAATTAATTTCATTAATTTAGTGAGACAAAGTGCTTTCTATATGCTTCAGAGCCATTTCGGTTTTTTTGTTTGTTTTATTAAGAACTGTATGTCAATCTCCTTGGCTGATTTTTCTGGTACTTCTAACTTGTTGTCTGCTAGTTTATGGTATTTATATTTTTAAATTTTATTGACATGTAATTTATGTATATATGAATATATATAAATATAATTTTTATATAATGCTGTACATATTTCAAGTTTCTTTTTTTATCATGAATGGATGTTGAATTTTGTCAAAGGCTTTTAATGAATCTATTGAGATAATCATAGGGCTTTTCTTTTCTACTTTGTTAATATGGTGAATTACATTGATTGATTTTTGAATGTTGAACAATCCCTCCATTCCCAACATGAACCCCACTTGTCATGATGTGTTATCATTTTTATATATTTTGGATGTTATTTAATAATACTTTGCTAAGGATTTTTGCATAACATTTGGTAAAATTTTCCAGTGGAAACATATGGACCTGGAGGATTCATTCCTGGCATGCTTTTGATTAGAAAATCAAGATTTTAATAGATATAAGACTAATCTGATTACTTCGTGAGTGAACTTAGTATCTTTCAAGGAATTATTGGTCCATTTATTCTAAGTTGTAGATTTTATGGGCAAGAGTTGTTTGTAGTTTCCCCTTATTACCGTTTTAATATCTCTGGAATCAGTAGTGATATTTCTTCTTTCATTCCTAGTATTGGTAAATTTGTCTTAACTTTTTTATATTTTTTAAACAAATCAGCTTTTGGTTTGATTTACTTTCTCTAATTTTTGTTTTCAAATTCATTGATTTCTGCTCTAATTATTATTTCTTTACTTCTGTGTGCTTTGTTTCCATTTTGCTATTTTTCTAAATTTTTTTTCTTTATAGTAAAGAATCTTAGGTTATGATATTGAGACCTTTCTTATTTTCTGATATAAAAATTTAATACTACATATTTCCCTCTAAACTGTGCTTTAGCTGTACCCCATAAATTTTGCTATATTTTAAATTTTATTAATTTTAAAGTACTGATTTTAATTTTTCTTAAAACTTCATTTTTGACCTATGGGTTATTTTGATGTCTGTTCTGTCATATCCAAATATTTGGGATTTTCCATATGTCTTTAGTTATTGATTTCCAATTTAATTCTGTTATGGTCCAAAAACATATTTTGTACAATTTCTATTCTTTTCAATTTCTTAAGATTTGCTGTATGGACTGGATTATGGTCTATTTTCATGTTAACTTGAAGGGAATGTTTATTTTACTATTCTTTTGTGGAGAGTTCTATAAATGTCAATTTCGTATATACTCTTTGATTCTATTTGTGTAGATCAGTTGAGACAAATTGAATATGTTATAAAAGATATCAGTACAGGAGTTACCTAGAGAAGATGGAGATTTATTGGAAGGTCTCATGAGGAAACTGTCTGGGGTGATGAAGTATTCTGTACTGTGAATTGAGCGTTGTGTGCATGGCTCTATATATTTTTAAACTTATCAAATTTTATACTTAAGATCTGCATATTTTACTGTTTTGCAAATTTCTCCTGAATTAAAAAAAAAGTTAAAGGAAGCAAGTACATGAATTTTCTCAGAACTTCTATGGAGTATATATAGTCTGCATAATTTTAAAAGGAATGGTGAGAGTTTTTAACCTCTGTATACATATTAATAGTTTAAATTTGTAGTAGCATAAGTCTGCCACTAAGTAAAAATATCAAGGTCACACCTCTCAGTTTTAAAACCAAAGATACAACTACTTTTCAGTTTCAAGTTGAAAATCCCCTTCTCTAAAAATCTGATGACATGATTCAAAGATAAAAAATATTGTGATGTTGTCAAAACATGATAGAGAGTGTTATCAGCATCCCATTGGCACTCTCAGGTTAACAGAATGTAACAATTTAACCACGTTAGATTAGAAGAAGAGTATTAGGATAATTACTTTTACTCTCAGAGAGGTTATTTGTTTTCTTTCTAACTTTACCTTGTACTTCTTTTGATATGATGCTATGGCAAGACAAACACAATTTACATGGCACTATCTATGCACCTCTCTGTCTCTTAATCTATCATAGACTGTCATCTAGTTTACTCTTAATAATGTCTAACATTAAAAAATAGAATGCTATTTTAATGTTGTTAACTAGTTTAGGAACTAATATTTATTAAGCATCTACTATTTTGCTAGCACTGTGGTAAATACTTTTTAATTTCATCTCATTGTATCCTCACAACTTTATGAAAAGGTGCTATTATTCCATATTATAGATCACAAAATTGTGACTCAGAAAGATATAACTTCTCTAGACTTAGCGCAGTTGGTAATTTGAAGAACTGATATTTAAAGCTAAGTCAGTAAGACTGTCTTGTCCATGTTTCCACTACACTAGAGTGCTACAAAATATTCCCATTTTCATCTTTTTACCAGTGTACATTAATGGTATTTTTAATGTCTATATTTACCTAATAAACAAATATGTTTCCTTAATAACCATTCAAGTCTCTTTTCTCAGCAATTTTCTTCACTTTTATACATCCCTTAATACACATTTACATATATTTGATTTTAAATAGTTCATTAATACATAAAATACTCGTATGATTACTTGGCTAGATTTTATACTGCAGAAAGTCATGGTTTTGTTGTATGCCTAATGAATTTCAAGTTATAACTGAGGAACATTATAGAATCAATGTTGCATTTTGAAATTGCTTTCCTTCAGAGTAAATAGTCACAGCTCTTCAAATAATTCTATTTTGAGGTCATCAGAAGGCTGCTTTTAAAAAGACTTCATGTATCTTATTAATAATTCAAACTTAAGTTTTATGAATTCACAAAATATATGATTATTCAAAGCTAAAACACACAACACGTATTGATATATATGTAATGAAACTCCTCATATCTACTGAGTAATTACTAGAATCAGAAAAATTTTTTTTCATTTTTTCTTCAGATTTTCTTGAAGTAGGTGAATACAGATTTATCAAGACATGATCTTTACTCCAAACTAAATGAATTAATTATTCCAATGTCTCTCATTGTGTGCTGTGTTATTATAAAGTTGTTTTAACACTATATTCCGTAAAGTGACTTTAAATCATATAAAACCATGAATTTTAAGAACAGCTACTAGTTTTATTCTTATTGTAGCTACTGAGCCAAGCACATAGGAGGTACTTATCATTTCCTGAATTTATAAATTTGTTGTATTTGAAATGCATTCAAAGATATAAAGCTATGCTTATCTGTTCAGCAATCTTGTTTTTTAGAGTATTATTCTATTTACAATTATTTTTAAAGTATTTCACCCAACAAAATTACATTTTGTATCAAAAAACTTTTTTAAGTTCCTTATATTTTCCCTTGCCAATATTTCTCCAATCTTTATGCTTAAAATCATTTACAACCTGATGATACCTATATTCATGGGGATAGGTGGCTAACAAAACATTTCTATAGCATTTTCAATGAGCTGACTTTATTTCCAGGCATAATTTAAATAGAAAGTATTCATATATTTGATGGTGTCATGGAATTTAACAACTTCTTATGTCTTTACATCTAAGAGACGAAACTACTCCATCTATAGACAAGAAAACTAACAAAGAATAAGGTAAGTAAATTCCCCAGTTGGAAGCAAAAAATTTGTAGTTCTCTACGCAAATAATATATGCTTTGACAGTCCAACAATATGTGGTGGCTCAAGACTAATTCTTGTGTGACTCGTTTTGTTTTTAAGTACTTAAAATATTAGGCAAAGAGTATTACTTGGTAAGACCAAATTACTGAAAGTACAATAGGAAGAAATAAAATTTCACCAATGTCTTTGTCTGCCTGGTTTCTGTAATAAAACAGCCTCTAATACATTTTCTTCACTCTTCAATTATGTAATTAAACATATTCATAGTTAATGGGGAATACATGCTATGTGTTCCTAACGGGTGATCACAGAATATTACGCAAGTATAATTTTGGAAGCTACATCCTTAAAAAATGTACATACCTCAGTAAATATAAATGAATTATGAAATGTGGTCTTAAGTCTATGCTTTTGATGTTTAATATAAGATTGTTTGCACTACTTGTTTTTCTTTAAAAATACTTTTAAGCAGTCGTTTCTATTTTTATGTGTAATTTGTTAATCTTGATCTAATTTGAGTTTTTCAATCCATAGTTTAAGATTGAAATGTTTTTAATGCTTTACAGATTTTATGTGAAGGAGATGTAAGCCTCATATTTGAGCAAAATAAATGCATAACATGTTACAAATGTTCACTTAATTCTCTATGTCAGTAAATAGTAACAATACATAGTAACCAAATATGGTAAATATAGATCAACCATACAACAAATAGTCTCTATAAATATATGAAGTATTGAGAAATTATACCTGTCTCTCAGAATACACTAGCCTGGAATTGTGATGTTAAATAAGACCTAGCAATATTAAGAGAGGAGTTGAGGCCTAAACGTGGTGGTGCTTGTGTGTGTGCTGGGTGCAAGGGGCAATTATGAAGGGAGTGGGAAATAATTGTCTTCATCATACGTAAGATATGGAATTAAGATAAAGTAATAGGTTTGATAGTTTTTCCTTGAATCAAATCCAATTTTTATTGCAAATTTCATTTTTATTTAATTGGAAAGTTTCCTTCCAACACAGGGATATAATTTCTTTCTCTACATTCCTGCATCCTTCCCACACATCTTCAGGTTATAGATTAATTTAGGCCATTTATAAATAGTTAGATTTAATCAACAAGGTAAACATTCATACAGTAATTATTGCAAATTAGCCACTTTGATGTTAATCATTTCTATTTGTGTTTTTCAGATTTCATTTCTTGCGTCTTTAACAGAAGTAACTTTACTATCCTCAAAATATGCCAATTTTTTGAGTCATGAACATCCATTAAAAATAAAGGGGATCACCTTGAGCTCCAAAAATGCAAATCAACTGGAAAAACACCAGCTGGTCTTCATCTTTCAACATTGCAGTTTAGTCTGCCTCATGTCAGCAGGCTAGCAGGTATTCTTTTTATAGAAACAGAACTTAGCAAATGTAGCTGCTGTTTCTTTCTTGTCAAAAGTGAATTTCTCCCTTTCCCAGCTGTATCCAAACACACACACGCAGACATCAGGTGCACACAAATATAAATTTGGAGAAGAATAGCATGTTAATGAAAGTTACTAACTAGTATGGGGCATTAGATTAAAGACCTACTATTCAGTTTTGTACTAAAGTAGATTAAAAGCCAAAATGTGCTTTGCTCTCTTTTCAATAAATTAAAAGCAGCAATAAAATAAAGTATAAACAGACAAGGAGAAATCACTAGTCATATATTATTCTTTAAGAGAAATGAATGCCTGGTAATGAGCATGAAAGTTAACCTGAGGTTATGCTCCAGTTTAAAGATATTCAACTGCAATTCACTCTGGTGAAACCTCAGTATGTTCTGATTGTCTCCCTGTCCATTCTTTCATGTCCTTATTTTTAAAGCATATAATAAGTCACTGTCTCCGTTTCTGTGTTACTGTGTCCCCAAAAAGATAGAGAGGTAATATATACAACCCAAAATAACCATTTCTCATAATAATAAGTAAAGGTTAAAACCATTTATATGGTGACTCATACAGACCTCAAGTGCTGCAAATGTATCAGGCATGTGACGGCATCCACATTCAGTCAATGATGATTACATGGAAGCAACGTACCCACACCTAAATTTGGGAAATAAACCCACTCTAATTTTTTCTTATGAAATGGGACACCATATGAAACTAAACAATGCAGAAACATAAAACATCTCCTGTTATCCCTGAGTAACTACTATTTAACATTTACCCAGTTATCTCTCTTTTCTTTGTTTTTACCCTATATTAAATCACCACACGTTATAAGCTGGATAATCAGATTGCGACACAGTTTCTTCCTCTCCACCACTAATCTGCAATTGCCCCTTTTTTCTCTGTAATAACTCCCGTGAAATATTTTGACTGTTGACCTCTGAAACTTTTCTTTATAAAAGAAGAGTAATAACAGCAAAGTCGCAGGCTACAAAATCAATCTGCAAAAATCAGTTGCATTTCTGTATGCTAATAACGAACTAACAGAAAGAGAGCTCAAAAAGATAATACCATTTACAATTGCATAAAAAGAATAAACTATCTGGGAATAAATCTTACCAAGGAGGTGAAAGACTTATACAACGAAAACTACAAGACATTATTGAAAGAAATCAATGATTACATAAAGAAATGGAAAGACATCCCATGCACATGGATTGGAAGAATAAACATAGTTCAAATGTCTATATTACCTAAAGCAATCTACACATTCAATGCAATCCCAATCAGAAACCCAATGACATTCTTCACGGAAAAAGAAAAAAAAATACTAAAATTCATATGGGGCAAAAAAGACCCCGAATAGCTAAAGCAATCCCAAGAAAAGAGAACAAAGCTGGAGGCATCACAATCCCTGACTTCAAAACATACTACAAAGCAATAGTAATCAAAACAGCATGGTACTGGTACAAAAACAGACACACAGATCAATAGAACAGAATCAAAAGCCCAGAAATAAAACCACACATATACGTACAGTTAATGTTTGACAAAGGAGCTAAGAACATACGATGGAGAAAGGAAAGTCTCTTCAATAAATGGTGTTGGGAAACTGGACAGCCACATGCAAAAGAATGAAAGTGGACCATCTGCTATCGCCGTTCACAAAAATTAACTCAAAATGGATCAAAGACCTGAAGATGAGACCTGAAACTATAAAATTCATAGAAGAAAATATAGGCAACATGCTATTTGATGTTGGTCATAAAGGAATCTTTTCGGATGCCATGCCTACCCAGACTAGGGAAACTAAAGAAAAAATAAACAAGTGGGACTTTATCAGATTAAAGAGCTTCTACAAGATAAACAAAACCAAAATCAAGATGAACAAACAACGCACCAGCTGGGAGAGAATATTTGCAAAACATACATCTGACAAGCGGTTGATCTCCATAATATATAAGGTACTCATACCACTGAATAACAAAAAAACAAACAACCCGATCAAAAAATGGGCAGAGGAAATGAACAGACACTTCTCCAAAGAAGATATACAGATGGCCAATAGGCACATGAAAAGATGGTCAACATCACTAATCATCAGGGAAATGCAAATCAAAACAACACTAAGATATCACTTCATGCCCTTTACAATGGCTTTAATCACCAAGACAAAAAACAACAAATGTTGGAGAGGATGTGGAGAAACAGGAATCTTCATACACAACTGGTGGGAATGCAAACTGGAGCAACCTCTATGGAAAACGGTATGGAGATTCCTCAAAGAATTAAAAATAGAAATACCCTGTGATCCAGCTATCCCACTGCTGGGAATCTATCCAATGAACCTGAAATCAACAATCCAAAGAGGCTTATGCACCCCTATGTTCATTGCAGCATTATTCACCATAGCCAAGAAGTGGAAGCAACCTAAGTGTCCCTCGACTGACAATTGTATCAAGAAGGTGTGGTATATATATACAATGGAACACTACTCAGCCGTAAAAAAAGACAAAATCATCCCATTTGCAACAACATGGATGGGCCTGGAGGGTATTATGTTAAGTGAAATAAGCCAGAAAGAGAAAGACAAACACTGTATGATCTCACTCAAATGTGGAATATAAACTAACACACGGACAGAGAAAACTGTATTGTGGTTACCAGGGGCAATGGGGGTAGGGGGTGGGCACAAGGGGTGAAGGGAGACATATATATGGTGACGGACAAACAAAAATGTACAACCCAAAATTTCACAATGTTATAAACTATTAAAACATCAATAAAAAAAGAGTAATAGATGCTTTTTAGCAGTAAAGATCTCTAACTATATGATTTGTACCTGTTCCAAGATGACTTCAAAATATTAATTTATATATTTAAACTCCTATCGTATGAGAGACACTGTTCTAAGAACAGTGGAAACTACTAGGAATCCAGGCCAACTGGCATGCAGTTTATTAGTTTTGCCAACACTAAGTCCAGTTAATGTATGTACTCAATATAAAAGAGCAAAAATGTGTTCACAAATCCTTACATGCAAGGAAAAGAAAAACCTGTAATATCTGAGTCATTGTCTGTATATTTCCTAGATTTGTTAATATTTCTGCTGTAGTTTTATAGCAAAAGAAGAAAATATGAAATAAAAGATACCCATAGTAAATTTCATTTGATTGTAATACACCACATAGAAATAAACCATAAAGAAACATGTCAAAGTGTGAAAATTAGATGTCCCTATTTTTTGACGATATTTTAAAATACAGGGGGAGAAGTCAAGATGGCGGCATAGGCAGACTCTAAACTCGCCTCCTCCCATGGACACAGCCAATTTACAACTACTTGTGGAAAAATTACCCCTGAGACAGAACTGAAAACTGTATAAGAGGAACTCCTGCAACAACGGACAATCCTAATTGAGGTGGAAGAGGCAGAATCTCCCTTCTGGAGAGGACAAATGCCGCCTTCACAAGCCGCCAGCTTCACGGCCGCCCGGGAGCAGCCCACAGGTCTGCAGCCTCCCTGGAGGAGTGGGGCCCTGAGCTGGAGGCGCCCCCCACTGTGGGAATTTTGTGGACCCAGCACAATCGAGACGAGTGGCATAATATCTGACTTTGCCTCCTACTAAAACATTGGGGAGTACCCCCAGAAAAGCTGGTTCACAAAGAAATTAAAACCAGCTCTTAAAGGGCCCATGCACAAACTCACCCATTTCAGAAAGCAACCTAAAATCACCAGAAAGAAAGGTGCCTAGTGCTTTGGTGAAAAGAGACTCACCCATTAGGCTCTGAGTGCATTGCAGTGAAAGGTGAGACCACTCCAAGCACTGGGATATTGGCGGCAGCCATTGTTGTGGCCTGGTGTGGGCATGCTGACACAGACGCTGGCAGACACCATTGGAGTTCTCCCTGGGACCTGCTAGCCCAGGTCTGCCCCACCCACTAGAGCACCAATTTAATCCAGCTCAGCCAGGCCAGGCAGCCCACCTTAGAGACTGGTCCCACCCAACAACAAACCCTCAGGCAACTTGTGGGCCTGCATAGATTGGTGACTGGATTCTCTGCAGCTTGGCATCTGAGCCCACTTCAGTGGGGCAGGGCGTGCACAAGGAGCAGGTGGAGAGTGTGCGGCCATGGTGGAGTGTGTGGGGCTCCCACCATGGAGAGACCGGGTCCACTTCAGAAGGTCGGGGCATGCACATAGGGCAGGACTGTGTTGACTGTGTGTGTGGATCTGTGGGCGGCAGGGCTTGTCAGCTGCAGAAGACTTGTGCTTCTCAAAGACCCACATAGGGGGCTTGCCCCACCGTCCAAACAATTGGGTGCTTCCAAGCCTGAGGACAGCCCCACCCAGCTGCAATCCTCAGAGAGCTGACAAGAGACCTAAAGGCTGGAGGCTTATAGCAATTGTAAGCCCCTGAGCCTAACAACCTGCCACGCTGGGGGTCTACTCACTTAAAAGAAATACTGCAACACAAATGTGATATTAGAACTTACAGCCAACTGTGCTGGGGCTCCCCACACCTGATAAAGAGACTGAAGGGCCCACAACAACTACAAGCAGCTGAACATTGCAACAGCTGGCCAGGGGCATAACTCAGCTACCCTGGGCGCCTACAGGGGGAGCAAACAGGCCACAACAGAAGGATACACATAGCCCACATAGGGGTCACCCCTGGAACATTGAGAACTGAGGGAAGCACACTGCAGGCCTCCTAAGGCATCACTTATATAAAGTCACCTATCCAAGAGCAGGAGATGTAGCTGACCTACCTAATACACAGACACAAGCACAGGGAAAGAGGCAAGTTGAGGAGGCAAAGGAATACATTCCAAGTAAGGGAACAGGACAAAACCCCAGACAAGGAACTAAGTGAAACAGAAATGAGCAACCTACCCAACAGAGAATTCAAACAAAGAGTGTTAAGGATGCTCACTAATCCAGGGAGAAGAATAATGAACTCAGTGAGAATGACAACAAAGAAATGGAAGATATTAAAAAAAAAAATGAGAAATGAAGAATAGAATACTGGAAATAAAAAATTCACTAGAGGGACTCAAAGCAAAGTATAGGATACAGAAGAACGAATCTGCGAGCTGGACGAAAGACTACAAGAAATTACCCAAGCTGAACAGGTAAAAAAGAAAAGAATTAAAAAGAGTGAGGACAGTCTAAGGGACCTCTGGGACAACATCAAGAGCACTAACAGCTGTGTTATAGGTGTCCCAGAAGGAGAAGAGCAAGACAAAGGGGCAGAGAATCTATTTCAAGAAATAATAGATGAAAACTTCCCTAACCTAAGGAAGGAAACAGACATCTAGGTACAGGAAGCACAGAGAGCCGCAAACAAGATAAACCCAAAGAGGCCCACACCAAGACACATCATAAACAAATGTCCAAAATTAAAGATAAAGAGAGAATCCTAAAAGCTGCCAGAGAAAGATAAGTTACATACAAAGGAATCTCCATAAGGCTATCAGCTGACTTCTCAGCAGAAACCTTACAGGCTAGAAGAGAATGGCATGATATATTTAAAGTGCTAAAAGGAAAAAACTTACAGCCAAGAATACTCTACCCAGCAAGGTTATCATTCAAAATGGAAGGAGAGATCAAAAATTTCCCAGACAAGCAAAAATTAAAGGAGTTTGTCACCAAGAAACCAGTGCTACAAGAAATTTTAAAGGGACTGATTTAAGGGGAAAAAATAAGACCAAAAATAGGAAAAATTATCTATTTCCATGATAAGAGGGTAATGGATACAAATGCACAAAAAAGAGGTTAGATATGATATCAAAAACATAAAATGAGGGAAGAAGGGAGTTAAAGAGTAGAGCTTTCAGACAGAGGTCAAACTAAAGAGACCAGCAATTCAGTATAGAAGGAGAAAGGAACAGAGAAGGACTACTAAAACACTAAGAAAAAAAAAAGTTAAAAAATGGCAGTAACTTATAAGTATACTTATCAATAGCTACTTTAAAAGTCAATGGAATAAATACTCCAATTAAAAGGCATAGGGTGGCTGATTGGATAAAACAACAAGACCCATATATATGCTGCATACAAGAGACACACTTCAGACCTAAAGACACTCACAAACTGAAAGTGAAGGGATGGAAAAAGATACTCCATGCAAATGCTAATGAAAAGAAAGCTGGGGTAGCAATACTCATATCAGACAAAATAGACTTTAAAACAAAAACTGTAAAAAGAGATAAAGAAGGGCATTACATAAAGATCAAGGGAACGATCTAACAAGAGGATATAATACTTGTAAATATCTATGCACCCAATGTAGGTGCACCTAAATATATAAAGCAATTATTAATAGACATAAAAAGAGAAATAGACAGTAACACAATAATAGTATGGGACTTTAGCACTCCACTTACACCAACGGATAGATCATCCAAACAGAAGACCAATAAGGAAACATTGGCATTAAATGACACACTAGAACAGATGGACCTAGTAGATATATACAGAACATTACATCCAAAAACCGAAGAATGCACGTTTTTTTCAGATGCACATGGAACATTCTCCAGGATTGATCACATATTAAGCCACAAAACAAGTCTCCATAAATTTAAGAAGATTGAAATAATACCAAGCATCTTTTCTGACCACAACGGTATGAAACTAGAAATCAACTATAGGAAGAAAATCAGAAAAGCCACAAATACGTGGAGATTAAACAAAATGCTACTGAACAACGACTGGGTCAATGAAGAAATCAAAGGAGAATCAAAAAATACCTGGAGACAAATGAAAATGAAAATACGACATGCCAGAATTTATGGGATACAGCAAAAGCGGTTCTAAGAAGGAAGTTTATAGCAATACAGGCCTATCTCAACAAACAAGAAAAATCTCAAACAATCTAACAATGCACCTAAAGGAACTGGAAAAAGAAGAACAAACAAATCACAAAATCAGTAAAAGAAGGGAAATAATAAAAATCAGAGCAGAAATAAATGAAATAGAGACTAAAAAAAAATAGAAAAAATTAATAAAACCAAGAGCTGGTTCTTTGAAAAGATAAACAAAATTGACAAACCTTTAGCTAGACTCACCAAGAAAAAAAGAGAGAAGGCACAAATAAGTAAAATCAGAAATGAAAGAGGAGAAATTACAACAGACATGTCAGAAGTACGAAAGATTATGAGAGAATACTATGAAAAGCTATATGCCAACCAATTTGACAATCTGGAAGAAATGGGTAAATTCTTAGAATCACACTACCTTCCTAACCTGGATCAAGAAGAAATAGAGAATTTGAATAGACCAATCACCAGTAAGGAGATCGAAACAGTAATCAACACCCCCCCCCCAAATAAAAGTCCAGGACCAGACAGCTTCCCAGGGGAATTCTACCAAACATTCAAAGAAGACTTAATACCTATACTTCTCAAACTCTTCCAAAGAACTGAGGAGGATGGCTAGCTCCCTAACTCATTCTACAAAGCCGACATTACCCTGATACCAAAACCAAACAAGGACAACACAAAAAAGGAAAATTACAGGCCAATATCACTGATGAACTTTGATGAAAAATCCTCAACGAAATACTAGCAAATCGCATACAACAATACGTTAAAAAGATTATACAACACGATCAAGTGGGATTTATTCCAGGTATGCAGGGATGGTTCAACATTCGCAAATCAATCAACGTAATACACCACATTAATAAAATGAAGGAAAAAAATTACATGATCATCTCAATAGATGCAGAGAAAGCATTTGACAAGATACAGCATCCATTTATGATAAAAACTCTGAATAAAATGGGTATAGAAGGAAAGTACCTCAACATAATAAAGACCATATATGACAAACCCACAGCTAATATCATCCTCAGACTGAAAGCTATCCCTCTAAGAACAGGAACCAGACAAGGATGCCCACTCTCACCACTCCTATTTAACATAGTACTGGAAGTCCTAGCCAGAGCAATGAGGCAAGAAAAAGAAATAAAAGGGATCCAGATTGGAAAGGAAGAAGTGAAACTCTCACTATTTGCAGATGACATGATTTTATATATAGAAAACCCTAAAGAATCCACCAAAAAACTTTTAGAAGTAATAAACGAATATGGTAAAGTTGCAGGATACAAAATCCACATACAAAAATCAGTTGCATTTCTATACACTAACAACGAAGTAGCAGAAAGAGAAATTAAGAATACAATCTCATTTACAATTGTGACAAAAAGAATAAAATACCTAGGAATAAACTTAACCAAAGAGGTGAAAGATCTGTACACTGAAAACTATAAAACATTGTTGAAAGAAATTGAAGAAGACGCAAAGAAATGGAAAGATATTCCGTGCTCTTGGATTGGAAGAATTAACGTAGTTAAGATGTCCATAATTCCTAAAGCCATCTATAGATTCAGTGCAATCCCTATCAAAGTTCCAACAACATTTTTCACAGAAATAGAACAAAGAATCTTAAAATTTATATGGGACCACAAAAGACCCCAAATAGGTAAAGGAATCCTGAGAACAAAGAACAAAGCTGGAGGTATCACACTCCCTGATTTCAAAATATACTACAAAGCTATAGTAACCAAAACAACATGGTACTGGCACAAAAACAGACACACAGATCAATGGAATAGAATTGAAAGCCCAGAAATAAACCCACACATCTATGGACAGCTAATCTTTGACAAAGAAGCCAAGAACATACAATGGAGAAAAGAAAATCTCTTCAACAAATGGTGTTTGGAAAACTGGATAGCCACACTCAAAAAAATGAAAGTAGACCCTTACCTTACACCATACACAAAAATTGACTCCAAATGGATTAAAGACTTGAATGTAAGACCTGAAACTATGAAACTTCTAGAAGAAAACATAGGCAGTATGCTCTTCAACATCGGTCTTAGCAACATATTTTCAAGCACCATGTCTGACCGGGCAAGAGAAACAATAGAAAAAAGAAACAGTTGGGACTACACCAAACTGAAAAGCTTCTGCTCAGCAAAGGAAACCATCAACAAAATGAAAAGACAACCTAAGAATTGGGAGAAGATATTTGCAAACCATACATCTGATAAGGGGTTAATCTCCAAAATATATAAGAACTCATGCATCTCAATAACAAAAAATCTAACAATTCAATTAAAACATGGGAAAAAGACCTGAACAGACATTTCTCCAAAGAAGATATACAGATGGCCAACAGACACATGAAAAGATGTTCAAAATCATTAACTATCAGGGAAACGCAAATCAAAACTACAATGAGATATCACCTCACGCCCGTCACAATGGCTATAATTAACAAGACACGAAACAACATGTGTCGGAGAGGATGTGGAGAGAAGGGAGCTCTCATATACTGCTGGTGGGAGCGCAAACTGGTGCAGCCACTATAGAAAACAGTATGGAGATTCCTCAAAAAATTAAGGATAGAACTACCATATGATTCAGCTATTCCACTGCTGGGTATTTATCCAAAGAACTTGAAAACACCAAGGCGTAAAGGTACATGCACCCCTGTGTTCATTGCAGCGTTATTCACAATAGCCAAGACTTGGAAGCAACCTAAGTGCTCATCAAGGGACGAATGGATAAAGAAGATGTGGTATACATACACAATAGAATACCACTCAGCCATAAGAAACGATGAAATCCAGCCATTTGTAACAACATGGATGGACATTGAGGGTATTATGCAAAGTGAAATAAGTCAGAGGGAGAAGGTCAAATACCGTATGATTCCCCTCATTAAGTAGTAGATAATAACAACAACAAACAAACACACAGAGACAGAGATTGGATTGATGGTTACCAGAGGGGAAGGGGGGAGAGAGGAGGGCGAAAGGGATAACTCGGCATATGTGTGTGGTGATGGGTTGTAATTAGTATTTTGGTGGTGAACATGATGTAATCTATGCAGAAATAGAAGTATAATGATGTACACCTGAAATTTATACAATGTTATAAACCAACGTTACTGCAATAAACAAAAAATTAAAAAAAAAAGAATAAACTTTACAACTCAATAAAAAAATATATATATAAAATAAAATATATACAATGTTGTTACATTCGTTGCTTATAAAATTTAATTAGGAAATACACTAAACAAGAAAATTAATTTTGAAAGACATCCATAATGTCTCTATGACCAATGTAGATCAGCATTTTTCTGTATATATTTCAGATACCATTTTATATGAACTAAGACATACAGATGTAACTATAATTCCTTGATCCTTTCTCCAAACTTTTTTTCCCAGAGTTTAGTTATCACTTAAAGTAACTGTTGATTATTCATTAAATTTTAAAAATTTTGCTATTTGCACATGTATTCATAGATATATGTAAATATCGTTGCATAATTTCTCTGTTTCATAGATAACACAATAGTAAACCTGTTTTTTTTCAGCTGAATTTTCATCCAAATATTTTGATGTTTACTTATATTGTTACATGTACCTCTAGGTCAATAATGGTAAGTGCTTTATAATTGTATTCCAATATTTGAAGAAAACCACAATTTAGTTATTCATTTCCTACTAATCAATAATTAATTTGCTTATCCTCTTTTCAGTTATAAACAATATTGCAAGGAATATTTGTATATGTCTTCTTGCCTACATATACAAGAATTCTAGGAAATGTGTTTGCTGGTGAACTCTGTGTCATAGAGTATAACATCTTCAAATTTACTAGTTATTGCCAAATTTTCTCCAAATGTCTGCACCAAATCATATTACCAATAGAAATGTATGAGTAAAATTTTCCCAAACACTCAATCTTTGATGTTATATGATTCTATATATGTTAATTTTGCTATCTACTTGGTGAGAAGCTGTGCCTCATTTTATTTGAATTGCATTTCTCTAATTCCTAGTGATTTTGAGTGCCTTTTCATGTTTACTAGTCTTTCAAATATCTTCTTCCATAAATTGTCTATTTATATCATTTGCCCAGTTTCTTACTGATTGCATATTTTTCCTTTTTTGCCTCATAGAAGTTATTATTCAAAATAATTATATTTTTAAAGGTTGCCTCTAACTTGTCTCCCTCTGTGGATTTTCTTTCATTTTGTGTACCTTTCAACATAAAGAAAGTTTTCTTTAAATTTTCGTGTCATTCAAAGTATCAATCTATCCCTTTGTAGTATGACACTTTGAGACTTGAGTAAGTCACCTTTCCTACCTTCGTATCATAAATAAATTAACTATATATTCTTCTAAAAGTTTTTTTTTTTCCCTCTTTTAGATCTTCAATCCATGTGCATTCTATTTATGTGCATGGCATGAAGTAGGGATCTAAATTTTATCTTTTAATAGGGATAGCAAATATCCTAGGAGCGTATGTTGAATGGACCATTTTCCCCTACTAATCCACAATGTAGTTGTATTAAATACCAAGTTTTCTGTATACATTTCTGCTCCTGGATTCTCTATTTTGCCCCATTACCATACGTATATATGTTCTAGTACTCACTCTTTGAATAATTAGATATATTGGTACTACTGGTACTACATCCACCCCTATACATTTCAGGCTTTTCTAGCCACTTCTGTGGATCCTATACATTTTGATGAAATAATAAATTTGACATCAATTCATAAATTTATACATGTAGTTTTTGTATTTATTTAATATTTAGTGTGATGATTTTCCAAATTGATTAATTTTATTTAAAAAATTAGTTTTTTGTATACTATTCAATGGATATGCAAAGTTTAGTTATTCTTATTATTAAGAATGTGTGGATTATTTCTGTTTTATATTATAAATAACTTTAAAATTATTGGAGATATGTTATTTCTGCTTATACATACATATACACATAATGTATACATAATACAAAATTTTGTATATATGTCATATATGCAAAAATCAAGAATGTTAATTATAATATTATATATATATAGTTATATATATATATTTATTTAACTGGTACAGAATCTTTAAGTGGGGATATTAAGGCAAATGGTACATTTATTTTACTATATTTTGAAATTATTTTCTAAAGTTTCTTTGTATTTATGCTATGTGTTGTATGTCATTTTTAGATAAAATATATCTGCATTAATAATGAAAATTGTGTATTAAAATGTTTCAAATACGATGCATAGTAGGTAAGATTTTGTGCATAATTCCCACACCCCCTCCCTCAAGGAGGATAATTAAAAGTCTCATCCACTAGTTGCATCCTGCTCAAAGCCGAGGTTGCTTGGGTAAGGTTGCCTGGGTAAGGTCGGATGTGGCTTCTCAAAGTTGAGAGAACTAAAAAGACAAAGATGAGTATTCTGCTCTCCTGCTTTCCCCTTGCTCCCTTGCTGACACTTGCACAAAACCAACAGAGATGGAAACACGGAGAATGCCCTTTCTGTCCAGAAATTTTATAAACATTCACTCTTTCCCCCCCTTATCTTTTCCATAGGTTTTTAAAAAAATAGTATTGAAAAAGAAAAGTCTTTTTTTACTTATCGAATTTATTTGACAGAGTTCATCTCACTAGGACGCAGGGTCTTTTGACGCTCTTGACTGCTTTTTGAAGCTCTCATTTCTCAGCACTGGGCAAACCATTCCATCCTGATTCTCCTACTTTCTGAGAGCTTAGTTACCATGACACTTTCTTCTTTCAATATCCACCAATGAGTTTTCCAGGATTTTGTTCCCATTCGTCTTTTCTTCACATTCAAAGATTTTGCTGGCTTAAACTGCGATCTATATGCTAATGATTCTCAAATCTGTAGCTTTAGGTCTCCTATGTACAATGGATTATTGGACATAGCTACTTGAAAATAACACTAGTGGCTCGAAATCTAACATGATTAAAAATTAAAAACTACATCAGTGTCTTTTTTACTGCTTCTTATCCTGTCATCCATTCCCTACCCCCAGCCTCACCACTGGTTACCATCTGCTCTAGTTGTTTTTCTACATTCTCATCTTGGTAAATGACTTGACAATTCACCTTGCCTCTCAAGTCAGAAACTTGGAAGTCAATCTCAATGATCATTTTCCCCATTATAGTTATATCCAATTAGGTATATTTTCTGTCATTTCTATATCTTAAATATCCCTTGTTCTGCTCTGACCGGCACCAGTAGCTAAAATTTAGGTCTTAATTTTCTCTTGCCTGATTGTCATAGTATCCTTAACTGTCTTTTTGTCTACATTTTTATGTTCTTTATCATCCATCCTATTTCTACATGGGTGATTCTCGAAAATTCCAACTTAATCAAGCTACATTTTCTCTGCCTGAAATCCTTTAAGAAGTCCAAGCACAGGTCCTTTATTACCTACTTTCTCTGACCCTTTTATCCTTTTCTCTAAACACATCTTTATTTTAGATACATCCTACAAAATGCCAAACTCCCTGATCATTCAAAATCTTTGTTCTGGACTTTCTCCCATGATTTGCTCTGTTTGAAATGTCCAACTTGATCCCATCCATATCATTAATTCCTATTCTTCAAGACACAGTTAAGCCTCACTATCCTGTAAACATAACTCTGAAACCTGTAACCAGTTTGCTTTAGCTTCTGTATTAGTCAGCGTTCTCTAGAGAAACAGAACCAACAGGATGCATGAGTGTGTGTGTGTGTGTGTGTGTGTGTGTGTGTATACATACATACAGAGAGAGAGAGAGATTGATTTTAAGGAATTGGCTCACGTGATTGTGAAGGTGCATGTCCAAAATTTGCAGGGTAGGCCAGCAGGCTTGAGATCCAGGGAAGAGTTGCAGTCTGAATCCAAAGCAGTTGGCTGGCAGAATTCCTTCTTGCTCAGGGGAGGTCAATCTTTATTCTATTAAGGCCTTCCATTTATTGGAAGAGGTCCATCCACACTATGGAGGATGATATGCTTTAGTCAGTCTATTGGTTTAAATGTTAATCTCATCCATAAAATATCTTCAAAGAAATATCCAAAATAATGTTGAGCAACTGTCTGGGCCCCCTGGTCCCACTGTGTTGATGCGTAAAATTAAACATTACAAGTCCCCATTTCTGTGACTCTATTTTGTAACCTGTAGCACCCTGGCTATTTTTTTTAAAGAGAGATATTTTTACTTTTTAATGAAAGAAATCCATAAGCATAGTGTAATAAGTTACATGGAAAGGCTCATGATGAAATCAAGAATCTTCTGGTCTTTCCTTTCCTTCTTCTTGGTCTAGCTTCCTAGAGAAAACCACATTTACTCTTTTATGCTTATAATACCTCTGTATAGTTAGTGGCATACTATAAACAATATTTTGTACTGGTTTTTCTTATTTTCTCAGCTTTAGGTGTGATCTCTTTGTTTTCACACTTAGACCATCCCCAATAAAAATTGGCTTGTCTTCAAAAATAATTTTAGATCCTTTTTATTTTACTTGTCATTAAAGCAATATGCTTAGACTTTCATGTATTGGCTGTTGTGATTACTCACTTTATAAGACGAGAATATTATACCTTTTTTGTTATCTGTACTTTTCCTCTTCTTTATATCTCCCTACATCTGTCAAATGTAATATTATTGTTGCATTGTCAAATTTTTATAGCTTCTTCTTTTTTTTAAACATAAAAAGACTACATGCACTTTCTATATGAGTATATCACATATGCACATAGAGAGCCAAACAGAAGTTATATTCTATTTGTGATTTAGCTTCAGAAGTCACATAGCATTACTTTTGCCATGTTCTATTCATAAATAGTGTTTTGTGAAGCCCGACCCACATTCAAGGCAAAGAAAAGTATTCACCACCTTTTGAAGGCAGGATATCAAAGAATTACAGGCATATTTTTAAACCACTCACATTCCTTACCATATTATAGGAGTTTTATTCTATTACAGTATTTTAATTTGTATCATGTTAATGAACCTTCCTTTTTTTTTCCAATTGCATTCCAGCATTTTCTTTATGGTAGGCTTAGTTATATGAGGAAGAAAGATTCATCACTATTGGCCATTCACATGCTCCTCTCCCAGACCTCCTCTCCTGTATCTTCCAAGCTTGGTCCTTTTAGTCTCCTGACCAACCAGCAGAGCCTTTTAGAACTACCTTTCAATTCGTATATATCCTTACTTTAAGTAATTCTCTTTCCACGGAAAGTAGATAACCAGGTGTACTGCCTGCAGCTATAATCATTGCAGGAATATTTCCCCTCACCACTGTCTTTTAGGGTCACCACTGAGCGTGTCTCTAATGCAGGAGTAGTTCATTTGCAGCTTGCACTTACAAACCAAGCTGACACATTCATAATGTATTTATTCCCTATCAGCCAGTTATAGGAAACCACCCATAAGGCCTTTTGTGTGACTTGATATAAAGATGTCAGTCTAAAAGTGGTGGCAGTGTGTGGTTTGTGTCAATGGTTAGTATAGTTGCCTTAGGCCCTCTAGATATGCTAGGGCCCAACACTGAAAGTGACACCTACATTTCAGGATGGATTGCTGTTGGGCCCACTTTATCTTATGATTTGATGAGTCTGGCAGTACCCAGTTCATGATGTTCTTGGTCAGAAGCTCAGTATTTACCTGGACCCTTCATATGCTAAGAGCTGCTTTGTGAATGGTGTAAATTTCTTTGCTGCAGGGAGAATGGCTTTGTTACTGAACCTTAATGGTCTGCACTTAAACTTTCCTATTTCCTGCACTTAAGCTTGCCAGAGATCTCACACAGTCTCTTTGTCTCCCACAAATACTTCTAGTAACTTGGAATCTGCTAAGTCATATGCCATAAGCATCACAGTTTCTTGTACTTCAACTTGGACCTGCTGAAATATTCTTCCTTAAAGCTATCTCTCTCCAAATAAATGGACCACAATATAATCCCCAAAAGCAGAATATGCAGCTATCAAAACCCAAATGGTGTTATGCTTCTTTTTTTTGAGGATGGGAAAAGTATAATAAATTGTCCCTTCCTTTGTGGGGAGTTTTCTAGCATGTCCCAGACCACTGGAAGCTAAAAACTCTGCCAACAGGGCAGTTTCTGAGTCTCTTTAGGGTTAATCTTTCACCAGCTGGACCACGTTTCTCTTACCAAGGCATCGAGAGCACTTGCCACTTGTACTCTGTGCTTATCAAGTCCTATTAACAAGTATCAATATAGCGGAACAGTATGTTGGTATGCTTAATGTCCTCTGCTGCTCTGGGATTCTATCATCTGCATTGTTACTGGGAAGTTCAGTTCCGTAACTGAATCTCCTACAGTGAACCCTAGCTTATAAATGAAGCCACCGCTGAGCTTCTCAGTGATGGTTGCACACCATTGTCCCTCAGTCCCCTAACCACACCAGACTATTCTTTATTGCCTTACTAAACAAAGTGTCCTCCAGGCCCTGTAAGAGAGGCCATTGCTGTGTTTCCTTACCTTATGTAGTAAATTGGTTTTATCATGCTCCACTCTCTTAGCCTCTTTAGCAGTTTTGGTTATAGCCAAAATTATAATATAGCCAATTATAATAGCCCATAATTTATTGTGGGCTATTGCTTTCCAAGCTTAATAGGACCTTCCCAGAAGCATGTCAGGACTGACTCAAGACTCTTCCCCTGTGTCAAAGGAGAGTGTCTGCATCTCAACAAACTCTCCTATATTCAGTTTGTGAGAGTTTAGGATGAATGCAGAAAATGTGAGATAAAATACACATTTAGTAAATAATGGATAAAACTCTGTAGGGTCTTGAATGTAAGAAAGTGGTATTAGTACCTATTAGGGAGTGTAATAAATTAGATGCTGGTTTGAAGAGAGATTACCTAAAATTCAAAAACTATACATTTTTTAGTTCTCTTAATGATATGTGTTTAGCTTATGACACACAGGCTTTTTATTTTAGTGTTTAGGCTGCTTTTTATTATTTGTAGTATCAATTTAGTATTTATAATTAAATAAAATTGATATTTTATCTCTATTCTCCTGTTCAACTAAAGATTATTCTGCACTTATTAAAAAAAGAAAACCTACTATCCAAAAAAAGAGGAGTCTTTATTGAATTGGTCAGTATCACCTAATTATAGACATTGTATATACTCAGGATGCATCCTTTCCTGATCATGTAATTTATTATATATTCACAGTGAAAGACTCCAATGTATAGATTGGTTTTATTTCATTTGATAAAGGCCCTTAATGTTGAGTCTCTTGTTTAATTATCAAAGATCCATTCACTAATACATGGCTTGGTAATGGCTCAGATAATAGAGTCTAGGATGTATGTGTAACCAAGAAGATTATGCTTCTGATGTTTACATCCTCCTGAAGTTTAATTATGGCAGGATACCAATTTCTTTAATTATATTGTCATAGTAACAATCGAATACTTAGGTAGCCATATTTAACTATTTAATAGTTTATCGCTATTCTCATAGGAACTTAGGAAATTGAGTAAACAATAGGTGGTTAGAGGCCAACTAAGGAAAAGGAAGTAAATTAGAATGGGAGTGAAATTCTAGAGTCAAGAATATGAATGTAAGTACTAAGTAATGGAGATTAATTACCCTAAATCTTAATATTCTTTTCTTTTTTTGCCTTCATACAATATCTAAAAGTGCCATATAATTATATGCCTCAGATACATTATATGCAAAATGTTTTCTTTTGCTAATAAACTCTATTCAATAATCTGTATGGAACTAATTTTCAATCTTTATTGAAAATATGTGATTTTATATATATATATACACATATATACGTATTTGCAATTTCAGTTTTTCAATTTAATAGGTTTTATTTTTAGAATAGTTTTAGGTTCACAGAAAAATTTAGCATATATGTATTTTCCCCCATGAGTAAAGAGTCCCTCACTTTATCAAACTATCGGAATGGTCAAAGCCCTCCAAAAAGAGGTCCATGTTTTCAGCTCTGAGATGTAAAGAACTTGAAAGTCATTACTTCTATACTAACAATAGGAAAAAACTATGAAAATCAATAACTTTGCTTGGACCCACCAGAGAAATGAGGTTGTAGGGAAAATTGCCTACAACCTGAAATCCAGAGAGACCAGAAAATCCAGAGTTACAGCTGAGGTCTGCTTACCTGGAGCAGAAGCCACTGGGGCCATGAACTGCTAGGAACACTTAAATGGTAAATTTTATGAATTGCTGGAGTCTGAGTGTGGATTAGTGTGTGAGAGAAAAACTCCCAGGGGCTACAATCTTGGCAGGACCCCAAACACTTTCATGGACTTTTCTCCTATCAACTCTACCAGGTTCTTGCAATGAAGATCTGAGAAAAATTCCTTGTGGCTCTGGCATAGGGAGAGGAAGAGTAATATAGTGATATATGCCAGAGCCTTCCCCATTAAAAAGACCTACGTTTCAGGGAAAAGGACTTCTTCAAGACACGGAAGCTCTGGAAGGGGGAGTCCATAGGGGAGTCAAGAGTGGAGGGAAAAGCAAGGACACTAAAGGAACTAGAAGCCTCTGGAGTCTATAGGTGCAGCAAACATTACACACAGCCTGATTCCTAGCCAGATTAACATCACTAAGTCCTATTTAACTCAGTATCTATTACCTAACACATGTCTGGCTTTTTACAAAAAATTACAAGGCATGTCAAAAGCCAAAAAGAACACACACTGAAGAGACAAAGCAATCATTGGAACGAGAATTAGGTATAACACAAATGCTAGAAATATCAGACAGGTTATTTAAAATAACTATGATTAATATGTTAAGGTCTCTAATGGAAAAAGTAGACAACACACAAAAACACATGGGTAACGTTAAGCAGCAAGATGGAAATTCTAAGAAAATATCAAAAGGAATTGCTAGAAATGTAAAACACAGTAACAGAAAGAAAGAATGTCTTTGACAGACTCATCAGAGGATTCAACCCAGCTGAGGAATGAGTGAGTGAACTTGGAGATAGGTCAATGAAAGCTTCCCAAAATGAAATGCAAAGACTAAAAGGAATGAAAAATAACAGAACTGAATATTTAAGAAATGTGAGACAATAGAAAAGGTCTCACACATGTAATGGAATACTAGCAGGAAGAGAAAGACTGAACAGAGAAGAAGACATAATTGAAGTAATAATAGCTGAGATCTCTCTATAATTAATGACACATACTAAACCACAGATTTAGGAAACTCAGAGAATACCAAGCAGATTAAAGATCAAAACATACACACACACACACACACACACACACACACACACATATCCCTAGGCATGTAAACCATAGACAAAGAGAAAATCTTGAAAAGAGATCCAGAGTCCTAAATTTAATATTGAGGAACATTTTTCATATTATCAAAATATATGTTTTGTTAACTGAGGTGTAAACATCATAGATACAGATATAGATATATTTCTCTGACTGTAAAAGGTAAATATGCTTGTAGACACATATCTATAGAGTTAAATCTAGAGCAAGTAAGTTTTGAGATTATAGTTTATATTTATAGTGTATAGATTTTCCTGAAGAAGAGATAGTCCCAGCAAATAAGTACTTGAGAGATATGTAGGAACAATGAATATGCTACTTGTTAATCAAATTCAGTTTTTATTTAAGAACAATATATATCATAATTATTTTAAAATTATATGTATACATATATATGAATATATGTCAGTGCAATTAGAATATGGATAGAAGTATCTAGTTTTAAAACAAAAAAAAAGTTTATTCATGCTGTCATCTGTTTACTATACATTAATTTGACTGCTTAGAAATCGAAAAAGTTATGTGATTATAAACATTTTCCCTCAAGAGGAGGGCATCTATTCTCATTAAGTAAATCAGTGATTCCTAGCACTATACACATTTCCAAATCTACAAATGCCTGATGACAGTGTACCAGCATATCAAATTCTGAATTTATTATATCATCATTTTGTAATTTCTTAATTATAACAATTAAATTTCAGTACTACTATCCTCATTCTCCAAGCTATTCAACAATATTATAAATTCTGAAAACTCTGTTTTCAAAATTCTATCTCCAAAATGACTTTTGAAGCCAGACTTCGTTTCTTTTATTCCTTTTCTTGGTTTATCCAGAAATTTTTCCCCTTGTGTAGATGACATTCTTGTTTCTGATCTTTCACCAAGAATATAGTACTTAAAACTAATCTCATTAGCTTGCATTTACAGAATCCATTAAGTTTTCACCTAATATATAGGCTGATTGTGAGCCTCGAATACTTTTAGTTCTGGAAAGTACTTTAAGTTCCAGTATATCGTTAAAATGGTTAGACTAGTGTGAGGAAAATATAGTAATGTCTTTCTGTTTTTGTTTTCTTTTTTCAGACTTTATATTAAAAGGGCTTCTCTCTTCCTTGCATCCACAGCAAAATAACATACTATTTAGACTCTTTAAATTTAGCAAATATCTTTCCCTAACAATAAATAAAGTCTTTCCATCACCAGCTAGAACATAATCAAACCTGTACACACCCACATATATGGAAACATAAATAATCCTCTTTCCTGTATAGGGATGAGGGTTAAGCCAATACAATATGATTAGAATAAATCAACTTCCAGTAAGCAAAATCTCTCAATAGATAACAAAACATATTGAAATAGCAATAAAATGTTAAATTTTTAATAATTAAAATACTTCAGAAATTCTGCCAGAATAGGCAAATAATTTAATGAATAAGAATACATAGTTAAAATGCAGTCCTAAATATATGGAACATACTTATGTTTTCATTTCCAATCATGATTGAGAATACTTCTTCAATAAATGGTATTGGTTCAACCAACTAGATTTTTGTTGTGTCATTAAGTATATCAGGATACTTACCTTGCTCTTACCAAAAAGAAAAATCCAGAGCCAGCCCCATGGCTTAGTGGTTAAGTTTGGTGCACTCTGCTTCTGTGGCCTGGGTTGGGTTCCCAGGCACAGACCTACATAACTTGTCAGCGGCCACGCTGTGGTGGCGGCCCACAGAGGAAGTAGGGAAAGACTGGAGTAGGATATTAGCTCAGGGCAAATCTTCCTCAGCAAAAAGAAAAATCCAAATATGTCAATGCGAATGATACAAATAAAAGCATTAAATATTATAAAATATGAGTTATATTTTTATAATTTTGAACTAATTATATGTGTGTGTGTATGTATATGAAAAGAAAATAATAGGAAAAAACTGGTAAACGTTACCACACACGTTTAAAATATCTGTATATTTTATCTCAAATTTACAACAAAGAATTATCTGACCCAAAATGTCAATAGTGCTGATATTGAGAAACTATGGTCTTAAGAATTAACTCTAACAAATATCACTGAGGGTAGCGTGAAATGGGCACTCCACGTACCCTTTTGTGATGATTAAACTTGTAAAACTCTTTTGTAAAATAGTTTAATGACATGCTATATTTAATTGTATATATTCTTTGATTTGCTAATTCTACTTCCAGAAATTATTCTAAATATATAATTGAACAAGAACTGAAAATCACGTGTGTACATTTGTTCCTCACGGCATTGCATATAATAGTGCTAAAAACTGCAAACTAATGATCTGAATATGGGAATACTTATTTAAATCATGATAAATATGTAAAATAGAGCATTGTACAGACATTAGAAAATAATCTACATCCCTTAACAGGTATAGAAAGAAAGCCATGGCCTATAAACGGAATGAAAATAATCCTTAAAGCGACATATATATCGAGAGTTCAGTTATCATAGAAACATAGTATAACTATTGCCGTATACATACAGTTTTTGCATATAGAAATATATAGACGTGTTTGCCAAATTGAAAGCAATGTTTGACTCAGGATTGTGAAATAGGGAATTTTTTATACTTTTATTTTAACACACTATAGTGGTTAATTTTATGTAAAAGTAGGTGTTACCTTTATATTTGCAAAATAAGTAACTTAGATGAACATGTATTATTTGCATAATAAAAATGATTAAAGTGGTTCTTTTTAATCAACAGCTTCTGCTCAAATTTTAGACTAATATTTTAAGCTGAATTATACGAAAATAGGTTTAAAAAGAGGTCAAGTTTAAGTATTTATATAGCTAAGAAAATCTTTTCCAGCTGTGATGCCGTTTTATTCTTTAAATTTTCCAAGAATGAAATTTTGGTTACCTGAAAAATGTACTTAATTAACTTCAACATGCATTTTTTTATCTGTCATTTTTTCGTTCATTCACCCTGAGGAGTACCAGATACTGGTTTTCACTGACAATTCACATATAAAACAATTTAACAATATAATATTAGAACTATTGCTGAACTAAACAAACAATATAAATGACATGTAAGTGATCAGCAATTAGCAAAAGCAAATAATAGTCATCAATTATCTTGAGATTTTTTCATGAATTCCAGTATAGCCATTCTTTACAAATTAGAAGAGGCTCCAGACGTGCATATTAGAAAGGAACTTATCACCGTTCTTCACATTTGTCTAAGAGTAAGACGTCAAAAAGAACCTATTTACTTCCTTGGTTATCTGAGGGAAAGAATGGAAAAGATGATAAGCCTATGAGGATTAATTTTACTAAGTATACCAAGTCATGTATGGGCAAACCAATGAAATACCATTGAAAGTGTTATAAGCCATTGAAACAGTTTCAAAACTATTTCCCTGAACATGTAGTTCAACAATAATATAGAATCGTTTTCAGTTTAATGCCAGGACATAGTTTAAAAGCATTTTCTAGTTTGTTAAGAAATTACCAGAATACCAATGATGAAAATATCACACAATTTAATTATGTTTATCTAATACATTATATTTCAAATTAAAATCATTTATAAGACATTTTTCATCATACAGACATGAAAATATAAACAGAATTTCCTATTCATTTCTTTCAGAACATTAATATATATTTATCTTTCTTTCTACATTTTCAAAATGTTAAATACTTTGAAATAATTAGTTTACTATGAGACTCTGTAGAGACAGAATACATATTTATCTTGGTAGAGCGGATGAACTTCCATATTCTCTGATGTTTTCCTAAAATATCCTAAAATAAATGTGAGGAACTGGCAAGTCCTTCTGTACTCTAAGGAGCTATAAGAGGTAAATACTTTTGTGGTATCCACTCTGCCCATGATGCTAGAAGAGTGCTTGCCTGTTAACCTTTGTACCCTTTACAATCTTTGCAGCCTTCGCCTCTTATTATCATTATTACTTTAATTTATTGTCTCTTAGTCACAAGCCTACTTTTCTGCACCCGCTTAGGGTACTGAGCTTAGAAAATTTCAAACTATAGACTGCCTTGCCATCTTGCTTTCAGATGTGTTCAGCCAATATAAGGTACTGATCAGATATTAGAAGTTTGAAGAAGAGGAGAGTGACCTTGTTCCTGTTTCTGATTCCTTTCCACATTAGCAGCAGATAGCTGAAGATTCAGTACCATTTATTTCCCACATACTAGCTGTAAGAAAACCCCTACACACCCATCCGAGCCATGGCAGCTCCATCTCCAAAGTCCCTCCTCTGAACTATCTCATTGTCCTTCGGGTCTTTCGGCCATCTATCACCAGTGAATAAATTCTGTGTATTAAATCTCTTATTTTGAAATAGTTAGTATGAGTTCTAGTTTACTTATTGGATCCTGATTGATATATAGACTTTGAAGCCTTTGCAGTGGAGAAGTTGGGCCTTTCTCCAGAAGCATAGATGGGGGATCACATCTCACCATCGGGAGCACTGTTGACCTACATAGGCAGAGACACTGTGTTTCTCAAACTGCTCAGATTTAAGGTACTCCTACCAGCAGAATCTGATCCCCAGTAAGGAGGCATCGAGGAAAGTAAAATTCATCTGTTGGACTCGGTAGCCACAGAGAGAAAGATCAAGTGGACACACAGAAGAGATGGTTAAAAAGAAATAAACTGCTGGAAGAGACAATGATACCTTGATCAGATGTAATATGACAATTTAGGAGACTGCAGTAATGCATACACACAAAAAAAGAGTTTCTGAAATTCAAACTCATGATTTATGATGTATAAAAATTTAGTATTTAGCATTTTAGCAGATGTGGAAGAAAGTTATAGTTAACTTGAATCATCAAACTAGAAGACAAAGTAAAATTATTCAAAATATAGTGCAAGAGAAAACATATGTACTTTTAAAAACAGATCTAGGACAACTAATATTGAGATAATAGTTTCAAAAAGAGGAATTAACAAGTTGAGATAAGTAACACTAATTAAGTCACTATTAAATAAAGAATAAACTATATTATTAAACATACTAGAAGAAATTCTATAACAGAAAACCCTAAAGAATCCACCAAAAAACTATTAGAAATAATTAACAAATACAGTAAAGTTGCAGGGTACAAAATCAACAAACAAAAGTCAGTGACATATCTATACACTAATATCAAACTAGCAGAAAAAGAAATCAAGAATACAATCCCATTTACATTCATAGCAAAAAGAATAAAATATCTGGGAATAAATTTAACCAAGGAGGTGAAAGACCTATATACACTGAAAACTATAAGATATTATCAAAAGAAATCGAAGAAGACATAAAGAAATGGAAAGATATTCTGTTTTCATGGATTGGGAGAATGAACATAGTTAAAATGTTCATATTGCCTAAAGCAATCTACAGATTCAGTGCAATCCCAATCAGAATCTCAATGACATTCTTCACGTAAATAGAGCAAAGAATCCTAAAATTTATATGGAACAACAAAGGACCTCAAATAGCCAAAACAATCCTGAGAAAAAAGAACAAAGCTGGAGGTACCGCACTCCCTGAATTCAAAATATATTACAAAGCTATAGTAGTCAAAACATCATGGTACTGGCACAAAAACAGACACACAGATCAATGGAACAGAATCGAGAACCCAGAAATAAAACCACACATCTACAGGCAGCTAATATTTGACAAAGGAGCCAAGGACATACAATGGAGAAAGGAAAGTCTCTTCAATAAATGGTGTTGGGAAAACTGGACAGCCACGTGAAAAAGAATGAAAGTAGACTATTATCTTATACCACACACAAAAATTAACTCAAAATAGATTAAAGACTTGAATGTAAGACCGGAAACCATAAAACTCCCAGAAGAAAATATAGGCAGTACACTCTTTGACATCAGTCTTAGCAGTGTCTTTTCAGATACCATGTCTACTCAGACAAGGGAAATAAAAGAAAAAATAAACAAGTGGGACTACATCAGACTAAGAAGTTTCTGCACTGCAAAGGAAACCATCAAGACAACCCACCAACTGGGAGAAAATATTTGCAAATCATATGTCCAGCAAAGGGTTAATTTCCAAAATATATAAAGAAGTCATACAACTCAACAACAAAAAAATGAACAACCTGATCAAAAAATGAGCAGAGGACATGAGCAAACATTTTTCCAAAGAAGATATACAGATGGCCAACAGGCACATGAAAAAATGTTCAATATCATTAATTATTAGGGAAATGCAAATCAGAACCACAATGAGATATCACCTCACATCCATTAGAATGGCTATAATTAACAAGACAAGAAATAATAAGTGTTGGAGAGGCTATGGAGAAAGGGGACCCTCGTGTACCGCTGGTGGGAACACAAACTGGTGCAGCCACTGTGGAAAACAGTATGGAGATCTCTCAAAAAATTAAAAATAGAAATACTATATGATCCAGCTATTCCACCACTGGATATTTATCCAAAGGACATAAAATCACTAATTCAAAAAGATTTATGCACGCATATGTTCATCGCAGCATTATTCACAATAGCCAAGACACGGAAGCAACTCAAGTGACCATCAATGTATATACAATAGAATACTACTCAACCATTAAAAAAAAAAGACAAAATTGTGGCATTTGTAGCAACATGGATGGACCTTGAGGGTATTATGCTAAGGGAAATAAATCAGACAGAAAAAGACAAACATCAAATAGGGTATGATTTCAGTCATATGTGGAAGATAAACAAACACACAGATAAGGAGAACAGATTGGTGTTTACCAGAGGGGAAGGGGGTGGGGGGAGGGTGAAAGGAGTAAAGGCGCACTTACGTATAGTGACAGATAAGAACTATATTATTGGTGGTGAACATGATGCAGTCTATACAGAAACTGAAATATAGTGAGGTACACCTAAAATTTACACAAGGTTATAAGCCAATATGACCTCAATAAAATAATTTAAAAAAAAGATTTGAATCTATAGAAAGCAAATTTTCACCAACATATAGACAACATATAAATGCTCATATCTGAATATAATACATGCATATATTGGTGTAATTCATAAATTCCAAGAACAAAAAGTGTGTTTTTTCCAACCATTTAGGACTTATAAAATCTTGCTTAAATAAAAACAATCAAACTGGCATTAGATGTTTTATTTCTAAATTTCTAAACGATGATGGGAAAAAGTCTATAGAATAGAGAGAATAGTATAGCAATGCAAGAATCTCATGCCCAGCTAAGATATTATTTATCCATCGAGATGAAAAAAGTTCTTTGGGTAAATATGAGGATTCTAAAAATACATCTCTCTTATATCCTTTCTAGGAGAGAGACTTCAGAAAGAAATTTGACTAAACTCGCACAAACAAAAGGAAGCAAAGTTTATAACTATTTATAGTTAACTTTAAATGGATTATGTTAGAATGAAAGAGAATGTGTAAATGAAAAGATAAAAATGACTCCTAGGGAAATGAAAATGTTTCATCTGGTATTTGTTAGTGTTCAGTGAGAATGGGGATGTAAAAGTAAAAGTTTTCATCTTTTAAGATGATAGGAGTGGAGGAATGGAAAAAATACAGTAAAACTTCCAAATTTTAAAAAAAGAAAAGAAAGCAAAAGGGGATGAATATAACATTGACCAAATAAGCTAATAAGGAAAATGAAAAATATATAAAACAAGTAAACATAAAAGAGGATAATATGAATAAAGTCAAGTTTATTAATTGTTGCACCAAATGAGAATGAGCTGAATTCTCCTGCTAAAAAAAAAAAAAAAAAGGAGATTATTGAAGAAGATTAAAAAAATAGAATCAGCTCTGAAGTCAAATCTCAGAAGTCACTGGTGCTTTTGATGAATCTAGGGGATTGTTTTGAGAATGACTGTGAAGGAGCACTGGTAATTTTTTTTTTTTTTTTTTTTTTTTTTTTTTAGATTTTATTTATTCATTTTTTCCCCCCAAAGCCCCAGTAGATAGTTGTGTGTCATAGCTGCACATGCTTCTAGTTGCTGTATGTGGGACGCGGCCTCAGCATGGCCGGAGAAGCAGCGCGTGGGTGCGCGCCCGGGATCCGAACCCGGGCCGCCAGCAGCGGAGCGCGCGCACTTAACCACCAAGCCACGGGGCCGGCCCCAGCACTGGTAATATTTTAAACCTTCTGAGCAGATGAAGCAGGACTTGGCAAAAATTACAAGAAGAGGGGGAAAACTACACCCTAGTTAGAGTGTGCTGAGATAATTTTTTCTCATTCCCGGCTGAATACCCGGAAAGAAATTGATGTGGAAGGTGAATTTTAAAGTCCTTTTCTCTATGATTTTCAAAAGAGCTAAATTCTTTTCTGGAGTGGGAAGGACAGTGGGCTGAGGAGCTTTAGACTCATGATGGGTGGATCTTTGGCAAGCTCTGCTTCAAGCTTAACCAAAATAAGCACAACCCAGACAGACTTTTCTCAGTGACTGAATAAAGGCAGGAACGAAGTTGGGTTGACTTCTTAGCTCCACTAACAAGAGGAGTTAGGCATAGATGGAGGTATTGCAGCAGCACTCGCTGAGAAAGACGGAGATTTGTTTCAGATTTGTTTCCTGACCAAACCTTTGTAGACTCTGGGGAAGCCAAATGGCTTCAAGAATCATATGTTAAGGTGAAGGAACTCCAGTATGCCAACCAATCAGCACTCACTCCCCTAATATGTCTTCAATATGCCATCCTTGTGCCATACAAAGAAATTGACTCCTGGAAAAGGAAACTCAACTTTATAGCAACACTGGAAAGTGGATTGCCCAGCATCAGAATGAATATTTCTTCCCTACTAGGAATTTTGAAAATTACATGTTCTCTTCTTGCCATGCTTCTATGAAAAATGAAAATGTCATGATGAATTACACCCACTGAGAGATAATCTACAGACTGTAATGCTCAGGTCAGGGCACATTCAAAGAGTTTTATGGAACTGGAGAGCAATGAGGAGTGAGGTTCTTGTGGATCCACAATAGCTTCATAGTCATCCATTTCTTCTCACATGCCTACTGCAAATGCAGGATTGAGTGTGATGGTTAATCACAATACAGTCTAGTGACCGTTCTATTGATCTGTCATCTGGCATGGGCACATTTGTTCAGGCGCAGCCATCTGAACTGTGAGGTGAAAGATTGTGTATGTGGGGGTTAAAACAATGAGGGGGTAATCAGACTATGTTTTCTACAATAACTGACTACATGTAGCTGCCTTTAAACCAGATATCTTTTCCTTCCCAATTTATTAAAAAAAAAAAAAAAAACTCATTTTAGGCTTAATTTGTCTTGATGAAATTTCTGCCAGTATCTATGGCTAAGGGTCTGGGTATTAGAGAGTCTGTGCTACAAGAGATAGTCTCCAGGGGGTAGAAAGTAATCACCGTCAACGAGTAAGACACAAGGGTCACAAAAATTATTATGAATACCAGGCCAATTTTGTGTCTTACCTTTGATGAGGGTATAAGAAGGCTGATACATTGCATAAGATATTTTGTTGGTTAGCAGCATCCAGAAAATGTAAATTTTCTTTGCAGGAGTGCAAACTTAGTAGGGGCAATGTGACATAATATTCTGAGGTGTTAATCTATTTACTTTATTCCTTATATGTTCCTATTCCCTTCCATCCCCTGCTCAAGCAGACAGTAAGCTTCTTCACCTAGACAATCCAGAGGATTACCCAGAATGAAGGAAGTGTGCAGGGGAGGAGAAGTAGGACACATCTTTGGATCCTGAAGTAGAGGAGACTGAACCAACAAATTCCTAGAGAAATGGCTACACTGGAGCATAGTCATGCTCACAATATTCTCGTTTCCTGTCTGTGTCATCAAAATGGGGAGCTCAGTCCTGAAATGGAATGACGTGTCTCCTTTGTTTATATTAATAATCAATAAACAAAGGACCCTTGTCCCCACTCTCTACCACCCACATCTTGGGACCAGCTAAGTTCCCAAGACCTAGAGGTGGGAGAAAAAAACACCAAAAAGCATATTGATGTTTCCTCCAGCCTGGCAGAAGGGAGCTTAAATCCAAAATCCAGTTGTCACAGTTAATAAATGAAGGAACTTTTCTTGCACATTTGACTTTTATAACCTGAAATTCATATCCACTACACATAAGTAATTTTGTGTGTGTGTGTGTGAGGAAGATTGACCCTGATCTAACATCTGTGCCAATTTTCCTCTATTTTGTATATGGGACCCCACCATAGCATGGCTTGATGAGTGGTGTGTATGTCCACGCCTGGGGTTCGAACCTGCGACACCCAGGCCGCTGAAGCAGAGTTCATGAACTTAACCACTACGCCACCAGGCCGGCCCCAGTATTTTAAATTGTGTGCCCAATGAACAACATTGGAGATAATATTATCTCCAAAAATGCATGGGATATTCACATAAATTGCCTATGTAATATGCCATAACAAAATATTACTTTTTTAAAAGCAGGAATCATAGTACCCATATTATCTGACAAGGGTACAATAAAATACAAATTACAAACAACAATTTTTAACAATCCTACCTCCATATAATAATTATTAATTTGGAAATTGTAATACTTAACGTTTAAATAATTCTTTTATTATAAAGGAAATAACAATTGAAACATTAAATTATGTGGAAAAGACAAAAACTAAGAGTAGTACATATCCAAATATTTGGGATGCAGCCCAAAACAGTAAACAGAGGAAAAAATAGAGCCTTCAATGAATTTATTAAAAGATAACCAACACGTGAACTTGGTATTGCAGCCTCTCTGGATGGGTGTGATCCTGCCCTAGACAACCTAGCAAATCATCAGTGTTCACTGTATACTAACTGATGCATTTTCATGCAAGATTAGTTAAAATAACATTGTTAGTTCTGTTGGTTAATTTTATATGTCAACTTGACTGGGCTAAGGTGTGCCCAGACTGCTGATAAAACATTATTTCTTGGTGTGTTTGTGAAGGTGTTTACAAAAGAGATTAAGGTTTGAATCTGTAGACTGAGGAAAGATCACCCTCACCAAGGTGAGTGGGCATCATCCAATCCTTGGAGGGCCTACATGGAACAAACAGGCAGGGGAAGAACAAATTTGCTCTCTGCTGGAGCTGAGGCGTCCATCTTCCTCTGCACTCAGACATCAGCACTCCTGCTTCTTGGGCCTTTCTTCTTGAACCAGGACTTACACTATCACCCCCCTATGCCACTCTCGGGCCTTTAGACTCAAGCTGAATTACACCACCAGTTTCCCTGTTCTCCAGCGTGATCGCAGGACTCCATAATCACATGAGCCAATTCCTATAATAAGTCTTCATATAAACAAATTATTGGTTCTGTTTCTCTGGAGAACTATGACTAATGCAGTAGTGAATCTATCCAAATACTCTAAACACAGGGGGGTTATCAATATGTGTACAATATCATATGATGATTTTTTTCTTTCACTGTTTTTCAGTTCTGAGCCTTTGATAGACCCCAGCATACTGTTGAGTTAGAAAGGCAGCAGTTGAAGCTGGAGTCAGATGTTGATCAAAAAAAGGAATCTTTTCCTTTTCTTATTTCAAACACATCTTCCTTGTGCTAGCATTGTTCTCTATCTGTGGTACTTATGGAAAGCTTGTATAGTCTGCTCCTCATCTTTATTGTCGCTTATATCTTATGCATAAGTTGGCCTTCTTACACTCTCCTTTCCTAAAACCAGACTCATATCTTTTCCCCTTATAGATTTTCTGGAAGTGCTATAATGTGTAATATCCCATTAAAAGTCCAAATTTCATTTTATTGTGTCAAAATATGAACGACTCTCCTATTCTTGCCATATTTTGTGATTAGTATTGATAAAAATTTGAGAAGATTTTATTCTAAATTTGGTTTATCAATATACAATATTTACTCTAAATAATCTAGCAAAGTTTGCATGCATTTCAACTATATTTTACTATAATCCATTTTAATTTCACATTTTCAGAATCACCATTAAGTTTACACACTTTTTTTTTAGCCACTAGACAGGAAAGTTGTTCAGTGATTTTAATATTACTCCTGTCTTTTTTCTCCAGCATCATTTGATGCTGGCTAAAATTCAATTGGTCCCATTTTCTTTAGTGAGGGATAATATCAGAGTTTTAAATCTGACACTGGGTGTACATATTAGATTGTTCAAAGTGATTATTAGAAGTTGCCTTATTGATACCAATGGCAACTTAGTTAGGTTTTTTTTAGTGTATGCTAATATTCACAGCAACTCCACTCATATTAGCTGAAAACTAAAAACAACCGAATATTAATTATTATTAATATTAATAATATTAACTTGTGAATGAATATTCATTAACGTGTGGATAAAGCAACATGGAACACATGCATAAAACAGCATGGACTGCAATGGACTGTTACTCAGCAGAGAAAAGGAATGGACTACTACTGAATCCAAAACATGAGAATCTCAAAAGGATTATGCTGTGAAAGAGCCAGCCACAAAGACCACACATTGTGTGATTCCAATTATATGGCACTCTAGAAATCCCAAAATTGTGATGACAGTCGGGAGTTAGTGGTTGCAAATGAGAACATGAGAACTTTTTGGGTGATGGAATGTTCTATGTTTTGTTCCTGGTCATTATTTCATGACCATATACATTTGTAAAACCTTTTACACTCTGCACTTAAAATAGTTTAATTTGGGCCTCGCCCGGTGGCATAGTGGTTAAGTTTGCGCATTCTGCTTTCGTGGCCCGGGGTTAGCCGGTTCGGTCCCGGACGTGGACCTACTCACCGCTCATCAAACCATGCTGAGGCGGCATCCCACTTAGAGGAACTAGAAGGACCTACAACTAGGATATGCAACTATGTACTGGGGCTTTGGGGAGAAAAAAGAGACAGAGGAAGATTGGCAACAGATGTTAGCTCAGGGCCAATCTTCCTCCAAAAAAAATTTTTTTTAATGTATCTATATTATTCCTCAATAAACATGGATTAAAAAATAAGGATAATAAGGAGCACAGAGGCCCAGATACTACATCTGACTCTATCACTTTGAAAAAAATCCACTTCCGTTTTCTGAGCTTCAGTTTTTTTCTTTTGTAATACTTAGATACTTCCTATGCTAACTTTACAGTTATTGAGGACTCAAATTATATATATATATAGACACTGTGATACAAATCCTAAAGTACACAAATGCTGTAGCCATTTTATTATAACCTAAATAATACAATCTATTACTTTACTGGTGTATAAGTTAGGAATGTTTTCAGCTTTGTAAAAAGAAACCAAAATGGTTAAACAAATCAGGGTTTATTTTTCCACATGACTGGAAGTCTTGAGTTTGGTGTTGTAGGCCTGGTAGTCTCGTTCAAAGATTACATCATAGATGTAGACTCTGTCTCATCCATCTTCCTTAGAGTTTTGGCTTTTGTCTTCACGCTTGTCACCTCATGGTCACAAGATGGTTGCTCCAAGTCTAGATGTCATACTCATAGTCTAACCAGGAAGAAGGAGGAGCACGAAGGGGGAGAGTGGCTTTTTCACCATGAGGTGTTGCCTTTTTATTTGGGAATTAAAGCCCTCCTTAGTACTTTGTAGCAGATTTGCCCTCACATTTCCTTCTGCAGACCTGGATCACCTGTGCACCACTGGGCTGTTAGTGGCCCAGGTGATGCAGATCCCATGACTGTTTAGACTAACTACACTTAAGGCTTTCTGTTTCTGAGATCAAGAGATGTCTGTGTGTACCTGGAAATATAGGGCCACTGTTAGCAGGAAAGCTAGGAAATGGCTTTGGATAGACAGTGAATAGGCTCTTTGCCATGTGCTTTTTGTTATTTCATGTGCATGGCTGTGTTCCCCAATGAGATTGTAATAAACTTCTCAAGAGAAGACATACCATAATTTTCCGTGGATCAGATCTCTTAACATAGTGATATGCACATATTAAGAATATTTAACTTTGTTTTTAGAGTCCTTTCTCCTAGATTATCTCATTTTATCCTCACAGCAACCCTGTGAGGTAAGTATTGAAGATTTTAGCCTCATTTTCCACGTGAAGAAGTTGAAGAGAGAAGTTAAAGCATTTGCTAAGAAACCGTAGAATAGGAGCTCATGTGGCTTCAAAGCCAGCGCTCACTCTATAGCGTCAAACTGCTTCCCATTGGAGGGGCTGAGGAAAGACATCGACTGAAGGCTCAAAGGTTAAATTGTTGCTCCCAGAAAAAAAGTAGCCATGAGCTGGGGAGCTACTTGATGAGCCAGTGGCTCCAGTGGCTACTGGCAGTGCCACACCAGCGTGAGTTGGGCAAAGGAACAGTACAGGAGCTGAGTCCTCCATATGGCAGTGAGGTCCTGTGGTCAGAACGTGGAGCTACGCTATCAGGACTAGAAACCCAACTAGCACACAGCAGACACTGGGAGAGTTCTAACTGGTACCTCGAGACTTGACAGAATATGGAGAAGGGGCCGAGAGCCAGAAAAGCAGAGCTGTTTGGGGGTGGGCGGTGGGGTAACCTGTTTTAGCTTTTTTGTCTTTTTCAAAATAGGAGCCTTTCAGAGATCTAAAGCAATGTGATGTGACAATGTTTCACCTTCAATTCTAAGATGTTAACTCAAACATATAGGAAAATAATAACAAAATAAATTTAAGGAAATTTGAAGAAATTTATTGATTTTTAAAAAGCAAAATATAAGGTAATAGAAAAACCAATACATTGTCATCATGAAAGTGTGCCTTAGTGATTTCTGACTCTCTGCCAGAAGTGTAATTGCCAACGGCCCTGTTCCTGCTCTTTGAAATGCCTAACTGCATTCCTGCTAAAGCCACGCTTGGCTGGGCTTCTCCTAACCAATGGCCAAGTGTGACCAGGGACACTAAGGCCATTCCTGAGGGAGGTGGAGCTCCTCTAAGGGGTGACTTTGGCTCAAGAACCCTCTGAGCCTTGCTGAACCTTCCTTAGAAGTGCACTGCCGTCTAAGACACTTCCACCCAACCTTCCTCCTTTCACTTTCTCCTTCACTTGAGATTAAAATTGCATGGTGGTCTGATGGCTCTCCCAGCCTCCCCACTTCCTCCCATTTCCACTCACAGGCTTTGTTTCTAATAAATCTTTTGCACTGCTAACTTGGTTTTGGCATCTGCTTCTCTGAGGAACCAAACTAACTCAAATATCAACAAACTTCCGGTCATAGAAGGCAATACACAAACATACAAACAATGTTTCAAAGGACCAATAAAATCAACGCATATTTGGCAATTCTAGTCCAGGAAAAATAAAAGTAGAAAAAGATAATCTTAAGCACAGGTTTGGCAGCAGTAAACAAAATAAGCAAAAATCCCTGGCCTTGTGGATTTCATATTCTAGTGGGAAAAACAGTTAATAAACATGATTAATATGTATAATATTTTGTATGGTAAATAGTGCAAAGGAGTAAAATAAACCAGAGAAGGGATAATATGTGTTGGTGGGTGGGTAGGAGGCTGTTGAAATTTCAGATAAAGTTGCCTGAAAGGACTCATTGAAAACATGGTATTTAAGTATTGACCTCAAGGAAACGAGGGAATGGGCCTTGTAAATATATGAATTTATCAGGGAAATTTCATTTAAGGCAGAGAGAACAGCAAGATGCCAAAAGCCTGGGGCAGAAGTATGCCCAGTGTGCCTGAGAAACAGTAAGGAAGTCAGTATCTTTGCTGGAGAGAAGTGGGGAGAACGAGGGTTATGAGCGCTTAGGTCAGACGGTTAATCGCAGGTCAGATCATTTAGGTCTTGCAGGTCCTAGGAAAATTTTGAAAAAATAAGTGATATGCAGTGATTTATACTTAACAGGATCACTCTGGCTTCTGTGTTAAAACTAGACTGCATAGAACCAGAGGCTGAAGCAGGGAAACCAGTTAGGAAGCTACTCCAATACCCTAGAAGAGATTATGGTGGACTGCAGCAAGTTGATAGCAGTGCAGATTTTGATAAGTGGTCATATCCTTAATATATTTTAGATTTAAAACTGACAGACTCTTCTAACATCTTAGAAGTGAAGTATGAGAAAAAGTGAAGAATCAAAATTAATTCTTTTTTTTTTTCCCTGTGTAAGTAGATGCCTAGATTTCTCTTTCTTTCTTTCTTTTCTTTTTCTTTCTTTCTTTCTTTCTCTTTCTTTCTTTCTTTCTTTCTTTCTTTCTTTCTTTCTTTCTTTCTTTCTTTCTTTGTGAGGAAGATCGGCCCTGAGCTAACATCTGCCAATCCTCCCCTTTTTGCTGAGGAAGACTGGCCCTGGGCTAACATCCATGCCCATCTTCCTCTACTTTATATTGGACGCTGCCACAGCATGGCTCGACAAGCGGTGCCTCGGTCCACGCCAGGGATCCGAACCCCAGGCCGCCACAGCGGAGCATGCGCACTTAACCGCTTGCGCCATCAGGCTGGCCCCCTAGCTCTAGGATTCTTATTTATTGATTTGAAGAGTGAGAGAGTGAGAAAGAAATGGCTGGCGGGGGTGAGGGGAGTCTTCAGGAGTTTAATTTTGGCTAGGTGCAGTTTGAAATTCTTTTTAGATATCCAAGTGAAGTTGTCATTTAAGCATTTAAATACCATGTCTGAAGTTTAGAGGAGAGGCCTGGCTGAACATTTATGCTTGAGAGTCATTTTCATTTTGATGTCAGGATAATAAGAGGGATCATTAAGAAAGAGTGTGGATTAAATAAACAAAGAGAGAGAGACGTCCAAGGACCGAGATCTTGCACGCACAAAAAGTGGTCTGGGGCATTTGGAGGAAGAGGCAAAGGAAAGTAAGAAGGAGTGGGCTGCGAAGGAGAGCCAGGCAAGTGTGGTGTCCAGGGAGAAAAAGAAATGGTTTTATGAATGATAGAAATCATGTGTGTGAAACCCTGCTGATGAGTCAAGTGAGGTGAGCACAGAGAACTTTGACATTGGAGGCAATTGTTGATTTAGAGCATTTTCAGTGAAACAGTGGGAGCAAAAGCTTGGGCAGAAATTGGGAGGAAAGAAACTGAAAACAACAAGTGATCTAAAATTGCTTCAGGGAGTTTTCTTTAACAGGAGGGAGAGGAATGGGCCAGTAGCTGGAGGGGGAAGTGAGGACAAGAAAAAAAGTTTTAAGGGAGAATTAATAGCTTATTTTTTGAGTGTGTGAGGAAGATCAGCCCTAAGCTAACATCCATGCTAATCCTCCTATTTTTGCCGAGGAAGACCGGTTCTGAGCTAACATCTATTGCCAATCCTCCTCCTTTTTTTTCCCCCAAAGTCCCAGTAGATAGTTGTATGTCATAGCTGCACATCCTTCTTAGTTGCTGTATGTGGGACACGGCTCAGCATGGCAGGAGAAGCGGTGCGTTGGTGTGCGCCCAGGATCCGAACCCGAACCACCAGTAGCGGAGCACGTGCACTTAACTGCTAAGCCATGGGTCGGCCCAATAGCTTATTTTAAATTGTCTTTCTGGTAATCAACATGGGAAATGACTATTTTAAAGAAGCTATCTTAACAACTAGAGGTCACAGACTTTCTCTTTCATAGAAGTACAGAACAACTTCAGTGCTAAAACAAAACCACATAGTTTAGAAAAGGCCACCAACACATGTGGCGTTAGTTTATGGCAATTATAGGATAATCCTAAATCCAAAAAATTTGGAAATCAGGTTTCTGTTTCATTTCTAAGCTAAGAAACAAATACATAATACATCAGACTAAAGCAGCAGTCCTCGACCAGGGATGTAATTGCCCCTCCGGCCACCACCCCACTGCCACAGGACATTTGACAATGTTTGGAGACAGTTTTGGTTGTCACAACTGAGCAGGGAGTGCTACTGACATCTAGTAGGATAGAGTCCAGGGAGGCTGCTAACCATCCTGCAATGCACAGAGCAGACTCTCGCAACAGAGAATTATCCAGCCCCGAATGTCAATAGTGCTGAGTTTGAAAAACCTTGGCACTTCACATATGGAAAGTGAACATAAGGGGTTAAAATAACTTCAACATTCCTAAGATTAGACTTGAACCATATTGAATGTCTATCAAAAGAGAGACTATGTCCCTCAGAAGGAGGGGTGGTGAATCTCAGGCCCATAGAAATAAGAGATCTTCAAAAAGCCACCATTGGCAATGACTACCAACAAAGTCCAGAAGCGAGGGGACCTTCATCAATAGACTTAGGCCACCCTTCTAGAGACCTATCTCTAGAACATATTTTGACCATGTTCTTACACATATTACTGTCCATACTTTGTATTATTTTTTAAATGTTCTAGCAATCTACATCAGTATCTTGCATTGATTAAGTCAAGTCCATTTTTGAAAATTGCATCAACTCTCAAAGAGGTGAAACAAAGTTCTGAAACTTGATTGCTGACGTCCGAACACTGAACCACACAAAATTCACGTAGGAAATAGATGTCATCATTTTGAGAGATTGTCAATTGTTCTTTGATTTCGGTGTGTCTTAACTGATCATTTTCCTTAAATTTTCACAAATAGGTCTTTAAAAATCCATGCCTTATTCATGTTCCCTGTATATATGTATGTTCTATTGTGTATTCTATCATGGCTTCGGGGGAAACATTAATATGTTAGTAATTTTAAAATGCAAAAATATTAATGCACGCAGATTTTCTTTTCTGGAATTTTTCTCTGCTTATAAAAGGCATATAAGATCCCTTGACATTAATTGAGTTGTTAAATTTCTCAGAGATATTTCTATCAAAGCTGGTAATAATTTCACAGGTATATAATGATATTAAGCTCTCTCTCAATCTAGAGTCTACCAGGGGTTTGTTCTTTTTAGGAAAATAAATAAAAAGGTAATGACTAAAGTAAGTTTTATTTCCTGTTATTGAACAATTGCTCCTTAATCTTATCCTTAGCTAGTGGAAAAAATGTATCTACTTAATTTTATTAGTAAATGATTTTGTGGTATCTGACTGCATCTAATAATAAGAAGAGAGCATATAAATTTCCAGGCAATTTCAAGTGTTGATACGAAGTATTAATTCAACATAATGTGAGAAGGAATTTATAATAATGCTCTGGAAGCAGCTGGATCAACAAGCACTGTTTATACCTACTATGTCAGCACCATAAAAACCAATGTCATTAAATATACAGTAGATAGCAGAAGTGATTTCCCTAGCATTCATTTCGAAAACAAAATTCCAAAGCTGTTAGGAGCTGAACTAACCATAAAACAGAAATAGTTCCCCTTATGGATTTAGATGAATGGTGCAAATACACATATAAAGGTCATTTTAAGTGTGTGAAGGCCAAGGCTTTCTCAATTTCTCTCATAAATTAAAATTGTGTGAGATCTCTACTGTGTAAAATTATGTTTTTAAAGAGCCTATTGTAACATGGATTGCTTATTTTTGTTTTTGTTTCTAACATAGGCTGGACAGGCAAAGAAAAAAAGAAAAGTATCTGCACATAGTGACTTCTTGTGGATCAGATCCTAGAGATCCAGATACAGATAGCGAGCAGAGTACACCAGTGGGAATCTACTATTAGCGTGATGCTGAATTTCAGGCAGGCAGATACATCATGGCAGGTGAATTTCAGCCCAACTGGTCGACATAGGTCAGAGCAAGGGAGGACCTCTGCAGCAAAACCGAGGCAGCAGCCCCCCTCATCTTGGTCAGACCATCTACAGAAGTTGGAGGGAACTCTCATCACTGAAATAGCACCTTGTGCAGCCCAAGGGGTAGAGGTCCAGAAGTCAACATACTGCCAAATAAAACACTCCAGACCGTAGTTTTATGGCCCTGTTTTTCTAAAGAGTCTATAATAATTGATTCCATTGCTTCTCCCTGTTTATCTCAGTCACCATAAAAGTCATCATTTATCATTTTGCTCATTAAGTATCATCTGACCTTAAAACCATAGGTTTCCCATAAATCCATCTGTGGTCTCTTCTTATCCTCCATCCCTTTCTCTGTCTCCAATACCTTTGCATCATGAACTCATCAACTTTTCCTCTCTTAGCACAATCACTTTGTCCTCCAGACTGTCCCAGTGCATCCCTAGATAGCCTTGCCTTACCTAAACCTCATTATCCTCTGCAAAAACTCCTTCACTGGTCTTCTCAACACTGGTTTGTTTTATTCCTCTCAAGTCATACCTATCAGGAGAGAAAAGATTCTGTCTTCACTTTCATTGCCACTTCCTGCCAGGCATACCTTCTTTTTCCTACAAAATTTTTGCTCCTAATGAAAATGGTAACTTCTTCACTCCTGGTCTCACACTTCATTCACCTAAAGTGACCATGTGTTTCAGTTTGCCCAGGACTGTGGGGATTCTGGGGATGGGACTTTTAGGTATAAAACCACAACAAGTTGGTCCTTCTATTCCCTGACTCATAGCTACTGTTTCAGTGTTGCTGTTCTCCCAATACTCCACAACATCAGATTCCCATGCTCTATACAACATCTTAAACTTCCTACTTGCGGCTACCTCATTTCTCAATAACTTGCTTACCACTCTCTTAGTTACCGTCTCCCATTGCCACACCCTGAAAATTACTGCTACTAGAACTTGAGGTACCACCTCTGAAATCGCTACTTTCCAACCTCATTTTCCATTTTCTTTCCCTGTAGCTCACTCTCTTTAATATGTTTATTTTAACAATATGTAGACTTTTTGGAAATAGCCAATATATTGATTCCACTGATTTATAATTTTTAGTCTGCCCACCCTGGTTTATATTATATATTATGTAATCCTTGTCTACCTTAAGTTCCCTCTCCATCATATGCTACTGTTTACAGAGCAGTTCTATCAGTAAGCCCCAATCTGCCCTGAGCGGGGGCCAGCAGTGTGTTCTGAATCATAAACCAACATTGGCCTGATTGACACTACAAAACTGTTCCCATAGATTGACTGGATAACTCAATTCTCCAACAACTAAAACCTAAAAAAAGCATGATTGTGACGATGGAGGGGAGATGAAATTGTGTCAAAGAGTGGGGTGAAGACAAAGAATACTGGTAAAACACAGAACATTTCCTCACTGTGGTGTACTATGAAACAATTTGGTCCAACCTAGTCGAATTAGAAGAGAACTAGGAAATGATCTACTAAAAGCACCCCACAAAAATTTCATTCCATGGAATTTGTGGGGAAGAATACAAAATGCATGTAAACATATTTGGATTTGAACACTAAATTCCATAAGGATGTAGTGTGTTTTTAATTATACCAATAACTGACATCTGCTTAAAAATTAAAACAGAACAAAACAAAAAAACATGAAATTAAACAAATGGAGCCAAGGTGCTGGAAAGTGGTTTCAACTTACACAAATCTGAGGACAACTCATGCTGGTGTAACTTCAGAACAAAAACACACTTATCAATTGTATTCTAAAGAGATCAGGATTAGTTAATTAATATTTAAATTTGTATAAAAGAAAAATAGTCAAGGAACAGTTACAGTAAATGCAGAATATATTAATATTTATTGTACACATGGCCACCAGTGGAAATAAGCCTATTTTGAGCCATTATAGGTAACATATTATTTCTAAATTTAATTTTAGTAATACATAAGCTATTATATAATTGCTTTTGGTGCCATATTGGCTGATTTCTTTTATTTTTAAGTCCATAAGTTTCCTAAGGATTTCTTACCAAAAAATACCTTCTCATATATTTTGCTATACCAAATGGTAGGCGGAAAAATCCTCCAATTATGTACCAAAGTAAACAGTACTAGGGTGTATGACCCACAATCTTTACTTCATGAATGGTAATGCTTACAGACATATTCAAAACTATAAAGGAAAAAAACAAAAATGAGTTAGATATATGTCTCTATGTTAAAAAAATGTGCTAAATCATTTGTTAAAGTTCAGCAATGATTTTTTTGCCCAGTTTACTCTGGAGAGAATCATCAATGCCCATTAAGTCCCAATAAACATAGAGATAGAAGGTAAGTAGAAAAAAAACACACCATCATTAGTGGAGAAAGAAAGCCTAATGAGAAATATGACCTGATTTAAGTTGATCTTAAGTTCCTTTTTTAAAGCCTTGCAACCTTATATTGTGAATAATTAATAGCAAAAGTCCTTCTGAGCTCCCTCCTTCTGCTAATGTCAGTAGGATGCTGGAATCAGTTAGTAGGCAGTGATTTCTTCTCTGTTTCCATCAGTTTTTAATTTGTCACCTAGTCCAATTATTTTATTTTCTGAGTTTGTGAAACTTCTAGTTTTTTTTTAATCTCCCTGAAATTCCAATATTATTCCAATTAAAACCGCATAAAATTTAAATAGGTTGCTATGATCAACAGAATTATAAAAAATATTAAATAAATTAATGATTAGCTACCTTTGGGGATTGTTACTTATTTAAAGGAAAGAAAAAAACAACAAAGATCACTTCCAGGATGCCCAGCACCACTGTACATGTCATTCCAAGTGTCAATCATACTTGTTCAAAATATTGCCTTTAAATATTTTCTTTTGAATTTTTTCTTTGATTATAGTAGTACAATATTCAATTTCAGACTTACAAAAAATTACAAGAGTAGTACAAAGAATTTCTGTCTGCTATTTACCTAGATTTCCCAAATGTTCATATTTTACCCTATTTATTCTCAATATAGAGGTTTTTTTCCTGAATCATTTGAAGGGAAGTTGCAGGCAAGGTGCCTATTTATCCCTTCATGCTTTATTGTCTAATTCTTAACATCAAGACACTATTTAACATAACTTTAGTCCAGTTATCATAATCAGAAAATTAACATTGTAAGATAATATATAATCTTCAGCATTTAATCAGATTTACAGTTTGATAATGGTCCCAATAATATTCTTTACAGCAAAAGAAAATTCCAGGTTATGAATTAAATTCAGTTGTCCTGTCTTTTTAGTCTCCTTAATCTACAACAGTTTCTCTGTCTTTCTTTGTGTGTCTTAAGATCGACTTTTCAAAGAGTAAGTCAACTCTTTTGTAGAATATCCCTTAGGTATTGTTTATTTGATGTTTCCTGATGATTAGATTATGCTTATATATTTTTTTGATAAGTACCACATTCTGCTGCTGGCTCTTTTTCTGTGCATGATGTGAGGACAAACATGATTTGGTTTTGGCTCTTACTGGTGGCGGTTCAGCTTTGATCACCTGATTAAGATGGTGTCTGCTAGGGGCCAGCCTCGTGGCGTAGCAGTTAAGCGCGCGTGCTCTGCTGCTGGTGGCCCAAGTTTGATCCTGGGCGTGCACCGACACACCTTGTGTCAGGCCATGCTGTGGCGGCGTCCCTCATAAAGTGGAGGAAGATCAGCGGGATGTTAGCCCAGGGCCAGTCTTCCTCAGCAAAGGAGGAGGATTGGCAGATGTTAGCTCAGGGCTGATCTTCCTCACAAAAAAAAAAAAAAAAAGATGGTGTCTGCTAGTTTTCTTCATTGTAAAATTACTGTTTTTCCCATAGTAATTAAAAGCATCTTGTGGTAGGATGCTTGTGGGGGGAACTTTGAGAATATGTAAATATTTGGTTACTTTTCAAACTTTCACCACTAGTTTTAGCATCCATTAATGACTATTACCTAAATCGGTTATTATTATGAGAACCAGGTGATTTTAGGCCAAGGGCAAGGAAAGTAGAAGATATGCCTGGAATATGTTTGTAGTGACAGAAAGCAAGATAGCACTCAAAGATTAATAAGAACATGTCACAGAACACAGTCATTTAAAGGGACTCCACTGGCCAAATCTGGGACAATTTGGGCATCAAAATAAATAATAATAGTAAAGAATTATAACTCACTGACTAAAATAAGAATCAATGACATCAATCTGAAACACATTAATTAAGAGAAAGCTTTTTCTTACAGATGATATTCAATCCATAAATATAGAAAAAATTATGAAATTCGAAAATCACTATATGAAAAGAGTTTTAATAAGAAGCAACCGCAGAGCTAGGGCTTCAAAGAAAGGGAGAGAATACCATCAAAGAATCTAAATTCTGCAGATCTTGGGTTACAGGGTCACTGAAAGAGAATTTCGTGTACTTGACAATTTTGTCTAAGATGAATTCTGTACTAGGTATAAATCTGGCTCAGAGTGCTATTCCTGGCAGAGTTTGAAGTTAAAGAAGACGTAAACTTAAAATCATACAGAGTCATAACCAGGAAAGCAGAGAATGGACTTCAATGGGAAGTCATCAAAGATGATGCAGTTGGCTGTTTTCCAATTGTCAAGATCTCACAAACCTTCTATAACTCTTAGAATCATTGTCATACTCCTCCAGCTGGTGAGGTTAACATGCAAGTATACAAGCATAGAACTATCCATCTCTCATTCTATCCCTGTAGTAAGAAATAGAACAATACTTCCCTGGATAATGGGGGCCTACTGGTCTTCACTGAGAACTAGTTGGTTTCAAGATGTAACCAAATTTACTAAAAACGGCAAGGTGTACAATATAGGAGTGTTTCAGGTGGGTGTGTAGACTATGTCTATGTTAAAAAAAAAAGCATACTCTTTGATCACCTGCTGCAAGTGTAAGCTAAAGTGTGCATTCTTTTCTTGGAAAGACAGGTTTGCCGTCTTTGCCATTTGCTCTTTAGAGAGACAGGCAGATGAACTATTGCATTTTAAGAAAGGAATTTTGTCCAGCAAAAATGTACTCTTACTAGCATAACGTAAGTCTAAGGAAGTCCTAAATGGAGTATGTGCACTGGCATGTGTTGGGGACGAGGAGGGGAGAAGAAATTGTGAATAGGTCTTTGCTTTCCTTCTTGATCCAAAAGTTATAGAAGGCACCCATTTTAGAAGGTTTCATAGTGGACTGTAACTGGAGTCTGGCATTTATGAAACACAATTGATCCATAGTGCCCAAGAAATGAAGCCAAGCAATTGATGCAAAGTGAATGGCTGGCAGAAATCAGTGGCCTAGGAATTAGAGGCATTATTGAGTTGGAATAGATAAAAGATTGTGGTAGAATAAAACATTCTCCCTTTGTAGTGTTCTTCCCTTTGCTTGTCACACTCTTGCCACAATGATCTTCTTTCTGTTCATCAAGTGGAACACAGCTTTCCCTGGCTCAGGAAACCTGCATATGCTCTCCTTTCTATTTAGAATACTCTTCTCTTTACCACCCACTCCTTTTCACCTATGTAATTGTTATATATCATTTAAATCTCGGCTTGAATATTCTGTTGTCTGGAATCTTTCTCTAATCTTCCTAACCAGGTCAGATTCCATTAGAAATATTTACTTAATAGTTACAGCCATATATTGATTATAGTTGTAATTTAACATGTGTTTGTGTGATTCCTTAATTAATGGTTGTCTCCTTCACTGTTCTATAAGTTCTAGCAGGTCAGGCCTTATGTTTTGTTTTTGTTTTTTTCTTCCACTTTCTCAATGCTCTCTGGGACCTAGGCTATTTCCTGGCACACAGTATATGCTAATTAATGATTAACTGAACAAAACTTAGTGAAGGGATGCTGAAGGTAGATATAGGAATAAAAGCTGATGATGCATAACCAGGAAATCAGTCAAGAAAATAACTGCTAAAGCAATTCCATGTATTTTTCCAGATGATTCTTCTTATGTCCAGGATATCTTTTAAGGAGTTAAGTATGGCATCATTGTTTTAAAAGCATCAACCAGAAACAGACACAAAAGTCAAAAATTGTTAATAACAAAATCATCTTTCACTACTAAAACATACTCTAAGTTATGCGTGTGTGTGTTAACCTGTTTAAACATATCTCTTTAAGGTATGTATTTTACCTCCCTCTTAGATGAGAAATTTCTGGTTCAGAATATGAAAGCTTTTATCCAAAATCACAATGAATATTGGTTCAACAGAAACTCAAGCCCAGGTCTTCTAAATATATATATATTAGCGATTAGATAGATATCATAGTGCATCAACAATTTAGTTTGTATAATTTGTTAATGGTACATGGCTATATGGAATTTTTAATCATAATTTGATGCTTAAATTGCACTTTATTTCACCTCCCTAACCCTGCCAGAGGTAAGCGTAACTTATCTTTTTCACTTTGGTTGCAAAAGGGAAATGCAAAAATGCCAAAATAAATTTTAGATAAGTTATACTTACTGTTGTCAGCTAGATGTCATGTTAAAAGGTGCTTCCATAACAAATTTGATTCACGTATTATCAGTAAAACCAGATTATATTCTTAAATAATCGATTTATGTTTTCTGACTTCAAACAAAAATAGAAACATTAGTAAAATATCAGATTCTAGAGACTAAACAGTAATAAATATTTATGTATAATGTAAAATGACTAATTCTTAAAAAATAAGTATCTATGGAGGTTTCGTCGTTCCTTGGCAAGACTATTATCTATTAAGGTAAATTGATACTTTGAAGAATCCAAGTGACTTTTAACAAATGAGTCCATAGTTATATAAGAGATCTATTTCCCACTAGCTGATGAGTGCTGGATATTGGAAGAGGATTTTCCAGTTTTTGAAATAGTTTATATACCTAAAAATGCTTTCCTAATATTTATGCAAAGCAAGAATTTCACAAAATGACCTATAAAACATTCACTGTACCTCCAAATTTAATACTTAGGAAAATTCTACTTTATCACTATGTAGTTAAAATGCATCCATTCTTCCCTATCTTCAACATTCAATTTACATTTTTCCCATTTTTTTCCTTAAGAACTCTGAAACACCAGACCATTTCTTTGTCTGATATATTCATACTATATTAAATTTCTATCTTCATAATTTATTAATACACTACATTTGTATAATTCTCTTCACTTGCCCAGTGACTTCACTACATTTATCTCTTTTTATCACAATAATCCTATTGTAAGTAGGGCAGAAATCTATTCCTTTTTACCATTTAGGACATGAATACTTAGAGAGATTAAAAGATTGTCCAAGATCAGACAGGGAGTAATGGAGGAATTTGAACCTTGAATCCAGTATTTCTTCTTTTGAATCCAGGGATTTTGTCTGTTATCACAGGCTGCATTTTATTAAATTTTATAAGGTCAAACCTGCCTCAAATCTCAAACTTGCAGAAATCCCCTTTATCTAAATAAGTATTTAATTTTATTTCTATGATTAATTTAGAATCCAGTAGAGGTTATTTTATTAGAAATTTACATCTTTATATAATTGATTAATTATTCCCATTAAGTGCTGGAGGATATAATGGGTAAACATACTCAATCCATGTGCTCAATCATACAGGCGTAGAAACAATTGCTATAAAGGAAGGATATACAAAGTGCAATGGGAACATGCAGAGCATATAAGACTATTGAGGGGGTAGAGGGTGTCTTCCCCAGAACACTTGGATTGGATGGGGAGCTATTCACCAGGTGGTATGCAACCGGATGAGGTCATCACAAACAGAATGAACACCTCTGCAAAAGCATGGATGAATGGAAGGCCAAGGAAAAGAATTTAGTTTAGTTTCACCCTGATTTAAAGTGAGGAAAAGTTGATATAGTTCATTGTACTTATTTTATATCATGTGTATGTCTATATATTTACTTATTTTTAATTTTTCTCTCTCTAGTTAGAAAGCACTTTAAAGCCAGGGGCTATATATTACCAATTTCTGTGATTTTCATGACACCTATTGCAGTAAGTTCTTAACGAGTAAATGTTAAAGGAAACAGAAGTTTAGGTTCACATCAATACAGTAATGAGTTTCCATTTTCTGAACAGCTTTCCTCCAACTCTTCATTTATTTGAATTTAACAAGTAAATTATTATTTTTATTTTTATCTTTGTATTGGTGTCCTACTCAAAGTGAGGTGAATTTATGTAAAACATCCATACCATGGGTAATTGTGTAGATAATTTTATTTTCTCAATTTAAAATAATCTAATAAATCTTTATTGACTACATAACAGAAAGAAGTGAAAATGTTAGTTCCCAGAGGAACTATAAATATATATAAATATATATAGGAATATATATATGATAGCATTCTTGAAGAACTCTTCTGTGTAAAAATTCTCAAAGTTGTTCATTAATTTCAATTTAAACTTGTTTGGCAACTCAGTCAATATGAAGTTATGTATGTAATTTATCAATGTAGTAACTTATTTTTTATCAATGTAGTTAAGTTTGAAAATTGTAGTAGAGACTAGGAAATCACTGTAATTTAGGTATATTGTCAAAATGGAAAGAAGGAGAAAAACATCTCGAGTGCCTGCATTTTTTAGCAGTAGCTACGTGTGACAGACATGGGAGCCCACAGGAAATCTTGCTTATTAGAATTTTTATATGTATTTGTTGTTGCCAAGCTTTTTATATCTTCTAATTCACTTACTAGGGTAAAACTGTTCATTAAAAAAAGTGTGTTGGTGTAATTTGTTCCATAAACTAACTTACTTTCAATTTTAAATGCCAAACTGTCCATCCAAAACTACAATTAGCCACTTGTAAAAGAAAAGTTCTATTAGGAGAATCCTTTTACAATGTCACAATAAAATTTTGTTTTGCAAGATAATTGCTTATTTGAATTGCCAAAAGCAATGTATTTTTCTAAGGAGGTCTTACAAAACTCTATATTCTTAATATACTTATTTTTGTCATAGATATTCAAAAGTTGTAACTACTTTGAAGTTTGCTATTACTTTGTTGTTGTTTTTAATCAATAAGATTTCTTTGGAATTTCAGACTGGAACCATGATAGTGAGGAACCACGATAGTGAGGACAGTGGTCTGGCTCTAGGAAAAAGCGGCATTGCCGACATTCTACAAGAGCAAAATGTATTTTGATACCATAATAAGAGAAATCTGTATTGGAGAAACATACTATCAAGGCTAGGAAGATACCCACTAGGAAAGGATTCTAAGTCATAATTCTCTTCCCAGAGTCCCCACTGGAGACTTGATGTTAACTTTCTTGAGGACAGACTTTGAAATATATTCTTCCATCAATACTTTATCTGATCATTCACTGTTTTAATTATTTAGAATTTATTTTGTATTTATTAATTCTTCATAAAATATTTATTATGGAATATATTGAACATACAAAAAAGCATATAAGTATATGTATAATTTAAAGAAGAATAAGAAAACTAATATATTTCTATTCAACATTCTACAAGGGAAAGTGAACTTTAATGAACATAAATATTATGTATCAATTTACCATATTTACCATGTGCCAGTCTCCATTTTCACTCACTTCTTCCCTCCTTTCCAGAATTAACCACTGTAAACTTTCTATTATTCCTTTCCTTTATTTAAAATTTTGTCACACTTTTACATTTATAGTATTTACTTTTTAATTTTTAACATACATGTTAAAAGGTACGGTTGTATTTTCTAAGTATGTAAAATGTAAGGAATAATTTGATATTCTCTCACAATTTGCTTTTAGACTAATAATTAAATTTCTGCTCCTCCAAGGTGAAGCCTGTACCTCTCCTTTCATGTATTTTCATTACTGTAGAATATTCTATAGTACTAGTATGAAAAAGTCACAGTATATTTATCTATTCTCCTGTCAATGGGCATTTGGGTATTTGAGTGCTTAAGAGTTGTTGCTATTATGTACGACATAGGATATGGTCTTTATATGTCTAGTATTCACAAGTGCAAAGATCTCTCTAGAATAAATAGAATAGAATTGATGAGACATGGGGTATGTTCATTTTCTAGTTTACTAGATAATTCCCAATTGTTTTCCAAAGTGGTGATATCAATCTACTTTCCCACTACAACTCTGATGCTCTGCATCCTCACAAATAAGTGATAATATCAGACCTTATTACTTTGCCAGCATAATGTTGGGTGGCAGGGGCGGGGGGTGTTGAGCACGGATTTCACTGTACTTTTAGTTTGTATTTCTCTGATTACTAAGGTCTTTTCATATGTTGATTGATTTGTCACATTTAGTTTTTCCTAAAGTCTATTTCATCTGATATTGATGTAGCAACTAGGTTTTGTATCTTTTTCCATAATTTTTATATTCAATACTTTTGTTCTTAATATTTTTGATGTATCTCTTATAAGCAATAGGTACGTGAAATTGTCTTCCCACTCATAAAATTTTGGTCTGTCTATCACCTGTCTGTCTGTCTGTCTGTCTATGTATCTATCTATATCTAAAGAGATTCCTAAGAATCCTAATCACAGCCCATATACTGCTCTCAGAATCAGATATCAGCAGTCTCAGTACAGCTTCACAGTTTTCGACTACGTTGTGTACTGAAAATCCTTAGACCGTATTGTATTATGTTTGTTTTTTAGTAAATTACCTAATTAAAAGGGATCTCTTAAAATAATGGAGAGTTACATTTGAAACAAAATAATGCTCATAATCATTTTTCAGAGAAAGATGAATCAGAGGTCCATACCACCCCTATGGTTGTACGAGTTCACCACCATCTTCTCACACACCTTTAGATCTTGCTCTTTCATCTCTGCATTCTCAGCATTTGGCACATGATGAGCACCTGTCAATGCTTTCTGAATGAATGAGGAAAACGATAGCAAATGAGTCTTATTTTAGAAAATATATTGTATAGACTTGATGGGAGTCACTGCCTGGGAAAAGGCCCCTGTATGAAGAGGGCAATGATGGAAGAGTGCAATCCTCACGTTCACATCTCTTAAGGGGGCATGCATTTCACAGGCATATTTGTAACAACAGGTATGAAGCTTTAGAAAGTTAAATTTTATCCTCAATTTTGTAAAATTATGTCCAAAATTGTGGCCAAAAAGAGCAGCTCAAGTTAAGGAATTGAAATTATTCACATATAGCGCTGTTTCATTTTATAAATATTAATCTCAGAAGTGCAGCTTTATAGATTAATATGAGTGCAACTCGAATATTTCTGCAGCTATTGATGCTTTTGTTCCCTTCTGCTGTTTCAACAACCTTCGTGCTCTCTTCTCACAGTCATTTTTATGTCTTAATTATCTTGTTTTGACTTATAAATTGTTTCCAATTAAGTTAGATTCAAGCAAGGGAGTTCATATAGCCCTTCTCTTCATTAGCTCTTGTATTCATCACAGATGCCACTATGAGTCAAAATACTTTGTAAAAAAAATTATAAAGGGGTTGTTGTCACCTGAAGAAGGAAGATGGAAAGTCAATTCTTTATCAAAATGCTAGCACATTATTTAAGCCTGTTAGTGTTTAATAAGTTTATTTTTAATTTTATCTTAATAAGTTTAGTTTTAATTGCTTTCTTCAAGAAATCACCACAGTGTATCAGGTCCCGTTTTCCCTCCTGAGTTTTAAATCAAACCAACACTCATCTAGTGGAAGTATTCTGAAAATGGCCGTCAGTACAGAGCTTACCCCAGATTCCCTAAACCTTGGAATAATTAAGCATGAGCCTTGAATTTTGCAACCACATTTCAAATGCCTTTTTTTAGAATCACTTTTGTCTTACAAAACATTTAATTAGACTGAATTTGTATACCTTTCTCTTACAATCTTGAGAAGGAATCTCAGTCTAGAGAAAGCATGATAGAAAATCATTCCACCTCAATTCCTTCCTGGGTTTCTGTTTCTCCAACTGTCTTTTAAAACTTGAATCCCTAGTATTTCACTCTATATGTCCTAACCACCAGAGTGGTTTCGTTTATCCTTTCAACAAATATTCATTAAATATCTTATATACTAGACAACTTCTAAATGTAATATGCAAAGGATGCAATTGAGAACAGAGCAGATATGGTACCTGCTCTCAAGGAGTTTACATTTGAATCAGAGATTCACATATTATTCCAGCAGTCATGCATGGAATCTTGTAAATTCCATGATGTAGAACTACACATAACAGGTGGTCTTATTTAGTGTGCGGGACTGGAAAAAATAAGGAATTAGATACAAAGTGGACAACAGTGGAAAGAATATTCCAGAAAGTGGGAACTATATCAAGTAGGAATGAGTGTAGTGTAATTCAGGGGACCAGGGGAACCAAAGCCAATGGAGCTGAAAAGAGAGACATCAAAGTCCAGCTGTCTCCAGGCATCCTCAAAATCCAGAGCATACCTACTACTGCCCCTGCTTTTGCTGTTCCTGCTCCTGGCCTTGGGACTAGCAGCTGCTGATCCAACCCAGACTTCCCTGAAAGAGACCAAGAACCACGTCCCTGCAAGAATGACTAAGTTTGAAGCTACACAGCAGAGGTTAAGTCCCCTCTCACATTTAAAAAATATCTGACAAAGTTTTTGAAATCAACAAATACAGAGAAGTAAATTGAATCACTTCATGTGAGGTCAAAATAATAAATCTTAATCTCAAAACAAATTAATCATTTTATTTTTTTCCCTGAGGAAGATTTGCCCTGAGATAACATGTTTTGCCAATCTTCCTCTTTTTGCTGAGGAAGGTTCACCCTGAGTTAACATCTGTACCAATCTTCCTCTTTTTGTATGTGAGCTGCCATGGCAACATGTTCACTGACAGATGAGTGGTGGTGAAGGTCCGTGCCCAGGAACCGAACCCAGGCCACCAAAGTGGAGTATGCCGAACTTAACCACTAGGCCACTTGACTTGTGGGGCTGGCCCATAAGTCAATCAATTTTAATAAGACATAGGTGCAGAAACTTAGAACACATGTCTTTCCAAAAAGTCTAGTCTTTTTATTTTACTTGTTTTTAATAATTTTATCACTTTTCAATTGAATAAATTTTTAACTGAGTCATCACAGAACTTTTTGATTTAGAGAACATGCTTTATGAATGATTATAATATATTATGCTCTTTTGACCATATTGCCTTCCTACAGTTTTTGTTTTGTTTTGTTTTTTTAACATTCTTCCTTCTTTGGAATGGTCTATGAAATGGTTTACTTTAATTGTCAGGGATAGTGATGAGAATAATTATGCCTATGTATATTTGTATGTTTTGTATATTCTCTAATGGAAGCTTAAATTTGCCTTAACAAGAGAGACCACAGCTATACATCTGTGAACCATTTTAGTTTTATAAATATAATGATAGGAGCTACTCATTAATCTTTGGCAAATCTTGAACATGAGGAATAACTCAACTATATATACTTAGATGTTTGCAGTCTTAGATGTTAATTAATATCTTTAATCATGTAATAAGATCTCACCATTGAGTGCAGCAGGAAAATCTATAAAGTTTATTATATTGTGAAAATACATTTTTTTCACTAATAGTGGAAGAGAGACCATGGGTTGGGACCCTGAACTTGACTGAAGGAAGAGAGAAAAAGGAGCAACTATGGAGAAAAAAAAGTTTTCCCAAACCATGGTGGAAGACTGATTTCTAAGGAGAGAGATAAACAGGTAGTTCCTGTGAATGGTACTTGTGATGCTCAATGAGAACCATAAAATTGCATATTTGTAAATTATGTTAAACTTAAGAGGAAAGTTTTGGAGAATATAAAGTTGGTGCCCCTGCTCTGAGGAGCAAAGTAGTCAACATGGATAGATTCTGAGATAATTTTTTTTTGGATATTGAAAAAACAAAATTGACCAAAAAATTTGGAGACTCTCATTGGAAAGTTTCACTATTTTGTTAGTTTGTGATCATTTTCTCTCCTCTACCTGCTTTAGCATTTATTTTTTATTTGAATTCACCCTCTATTATTGCACTCTTTCCTGCCGCTGCCTGGATCTATGAAAAAAAATTGATAACTTCTGTGAAATTTCCTGTTTCATTAATATACAAATCAAGTTTCTAATTAAAATGTGCAACCAACACTATAATTCTATAGGTATTTTTTCATAAAATCATGGCTAAATTTCAATTATATTTAATTATAAAATTTTGAGTGTTTCTTAATGGAGCCATGCTGCTTTTAATAAGCATGAACTTGTTAGAGGCCATGTTTAATACTAATAAATCTTCCTACTCCTTTGGCTCCTTAGTAGCCCAAATGCAACAGCGCTGGCTCCACCTGAGTCTGGCATCAGTTCTATCTGCAGGGATCTCTAGTGATACATGCGAGTTTCTCAAGAACAGAAGTGTCTCCTTTTTGGCTTCATATATCTACATTGCCTTTTCTTTTCTTATTCTTTTAATGAGAAAAGAAAGAAGGAGGAAAGAAAGGAAGGAAGGGAGGGAAGAAGGGAGAAAGGAAGAGAAAATACTATTTGAGAGAAAATACCTTAATAGTATATATAATGCTCCATTGAGAAATGTATTTAAAAGATCTTTGAAATTCAAGGCAAGAAGCAACAGCAGCACCATCCTTTATGCTTAACATCCATTCAATACATTCCCTACTTCCTGGAGTCTAAATTGTTTCCTGTTTATGACTGGACCAGATAATTGAGTAGAAGAGAATATCAATTAAGTAGTCCAAAAGGGAGATTGCATAATATGAATAATAATTTTATGTAATCCTAAAATTAAACTTATCTATCCGTTTTACAGATCTTAGAAATACATTATAAAATCCTAGGACTTTATTTTACCTAATCTCCTGATTAGCCTTGGGTCAAGGACTTGTTGCTGTTGTTTACAACAGCAGCTATTGTAAATCCAAACTCAATCAAGTCCTATGGTATTCTTACTTTTTGTGATTTATTGTGATACCTTCTTTCATTAGGGAAAGATTTTCCCCTTTTCTTTTCCTTGCAGTACAAATTTAAAATTACTGGTGTTGAATTATCTCTGCTGCATTAGGGAGAAGAGAGGGAAATGAGCTTCACTAAGTAAACACCTGACATGAGGAAGCTCATTTTCTTATGAATTATGCCAAAGGAATAGAAATAATTAACTTAGGACAAACATATGTCCTAAAAAGTAATGAATTCTTCTGCAAAATTGCTATAGCAAAATAACAGCTTTTCACGTTACGTAGAAAGGGTAGAAAAGTGAGTAGAGATATTTTACAAATATTTTCACATAAGAAACATAAAGAATTAAATAAAATATATTTTATTTATTATGCCAGAAAAGAACTATTTAAAATAGAAAGCTACACACTGCTTTTTTGGTGTCAATATAAAAAAAAATACTTAAAAGAAGGAAATGTCATCTCAATGAGTTATAAAAAGATGCATACTTATTCAAGAAATCTGATTTTGATGCCCAATTTATCCACTCAAGAGCTACGTGCTCTTCTGCAAAGCACATTACCTCCTGTGTGTTAGGTTTGTCATATGTCAGAATGACAAATGTTGGGTTAAATGATCCTTGAGGTCCTATTTAATTCTAGCATTTTATAATTTGTGGAATCTTTTATATGTTTTATATATTGATATGTATATAATGTTTTTTATTTTTAATTGTAGTAAAAAGTACATAACATAAAATTTACTACCTAAGCTATTTTTAAGTATGCAGTTCAGCAGTGTTAAGTGTATTCACATTGTTGTGTAACAAATCACCAGAACTTTCATATCTTGCAAAACTGAAACTCTATACCCATTAAACAACAACTCCTCATTTCCTCCTACCCTTAAGCCCCTATATCCACCATTCTACTTTCTATTTCCACGAATTTGACTACTTTAGATATTTTATATATCTGGAATCGTATGTTTTTGTGATTAGTTTATTTAACTTAGCATAATATCCTCATGGTTCATCCACACTGTAACAAATGACAGGATTTTCTTCTATTCCAAGGCTGAATAATATTCCATTGTATGTATAGACCACATTTTGTTTATCTGTTCATCTGATCATGGACATTTGGTTTGCTAATACCTCTTGGCTATTGTGAATAATGCTACTATTAATACCGGCTCAAGACAAGGATGGCGTAAGGGGAGCCATAGTGTAGAAACGAAACCCTATTGTAACTTTGAATGACCTCTGACTAACTAACCCAGCTGGATATGCACCCTTCAGGAGATCTAACTGCTTTGTAGATTTTACGACCCCTGCTTGTGCATGTACCTCCCAGCTGCCATAAGATGATAACTTTGTTCTTTTGAGTTTCTTAGGAATGTAATGACTCCTGAACAGAGAGTCTATGCGGATAGCCATCATCAATGTAAACTGAAAGATCTGGTGTGGCGACTCCTAGTCTGTAACACCGGAGGGTCAACATTCCTAACCCCCTCTCCTATAACCCACTGGCCTGTATAACTGCTGTAAGATTTTGTGCCCCCTGAAGATGGTTCTTTCAGACATTAGTCGGCCATCTTCCCCCTTGCTAGCAAGCTGTAATAAACTGCCCTTTCTTTTCCACAATCTTGCCTCTTGACGACTGGCTTTTGTCTCACGTCTAGCAGATTGTGCCCTTTGTGCTGTAACGCTATGAACATGGTGTGCAAATATCTCTTCAAGACCTTGCTTTCAATTCTTTTGGGTATATACCCAGAAATGGGATTGCTGGATTATTTGATAGTTCTACTTTTAATTTTTTGAGGAACTGCCATACTTTTTTCCATGGTGGCTGCAACATTATATGTACACTATATGTTTTAAATTTATATTTAGTTTATTGCAATAATCTATGTTATGGCTTTATTTCTTAATCCTTAAAAAATTTAGGAGAAATTCCATAAGCATTCCGGGAGGTCATACGTGGAAATCACTAATGTTCTTGTTAATATATCAAACCCTGTTATGAGGCATCTGTCCAGGAAAGTTAGCTGGGAAAGTTATGAGAACAAAAAAGTTGCTTATCTTAGGTTTGCAGCTGCTGATATAATTGGTGGAAATTACCTACATCTCTCATTTTTCTATAATTTATTTTTTGTCTGGGTAAATAACTATGGATGTAACAAAGTGAAAGGGATTAAGTATTCTTTATATGAATGAGGGAAGAGGGAAGCAGAGGGGGCTGAGTATGATCTTTCATCTTTCAAACTATTTGCTTAGAATCCGGAAAGATCACTGCGACTTCAGAGGATGAAGAGAGAGCAGTGCCTGTCCATTCAAGGCTAAACCATTCAGAGTTGCTCCGTTCCTTAGTTGCTTGGAAGTTGTGGTATTGTGGATAGAAAGACCTGTGGAAGTGCCTTGTCATTATTTGGGGCTACTATTGCAGTTCCAAAATTCTCTCCAGGGGCAGACTTGCATGGCACAGTCCTGTGGGTGGCCTCAGCTAAATTAATCTGCTGACTAGACTCTGGATAAGAATGTGTGTCTTTAAAGCCCATGTACCAGGGAGAAAATGGTTTAAAAGGTCTGATGCTTCTCCTCCCCTTTTTGTTCTGCTGCAAATATTAGGTAAAGAATAAGTAAGGCATATATTGTAACTTAAAATCATATGGAGGGAGATAGGCTATGAAAAAATATGTACAATGGGAAGTTTATAAGCATATGACTTTTTCAATGTTCATTCAATTAGTTTTATAATTTTAGTTAAATAATGTATTGTCAGATAGACAATAGTAAACACTCCTACAGGTTTTTATCTACCTATATATTCAACCTATTTAAAACTATGCATTGTTATATATGCCAGGCATTGTTTTAAACAGTAAGAAGACAGAACTGAAAGACAGCTAACTATCTAACTAAAGAAGACAGAAAAGACAAAAATGTACAGAAATTAAGAATGTGCAACAAGTACTATGATAGAAAGCTGCTCAAATTTCCAGCAGCAAGACCAGATTATTAAGAGCCTTGCACATTACGGTAATTAGTTTGATGTCTATGGTGAACCATTGAAGGGTTTTAATTAAGGGTACTATATACCCATATTTATTTTAGAAAGATAATTCTGGCAGTTCTTGGAGATTTGATTACAATGAGGTAAAATTGAAGTAAAGATACTGGCTTGGAGGCCACAATAGTAATACAGGTAAGAAGTGATGACAGATTCAGTGTAGAAATGAGGAAAAACGCCACATATATTTACATGATCAAAATAGACATAAATGGCGATCATTATGGATGAGAAGCATATAGAAAGAACAAATCAAATATGCTTATAAATCTTTCTAAACAGTGAGAAGTAGGCTCCTGATTCTCTGTGTCCAAGGTTCCACACTTCTTTGTCTATATTTCTAAAATTACTTATCCAAAAGTCGTTTCTGTTTCTAGATCCAACTTCCCAACACGAATGAGTATCTCAAGAGCAAGATGGCAGTACCCAAAAACAACATCTAGCATAAGTGTTAGTGGATGATATTGCTCTCTTTGCAAATAACAACCACCTCTTAAATACCAAAGCAAAAAGGCCCTTCATTTCCCCTGCTATTAGGCTTCTCTGTGGCATCTAACATTACTGGTAATCCCCTCCTTCAATTTTCTCTTCCTTATCACAGAATCTGGTGCATAATATTTATTCAATTATATTAGTCTCTCCACCCCACCTCTTACTTCCTTTCTTTCCAAATACCAATCCTCCCTTCCTCTTTGATAGGACTCTCACAATTTCTCAGTCTTCATCCCCATATTTATTTCCTATGTCTTCTGTTTAAAGTTGGTGGATTCCAAATTTCTGTTCTTGATCCTCTTACTTTATTTAAGTCCTTTGTTTTCCCCTGTGTAATTTCATATGTCTACTCTCATTATTTCATTTTCTACTATTATCCATAGACCAATGGCTCTTGCCTTAATAGTCTCATAACTTTTCAAATTAGTGTGTCTTTATAAATGAATTTTGGAAGTCAATATCCCAACCACTACTTATGCTCATTATATATGACCGTCAGCAAATGGCTCTTTCTCTTCTGGGCCATGTGCGATGTAGCACAGGAATTGATTTTATTATTTCCTCAGATGGGATGATCTGCACCACCCAATTTGCCTCCTCAGGGCATATACTGAAATTGATTCATATAGCTATCAGAAACTGTACCACTCAATCTTGTGCTTCATGATGTAGACAGAAACCATCTTGCATTTTGGGAGAGATCACAGTTTTGTTCCATGGCATATTCAGGGCATAATTTATGCAAAGAGAAACTTGTTACAGAACATAAGAAATTTGGATCACAGCTCTGAACAAGTTGAGTGTCTGGCATAGATAAAATCATCAGGAATTTCCAATCAAGTCTATACTCCAGGTTCCAGAAAAGAATCCTGTTTATGCAGATACAGGATGGGAGAGGTGGTGTGAGGAAGGCATCGTTGTCTTCACACAAATAATTTCTCTTAGGTACCAAACACAAGCAACGGTCTCCTCTACCCAGAAATTTTCAGGGTGTACTAATGTGTCCCATACTTCAACCGTAGAGAGTGCCCCATAGACCGTTATCTTGACCTCTGAAAGCCCCTTCTTCCTCCATCATTCATTCTTATGTCCTTTAGCTTATATTGACTCCTGAGATCTATATCTATTCCTATTTCCACACAGAATTTCTTTTCACAGATAGATGAAGGGTGTACAGGGTGTCCATATAGTCTGGCAACATAGGTGATAGTATTTTATCATTTTATACATTCCAGATGTCCTTGATGGTACTATGCAAATTTGTCAGACATTACAAATACCCTGTATATTATTGGAGGAATATATCAAGTAGTTTAATCTAGTGTAGTAAAAGGAATACAATTCAGAAAACAGAATTATGAATGATAATCTCAGATATGGAAGATACTTTAAAAATCAATCACTTATCAAATTGCCTGTCTATTCCCTAAATATCTCTATTAAATAGTTTTCTTTTTTGGAGGTAAGGAAATAAACCCCTTAAAATTATATTAAACAAAATAAGCCTTTCTATAATGTCTTCCTTTTGTATTAATTTGTCTTTCTTGAGTTGCATAGAAAAATTTAAATTTATTTCACCCAATCATCACTAAAGTTTTAAAAGGCAACTAGTATACTACTTAATAGTGCTCTAATAATTAGTTCTACATTTTTGTTTTGTTTCAAAATGCCATAAGGAGAAAATCCACCAAATGTTCGTTGAGCTGCAGGTATAATATATCTACAGCAACTCCTTGTCTTATTCTTTCAGCATCAAAAGTTTATGTCAGCCTCCTTGTTCTTAATGTTGTTTATCTTTCTTTGCAATTCTTTTTTGTTTTCAACTGGACTTGCCTAATGTTTATTGATCTTATCAAATACCAGTATTTGGCTTTATTGATCCAGTCAATGTTTTATGGGTATATTTTGGTTTCTTTCCCATTTAATTAACTTCTACTTTTTCCTTTACTAAGTGCTTCTTTTTTTATTTTTGTTAATCAAACATATAGCATTACATAGTCCTTGTATAGCACTGGATCTATGAGCCAGTCAATGTTCTAAGTGCTTCAACAATATTAACACATTGAATCCTAATATCAGCTCTATGAAGCAGATACTATTATTATTCCATTTAAAAGATGGGGAAACTGAAGCAAAGTGAGTTAAGTAACTTTCCCAATGTCTTACAGCTGGTAGGTGAGAGAGCCTGAACTCAAATCTAGGTAGTCTGACTCTAGAGTCAAATCTTAACCACTGTTCTAAGCTGTCACTTTTTTTTTTTTTTTTTTTGGTGAGGAAGATTAGCCCTGAGCTAACATCTGTTGCCAATCCTCATCTTTTTCACGAGGAAGATTGGCCCTGGGCTAACATCCGTGCCCATCTTCCTCTTCTTTATATATCGGATGCCTGCCACAGCATGGCTTGATAAGTGGTACGTAGGTCCATGCCCAGGATCCAAACCTGCGAACCCCAGGCCACGAAAGAGGAGCATATGAACTTAACCACTATGCCACTGGGCCGGCCCCAAAGCTGTCTCCTTTTTAAGTTTGGATTTCCATTATCATGTCTAATTCTAACTTTTTGTATGAAATACTTATTTCACTTAAAAATATAATTTCTTATTTTATAAAGAGTGCATTTAAGGTAATACATTTGCTTCTGAATATCTCTTTGGCTACATCCAACATGATTTGGCATGGTGCTCCCATTGTCATTTATTACTTACCTCTTTGACTCAAAAGCAATTTTGAAAGTTTAGTATATAATTTTGCAGTGTTTTTAATGTGATATTTTTCTTTTTTGCTTTTTGTTTTAAAAAATACTTTATTTTTTAGAGCAGTTTTAGGTTCACAGCAAAATTGAGGGAAAGGTACAGAGATTTCCCATATACCCCTGCCCCCAAACATGCATAGCCTCCCCCATTATCAAGATTCACCGCCAGAGTGGTACATTTGCTACACAGTTGATGAACCTACATTGACACGCCATGATCACCTAAAATCCATAGTTTTGTAGATGTTGTACATTCTATGGGCTTGGATAAAGTATAGTGACATGTATTCATCATTACAATATCACACAGACTATTTTCACTGCCCTAGAACTCCTCTGTGCTCAGCTTATTCATCCTTCCTCACCACCCCACCCCCTGCAAAACACTAATCTTTTTACTGTCTCCATAATTTTGCCTTCTCCGGAATGTCATATAATTAGAATCATTTAGCATGTAGACTTTTCAGACTGTCTTCTTCCACTTAGTCATATGCGTTTAAGGTTCCTCCGTGTCTTTTCATGGCATGATAGCACATTTCTTTTTAGCACTGAATAAATTTCCATTGTCTGGATGTATCACAGTTTACTTATCCATTCACCTACTGAAGGACATCTTGGTTGCTTCCAACTTTTGGTAATTATGAATAAAGCTGCTGTAAACATTCCTGTACAGATTTTTGTGTGGACATGTTTTAAATTTTAATATAATTTTACTATGAAATACATCAAATATAGAGAACGTAGAATAATTTTAAACACACACGTAACCACCATACATATTTAATGAATGTTAATATTTGCCACATTTTTTTCAGAAAAAAATTTTAAGGAAACAAAGGTCATAGCAACGGTTGAAGTACTCTTTTTATCCTTTCCTAATCCCATTGTCCTTTTCCCAGAGATCGCCATCCTTCCTACTCAAGAGTTTATACTTTTCCATATGCTTATACATTGATAACATTGCATATTTTTGCATCTTTTAAAAGTTATTTTATAGAGCCAAGAGTAACTTGCTTTTTCAACCCATCACTGTTTTCAATATCTGTCTATTCATAGTTAATACATGTAGTTAATAATTAAACGTTGTTCTCAATGGTTTTGCTGTGAAATACAATGCTGCAGAGGACATCCTGATGCATCTATTCATGTTCACAGATATAAGAGTTTCTCTAGGGCATATCCATGGCAGTGGAATTGCTGTCTTGTACAGTATGTACATCTATTTGTTTACTAGGTGTTGTATAGCTCTCAAGAGTGATTGTAACAATTTACCGTCTCACCATTTGAGTATGAAATTCCTCTTTTCTCCAAATCCATTCCTATACTTAGGACTGCCAAACTTTTAAATTTTCTTCAACTTACAAATGATAGATATGATCTTTCTTTTTTTACTTTATATTTCTCTGATTACTAATAAGGTGGAATATCTTATGTATCTTTATGGTCATTCTGGCTTTCTCTTTTTTGAAACACCTTTCTCTAACTTTTGCCTATATCCATTGTTCCCTTTGTCTTTTCTTTTAATTTTCTAAAAGATTTGTCAAAGTTACTTAAATATTCTAGATGCTAAATCCCTACATTGGTATGTTGGTTGTTCAGAATTATATTTGGTTGGCTTGTATTTAGAATGCAATTTCTATTATAGCATGTGTGTCCAGAAATTGTGGGAGAGGAACAGCAGGTGTCACCAGGCAGGTTGTCTCAGCAATTTGTCTCCTAAGGTTGAAGGGAGGCAGGATTCTATCACTCCTGGTGTTCTCTAAGCCAGCCAGGATCTTGTCTGATTGGCTGCTCAATACAGCAAAGGAAGATGACCTGTCCATGTCCTGTTGATCACTACTTTAGGCTTTCAGCACTCCCGTAATTGGCTCCCTACCCTCTAACTCAAAGGAAATTCTCTTCTGGGCTATGTTTGGGCTCTAGCTTCCTATAAGTCTCTGATTTAATATTTTTTAAAATATTTCAGACATTTCCCAAATATTTAGCCTTCTGATAACATCTCTTCTTGATTTCTAAATCTGTTATGGCTTTAACTTTTTATTCCATGTCCTTTCTGTTATTTTTAGAGGTTTAAGCAGGGAGAGAACTAAGAACACATATTAATCTACCATTTTGGTTCATTGTCCACACGTTACAAAAAAAACAGCAATTTTTTAGAGCAGTTTTAGGTTCATAGCAAAATTGAGGGTAAAGTACAGAGATTTCTTGTATACCCTCTGCCCCCACATGTCCATAGTCTCCCCTACTATCAGCTATCAACATTCTCCACCAGAGTAGTACATTTTTTATAATTACTGAATCTACATTGACACATCATAATCACCTAAAATCTGTAATTTACCTTAAGGTTCACTTGGTGTTGCACATTCTATGGGTTTAGACAAATATATTATGACATATATTCATCATTATAGAGATGTATCATAGAGAGTATTTTCACTGCTCTAAAAATTCTCTGTGCTCTGCCTATTCATCCCTCCCCTTTCACTCCAACCCCTGGTAACCACTGATCTTTTTACTGTCTCCATAGTTTTGCCTTGTCTACACACTTTTAAAATAGATTTTAGCATTATGAAGACACGCTTTCCCTTAAATATGTCAATCTAAACTGTGACTTGCTGGTGACTATGGAATACCATGTTGGTTGTTGCTCATTCTAAGCTTTTTCCCAGATTATATTAAAAATGAATCAAACAAAACAAACCAGATCCCTTAACTTCAATTACTGGAAGTATAATTGGAATCCTGATATTAAAATTGAAACTTAAATGTTAGCTAGCATGCAATGGCACCACGTGGTAGCTGAGATCAAGATTCATTACACTGTGTATGAAAAACTGTATTTCATAACAAAAGATAATTTATAATTCTCAATGTGGAATATAGCTTCTACAAAATAATGGATAACTTCTGGTTACGTAGAATTGAATCTACACATTTCTCTCCTCTCCTCATAAAATCCTACGTTAATTCTTGTAAAGGATCAAGAATGGTATAATTTATCACACCAAAACAAGCAAATGAATAAGATGTTTAATGAAATTTTACAAGCTAGACAGCACATGGACAAGTGGTAACTGATTTATCTGATCAGAGGAGACAGAGCAAGCAAGAGTGAGCAGATTGGCTCAATAATTATAAGCACCGTGGACTCACAGGAAGAGATTGAGACTCAAGCAGTCAACAAATAGATTAATTGAAAGACTTTTAGGGAAATTAGACAACCAGAAGTCCTTTTCTAGCCCACGAAGTCAGCCAAATACTCTTCCTCTCCCCTCAGAAGATGAGATGTTTATACTTTGGAGAGATTAAAAGATAAACTCTGGCTCAGAAGGAAGGAGGCCCTACTGTGGGGAGAGAGGAGTCAGTGTACTGAAAACTGGTAGGGTTAAGAGAAAATCTTCATATTGACGATGAGACTCCATGCAAACACACTTCTTTCCCTCCCTGGAATCCTAGAATACTGGCTTATATCTACCAAATAGGAAATTGGAGGGTTTTGGAGAAACTGAGCAACTTAAGAGAAAATACCTATAAATATCCACACTAAATATCCCGCATTGGGGAGAAAATACTCCCCAATGAAATGGCCCATTCACACTGAGGTCTAGCTGTCAAGAAGCCTCTACAATAAACATAGAGCTTCTAATCAGTTCTTAAGTATCTTCCTCTTTTTAGACAGCCAAGTTCATCATACACTGAAGAAAGGCCTTGCCTTGACAGCAAAACAAAACAGTGAATGGACAAAGAAACAAAGCAAGGCAGATTACTGTATTTTAGACTGACAAAGATGAGAGAAGATCCTAAAAACTTACAGAAAGGGGAAGGGGTGCATACAAAGGAATTGGAAGCAGAATTTGAAGCTGGAAAAGAGTAAGGCAATGCCTTCATATTTTGAGGGACTCAAGCTAACATGCACTGAACTGTGAGACCGTAATACAAATGTTTTCAGGCATGTAAATCCCCCAAAATTTACTTGCAATGTATCTTTTCTCAGGATGCTCTAGGAGAGTGACTGAGAGCTCTCAATCAAAATGAAAGGGTAAAATAGAAAGAGAAAATATTGGCTCCAGAAAACTTCTAATTCAAGAGAGAAATGAAAGGAATTCTGCGGATGTAAGCAAGGGAAGTAAAGAATGTCAGTTATGCAAGACTAGAAAGCAAATAACCCACAGTAGAGTAGGGATGTTAAGCTCTCCATAGGCGATTTTTATAAGAAAATGCATATTTTTACATGAAAAAATAAAAATTTTATTTGAAATTTATTGGAAAAAATAAAAATTTGAAGATGTTAGTGAAAAAATATTGGAAATTAAACACATATGAATCAAAACAATTTTATTTCCAAAGAAAACAACAAAGAAAGTATTTTTAAAAAGAAATGCAGTACAACGAGATACCACTAAGCATCTATCAGAATCGATAAGATAAAAAATAGTGGTATCGCACAATGTTCATGAGGATGCAGGGAAACTGAATCACTCTACCTTGCTGATGGGAACGTAAATTGGTATAGCCGTTTTGTCAAACAGTTTGGCAGCTTCTTAAAACACTAAATACACCACTATTATACAACCCAGCAATTGCATTCCTGGATATTTACCCCAGATGAATGAAAACATATTCACACAAAAGCTTGTACATGAATGTTCATAGCAGCTTTATTTGTAATAGCCAAGAAGCAGAATCAGTCCTGATGTCCTTCAACAGGTGAATGGTTAAACAAGCTATGGTACTTATATACCATGGAATACTACTCAGCAATAACAAAGGACAAATTATTGATGTATACAACCTGATGAATTTACAGGGAATTAAGCTGAAGGAAAAAGCCAATCTAAAAAGGTAGCATAGTGTATGATTCAATTATATAACATTTTTAAATGAAAAAAACATATTAATGGGGGACAGATTAGTAGTTGCCAAAGGTTAGAGCAGGGGTCAGTGGAGGTGTGGGCGAAGGGAGAGAAACAGGTATGGTTATAAAATGGAAACAAGGGATTCTTCTGGTGTTGAAACTGTTAGTCATCTTAACTATGGTAATGGATTAAGAACCTACACATGATAAAAGTGTATAGAAAGTAATACACACGTATATATGCAAATGAATACAAGTAGAACTGGGGAAATTTGAATAAGATGGGTGGATTATATCCAGATCAATATACTGTTTATGGTATTATACTAGGGTTTTGCAAAGTGTTACCCTTGGGGAAAACTGGGCAAAGTATACATGGGATCGCTCTGTATTATTTCTTACAGCTGAATGTGATCTACAATTTTCTCAATAAAAGTTTCAAAATTAAAATTAAAAAAAAAGAAATGAAAACAGTTTACTGTCTGACTCAGCTGCATAAAATATTTACATTGTTAGAATCGAAAAGAGAGTGAAGGAGTATAAACTGTGTGTGTATGTGTGTGTCTGTGAGTGTATATGTGTGTGCATAGAGGAGATATAAGAGTTACATAGCTTTATGTACTATATAGGAAATTGAATGATAATATATAAAACTGAAATATAATAAAGGGATATATAATAATGTCACATAGAAATATGAAAGAAAATACTACCAGTAATTGTCGAAGGAGTTCAGAATGACTGACCCTGGGAAGAGGGAATCTGGGTTAGTATTAGGAGAGGCAGAAGATACCTATGTTCAATTTCAAGCTTTGTTGTATTTTCATTTTAAAATTATATATACAAATCATTGTACTTTATTAACATTAAAAGTTAATAAATGAAGAAAAAATATCATGTAAACATTAAGTGAGAAAGCAGGTTGAAAAATTTAATGTTTTAAAGTAAATATCTGGTTAGTACATACATACAGATCTGTCAAAAAGGATTTATTACAAATATTAACTACTCATCTCTGAACAACTGCATTATAAGTAATCAATAAGCAATCCATTTTATAATAAAAAATCAATAATGATTAGAATATTAAAAAATGGTTACTTAGGTCTACTTGTTTTTGAATTCCCAGGTACATGCCGGTTCCTAGACACTCAAGTTGTTAAAATTCTTATATGACTTTTTACTTCATGTTTACAGAAACAGATGCCCGGACTAGAGATAAATGTAGACCCACACAGTTGTAAATAACGTATTCCTAACATGTTTGAAAACAAAATTACTTTAAAGACAAACAATTGACTTCAAATCATGGGTTTGGGCATGTTAATCACAGCGAGTTTCAAAATATTATTCCTTTACTATCTCTGATTCCCCCATGTCGCACGATCCTGAGCTCCAGGAAATCCCTTGCAGGTAATGAGTCAGGGATTATGTCTGTTTTGCTTGTCATTACATCCCCAGGAATTAGTGCCTGAAACATATTAGGTCCCTAATAAATATTTATTGAAGACTTCATAAATTTCTATAGATATAAAAGCTGTTTCTACCTGTACTGCCATTTTAGAAAACCTTCCCTATCCCAACTTTATAAAAATCTTCATGTATATTTTATTTTGCAATTAATATTATTTATTTAACATTAACACCTGAACAACTCTAGAATTTGACTCTGGTGTGGTTTTTGAGAAGTAGCCTAGTACTTTTTCTCCAAATTCATAACCAGTATTTCTAGCGCTACTGTTTGAATAACCACAATATCTCCAGTGATTTCAAATAATACTCCTTTGGTATTTTTAAATGCAACATTTCATTATTTGCAATTTTTTAATTATTTGCTTGCCTTTTCTAGTACCAGTATCATACAGAATTAGTCGTTATAGTTTTATGAAATGTTTTAATATAAGACAATTTCTGCTTTTCTTCTTTTTCTTTTACTTTAAATAACTCTATTTAAATATGAATAAATGTTCAATGTCACAAATTCAACTATACAGAAGCACATAGAATGAAAAAATAAAGACTGATGTATTTGAATTGTGCTTTTTATACCACATTTTCCCATAGGATATTTTCTGACTTGTATTCTATTTTATCCAATGATCATATTGGTACACTAGTGTGTATTATTTTTCTTAGCTTTTTCATGGTATATGTTTTTTACCATCTTTTTTCTTCATCCTTTGTATTATTTTATTTAGAGTGGATACTTTATAAGAAGTATGTAGTTGCATTTATTTTCTTTTTAATGTAATGCTTTGTTTTTTAAAGAAATATAGTTTTCTAAATGATAGAAAATCAAATTTAAATAATTAATGCTTTAGTATATTACCTCAACCTGTATCACATTCTATAATTTAGGAAAAGTCACTTTATTTCTGTTATGAAAGTTGTAACATATTTCATCCTGTCTCCCAGTCCTTCTCTTTATCTTTTTAATATTTCCAAGAAAACTGACAGCTATTCAGAGATTTCTTCTTCAATTTCTTTCTCAGCATTCTGGAATGGATATCCAGGCCAAGAGATTTGCATTTTTATAGAGCAACTAAGTGCTCTCTAAAGATATCCTTTCTTAAAACTTTCTCTCCTATCTCCAGCTTCATATCACTTCTACCAATGTTGAGTCTACCTTTTATTGTCTGGGTGGCCATCCACTTGGCCAGAAAATGCTGAAAACTTGAGTAATTTTTTGTTTACATTTTAGCAGAAAACCATTATCTTTAAGTAAACTGGGCTTTGTTTTCAGTATTTCTTGTTTTACAGTAAATATAATTTAAAAGATCACTTTATGGTCATTTAATACTTTTATATAAGAATTATTTCATACTAATTTTGCTTTAAAAATCTATTTTTACAAGTTCATGCCAATTTGTTCTAATTACATTTGATTATCATGCTCTCTATTCTGTGTTTTTACACTTTTTATTTCAATAGTGTACTCTTCAGATAATCTTACTATATTCTTCTCTCTTAGGATTATTTGTGGCTGTATCCTCAGAACTTTATTTCTCAAAGCATTCCATTATTATCATTAATAGTTTTCCTGTTAATGGATCCTATATTGCCCCATAAATGTTAAAACTTCAATAACTGTTTGTGTTGTTATCTCTCTTATAAGTAAAAAGAAAAAAAAAAACTTTCCTTTTGAAAGGTGAATATTTGACTAGACTCAAGTAACCAACCTTGACAATAATAAATTCTAAGAGTTCAAATTGAATCTCTTCCAGATTTTCTGTCATTTCAACTGCCCTGCCAGTCAGTTACTTCTTGTTGGTTGGAATTAAGTACAGAATAGCAATTCCTCTCATCATTTTCTCTAGCTTCTAAGAGATTAAACTGACAGTAAGTCCAGCCAAGTATTTACCAGGCCCAGCTTTTAACGGAATGAATTTTGTGGAAGGTCTGGAAGATTAAATCTTACCTGTTTATAATATTGTCAGTTCCTTAAACTCTGTGAATTTCTGTTTCCTTATCTACAACATGAGATAGTAACACTTTCTCTTGCTTGTCCATTTTACATTTTTTCAAGGACTAAATGAACCAAAGAATGTTGAAATATTTTGAGGATCCCCTACAAATGTGCTATAGATTTTATTTTATGTATGCATTTTGAAAATGGTTTTGCTAATTTGGGCCACAAATCCTACAAGATCAGAACTTTTTAAATTTCTTTCCCAATGTGGAACACACCTAAATAGGTAGGTTATCAAAAATATCGTTTGTTTTAGCATCTATCATATAACTACTCATACATAATTAGGCCAATAACTAACAGTTAATTGATAATACACTGCATTAATATGAATGATTCGTCCAAGGTCTAACAGTTACTCTATTTGATAGGAACAATAAACATCCCCAAAGATGTCCACCTCCTAACCCCAGAACCTGTGAATGTGTTAGGTTACATGGCAACGAGGAATTAAGGCTGCAGATGGAGTTAAGTTTGCTTATTGGACATTATCCTGATTTATCCAGGTGGAGCCACTGTAATCCCAAGTATCCTTAAAAGTGAAAGAGATAGGTGGGTGGAGGAGTCAGAGTCTGAGTGATGCCATGTGAGAGCAACTGGCCCTGCTGTTCCCTGCTGGAGGAAGCTGGTTGGATGGAGGAAGATGACCATGAGCCAGGAAATGCGGGTGGACTCTAGAAGCTGGAAGAGGTCGGGAATTGAAGTCTCTCTTAAAACCTCCAGAAGGAATGCAGCCCTGACACCAGCTGGGTTTTAGCTCAATGAGACCCATTTCGGATTTCTGACCCCTAGAACTGTAAGATAATAAATTTGTGTTCTTTTAAGCCACTACATTTGAGATATTTTGCTTTAACGGTCATAGAAAACTTATACAATCTATATTACTTTGTTTTTTTCACACCATTACAAAATAAACTTGTTTCTGAATAAATGCACTTTTGATAATGTAAGGGAGGAAGACAACTCCGCTAGCTTACAGATCCTTCTGGCTGGTCTAAGAATTAAATTGACATGAGACAGAAAACAGGAGAAAATCAAAGTTTAATAACATGTGTACATGGAAGAAACCCAGGAAAACTGAGTAACTGGCCAAAATGGCTGCAACCCTCACCTTAAATACTATCCTCAGCTAAAGACAAAGGAGGATGCTAGGGGTAGTGGTTCAGGACTTCAAAAAGGAGGAAGGCAATTTACATGGAGATCGAAAAGCAAATGTTTGATAAACAAATGTTTGCTGGGCCATCTATAGACAATGTGACCAGAGAGACAGAGAACTTTGATAAAAATGGGCTTAGTAAAGATACTCTCAGTCTATCATACCCAGAGTTATCTATGGTGATGGCGTGTCCTGGGGACAGGCCTTTTATCTTAAATTCCTTTAGGCAGTTAGGAGGAAGGTCAAAGTTTCTTTCAGAGTCTTTTGTCCTTAAAAATAATTAAGCCAAAGAGACACATTTTGGGGTGGCCAATTCTGATACCCCACAATAGCTACATAAATTAAGCAATCATGGTTATGGAACGTGGAAACAGATGTCTTTCACTGCTGTATTCTAAGTGCTTCACTTTGGTAAAGTGATCAAATGGGAGAGAGGGAAAACAATTGCTCTATGTCTTTTCCGAGACAGTTACTTAAGATGATTTCCTCCTTGGCAATTCTCTTGCTGATGGATGTGAAGCACTCTATTGCTTATGGAAATGGCTAACCATTCAAAATGGCTGAACATTCAAAGTAGGAAAGTTCAAGACTTCTCATTGCTTTTATTAGGTGAATCTCTAAAGCATATTTCTTATGAATATCACTACTAACAAACTAGAAACTGTAAAATCAAGTTAGATGAAATCATAAAATTAAAGTAATTAACACAAAACTACACATTGCCATCACAAAATTCCTTATATAAATATGGGCACAAGCACACACAGACACACTCAAAGTTGAGGTGGTTTCATGAAAGAAAATATTTGGTTGTATATTACATAGATAAAGAATTGCCAAGGAGTATGAGCTTAATAAAATCAGACAGGCTCTCTTTGAAGACTAAAAAATACATATTTTTAAAAGAAATATTTTCATCATTTAATCAATCTAGTTTGCTGTTTCTTATATGTTCTTAAGACAATCTCTCCAGTTATACTGATGTTTTTAAAAGTTATTAAATCTTTTCAGAACACAGAAGTTAATTGGTGCATTTTTTGTTAATTATTTAATATCTATTTCCCTCAGTATACTATGAACTCAATTGGAGCAGGGTTCCTAAGTGTTTATCTTTGTTATTTTATCTTTAGAGCCCAGGATTTTTGGTAGACTAGGCGTCAATAAATATTTGTCTAATGAAAAGTTTTTGTTCTAGAATGAAGTCTTAATATTATTGAGGTCCTTCATGTTCTGAATGTTCTGGATAAGAAAATTTCTATTTTACAAAAAACACTGGGCTAACTTTGTTCTATGCCAAATGACAAAGAAGCTAAGGGCTAATATTCTGTAGCTTCTTCTGGATGATGTCCAGAAAATATATCTCTATTATCAGAGGAAAAAAAATCCATATTTAAGCTCCAAATTAGAGACTTCAAAATGAATCACTGGATGTCACAGGTTGTCATCTAAGGTGCAGATATCTAAGACTCTTAAGACTCTTATTGCATTAGGAACCAGTTCAGCTTCTGTTGTCTTCTGTTAAAAAAGAAAATGAAATAGAAGGAAATAATTTTTTAGATAACTAGGATTTGTACCTCTAGATTAAAATAATATTTCAAATTGATAAAAAATGTTTTGGGATATTAGGTTTTTAGTGTATTTTCACGGGTATTATAAATAAATTGAAAGCAGAAAATTACAAATCAATGTGATCATATTTCCAACTGGATTTTTAAAGTATGCTTCTTGTTTTTACATTAGACACATTAAATAAATCTTTCAAAATGCCTACATTCAAATGAGCTTACCATATACATATTATATGTATATGGGAAATGAAAATGGCAGAAAGGCATGCCCACAGTGATTGCACTGTTAACAAACAAGATTTTTATTTTGAAGCCTCATTACAGAAGCAAAGGCTTTTCTAAATTCAAGGCAATCTATTGAGAAGCAGAAGAAATCATAGAACAAAACAACCTAGATATTTAAAAAGAAATTATTAATACAAACTGAATTCTCCAAAAATGTTCTCATCTGTTAGGATATTTAAATACTTCACATCTTTCCAGGATCTAGGTAGTGTGTAATAATGTCAAAGCAGCCAGAGAGAATAGTCCAAGAGAAAGAAAGATCCTAATTTTGCCTAGTAAAACAACCCACTTATTTCATTTTATACCACTCATCTTTTTGACTAATGTCCTATGAATAGATGTGCAATTTCTTTTCACTGAATTTATACTCAATTATAATTGATAAATGCACATAAAATGTATGGATATATGTAGTAAAATAATAGAGAATACGTATGAAAATTAAAGAAGGTACTGCTCTTATCCTTGCATTTATTTGTCAGACCAGTATCAGAGGAAGGAAATTCAAAACAGAAAAAATAAAATCACAATATGCATGAGATTAGGAGATAGTTTATGAGGTATGTGCTTATTTTAAAATTAAATAAAAGAAATTCTTTAATTTTGAAAAAATGTGGCATGTCTTACTTTACTGGTCACAATGATAAATCTTCAGCCGAAATGTGCAGTAATGTGATGTGAATGTTTACTATCTTGTGATAATCACCCAGGATGTGATATAATATATACTTAGGTCTAACCTCAGCTCTACCGCTAAATAGATTTGCAGCCTGAGTATATTACCCCAGCGACCTTATGTGTGAAACGAGGATTATTCTTACCCTATACATTTTTGGTGATTTGAGATATTTGTAAATTGTGTCAAATGGTATATGGTATGTAACAGAATCATAATTTATGTAAAATAGAATGACACGTTATTGGTTAGAATTGACTCACTCAAAATTGAAGAACATCAATTCCATAACCAATAAGGATTTCATAGTTAAATAATGAAGATATTTCTTTACTGAATAGAAAGGGTCTTGGACACACACACTTTCTAAACATGGTTTCATTTCAAGGCTCAGTAGCACTGTAGTGAAGTTCATCCAGATAAAATACACCCTTATTTTCACTGGCCATAAGAGGTTAAAGTTGATTTTTGGTGATCTACTTGGTAAACATAAAATGGGCCATTGATTTTGCTGACTTTTTAGGGAAAAAAATACAAATAACTAAGATTTCCCAGTTCCAACAGCCATGGCAAATATTTCAATAGGAAACAGCCTTTCTATAAAAGTGGAATAAAATAATAATATTCTTTTTGTATCCCTAGAGCAATAAACCTTAATCAGATGCCCTTGGCCTAAACTCATTCTGAGAACTACTTCATTATTCAAGAGCAACATTTTGCTTTTTAACAGTCATGATTATTGAGAGTTTTATTATTCAAATGTGAAATACCTTTTTTTAAAATATAAGAGCTTTGGCAGTTGGTTCATAATTTCACATCGTTTCATGCCAATTCCATTTTATTACGTGAAAATCGTTACTCTTGTCTGTAGGTCTCCTGGGATTTTAAAGTAAACTTGCTAGATCCTATTGCAGTCCATTTATAGAAAATATCCCTTTTAGTTTATGGCCCATTGCAGTTCAGAAAGAAAGAAAATAACACTAGACGTCACATGCAACACAAAGTAAAAAGATTAACTTTTGTTTTTGTTTTCCTTTATATCCTGGATCATTCTCCAGTGCATCAGATTCAAATAGCCAAAGTTATCGTCAAATAGTAAAGCTTAGGAATATTTTGAGAACATTTTAATGAATATTCAAAGTATTTTGAATGTGTTATTGTCATTTATATTAAGTTTATATATGCAGTTTGTTTATAAATTCTAGAGAAATGTGACCATACCTAATACATATATATATACACATATATATGTACATATTATATTTATTTTATAAAAAAATATATTTTTATGGTGTCCTTAACCTTAAGGTTAATGTTATTAACATTAAGAATAATACGATTTCTAAGGGAAAAAAGGAGACATATGATTTGTCAATAATGGCTATCTTAGTCTGCTAGGGCTGCCATAACAAAATACCATAGACTGGGTGGCTTGAACAACAGACATTTATTCATGTTCCCACAGTTCTGGAGGCTAGCAGTCCAAAATCAAGATCAAGGCTGGTTTCTGGTGAGGCCTCCCTTCCTGTCTTTTGGATGGCCACTTTCTCACTGTGTTGTGTCGTGGGCTCTTTTCTGTGCGTGCGTGGAGAGAGAGAGATCTCTCTGACATCTCATCCTCTTATTTAAGGATATCAGCTCTATTGGATGAGGCCCCCACCCTATGATCTCACTTAACCTTAATTCCCTACATAAAGGCCCTATCTACAAATACAGTCACATTACTGGTTAGGGCTGCAAAATATGAATTTGAGGGGGCACAATTCACTTCCTAACAATGGCATATGTTTTCATGTGTACATTTAGTCAACACTTTTATTAAGGATCTACTATGAGCCAGGAACTCTGTCCAGTGCTGGGATACTATGTTAAATAGCACTGACATACCTCCTCCCACATGCAACTTAAAATATAACCAGGAAGATTCATATTGAATGTGATGAGTGTTAAGGAGGCAAATAGTCTAAAATGAAAATGTAACTAGGGAGATCTAACTTAAAGTTAGTTAATGCTAGTGATAATCCCTGCTCTCATAAAACATCACTCTAGAGGAGATAAAAATGCTTCCTGTACATAAATGTGGTATATTTCATAATTTTTTAATTTGCATATTATATGTATATATGTTTCTCTCTTTGGTTGTAATGATCACAGTAATTGAATGGTGAAACATGCAAATATGCATCAGCTCTTTAGTCTGTATGAGAATTAACATTTGCTTAAATGTGCAAGGCATGTTAAATCACATTGTACTATAGAATTTGCACAGTATATTATGAGGTGGTTGATGTAGGTGGTGTTCAAGAGGTAAGTTCACTTGAATAAAACTTCAGCTTAGGGTAATTAAGTGACTTGCTGAAGGTAAGTGGTAATGTAATGATTTAAATCTTGATTGATTGATTAAAAATTTATTTATATATTTGTTACATCATGCTCATTCTCTTAGTCTAATTTATTCTTTCCAGTGAACTGACAGAAAAATTTAATGTTAATTTTGATGTTTTATAAATATATTGTCTCATATTTTCTACAAAATTTTTGCACAATTTCTCAATTTGATTGAATTTCTTAGGGAAAACATATATGTAAATAAATAAATGTATAAATAAGTAAATCTGAACTTAACACTAATACTAACTTCTTGATAGGGAAGTAATTTCACTGTGAACCCATTTGTTATTTGAAGGAGAATTGATCGTCAAATTCTATTGTCATTAGATATCTAAAACATATTCAAAATGACTTATAAGCACAAGTAATTACTGCTTTGTTTCAGAGGGAAACTTACTACTAGTGCAGAATTCAAACAATTAAACAAGATATTTAAATAAATGTGAAAATATTATGATAAATTATATGGACCTAAGTTGATACATAACAGAGTTATATATGATTTCAGTGGGTTTAGGAGATTCATATCTCAGAATATTTACCAGGAAAGATTAAAATTTACCTAGGTAAGGAGGAAGTTAAAGATGGAATGATGTTTGCAAAGACCCAAGGATAAGGGAAAGCATAAATCCTAAAGCAACTGCAGTAAATGCTGTATGGCTTTCATATAAAAGGCAAGGTGAGAATGATCAGAGATGGCACAAGGGAGATGATAATAGCTCACATTTCTTGAGCATTATGTGCCAGACCTTTCTTCTAAGTCTTTTATATGGATTATCTTAGGTATTTCTCAGAATAACCCTAGCGGTTGTTCAATAAATGTAATATGCTCAACAACATGTAGTTGTTAAGACCCTGGCACTAGAGCCAGATTGCTTATCAATTATTAGCTATACAACTTTGGGGAAGTTATTTAACCTCTCTATGTCTTATTTTCCTCATCTGTAAAATGGGATAATGATAGCCCATCCATTTGATAGTTGTATTGTGAAGATTACATGAACTAACAGATGGAAAGCACTTAGATAGTACTTGGCACATAGTAAGCACATATTTTAGTTATTAATGGTGTTATTTTCCACACTTTATATTTGCAGAAACTATCAGAGTGTTCCTTTTGAAATATGAATCAGAAGACATTATTACTCTTCTCAAATGCCAGAATTGGGTTCCCATCTCACATAGAGTAAGAACCAAATTCTGGGCCCTCAAAACATACTTTCACCAGCCTCTCCTTCCTCCCTTCATAAGAGATTCACTGGCCGTGTAGCTGTTCATTAAACATTCCACTTCAGAACGCTTACCCTCACTATTCCCTCTAACCAAAAAACTCTTCCTACAGATATACTCATAACTTGCACCTTCTTTTCTTTCAAGTTTCCCACTACAGAGATTTTTTAATGACCACCTTACATAAAACAACAAGCCCTCTCCAAGTAGAGGGAACTCAACTAGACACACATACAACTTTATGACATATACATATGACAGTGATTTTCAATTTAAGGCTGTAGATCTCCAAGGGGCTTTGCCTTTCCAACCTAAGCAACTGGAAAATATGGCAATATATATCATATAACTATTTTCAGAAAATGGACAACAGACAGCAGGGGACTGTGATTCCTAAAAGAATGGAAATAAGTGAGATGAAGACTAAGATTACCATTGTTCTCTGCTCTGAAGCAATTTTCAAACTGAGGGGCAGGGGGAAGAATCCAGTCAGAATTTATCAGATTTTCTAAGTTAGGGACATAGAGGTCAGAATTTGAGGACTCTGAGTTTGCTAGAAAATGAGAGGGAGATTACCAAAGAGGAGGGAGGTATACAGAGAAAGAAATCCCAGAGAATTGCACAGGGGTCCCTTGAGCTTTTGTAGTCTACGCCTTGGGTGAAATGCCACTTATTTGGGCAAAAACAGACCAGAGGGTTGTAAGCTTAAAAATTCCCAGAATTCACACAGGATAGGAGACGTTTGAGTTACAACCAGCCAGTGATCACAAGGGACAGTCAGTAGCATCCCCTGAGGGAACATGCTTTATTAATAGGACTGAACTCTCCAGGAGGTGGAGGATACTTTAGACCACTTTAACAAAGTTTTAGCAGGCCTGTAAAAGATCAGACTAATCTACATATAACTTAATGCCTGCCATAACAGAAAACAGCACTCATTAAACGAAGACAACAAGATCCAAACCACCAAGAATATAACATCTATAATATCTGTATTAGTTTCCTCGGGCTGCCATAACAAAATATCACAGACTGAGTGGTTTAAACAACAGACATTTATTTTCTCACAGTCCTTGAGGCTAGAAGTCCATGATCAACTTGCCAGCAAATTTGGTTTCTGATGATAGCTCTCTTCCTGACTTGTAAATGTCAGCTTTCTTGCTGTGTCTTCACATGGCTTTTCCTTTGTGTGCATGCAAAAGCAAGAGAATTCTTTGCTGTCTCTTCTTTTTCTTATGACACCAATCCTATTGGAATATGGCCCCACCGTTATGAACTCATTTAACATTAACCACCTGCTTAAAGGCCTTATCTCCAAACACCATTACATTGGGGATTAAGACTTCAACATATGAATTTTGAGGGGACACAATTTGGTTCATAACAATATCCAACATCTAATAAACTCTGACAGGCTATGCTAAGATGGAGGGACATGTAATTATTAAGAGGCAAGCATCAGTAAATAGAACAGAACCAAAAAATGACAGAGATGATATAAATAACAGGCAAATGTTTAAAAGGCTCCTTTTATGTATTTAAAGGAAAATATAAACAAAATGAAGAGTTCAATGGAAGACAAAAAAGAACAAACAGAAACTCCTAGAAAGAAATAATATAATATCTCAAATGGTAACTGTATTGGGTGAGATTAACAGAAGGTTACACACTGCAGATGAAACTTGAAATACAGTTATGTGCTGCATAACAACGTTTCAGTCAATGATGGGCAGCATATACAATGGTGGTCCCATAAGATTAGTACCATGTAGCCTAGGTGTGTAGCAGTCTATACCATGTAGGTTTGTGTAAGTATACTCTGTGACGTTTGCACAATGACGTACTGGCCTAAGGACACATTTCTCAGAATGTATCCCCATTGTTAAGCAACATATGACTGTATAGCAGTAGGAATTATATCCAAAAGGAAGCACAGAGGGAAAACAATTTAAAAAAAAAGAAAGAAAACCACACAGTATAGGGACAATAAAATATGATCTAACTTACATGTAATTAGAGTTGTAGAGAGAGACACAAGAGAGGGTGAGCAGAGAAAAATATTTCAAGAAAAAAATAACTGAACATTTTCTAAAATTGATCAAAAGTATGAACTAACACATCCAAGAAGCTAAACCATCCAAAAGAGGAAAAACAAACGTACAAATAAAAACGAATCATATTTAAATAGCTAAAATAATATCGATAAAGAAAAAATATTAAAAGAAGGAAAAACAAAAATACATTATATACAGTGAAACACAGATAACCATTACTTCAGACTTTTCATCAGATATGATGTAAGCAAGAACAGAATGGAACAATATAAATATAGTACAAAAAAAAGAGAAAAAAGTCAATCCAAAATTCCACAATCAATTAAAAAATATTCTGCAAAAATTAAGGCAAAAAAAATTTTTTTGAGATAAATAAAAGCTGATATAATTTGTCAATAGCAGGACCGTACTACACAAATTGCTAAAGGAAGTATTTCAAGTATTTGGAAAATAACAGTACTTGGTAGAAACTGCTATCTATGCAAAAATATATATACAAAAATGATAATAATGTGGATAAATATAAATTTTTATCATATTTAAATTCCTTAAATTAAATTATTTTTCTTCTTAAGAGGCTATAAAAACAAGAGCAAATTAAACCCAGAATAAGTATAAAAAGGGGAAAAAAAATCCCTAAAGATAACAATGGAAATCAATGAAAGGGAAAATGTATAATCGCATAGGAAAATTAATGAAATATTCGTTTCCTGAAAAGTCAATAAAAATGATAAACTTTTACTGGACTGATCAAAACAAAATGAAAAGGATAAGAGAACCCACAAATAATCAACATTGAGATTGAAAAACAGGGCATAACTACAAATCCTACAATCACTAAAAATGGATAATAAGTAAATATTATGAACAACTTTATGCCAATAAATTTGTCAACATAGATAAAATAGGGATAATCTCTGAAAGACACATTACCAAAATCAATTCTAGACAAAACAGCAAAACTGATTCACTCTCTATTTTAAGGAAATTCAATTTTTAGTTAAAAATCTTCCCAAATAGAAAACTCAGGTGAATTCTGTCCAATAATTAAAGAATACATAACGTCAAAGCAACACAAACTATGTCACAAAATAAAGGGGGTGACAACACATCTTAACTCAATTTATGAGGCTAGTCTTACACTGAAACCCAAATTAAACAAAGACTTTACAGGAAAATTAAAAATCAAAACTCCCAATAAACACAGATGCAAAATTCTTTTTAAAATATTAGTAAATTATATCCAGTAATAATTAAAATGGATAATACACCACAAAGAAGCAGTGTTATCAGGAAAGCAATGTTGTTTTCACATTTAAAATTAGTTAAATATTCTAAAAATTGAAAAGTTCATTATTTATTCACAAAAAAATAAGCTTTCAGCAAACTAAGAGAAGAATGTACCTTCCACAGTCTGATAAAGGGCATCTCCAAACCTATAGTGAACGTCATACTTAATGGGGAAGTATTGAATGTTTTCTTTTGGGAAAAAGGCAAGAATGTCAGCTCTCACCACCTCTATTCAACACTGTACTGGAGATCCTAGTAGAAACAAAAGACATATAGTTTGAAAATGAAGAATTAAAACTGTCTTTGTTCTCAAATTATCAGATCACATACATAGAAAATCCTAAGAAATTTGCAAAGATGAGTCTAGAACTAATAAGTGAGTTTATCAAGGTCAAAGAATAGAAGTCACTTCATATTTCTGTACATTAACAATGAATGAGTTTGAAATATATAAAAAAAAAGATGCCAGTTTCAATAGCATGAGGAAACATGAAATATTTGGAATAAACTTTAAAAATCTATGTGCAAGTTCTCATATTAAGAGCTATGAAGCATGATGAAGTAAAATTATATACTAAGTTCATTGATTGGAAGACAACATTATTAAGATGTCAGTTCTCTACATATTGATTTACACATTCAACATTATCCCGACGAAATTTTCAGCAAGCTAACAACAAATTTGTAGGGAAATAAAAGGGACCAAGAAATGCCCAAGAGAGAGAAGATCAGTATTAGATGAATTCTATTACCCAAATGCAAAGCTTAATATGATACCACAGTAATCCAGATATCATGGTATTGCTACAAGAACAGATACGTAGATCAGCGAGACAGAAAAGAGAATTAAGTAATAGAAATATATCTATATATCCGTATCTATATGTGTGTATAGTGTGTGTGTGTGTTTGTGTGTGTGTGTGTGTGTGTGTATTAATTTTATTGTTTGCAAAGGTGCCAAGACAGCCTCTAAGATGGCCCACATGATCACTACCTCCTGGCATTCACAGGCTTATGTAATCCTCTGTGTTTGAGTAATTTATTTCTAAACAAAAGAAAATGGCAATGTTGAGGGGATGTCACATCTGTGATTAGATTGCAAAAGACTATGACTTCCCTCTTGCTATTCAACTCGCTCATATGCTGGCTGGGATTCAGCATGCTGCCACGTTGGAGAGACCCACATGACAAGAAACTGAGGTCAACCTCTGACCAACAACCAACAAGGAATTTAGGTTCTCAGTCCAATAACTTTTGGAAGGAACTGAATCCTGCCAACAACCACCTGTATGAGCTTAGAAGTGAATCTTTTCATAGTCAAGCCTTGAGGTGACAACATCTCTAGACAACACTTTGATTTCTTCCTTGTGCAAGACATTGAAGCAGAAGATCAGCTCGCTGTGCCCAGTTCCTGACCTACAGAAACTGCAAAGAAATAAATATGTATTGACTTAAGAAATTACATTTTGGGAAATCATAAGAAAAAATTACACCAGAAGCCTCCTTTCCTTGTGCTCCCATTTGGTCATTCCCATGCAAGGGTAACTACTCTCATGATTTCTTACTGTATAAACAAATTTCACTTCTTTTTGTACGTTTATATAAATGGATTATACAGTATGTATATTTATTTTGTGTCTGGCTTATTACTTTCAAAATTGTGTTTAGAAATTGTCCTTAATGATTCATAATAGAGGTCATTCATTCTCATTGGTGTGTAATAATCTACTGTGTGCATAAGATATAAATTATTTGTTGATTTTACTTTTAATTGCTCTTTGAGTAGTTATCAGTTATTTTCGAACCTTGCAAACTGTGCTGCTATGAACATTCTAGCACATATCATTTGATGAACAGGTATTATACATTTCTTGTAGGTCTGTTCTTAAGACAGCAATTTCTGGTATATAGAATATGCATTTACCTTTAGTAGATATAACCAAAATGTTTACCAAAGTTTACAGATAGATATAATAACTATTTTGTAATCTAAAAAGCTAATTTTATAGAAGAGAAAACTGAGACCTATTGTGTGTAAATATTCCAAATTTATTTAAGTATTTCAATGAATCAGATGCCTAGATTTTGTTTTGTTTTTTTTTTTAAATATACATGTGGTACCATATGACCCATCAATTACACTTTTGGGCATTTATCCTGGAAATTGGCCACACAGGTTCACACAAAAACCTGTACATGAATGTTCATAGTAGTCTTGTTCTAAATAGTACAAACTAGATACACGGATATACTTCAAAGGGTGAATAGTTAAACTATATGGGGACATCCACATCATGGAATACTACTCAAAAGGAATAGACTTTTGATATAATTTGGGCGAACCTGAGAAAATTATGCTAAGTGAAAGAAAAGCCAATCCCATAAAATTACATACTGTATAATTTCATTTAGTTAACATTCCTAAAACCATAAAATTATAGAAATGAAGAACAAGTTAGTGGTTGCCAGGGTTTAAGGACTGGGTGGGGCAGGGGAGAAGTGGTTGTGATCATTAAAAGGGCAACATGAGAGATCCTTGTTGTGATGCAAATGTCTTGTGTCTTGCCTCTATCAATGTCAACATCCTGGTTGTGATACTGTACATTTTGCAAGCTGTTACCATTGGAGGAAACTGGGTCTCTCTGCACTATTTTTACAACTGCATGTGAATCTACAATTATCTCAAAACAAAAATTGAATTTCAAAAATACATATGGATCCCAATACTTAGCACGCTGACTAGTGGAGTTGCTCGGAAAGAAAATGAAATAGATAATTTCCTTTATTTGTAATTTGCCCTTTCAAAATTTTGTCTAAGAGGAAGATTCTGCAAAATAATTTTAGGTCGAAGGAAAGAACTGAAAGAATCAAAAGGCAAAGCTATATTTTAAGCAACAGAGATTAGAAATCCTCCAAGAACAGGAAAATCATCTGTCTGGAAAAACATAATAAAATTTATTTCATTTCAGCTGCCACTTCTCCCAAAGGACTTACTTTCACTAATTCCCACTCCATTCTCCCTCTTGATACTCCTCCTACCCCCACCACTGGGAAAAGATGTAGCTAGGATCTCGGTGATAATAAAATAGCTAAAAATAAATTCTGGAACCTTCAGGGTACTTTGGATTTCAGACCACTTTAAATTTTGTTTAATAGCATTAAGAAATTTTTACATTTAGGTATTTATTTTACATTTACTGTTCATTATAATATCAGTAATTTTTTGTTTTGTCACTTTGTCTTTTTTCTCAGTGGTTCTAAACCATTTTTGGGGAGAAGAATATGGACTCCTCTGACGGTTTTGCAAAGCACATGCCCCTTTCTTTTTTTTTTTCCAAAGATTTTATTTATTTATTTTTTCCCCCCAAAGCCCCAGTAGGTAGTTGTATGTCATAGTTGCACATCCTTCTAGTTGCTGTATGTGGGACACGGCCTCAGCATGGCCGGAGAAGCGGTGTGTCGGTGCGCACCTGGGATCCAAACCCAGGCTGCCAGCAGCGGAACTCGCGCACTTAACCGCTAAGCCACGGGGCCAGCCCGCACACGCCCCTTTCTTAAAATAATGTTTTTTAAGTGCATGAAATAAAATTCATAAGACTACATGGGTGAAATCAATTTTATTGGAATGCATTTAACAAAATATTATAAAAATGAAATTATGATGTAGCAAATTGTGTGCTTCTTTGTTAATGCAATAATTTATAAACCAAGTCCACAAACTACTGTGATTTTATCAGTGATGAAAGTAAATGATATTTGTGATACCTGCAACAATTCTAACGTGATGTGAAACTATCTATGATTTCTATTGGTGAAAACAAGTAGTTCTAATATTACTGTTGTGTGTTGTCTATACATATGATTAAAATGATCAGTTTCAAATAGATTTAGTGAAGATACAAATGTAATGTTCTTTTTTTTCAATCTAAGTTGATAGAACATCTGAATTCTCTCTGTGGATCATGGGAATCTCTGGACCCTAGGGTAAAAATATCTACAAGGTGTTTTGAGGTGTACTTTACTCCAGTGTTTCCAATCTAATTAAGTTTGAATCTGAGAAAGAATTTGTATAAGGATTACAATTATTTTAGTATTCAGTGTTTTACAAGTGTCTTGGATGACATTTTCAAGGTTTTCTAAGATACCCAAGCATCAGTTTGCTTACTGACAACAATTTGTTTTAATATGTTTTTTCCCCCCGGTTAAATCCTGTCCTATATCATCTAATTGTGTGTTTCAAATATATTAAGCCCTCCTTGATATATTATTTGACAGAGAAACTGTGGAAGTCTAATGAAAGTAGAGAAAAAAGACTCTTGGGAGTTAGTTTTGGGGAAAAAGAAAATGTAAAATGTCAAGCAAGGGGCATCTGTTGCCTATTACTGGGAATAGAAGTCCGAACACTTCTGCATGTTGGTTTCGGAGTCACCAAGGAAAACACAGCAGAGACAAGCGCTAATGGAAGAAGGCTTTACTCACAGAGGGAAGAGACAGCAAGAGCAGCTTCAGTAGTGGGCGTCAGTCTCCCATGGCCAGTGGGTCCTTCCCTCTTGTGCAGCAGAAATAAAGGTCCCAGTCCCCTTCCTGCAGGAGATAGATACAGTAGTGGGGTCGGCCAGGTGCCATATGACGCACGCACTTAAGCAGAGCAAAGGAACACACATTGATCTGAAACAGAGAAAGATATTCCCACACAAGAGGACAAGCCCAACACAGGCTGTAAGGACTCCATCTCTTGGTAAAGAAGGGTTCCAGGCCAAAGGCCCATTCTTATGTGGCCAAGTGGGGGTCAAGTTAAGGGTCGGGGGGACAGAGATGTCCACGAATCTTTGCATTTATGAAGACTCTTTGGACTCTTCCCCAGTATTTGTAGTCTATTAGTTAGTCTTCTATTTAAGAAGCTTGAGTTCTAAATTTGACTACCACTGATTTGGACATCACTTTATTTTAAAATTAACAAATAATGCTTTAAATGCCCAATATTCGAAATTTGATGGAACCTTGCTGAGATATCTGAAAGAGTCCAGTGGTATAGGAATGAAATAAATGAATGGCATTTTCCTACCGTTCATTCTACCCTTACTCTTGGATCTCTGCCTTAATCTTCTTTGTGTGAGTCCTGGGTAACGTATTATTAGAAAGAAAAGGGGGGGCTCTACTGCTTAAAATAATTAGAAAACAATTTATTTATTTAACCAAAGTAAATTAACTTGAAGTAAAATTTGCTTAGGCAAAACAAAAAATGTATTTGTTCTTCTAACTAAGAAGAGCTAATGTGGAACAAGTTGGTCCAAATACTCAGATATTATCACCAGGTCTATCTATCTATCTATCTATCTATCTATCTATCTATCTATCTATCTCATCACTTGCTTTGTTTGTATGTCAGCCTTATTATCTCATACTGCAGATAGACTTTCTCTGTATTATAGGAAAAGGGAACCATGATTACAAACATTTCCAAGGTTTTATAATACCAGAAAGTTATCATTAGCCTGCATGTACCAAAGGACTTCTCTATTCTTGATTATTTTATGTATGTGTGTGTGTATATATATATATATATATATCCTTTATTATATATATATGAATATATATTCCAATATCATATATGTGTACATTTTCTATTATATTATATTCCAATGTAATATATATATATTACATTATATATTGAAATATATATATTCCACTAGCCAAGGGATAGGCACAGTATGGTTACTCAGACCTGATTTATAAGCTTTCCCCTGAAGAAGGGAGGGGAAAGAGATGGCCATGTACTTTGATTAGCATCCCAGAAAAGGTAGGAATAGTTTCATAAAAGAATGATGTGAGAGTAGATTGCTGTTTGTAGAGGGGAGAAGGGATACTGGATGACCAAAATGACATGGACACTACAACTGTACTAGATGATTTATAGGATGTATTTTGGTTTTAAAATTATGAGCATAAAGTACTGTATTCTTGAATTTTCCTATTCATTTAGTGGCAGAATGGAACCTACTTCAGTACATTTATGGAATATTTTATTGAATTCTATCTTTAGACTTTTTTGATCTTTGGAAATTTCCTTTTAACAGATGCAATGTCACATAATTTAGGTTCACAGTTCTTTGGTGAGAAGTCAGATATCAATCATTCCTATGTACATTATTAGCTTAATATGAAGAAGTATAAATGCCTCAAATATTTTTGCCTCTTTGGAGGAAAAATAAGAAACTTTAATTCAACACAACAACTTTTAGTTTAGTTAACCGTTACTTTTGTTAAGCTAGAATACTTAGGCTCTGTTCATTTTCTTTTCTTTTGAATGTGATATTTTTATGGAAGCTATTAGAAGCTTACCCATATACTCTAATGTAGACTAACTGAGCATAGCAGAAGATAGCACTGTTAGAAGCAAAAAGTGAATACAGAGATTATTTCAGCAACTTATTTTTAACCATTAGCAAGTCTCTAAGCCTCAACTATATTTCTCCTATTCATGTTGATTTTATCCCAGCCTTTCAACTACTAAAATTTGTATCGTAGATGCATAGAATTGATAATTTTTAAATATCATTTATTATAACACCAATCCGTTTTTTTTCAAACTTGAAAAATGAAATAAATGGAAATTTTACCCGGTAAATTTTCTTTAACACTTGCAAAACATCACATAAACAATAGAATTAAAATTTATTTAAAAAGTTAAAAAAGAAGTAAATAAGACTAATTAATTAATCCTATTATATTTAACTTTAAATTCAACTCCAAACTCCTGACAGCTCCTGCAAAAAAAAAAAAAAAAAGAAGGGGGGGGTGCAATTTCTTATAGAGTTTAATTAAAAAGAAAGCATAAAATTCACAAAGTAAACAAATTCTTGAAACTAAACTCTATAAATAATTACTGATTTTCCAGTACATGAGGCATGCCAGAAAAAGTAAAAGGCAACCTTCTATGTCTTGTAGAAGTTGCTAATGTCCCTCTTATTTAATTTTCCTCCACTCCAAAAATAAAGCAGAAGAAATAATATTGTTAAAATTCAGAAAAATTGTTTCTTTAGGGAATTAGAAATACAGAATTTTAAACTAATATAAATTGATTTATTAATGAAATCTATATATGTCCTGTGAGATAGATATTTAGCCTGTCTCTGGGAAAGTCTCCCACTACTGTGTATTGTTTAAATAGGTCTGTAAAGGCAGTTATGCTGTAGCCATTGATTGGAGGCTTAGCTTCTGAAATATTAATGTTTTTTGGTATTTCATGAAAAAGAGGACCCAATGCAATTATATTTTATATTTTTACATGTGGCTTTTATATTCTTGACTAGAACCTCACCTGGCACACAGTCCATGGTCAATAACATTTTGAATGAATAAATAATAAGAGGCTAACTCACATCTGCAACAAGGAGACAAGGTAAACCCCCAAATTGCCAATTGCAGAACCTAAATTTATCTAAAGCATAATTCAGGAGCACATTAAATGCACAAACCAATATTTATCTAACTTTTTCAAGTTCAAATATATAGAATAGTTTTTAAAGCTAAGTACTTTTTAAACATTTTTGAGAGAATCAACTCAATTGGAAACAGAGAGGAACATAAATCTGGATAATGCAGCCCATGATGAGTCCACTCAGCATTCAGAGCAGGGTTGAGCTTAGTGCAGATTAGATTGGAAAGAGTAGACAGAGAATATGATTTAACTGTATGATTAACTATGATTTGAAATAAAAATCCATTATAGTACTGGAAGTCATAGCCAGAGCAATTAGATAAGAAAAGGAAATAAAAGGCATTCAAACTGTAAAGGAAGAGGTAAAATTATCTCTGTTTGCAGATGACATCATCTTATACATAGAAAACTCTAAAGACTCCACCAAAAAAATTGTTAAAATTAATAAACTAATTCTGTAAAGTTGCAGGATACACAATCAACATACAAAAATCAGTTGCATTTCTATACACTAACAACAGCAAACTATCCAAAAAAGAAATTAAGAAAACAATCCCACTTATAATAGCATCAAAAAGAATAAAATACTTAGGAATAAATTTAACCAAGGAGGTGAAAGATCTATACAATGAAACCTATAAAACATTGATAAAAGAAATTGAAGAAGACATAAATCAATGGAAAGATATTCCATGCTCATGGATTGGAAGAATTAATATTGTTAAATGTCCACACTACCCAAAGCAATCTTAGGTAATTGGAACTGCATTAGCAAAGACATCAAACTTGGAGATAAGCATGGCTTATTCTAGGGCTTAGGGTTTATTTCTAGTGGGTCTAGGTGAAATAAAATCATTTAAAGGAAAATTAATATATTATTCCACATGTAAACCAAAAGATAAGTTTAAAGAAAAAGAAACATTTAACCATAAAAAGGAATGAAGTACTTATACATGCTATAATGAGAATGAACCTCAAAAACATTATGTTAAGTGAAATAAGACACAAAAGGTCACATATTATATCATTCTGTTCATATGAAATGTCCAGAGCAGATAAATCTATAGAGATAGCGCAGATTGGTGGTTGCCAGGGGCAGAGAAAAGCTGGAAATATGGAGTAACTGCTTAATGGGTATGGGGTTTTATTGTGGGTGATAAAAATGTTTTGGAACTAGATAGAAGTAGTGGTTACACAACACTGTGAATGTACTAAATGCCACTGAATTGTTCACTTTAAAATGGTTAATTTTGTGTTATGTGAATTTCTCATAAATGAAAAATATTAAAAAATGAAGAAACAATTTTCAGAGTAGGTTGCCGAGCACTGCTATAGCAGGGTGTTTATAGGGACTAAATTGCCTCCAAATCCCCTTTCAAAAAAGTTTGGGACGTGTTTTCATAAATTGAAGTGTCACATTCAGTGACTTCTAGCATTTCAATTGTAGACATTAAATACTTTTGCCTGTCATCCCACCACTGGTTTAATTTCAACCTATCTTTAAAAAACTGCTTCTTTACCGCCAAAGTACACATTCTCAGAAGTTTCTATTATTGTAATCATTCTCCTAGAAAAGAATACAATACACATGTCTTCCTTTTGCCAAATTCAGTCAATCACAATGTATTATTGATCAAATGACAGCTTTTATAGTTAGCACATCCCTCTTCCCTCTCATCTTCACGTCATTATTTCATTAGTTGACAATTCAAATAATGCCTGATTTGTTACTCCTTCATTTTTGTGCTGTTACAGAACGTCTATTCATTGCAACTAGATTAAGTCTACTAAGGTGGTATAAATTTGTTTCTCAGGCAAAAAAAAAAAACTACAAAAGTAGACAGATTAGTGGACCTGGTTTCCTTGTATCTTTCTGATGCCTAATTCTAACCCATGACTCCCACCCTTAAGGTCACTTCACAATCCAAGATATCTCGAAACATCATGTTCAAGTTTTAAGCAACTCTAAAGAAAAAGTGTGTGGAGTAAGACAGAAAAATAGGGACACTATCCAGGTAAGTCAGCTCTTTTTAGGAAACTTTGCAAGAAATTTCAGACAACACTTCTGTTTCTTTCTCATTGGTCACAAGTAACTGTGAAAGAGTCAAGGGAATGAAGCTGTAATCAGACAATCACTGCCCTGAACAAAATTGGAGTTTTTGTCATTAAATTGAGTTGCAAAATGTCTATCAGGCAGGTAGTCAGTAACCTCTTCCTTTCGCATATACATACTAAATAATTAAATATATTACTCTATGTATTTTATGTTATATATTATGCATTACCTGTGTACTTGAACTATAGTGGGCATTATGTCAGAAAGTATAATTTTATTCATTAAAAATATGTTTTGACTGCCTACGGTATTTTTGGCACTAGACTAAGCACAGAAGGGCAAAATCTGACTTGGTTCCTATTCTCAGGGCGCTTATAGTCTAATGAGGGAAGCACTCTTAATCCAATAAATGTACAAATAAGTATTTGAGTATAAATTAGACAACCTTCTATGAGAGCATATAATAGAGAAATCTGACTTACACTGGGGAGAGAATCACCTGAGAATTCACTGTGAAATTGGCACTGAGCTGAGATCTGAAGTACAGATGTCAGGTAAGTGGTGGGGGTATTTCTAGATATCGAGGACCCAATGAGCAAAAGCCTAGTAGAGGGAGGGAGAAACTGAACATAATTGGAGAGACTGGAGTTAAAGGGCTAAGGGCAGCGAGATAAGAGAGGCCGGACTATAGACCTTAACAGGCGATAAAAGGCCTTTTCAACAATGTTAAGGGATTCCGCAATTACTTTATAGGCACTGAGTGCTACCACTCTCTGCTTCATACTTTGTCATTAATCCAGGGGCACTTTTTGTAATTTCTCATACAGAATGCTTTTCTTGCCTCTACATCCACTGCATTTCTTGCTCCCCCTTCCTAGCCTGTTCAGGCACTGCCTACTCCCTTTCTGCAGACCTCAGCTGCCTAAACCATGCACATCCTTTGATGCAGCACATGTAGAACCTTCATGATGTCTTTCCTGACATCAACTACATACCCTCAGTTATAGTTACAAAAATACTGTATCATAAACTGTACAAACTTCTACTTTGATTCTTTCCTCATTATATTACACTTTCAGTTTTTATATCTGCCTTCTCTGTTAGACTTTGAGTCTCTTGAAGCCAGGAATATGACTTATTCAAGTTTATTTCCCTAGCCCCCCCAAAAAGCTTCGCATGGGTAATGACTCAACAAATAGTTGCTGAATGAATAAATGAATGAATATTGGTCATATTGATTTATTTTACTTTGTAAATCTAGTTCTAACACTTTCCCTTATTGTACAAATCGGTCAGAGACTTCAAAATATCTAAGGAGAAAAGAAATATAAAATTGTACTTCTAAACTTTTAAATGTAACACTCTGACTTAAGAACACCATTGGGATAGTTTGATGAAACTGTTCTGACACTAATACTGAATCTCTTTAGCATGAATGAAAACAAATCGTTTTTATCTTAGAAGCTAAATTGCTAGATATTTCTGCAGAAGATGCTTTCTATTGCTTAATAAACACTTTAATTATTAATCCTCTTTTTTATTTAAGCTATGTGTCTCTCAGACTATCTGAAGTGGAGGAATTGTTCTTATCTGCAGTGTGTGTGTGCTGTAAAAAACATATTCATTGAGAATTGAGATGATGGCAAACAAAACATCATTATTTTGGGTTATGGTCAATATGTTCACTTGGAAAGAATTCAAATATATACATTCTGCTTTAATTTCTATCACAATTTCTATCACAATAGTATTTAAAAGAGTTCTGGACCCAATTCCACTATGGGGGAAGGGTTCCCCAAAACCACCATGCAAATCTCTGTGACACCGGCTGGATGTACTACAATTTAACTCAATTCTGACACTATCTATCAAGTGATAGTATCCGATTCCACAGGTTAAGGATTCAGCCCTACAAGACTGTCCCCCACCCACCGCAGACGCCAGTGGCAAGCCTATATTGTTACTTCTGCCTCTGACTTACTGGCTATAAATCAGAAGTTCCCACGACCTCCTTCTCAGGTTCAATTAATTTGCTATAGCGGCTCACAGAACTCAGAGAAACATTTTACTTACTAGATCACCGTTTATATAAAAAGGATATAACTCAGGAACAGCCAGATGGAAGAGATACATAGGTCAAAGTATGAGAAAAGAGTGCAGAGCTTCTGTGCCCTTTCCAGGCACACCTCTCTCCCCAAAGCTCCACGTGTTCACCAATCTGGAAGCTCCCTGTCCTTTTGTTTTTTTATGGAGGCTTCATTACATAGGCATGATTGGTTTAATCATCGGCCATTGGGGATTAAAATCAATCTTCAGCTTCTCTCAGCTCCCTGGAGTTCAGAGGGTGGGACTGAAAGTTCTAACCCTCTAATCACAAGGTTGGCTACACTAGCAACCAGCCCTCATCCTTAGATGCTTTCCAAAAGTCACCTTATTAACATAACAAAAGACACTCTTATCACTTTTAAATATAGGAAATTCTAATGGTTTAGGGAACTATGAGTCAGTAACAATGGATGAAGACCAAATATCTATGAGAAATATATTTTTGTCATCTGAATGACCAAATATATATAAATTGTGAATCACAATATCACATATTAAAGTCTCACCCTAAACAGACTTTTTACCATCACTATGAAAGATGGAGTGTCTCTGAGAAGAGTGGCACTGGTATACATCTCTGCTCCTTTCACTGCCAAAACCTGGAGAACTCTCCATATTTTCCCTCTCTCCTAGAGTGCTCAAGCTATTCTTTCCTCCAATTATTTCACTTTTTCTCAAGTTGCTGGATTGTTCTGCACAATTGTGCTTCTGAGAATCCTCAATCTTGTGATTTGCTCTGAAGACTGAAGTTGTTTCACAGGTTAAGCAGATAAATGTACATATCAATAAATTCACGAACAGGACAAGTAGTCTAGAGAGGAGAAGGGAGGCAGGAGGAGAAAGAACAATAACTTTCATCACATGGTCCTTCTTGGTCTTGAGGAGACATTTTCATTTGCATTAACTAAATTTATGTTGTCTGCAACCCTGAAGAATAAGAGAGACAGGTATTATTACCTCCAGTTTACTCATCTGGAAAGTGGGGGTTTAATAATGCCAATCTCACATGGTTGTGCATTTAAATGACACAAGCATGTAAATTGTTTAGAACATTTCCTAAAAGATAGTAAGTGCCCAATATATGTTAGCTATTATTATTATATTCCCCATTCCAAGGAAATATCTTAAGGCTAAGAGATGTTTATTAATTTGTCTAAAGTAATAGAGGTTAAAGCCAGGATTTGAATTAATGTTTTCTGGCTCCAAACATAGCATTGCCTGCATTGTGTCTCTCAAAAGAGATTGTCTTCTCTTAAAAAGGTTTGGAGGCACCTGCCTTTAAAATCAAGTTCACTGATGGTTTTAGCAGGCAGAACTGCTCACGAGTTGAGGAAGGTGGCTGGCAATACCTGTTTCTGATCAGGGTAATGCAGAGGAGACTGAATCTAAGAGGAACAGATTCAGCAACTGAGCTTAATTGGAATGGAAATAATTTAGTTTGGACTGCATTTCAATACTTAAATATCAAAATTTAACTTTAATTAAAGCATCAGTTCAACTATAAATGATGATACTATGTTTCCCCAAAAAGACCGTCTCTGACAAAATACAGATAGAGTGATTCATTAAATTCCAGTGATAAAGAGTTAGTATAAAATATAGTAATCTATGTTAGAGAGGCAGGAGTGAAGCATGATGTGAACAGGATGTAATAAAGAGTAGATAAAGGCTTATAAAGCTGTGTCTGAATCAGAATTTATTTCAGCTCATCAATCGTGACAGCGTTGTTATACAAAAAAAAAATGGTGTGCTTATATTCTTTTTATTTTTTTTAAATGATCCCAATGTACTCATACATTGTAGAGTGCCTGACGGAAAAGCACTCATTTAAAAGCAAATTGGTAATCCTATTGTTTCTACAGCAAATATAAAAATGAGAGAGGGGTGAGTTTTGGCAACAGCTAAACAGGGAAATTTTTCGGTTAGCTCTTATTACCATGTCTTAAACAGGAAATATCAGTTCTTAGACAAGAGATGACAGAGTGTGTGCTGGGACTGGTGAATGGGTGCCTCCAACTCAGGTGAGGAATCTGTTAACCAGCTTTACAGCAGCCTGTGATGTTTCTCTTGGTACAACATTTAAAAGTGGGCTTTAGAAAAAAATTCCAATTATGGTATTAGTATGATAATAACCAATTGTTACACAAATTAGCTGCTAATAATATAAATACGTAGAGAATTTATAAAGAGACTTAAGAGAATGTTTTTGTTCTTCTCTTTAATAAATAAATCTGTAAGAAGTTATGCACATGGAGAAAATCCCCTACATCTAATGCATTTTAATGTACAATTTATTAAATACACATGTAACTATAATAAAATTCAACAATTAATTTTTTACAATTTTTAAAAACTTTACATTAAGCTAATATTAAGTCATTTATGATGTAATTTGATATTATATATGACTGATTATTTTGAGAATGTTTATAAAGATTCTTAGATTTATAAAGATATTTTTCTTTTTTTTTTTAAAGATTTTATTTATTTATTTATTTTTGCCCCCAAAGCCCCAGTAGATAGTTGTATGTCATAGCTGCACATCCCTCTAGTTGCTGTATGTGGGACATGGGCTCAGCATGGCCAGAGAAGCGGTGCGTCAATGTGCGCCCGGGATCCGAACCCAGTCCGCCAGCAGTGGAGCGCGCCCACTTAACTCCTAAGCCACGGGCCGGCCCATAAAGATATTTATTTCTATACCTTCCTTGGTTTGCTATAATCTTATAAGAATAATGAGAAAAAGATACCCACCTCAGAGCAGTCAGCTTTATAAGACATGGATTATCGAGCCACTGATATTTGGTCAGGATCTGAGATCTTATTGCTTCTCTCAAGGGGATTTACAGTTTTTCAAAACAACATTTGTAATTAGGCTGAGACTTTGCTTAATTTTTCAAAGTTATACTTGCTAAGTCTGAGAGACTTTCTTAATCATCTATGACTTTCACGTAGGTTTTATTACGTAGAAACACTTTGTCTCCTCCTTAAATCAAGAGTTCTTTTAGACCATAGATCAACATTATACAACCCACAGTGCTGTCATATGACCCTTTCCTTTTGTTTTGTCAGCATTATTAAAAATTGTGCATGCCTAATTTGTATTTTATTATAATTTGAAGATCTATATAGAGAATCATCCGCCAGAGGATAAGGATTTTTTTCCTTGTTGTCAGGTCTCCATTTTAGGGTATTTGGATAAATTATTGTTTAAAATGTACCCTTGAATGCTCCTTCCACCTATGGTTTCACAAAAATGCTAATTAGCTATTTGACTCCCTCCTGGGTTATAAATTTTGATGACTGACAGTGATCGGTTCTTTCTATTCTTGGTAGTGATTTCTACATTTTTTATTTGTTTGTTTGAGGCTATTTGGTTAACTCAATGTTCTCTGTTTATTACTTTTCCTGCTTCAAAAAATGATTCATTTGGGTGAAGATTAATTAAGTTCATAATACATGTGTTAGTGTATTTAAGATTGACGATGGCTAACTACACAACTGGGTTTCCAGGAAACAGACTCTGGGGTAGAGATGTGAGTTCAGGAGTTCACTGGGGAGTGATCTCAGTATTAATACCTGTGAGCAGGAGTTACAAATAGGATTGGCCAAAGAGAGAAACTGAGGTGCAAAGTAGTCACAACAAAATCCTCAGCCAATCCCCTGGGGAGTATTAAAGCTTTGATGGTTCTGAAGTGTTGTCCCAAATTGGGGCAGTGGGACCCCACATCCACTAGCCATTGGAAGTAAACTGCCCCTAGGAAGTGGACATGAACATAGGCAAATGTTGATTAAAGGAAAAGGACTTAGCTGAGAGGTGTGGGCAGCCAACACTCCCAGAGGATGGGAGAATGTGTTCTTCAATCTTGAAATCTTGTTTTATGATGAATAATGTAACATGAAATACATTCATTAAGTAGTTGTGGAATTAAAGGATTTAATCTTTTGTCTTGTTTTGTACAGCAACAACTTAAATTTATTATTAAAATAATAAAGATGATAGGGGGTTTCAGTAAAGATGAGAACTTGAATACATCTTACTAAGACCTTTCAACTTTCAGTTAAAGCAATTTAGCCACTAGAGCAAAGATGGCTGTTCATCTTATAAAGGACTGCAGAGATTAGAAATTTGGGTGATAGCTTCCTCCTTCTTGTAGATGCAGATACAGATATCAATTTTTGGGTGGAGAGAGGATGAAGAGATAATAAATACCTGAGAATTTAAAAAAGGAATCCCATGTCTCCAGTGGCACTTGGAGCTAGCATCTTTGGTGGCCCTGCTGCCTAGGAGTCATCTTGAAGTGGACATGTGGAGTGATTTAGCTAACTAGTGCAAGTTCTCCAGACACAGGGACGTGGACTGCTCTGTCCTACTTGCTGTCTATGGCTATAAAGACTGGGAGAAAGATTTTTAAAAAGCTGGATCATGCTGATAGACAAGGAGTTAAAATCAGATATAGAGCAGGAATCCAATATGGTGATAAAGACAAAACAACAATGGAAAATCACGTTAGAGATATAAAAAGCATATTCATAGAAAAGAGAACGCAAATAAGCTTTTGCAAACAAATCCCCAAATACTAGAAATCGAGGACTCCATTACCTTCACTAGAGTTCAGGAAAAATAAAGCACTAATGATATGCTGTATTTTCCCATATCAGATTAGGAAAAAAAATAAATAACCTCTAACACAGAGGAAGACAGTGAACATGTAGCTACCATTTCTGACTATGCCAACATAAAACTGCTTTCATTATAGTGCTTTCAATGTTAGTTTATAAACCTATTTTATAAATTCACTAATATTAAAAAATTCATGTATATACCCATGATAACCTGACAAAATATCTGACATAATATGAGATATATTATATCAGTTGTCTTATAATACTAATTGCTGAGAATTATTGACTTTATCTTACATTATGGTCTATTAGGTTACTGATAAGCATATTGTGAGGTCCGTGTTTGACAAAAGAGGCTATTTCCTGTCATTTGAAATACCCAGTGATTGAATAGTAAGAGTAAAATTTTCTGTGAAGTGTTATATTTATTCTGTTATTAAAATGTATGTTGTAAAAGATATCATACAATTGACCTTAAATATCCACTTATATTAAAGTCAATGATTATATTTCATAAAATATTTTAATTTAATATTTATAAAATATTTAAAGTATCAGTAAATTGTTTGATAAAAGTATGGATCATTTATCAATTTTTCCCATATTTATACATTGAACCATTTAACAAAAGAATTTTGTTCAGATATTTTGACAAAGCTCTATTTTTATTTTCTGTCAAGACTACTGATATTATCAAGGTTGTTCATTTTCCAAAAATGGATAAATTTTAGCAGTAGTTAGCAGTTGGTGATATAAGTCAAGAATATTGAGGTTTTTTTGTCACATTCAGAATATTTAATTTCCCCTCCATCTGACAATAATTTTGCATGTAAAAAATAACACAAAACTATGTCAATTTGAAATAACCACCTACACACCTTATGGAATTAAAATATTGTGTGGGATTGAAATCATGAGTATGTTCTGTAAGCATGATCTCCAAAAGCATATTTTTCTAAAAAAATTATAATAATGACAGTTGTTTGAACCAAATGATTTGATATTTTAACATCAGGAACTTGTTCAGTAGTCTCTGGATCTTAGTTTATAGCGTTAACTAGAGCATTTGGATTGTAAGAACATAAAGTCTCATGGTAGTAAAATATAGTACCACAAAATTTTAGAATGAAGAGGGAACAGCGAGTCCATTAAAAGCTATCATTTGTTAAGCATTGCATTAAGGGTTTTTTTTTTAAGTGCAAATTTTTGTTGTAGATGAAAAGGTTATGTTCTCTACTAATTTAAACAGTCAGTACTTTACTAGCATATGGACATAGTCTGAGATATAGGGTAAACATTTTCAGAATGCCTCTAGGAGCTAGCTTTACTATCTGAACAGACTTGGCACCATACAAATGGGATATAAAGCATGCTTTACAATTTTACGTAACTGAGTGATGCTTAAAACATGACAAAAATAATTTTGGGAATTTCCTTCCCCCTTGTCTTCCATTAAATGAGTAAAATTGTTTACTGCACATACATGAGCCATTTGGAGCAATTTTCAGGATAATGTTTCAATTGAAAAGCCCTTGAGTACTAACTGTTTCTTTTACATCTAGTTTAAAAGTAAAGACGAGGGAGTAGTATTCTTATAACACATCCCATATTTTTCTCATTAGGATAATTTTCATACACAAAACAGCAATATAAGAAATATAAAAAAGAAAGGATTTCATTAACTGAAAATGAAATGTGTAAAACTAAAAACAAAATGTTGTATAGTCATTCAAACTTATTCATCAGCACTGTTCTAGAGTCTTTATTCAATTTAGTTCACCAGGTTACACTCTAATAACTAAAGAGGATTTATAATTTTTAAAATACATTGATTAAAATCTTCAGACATGTTGGAAATTTATGATTTAAATCATTGTTTTGGGGAACTTAACAACACTTCTTGTCTTACAGAAAAATTAAATGGATTAAAATAGGAATTTGTTTTTTATTTTAATAGCCTTAAGCTCCAAGAAGTAGAAGCACCTTAGTTTATTCCTCAGTCAATGACTACTGTTTTATCTATTTTAAAAATATTGAGCATTAAGTTGTCTTTTAAAGGCAATCATTGAATTATTATAGGACAAATTTTTGGTTGGCATTTTCTAGGTCCCTAGTACTGGATATATTATATGACACCACTACCTTCAGATCCTTGGATACATCCTTGATGTATACATGGCATATAGATGAGGAATGCTCCAATAATCAAGGGAAAGTAAACAATAAGAGATAATTTCACAGTAATTAAAGTGAATGTTCAAAAGTACTAAAAAAGTAAAGATCTATGTTCCACTTATAAAGAGTTGGCTAAATTAAATAAAATACCCACCATTTATTATTCATGATTAATAAATCTTGAGAGGTCATGTCAGAGCCAATGCTATCAATTACGGGTATCTTTAAAATGTGTTTTTGCTTGTTTGTTTGTTTTCTTCCTATGAAGTTGATGTTTCACTCTTTACTTGATCTATGTAAGTAAGTCATTAAGTTGACTATGGTTTCTTCAATCATTAAGGCTTAGTTCTTGAGTTGAAGGAAATTATTTAATTGTGCCATCTGTAAAATATTATCGCCAAATCAGCCCTTTAATATAGGAAAAAACATATCTGTATATTTATCCAGTTGCTTGTTACTATTGTGGAATCGTTTTGTCAGAGGAAACATCAGAACAAAACATAGTACATGTTCAATGAATGCTCTGCCTTGGAAGAAGAGTTACAGGTAGATTCAGATACTGGATTGTCCGCTGTTGAGCCACAAATTAAATTCAATTCAGTTGAAATTCATTAAGCACTTATTATATGGCAGACATGATGCACAGATTATGTGGGAAACATAAGGAAGATGTGGCCGTTCCTTTTGCATAGTTCATGAACCTTGCAGCCAAACAGATATGTAAACAATTAGCTAAAATACTTTGCTCAAAGTGGAGTCCATATGGGAGGCTCTACACAGTTGGTTAAGAGCCCAGTATCCCAGAACTCAGATCCGAGCTCTACCACTTACTGGCTATGACACTAGCAAAGTCACCTACACTCTCCCAACCTCAGGTTTCTCCTGTGTAAAATAGGGATAATAAAAATGTCCTCATAGAGGTGTTGCGAGAACTAAGTTAGACACCCACATGTAAAGTTGTAAACTTAACGGTATACTCTGGGATGCTGGGCTGCTTAATTGCCAAACATTTGAGTATTATCTAATCATCTTTATGTTATTAATTTCTAGTTCTCTGTTATTATAATTAGCTTAAATCCATTGAGTGAATTGTCTGTTATGCAAATTCTTTAAAATGAAAACTATAAGCATTCTGCAATTATTTTCACATCAACTATATACACACACATGCACTCACAAATATACATGTAGATATATTTAATTAACTCACGTTGGTTCATCGTTTTCTTCAAATCTATGTCCTTATTTATTTTTCTGCTCTTTCAAACACTGAGCAATTTGTATTAAAAACTTCAGCTATGATTGTGTGTCTATTTCTCTTTTTAGTTCTGTCAATTTTTATTTTTTATTTTTTGAAGCTATGTTAGTGGGTACATCAAATTTTACTGGTACAGAGAGGAATGTTGTCCAGCTCAACAGCTACCTACCAGGGGGCCAGGGATTGTATTGAGTTAATCTAGTTAGAAGACTATACCGCATCATACTTTACATTAATCTACTTTGATATCCAAATGCATTCATTTTTTGCCACTAACAACAATCAGGGAAATAAAGGAGAAATTTAACATGTCTTGTCACTCTGTACTTTTCAAAGTTTTATATGTAGTGCTATTCTCTGTCATTCCATGAGGGATTCTTCCACTTTGCTCTTCTTACCAGAATAGCCTTTCTCCATGTATCAAAGAGTCAATGTAAAGATTCAATTTCTTGCTATAGCTATCCTAACTATACATTCAGAAATTGGGGAAATATCTTGCTCCCATTGTCTTTCTAGGTCCTGCTAAAACCCAATTCTAGTTAAAGGCTGAAAACAGTGAGCTGTAGGAATGGGGAGCGCTGTATAAAGAAAAACTAGCTTTCCCTTTTCAAGTAACTATATTAGGTGAGTGGGATGAACCATTAGCTTGTCATTTAATAGAAGAGAAGCTGCTTTCACAGAGAGGATGAGGGGCTTCCTGGCAAATACACATCCTCTGAAACCTATACTTCCCTGATAAATACACCAAATTGTATATAAGGGACACAGAACTGTGAATTTAACTAATATAGTGTGGAATATCTTTGAATGGAGAAAAATTAAAGAGTTTCTCTGATTGGGATACTTTGCTCTCACTCATGCATAAGATTCTTCAAGGCAGACACAATATTGTTCACTCTTTTATTCTCAGTACTTGACAGAATAGTAAACATTTATGAAAAGAATGAATGAGCGTTATGGCTCAAATGTTTTTGTTAGACATCATTTTAATTTTTTTAACAAATACAACACGTCTCCAAGGAAAAATGAATTTCAAGTTCTAAACATAAGATTTAAAAATGGACATTTAAACACAAGCAATGAAAAAGTTGGGAAGAAATTCATAATTAAGACCTTGAGGATTTTAATTAAAAAGGAAATAAAAATTACCTGATAAACACTATTGATTTCCAGTCCAGAAAATGTATTTTAATTGTCTATACATATTTGAATTATTTTTAAAATACGGTTAAACATTCATTTTTAACTTATAGTAACTTTCAACTTAAAATTTATTATACCCAGAAATTACAATATACATAATTAATTTTAAATTTTGCAGGAGAAATCTTTTAATGGAAGTGAGATATATTGGTAGAGTAGGTCTGTTAGGTGATTTGCATATACCCTCTGAGACACGTTAGAATGTAAGCAGTGGCTGGGAATTTCTTTAGTTCCTTTCTAAAATCCTCCCCTTGAGGCTTAGCTTGAAAAGAATGAGTCTGAAGCTATTGGCAAACTATTTTTGTCAGAGAGATAGTAGGAAAAAAAAAAAATTCTTTTAGCAGGATGAAAATCACCAGACAAGAAATAATTGGTCCTAAAAAATGTTTTCTTTTCTTTGGCTCATACATAATTTGGAGGCCATACCAGAATTGTTTTGGATGGAACGCTTCCATATATTAGCTTATGGCAAAGACAATTATTTGACAATGTGATTTTCCATACAAATAAAATAGATATCTCTATTCCCTATAGCCAGAACATCTGCACTTCATTTGTTTACTTCAAAATTTGATTCAGAGTACATTTTAAGGTTCTACTAATTTTTCTTTCCCTGGGAAGAAATTTTAAAAAGTCTAGAAAACCAATTATCCTTAAATAGTTCCATGTGTGCATCTATAGATCAAGCAATCAACGAGGCAGGGATTTAAAAGTTGAACTCGGCTCAAGGATCTGTAAGGATGTTACCAAACAAAAACGGGATTCTCCCACCTGATGCACATAAGCCAATTAATTATGGCATCAGCTTTTGGGAAAAGAATTCAGCTTTAATCTTCGAGAAGAATCTTCAGGGAGATAGGGGGCGTGTGCCCTCAGATCTGTCTCCCACTTCAGGATTTGGGGCAAAATTTAAGAGGTTAGGGAGAAAAGGCTGGCATGCAGAAATGCTGGTGGGACAGGTTTTGATTCGTGGGCTTCAAGCATTTATAGTAAAGTTCTAAACATTTATGATGAGTTTTACGCATTTATGGTAAGGTGGGGAAGGAATTTTAACACCAGATCTTCCTTGCTTCTGATAAGAGTCCAACTTTTAAGTTCCGGTCATGTCCCAGTCCTCTGGTTCCATGGGGAGGAGAATCTTTGGTTCCATCATCATTTCAGGTCAAGATTTCTTCTTCTGTACTTGCTCTGGCTTTGTGACTTTGCAAATTTGCTGAAAGACAATTTCTTAATTACTCTGTTGATAGGATGGGGTCAGTTGAACTGGTTTTGGAGGGCCCACAGTTACAACAACACACTAAAGCTTGATTTTCTAATGTTTCTAGAACTTTAATAGCATGTTTTTTAGGTTCTACAAAATTTATACTACTTTTTTTGTTCTTGTTGACAAAGTGTTTTGAACTCACATTCACTTAATTTATTACCTACCTAATAGATTTATAAAATACTATAAAATTTAGTGCTATTAAAGGAACTATAGAATTAATCTTATTCAATGTTCTCCTTTTACAGAGGAGAAATCTAACATCCAGTAAACTTTCAGGACTTGACAAAATATTATCTGGGCCAAGGATTAAACTACGGTTTCTTGATTTTAGGAATCACGTTTAGATTCTTTAGGCACCAACTCAAAGGTCAGATAATTTAGGAATTATTCCCTGATTCCACAAACTACTTTAAGTGCTACAGCTGTGTGATTTTCATGTACTTATGCATCCATCGCTCTCAAAGTCATTGCTTAATTATCCATCTTTATCATAAGTTTATAAACTTGTAGAGCTGGAACTATGACTACCTTGTGTATCATCATATCCCAGTGCTTTTTTTGTGGTAGTGATTATCCTACTTTATTCATTTGCCAAAAGTTGCAGAACTCTACACACACACAAAAAAGTGAACCTACTCTATGAACATTATACCTCTGTGAAATAAATGTAAAATAAAGAAAATATCTTTGTTATTTTACAATGTTTATCTTAGAGGTCATAGTAATAGTGTTGTTCAATAATTATAATGATTGGGCCAGCCCAGTGGCTTAGCAGTTAAGTGCGTGCGCTCCGATGCAGGCTGCCCGGGTTCGGATCCCAGGCGTGCACAGACGCACTGCTTCTCCGGCCATGCTGAGGCCGCGTCCCACATGCAGCAGCTAGAAGAATGTGCAGCTATGACATACAACTATCGCCTGGGGCTTTAGGGGAAAAATAAATAAATAAATAAATAAAAATTTAAAAATAATTATAATGATTATTAAATAGAAAATTTAATTTAAATTGATATTTACTAATGTGTTTATAATTTATATTGTTTGTTTTGATAGGCAGAATTTATTTTTCATCAGGGAAGCCTCAATTCTGCTCTTAGGCTTTTCAAACTGAAAGAATCGGGCCCACCAGATAACATAAAATAATCCCCTTACTTAAAGTCAACTGATTATGGACTCTAATCACATCTACAAAATACCTTCACATCAACACCTAGATGAATGTTTGAATAACTGAGAACTATAGAAGAGCCAAGTTGACACATCAAAAGACTATCACATCTTCAGCACTCCTTTGACATCAACATAATGATTAAAATAACAATCCTGTCTCCAGGAAAAAAAATCCTCATTCCTTTTCTGCGATTTTTTTTCTGGTTTTAAGAAAGAGCTCCAGAATCGTATATTTCCCCAATTCTAGTCCGTCATATGTTTAGATTCAGTTTATATTCAGTTGTACTTTCTCTATATGTTATTGCGAGGTATCTCCCAAAACCATTTAACCTCAAATAACGACCCTTAATCTTAACTAATTTACTCTCTGCTAAACATTGGCCTAGTTTGTTATAAGATTCTTTTAGCATCATGTCTATTATAGCCTTAAAGAAAGTCCCCAGTATCTATAAAAGGCAAAATAAACAGAATTTAACAATTGTTTATTTGTATCCTTGATACTCACATGTTAAATTCAATGGTTAAATTTCGTTATTATGAAACAATACCAGTACTTATGACTTCCAAACAAATGCAAAAAAACTTCAGTCTCTTTTTACCAACGGTTTGTGCTAGAAACTTGCTTCTTCTGGAACTCTATTTCAGAGATGCTTATCCAATCCTAGGGATGCCAGGCCAAGAAATTTATGAAAAACAACAACTCTCCTAAATATATCTAAAATAATAAAGAAAACTGGTCACTCTTCAAGAGGAATGTATCTTGTGTACAAATAGTTCTGTAAATTTTTAATATCACACCTATAACTATCCTAGAATGTTTAAAGAGACCATTCTTTAGAACTAAAAATGATTTTATTATACTTTTTGAGGTTTAACATAAAAGTTAAATGAAAAAGTAAAAAGAAAATTAAAAGAACTATATAACACTTACAGATTTATAAAAGTCAGTATAATTTCTAATTTATTTGAAGGTTTGGATATAAGGATACTGATAGAGTGCTCCCTCTCTAGATTCTGTCAATAATAACGAACAAGAAACAACTAAAAGAAAAATGAATCACATTTCTCTTTTTATCAAATGGAAAAAGTTCAATAATTGAGTCTTTTTGAAAAGCACGAAAATACCAGGAATAGAGTGTCCTGTTCTTGTTCCTGTCATTAAACTCTTTGCTTCGTTCCTCAGTAGATAAAATTCAAGAAAGTTATTACTACATTTTTGTAGAAAGCAAAAAGTTCAAGGACTCTACTAGTGATCTCAAATAGGGTGGGAATATGTTTTCATAAGAATGCCAATGAGGAGCATCTCCATCGGGGTGTCCCTAGATATAGTATCTTATGCCTCTGTTGTGTTGTATTGGGCAAAAAATTAAGTTGAACATTAAAACGTAAAAAAAATACTATTTTACTTGTTCAAGATTTTGTAATGAATTGTTAAACAAAATATTTGATCAAAAATCTTTCAAGAGGAATAACCGGCAAGAAGCAAAGGGTGATGTGGATGCATATTTTTGCTTTTTAACACGATGCTTCTAGAATAATTTTATAAAGTGACTCTCTTACAGAGCGAAAACGATAACGCAAGTTTTGGGAGAAAGAAAGGGAGGGCAGTTGGAAACATTTAAAAAACTACATTTGAAAAATAATCTCCTCTCAATAACTTTTCTATTAGAGTTTCATAGACTAATACTCCAAAAAATTTCCATCAAAGTGCCCTTAATAACAAAGGAGAGTAAAGTGCGCACTGTGGATCTGGGGAGCACATCTCAAAGCAGATTTTACCTAGGCTCATGTCTTATTTTTATTGTTTACATTAATTTTTGCATTCCTTTAGTATGTAATATTTATCATATTTTACTATAGAGATTTCAACAAACTGTCCAGCAAAGCTGATGCTCTAGGAAGATGTGCCAACTTCATCCAGTGCTTTTCATATCCCTGGAGGTATTCATGGCCTTATTAGAAAAAAAAAAGCTTTGTGAATTTTTGTTTAATTTAATTTTTCATGTGTGATTTCTTTGCAGATAAAATTTTTTATGTAAAATTGTATGTTCCATTACAGTGTACGCTTCTGATGATTAGACTTTGGAAATCCTCCTTGTTCCAGAATGGCTATTACCTAGAAATAGAGCCAAAAGACTTTAAAACTCAATGAAAATAAATACCACAACACCTGTTCCTATTCCTCTAAACACTGCTGTCATGCCCCAATTCATTCTCACCACACGATACACATACCTTAGCCACACAAATAAAATGGTATTGAATCTTAGAAAGCACAACAGATTCCTTGTTTCAGTTCCAATGTGTAAAGAGTGTGGAAGTTGACAAATCCACCTTTATAACAAGGTTAAGCAAAGAACTCTAAAAAAGAAAAAAATCTGATTTTCTTGGACTCATCAGAGAAATGAGGTTGCAGGGCAAATCATCACCTGAAAATTGGAGAGAGAGATGCATTCAGCGTCACAGCTGAGATCTGCTGACCTGGAGAAAAAGCCACTCGAGCCATACTGGCAGGAGCACTTAAATGGGAATTGTCACAAACCGCTGGAGTGTGACAGAGTGTACTAGCTTAAGAGTGAGAAACTCCTGGGGGACTGCGGTCTTAGGTGGGCCCTCATATTTTTGTGGGCTTTGTCTCCAGTAACCCCACCAGTTTCTCATGATTAGAATCTGACAAAGATTTCCTTGTGGATCTTGCATGGGGAGAAAAAGAGTAATCATTGTGAAATACACCCAGAGCTTTCTCTATAACAAAGCCCACTCTCTACAGGAAAATAATTTACTAGAGCCTATGCCAGCTGGATAAGGGCATGTCCCCTACTCCAGCCCTCTCTACCCTTCTAATACCACTTAAGGTGGCAAGGAATAGTCAACAATGGTTAGGGTTTCAAGAAAATAGATTGGGAACACTGCAGCCTAGTAAGGGAGGACAGGGAAGGAGAAAATAAACCTATGTCACTGTAGAAACACTTGTGAAAATCAGGTCCCTGAAACACAGGTCCACTAAAAGATGGAGATTTAATTGACAAATTATAGAAGTCTTTTCCTCCTACACACATTACACCACCCCAACAGTGAATGATCCAGCACCAGAACAAGAGATTACAGCTGAAAGAGCTGCAAGATACAGACTCTCTCTGAGGAGGAGTACTTAGGGAAGCCTAAAATGAGGGGGGGAGATAAAACGAAGGCCACTAGAGGAATAGTGTCCCCACAGGCACCTGTAGCTACAACAAATATTAATCCAGCCCCACTCCTGGCCATATTAACATAAATGCTCACACTAAAGCCCTATTTACCTCAATTCCTATTACCTGATATTTCCTATCCCTGGACATTACAACATGCCCGTATTTCAACAACAACAAAATCATAATGCATGCCAAAAAGGTAAGGAAAAAAACACCCTCTGAAGAAACAAAGTGATCATCAGAAATAGACTCAGATATGACACAGATGTTGGAATTATCAGGTAGGGAATTTAAAATAACCAGAGTATCACCACCCCAAAGAATGGTAACTATTTGAGGTGATGGATGTGTTAATTAGCTTGATTGTGGTAATCAATGTACAGGTGTATCAAATCATCACATTGTACATATTAATTACATACAATTTTTATTTGTCAATTATACTTCACTAAACCTGGGAAAAATTAAATAAATAAATAAGTTAAAAATTAAATAAAATATGTTAAGGGATCTAGTGAAAAAATAGACAACATGCAAGATGGGCAATGTAAATATAGAGATGGAAACACTAAGAAGGAATCAAAATGAAATCCAGGAAATGAAAATTATTGTAACAGAAATGAAGAATGCTTTTGATGGGCTCATCAGTAGACTAAATATAGCTGACAAAATAATCAGTGATCTTGAGGATGTAATAAAAATTTCCCAAACTAAAATACATATAGATAAAAGAATGAAAAAATATATAGAACATCCAAGAACCGTAGGATAGTTATATCAAAAGATATAACTTACATGTAATTGGAACACCAGAAAGAAAGCAGAGACTACAGAGCATAAGAAATATTTGAAGTAATTAAGACTGAGAACTTTCCAAAATAAATGACAGACACCAAACCAAACTCCAGGCGCGCGAATCTCAGAGAACATAACCAAGTAAAGTAAATACCAACCAACAAACTTAGGCATATTGTATGCAAACTCCAGTAAACCACTGACAAAATAATTTTTTGAAAGAAGTGGGGAGAGGGCTTACTTATAGAAGCAAAAGGATAGGAATTATAGTGTAATTCTCATAAGAAATTAGGCAAGCAAGAAGAAAATGGAGTGAAGGAAGACCATTGATCTAGAATTTTATACACAGTAAAATTATCCTTTAAAGTGAAGAGTAATGAAAACTTTCTGAGACATTCAAAACCTGTGAGAATTAATTGCTAGCAGACCTTCCCTACAAGAAATGGTAAAAGAAATTTTCAGGAAGAAGAAAAATGGCATAGGTCAGAAAAATGGATCTATATAAAGAAAGGAGGAGTTTTACCACTGGATCTGTAATAACTGGAAGAAATTTAGAAAGAAATATATTTTGTATAATGAGAGAAAATAGAATGTAGTCATATAAAACGCTTGTTAAAACCAGACAAGTCAGAAAAATAGGAAAAAATAAACAAGGAATAAATGTAACAAAGGGAAAACACCAATAAAAATGCTAGATGTTAACCCAAGTAAATGAAAAATAATTTTAAATACAAATGATTTAAATATGTCAATAAAAAATAAATTGTCAGTATATAAAAAAATAAAAATATACTGTATGTTGTCTAGAAGAAACCTACTTTTAAGTATATAGCCTAATAGGTTGAAAGTAACGGGATAGAGAAAGATATAATGTGATAACACAAATCAAAAGAAAGCTGGTGTAGTTGTATTAATTTCAGGCAAAGTGGACTTCAGAACAAGAAAAGTTATCAGGGATAAAAAAGGACATTACATAATGAAAAAGGAATCTATTATCCAAAAGACAAAACAACCCTAACCATATATGCAACTAACATCAGGGTGTCAAAATATGTGAGGCAAACTGATACTGATAGAACTGAAGGGAGAAACAACAGATCCACTCTTACAGTTGGAGACCTCAAAAGCCATTCTTAAGTAATTGATAGATCAAGCAGACAGAAAATCAGTAAGGATATAGAAGACTGGAACAGCACTATCTATCAACCTGAATTAATTGACATTTATAGAATAATCCTAGCTATTTCTCCAGTTGAGTGGAAAACTTATGTCCACACAAAAACCTGCATAAGAATGTTCATAACAGCTTTATTCATAATTGCTCAAAACTGGAAACAATCAAGATGTCTTTCAGGGGGCGTGTGGATAAACAAATTGCAATACATTTAGACAATGGAATATTATTCATTGCTAACAGAGAATGAACTATCAAGCCATGCAAAGACATGGATAAATCTTAAAGGCATATTGCTAAGTGAAAGAAGCTAGTCTGAAAAGGCTATGTACTCTATTATTCAATTTATCTGACATTCTGGAAAAGGTAAAACTACAGAGATAATAAACAGATCAGTGGTTTCCAGAAGTTTGGGTGGGAGGAGAATTGCATAGGTGAAGCACAGGGGATTTTTTAGGATGGTGAAACTGCAATGTTGGATACATGGCAGCATTTGTCTCATAGAACTTTATAGCACAAAGAATGAACCTTAATGTATAAAATTTATAAATCATTTAGGAAGTTGGAGATCCCAGGCTGAAATGCATAATGTGATAAAGGAATATATTTGTATTATAAATGTATGAAAAATCCTCATTGAATCATGTGAGGAAATAGATGTTTGCCTAAGTAATTTTCGAAATAAATTGATTTTCTAAGACTAAAAGCAAAATTGACTGTACATAAATACCGTATTTTAGTTGATAAAGTTGTTTCCCATTGGACTTAAGGGTTAACAACTCTGAAACAATTATATATGTATCCTGGAATTGAACAACTAAGTAAATGGATGGCAAGCGGTGGGGACTTGGTTTGTTATTGTTGGAGTGGGAGGTTATAGATAAGCAAGGGGTTCCATGCAGCAATGGGTTAGAATTGGGAGCATCAGTATGAACTCTTGTTTAGTTTAATGTAGATACTGATGGTTACACATAAAATTATTAATAGATTTTTATATATACATGGGTTAGCATACACACCTATATTTCCCTGCTCTGTTAGCTGAGAGAGCCTGGAAGCTATGTCATCCCAGTAGCAATGAGCATACCTAGCATCCAGATGTTGCTTTTTAATACCATCATCCAATGAGAGAAACTAAAACTTTTGGAGTAATGTCTGATTTGGGTGTTGGAGTAGCAAATATACAAGATCAGCTGGGAACATTTTGAAGTGTCAGAAGGCGAGGAAGTGCTCACAGACAAAACAAAAAACCTGCAGTGATGGGGATGTGCATGTCAAAGGGATACAGGAGACAACTGAAAGAGCTCCCAAGGGACTTTTGGGAAACAATTTGCACAACAATGTATACAAAGTAGTGTTGGATTATAACCAAAGTCTAAAATAAATATCCATGAGTCCATAATATAAATAAATGAATGACTAAATAAATAAATGAGAGAGAATACATCAAGCTCCCATGCCAGAGAATTCCAAATAATTTGTGTGGATACTCCCCACTCAAGGAGAGAGAACATAAATCCCCAGTCCTTGAGTGTGGGATGTTCATAGTGATTTCCTTCCACAGAGCACAGTATGGAAAGGACAAGAAAAGAATAGCTTTACAGTGGAGAAACCTGAGAAACACTCTCTCAACCAGGTGATCAAGGTGAACATTAACAGTGGTAATTCATTTTGATAGCGTATACACTTGATATAAAGTGATGGGAAGGGCACTTTACCATCGTGGTCTTCCTCCCTCAAACCCATGATCCCAGTCTGATCATTGGAAACACATCAGACAAAGCGTGATGGAGAACATTCTACCAAATACCTGACCAGAATGAGAAACTGACACAGCCAAGAGGAGGGTAAGGAGACATGATAACTAAAGGTAATATGGCATCCTGGATAGGATCCTGGAATAGTGAAAGGACACAAGGTAAAAACTAAGGAAATTTGGATAAAGTATGAATTTTGTTTAATAATAATGTTCAATATTTGTTCATTAATTGTGACATAAGGACCATATAAAATGAGATGTTAATAATAAAAGAAACTGGATGTGTGGTGTATGGGAACTCTATAGTATCTTCTCATTTTTTCTGTAAATTAAAATCTATTTTAAAATTAGAAAGTTTATTTAAAAATTCTAACAGTTTTCTGTTTGCCTGTGAAAGCCATTAGTTTTTTTCTCTTAAAATTAGAGATCGGCAGGTTTGAAAATAATGAAGAGGAAGCAACATAAACATACCCATTTTGAATTGGCATGCACTCAAGAAAGCAACATAGGAGAAAGGATTCTCACATCTAGCATCAAATATACATTTCTCATCCTTCCGCAAACTGTGTATGTCTTACAGAGCAGTTCACATTTAGGTTTTGAACAAGCAGTCCTAAGTTGTCATTGTAATAGAGCATAGTAATTGATATGCATAATCACAACTCTAAATTTATTAACATACCAAATTTTATTAGAATACTCTGTTTACTAAGTCAGTGAAGTATGTAATGTATTTAAAATTAATGGGTTTTTGAAATTTTAAAGGTATTGAAAATTCACTTAACTAGAACACTTAAATCTCTAATGATGGCAGAAATTATTTCTTACCTGTATGGAAAATTATATGTCCTGAATTCCATAATAGCAATTGGATTATATATAAATGATGTTTCCATTAACAAATCTCCTAGGGATGAAGTTGCATTATATGAAAAGTATATTCTCATTTGACCTTTTGATGCAATATATTGTGTGATTCCTAATGTTAAACTTTCTCATATTTCTGGATTAATAAATGGACTATTGTGCTCTTGCATATATTAAAATGGTTTTCTATTGCCATTTTGCATGAATGATACTTTGTCTTAGTATGGAAATATTATGTTAAAATGTTTTCTACGACAACAGTAACTTCTGAAGAGTTTATGTAGCATTGCAAAGAAAAACTTGAGGGAAAACTTTTCCTTCCTTCTTTGTAAAGTGATATTAGCTGGAAGATATTTGTAGATTATGTTCTCATCCCAGAACTTTCAAAATGTCATTCACCATTATTTAATTGTAGGTTAATTTATTAATTTAACCTGTATCACAGGCAATCTAACCATACATTTTTTAACCCAAATCAAGGGTGTAAAATGAGGCTAAATCAATACTCTTTCAGATCCTCCTGGTCAGCTTTGTGATTCAATATTTGGTGCATTTGTGAGTTTGAATCAATTTGTTCTTTATTGTTCTAATTTTGTGTATTTTAATGAGAAGTTGGAGGGAAATATTCAAGCTCTACTGATATGCTAATTAGTATTAATTTTGTACTGCCTTGAATATCCACATTCGCCCCCTGCTTTCTTTGTTCCTCTAGAATAGAATTTTGTAGAAAACTGATCGACTATTCAAAGCCCTATCTCTAGATCTTGCATCCTTCATTATCAGTTCCGTTCAGGACCTAAGAGTCGTTATACCTGGCATAGATCTTCTGGCTAGTGGGTGATTTTTCTCCACTGCTTTTGTATCTATTATGTTTGCTTGGAAATGCAGGTTGGATTTCAGCTACCTCTCCTGTCCTAGTTTGAACCTTCCTCCTGCTCTTTATTCTGCCTACTTCTGCTTTTTATTCTGTGTGTGTGTTACCTGACACAACATTATTTTAATTTTTATTTAAATTTTCTTAATTAATATCCTTAGTGTAATAGAATACTTCTATATGCTTCTTTATCTTTTCAATAAGTGGTATGACAACTCAAATATGTGCTTCTAACATACCTCTTTGCTAATAGCAACACTTCTGTGGTGTATAATGGTATCAGTCTAAGCCACTGTCAATAGTGTGTCATCATAGGTGATTTTTTTCTAATTATTTATGTTGAAGAATGGAATTTATTTTGATTAAAGTATCTTAGTATTCATTACTAACTTTGATCATTTGGACTCTTTTCTCACTCCCTTAGCAACATTTTTCTTATAATTTTGAAATTTTCTAAGGTTCAACAATTCTTTTTAAAAATCCTGGGTACCATTTCAGTAAATGCCTCAGTTCAGAAAAAGTCTGGCTACCAATTTTAAAAGAAAATAAAAACAAACCAAACAAGGTAATACAAACAAAAATAACTAGGCATTGTGGTAAATACTTTTTTGACTGAATGTTTTACTTGGTGAATATCCAGACCTCTTAAGATATTCGATTGCACGAGCTTTTTCAGTTCGGCAACAATTTCTTGATGATCCTTCTCTATTTCTTAGACCAGTGGACGTTAAAACGGGCTTCTTAGAATGCTGAGCCTTTTCTTTGAGGTGCTCACTCCAAGCTTCAGCTGGATCAGCCTATCTCATAAAAGGCTTCATTTGAACAAAGTATTTTGCAGCTAAAAATAATGCCTGTCCTATGCTCCTCAAATTGGCAAATAGACAGTGTGAAGCAGATACTTTAAAAATTCCTCAAGTATTTATTGGAAATATGGCAGATCAGTCATTTAACCTATCAATCTCAACAGAATTTTCTTGTAAATAACATCTCTGTGCCTCAATATAACACAATCACATATGGGAAGATAAATAACACCCATCACACTCCACTCCACATGTATTCCATTAGAGTGAACACACTAGTTATTTCTACACCAAATAAGGAAGTCTTATGTTGTGTAGTTCATCACATTGTAGTTGAGAGCTTTGAAAATTTATACGGGCTTGCAAGGATCTAGCGCCTTTATCTACCCTTGGTTATAAACCTGTGAGGACTTTATTGCCTTTGCATTTTTAATAACACTGTTATAACTACCAGGAAAAACATCTCCGCTCTACTCAACAGAGCCAAATTCGTCTAGCATCCCTGACATTCTGATATTGAGGCACTATCCTTTTCACCCCCTTCCCCTTCCCCCTTCCTCATATCATTCTGAATGTTCACCTGCACTCGCTTAAAAGGATATTCCAGACCTATCTATTCTTCTATACTGATGGATTTCTAGTCCTTGAATTCAAACTCCAAACTACCATGCCTTCCTAATTTTACAGCTAATCAAATTTCCTGCATTTCCTGCATCTAGAACTTTGACTTCAAACCTACTGACTGCTTATATTTGTGATACCCCGTTGAATTCCTCTTGTCTAAATAGTCTCCCAGCCTTTGTATCCTGTGACTTGCCTAATCCTATTATTACTATGACTTGCTGTGTATGTGCAATTTTATTTTTGTACTCAGCGCAATTAAGCACCCTATTTCCAATAACACAATCACTAAGATATTCTTCTTTAGGAGTAGCTGGATAGGATTGAAACTTAAAAATTTGAAACTGAGGTAATGTAGTAAACTTGCCTTTTCATTTCTAGCCATGTAAAAATCGGCCCTTTCATTTTAATTCAATCCTGTACAATTTTTAACATAGAAATTGTCCACATTATTGTGAATTAATAAAGTAACTGCAAAACCATATGGGTTTTCTCACTTTTTATATGATCAAAAAATCAACTATAAAAATCAATTTAAATGAACCAACCATTTGATTAAATATAATCAAATACTGTGCATTTATGTAACTTTTTCTTAAGTATAATTTTATATTAATAGACTAAACTAATGCAAACTCATATATGTGTTAGTTTGTAGTAACATCTGTGTGTGTGTGCTCTTCTATCATGATAATTCATTATGGTCAAGTACAATTACATGTATTAGAAAAAGTGTGCTATTGACATAAAAAATGATAGTTAATTAATGGTTGCCAAATTAAAAATTATCAAGCATATTAACAATATTTTGTTATGTTGAACATCATTTCTGAGATATGATCATAGTATTTGAGAGTATGGACTCTGGGCTATCGATCTTAACTATACCAATTATCTGAATATCAGTTTTTGTACATATAAAATACTAATAATAATGCTGTTTAATTCCTAGTGTTATTGTGAAGATTAAAGGAGATAATGCATATACAGGTTTAGGCATGGTGTATATTACATAGTAAACATTCAAATGTAACATAAGTAGTACCATCATTTTCACTATTAATACTCTCAGCTGTCTCATAAAATTCCCAGACGACCAGAGACTTCAGAATGATACATAAACCATAGACAGGGGAGGCATCAACCCAAATCTCTTTTCTCAGTTCTTGAATAGATGACTGTGGTTATCCTTCAATTACAGAGTTCTTAGACACTGTAGCTCTGTTCAGAGAGAGAATTTGCAGCAGTCAGAACTCTGGCAGTGCAGGTGTAAGGTTCTCAAACTGTGATCCCCAGACTAGCGATCAGTAGCCTCAGCATCACCTGGGAACTTGTTGGAATGCAAATCATTGGGCCTTTTCCGGGGCCTAATGAATCAGAAACTTCGGAGATGGGGTCCAGAAATCTGTGTTTTCACAAGTCCTCCAGGTGATTCTGATTCAGGCTAAAGTTTGAGAACCCCTACTCTACGGCTGAGTACAGCTTTTAGTCTCAACTATGAGGTTACAAGTCAAAGAGTAAAACAAATTAATGCAAAGAATACAGCACTTAGTTAATGCCAAAGCATTAATTATTAAAATTAAGAAAAAGTTTCCATACAGCAGCGTATACCTCAGATACACATAAACACATACTTTTTTTTTTTTTCCCCATTGTTTATAATTAAGATTGGGTTATAGTAATGAGAACTCTTCCCAATAAGGCTTGAAATCAAAGATAGATGGAGCTGGAGCTGGCCCAGTGGCACAGTGGTTGAGTTTGCCTGCTCCACTTTGGCAGCCAGGAGTTCGCAGGCCCAGATCCCAGGCATGGACCTACGCACTGCTCATCAAGCCATGCTGTGGGTATCGCACATACAAAATAGAGGAACGTGGGCACAGATGTTAGCTCAGGGCTAATCTTCCTCAGCAAAAAAAAAAAAAAAAAGATAGCTGGAGCTAATAAATATCTCTGTCACAAAATAAGATGCTAGTCAGAATAGTACCCCTAAAAGTTAGTTTCCTGAAGTGATATTAGCATATAAGTTTTCAATGCTTAATGTCATTTGCTATAATACATTTACTCTTATGGAAGGAGGAAGATGAACAAGTAAATTATTTTCTATTAGTCAATCATCAAACCCCCATATTAGCTTGAGTAGTCACGTCCATAATTTTCTTTCCTTTTCTAAAGAAAGCAAAGAATCTTCCTTGAGAAAATGTTAACAAACATATAATAGTCAATATCACTTCCTTGAAATAAGCTAACACATTGGGGGAGAAATTAATTTTTGTCCATGAAACCAACAGTGTAAACCCAGACAAGTAATACATTAAATGCAGACTAGTGACAGAAATGCTAAGTTTATATGGAATAGTGGAGTCATGAAGAAAAAATATAGTTGAATATCAATGTGAAATAGTTTATGTTGTGGTTTTCTGGCCTACTGCCCTGACATTCAACAATATTTGAAGGCTAAGTGTTATGGATTTATAAGATTTATAAGAGTTATATGGAAAGTAACAGCTCATATGAATGGAATGTATTTCCCCTTATCTCCAAATTTCCCTTTAGAATTCTTTTTGTCAAATATTCCATTCCAATGTTATTTTCTCTTGTCTAGAATACGTAACATAATTGAAATGTTCTCAACTGCATGTATGATATTATTTTCACAGAAGAATTTTTTTAAAAAAATCAGTTCCTCACAGTTTCATATCCCTCAAATAAATTGCCTCATCAATTTAGGAACTTAATTAGGTGTTGCAATATCAACTCTCTTTTGTTTCTTTAGTAATATAGTTCTTGAATTTCAGTTAGATACCATAGCGAAGCAATATATTTCCAAGCCTCCTGTTGCAGCTTTGTGTGACTATATGACAAAGTTATAGCCAATTAAATATGAGCAGAGAAGTGTTACATGCAACTTCAGAGCCTCTCTTAAAGAGAAGGGCAATGCCCTCCATTTGCCCTTCCCACCTGTGAATTTGCAGAAACACGTGTGCAATGATGAAAGCAAGAGCAGTCATCCTAGGTTACAAGATGGAAGCCACCTGTTTAGTGCCGCAGAACACCAAGGTAGAAGAGCCTGGGCTATTGACACTCTTTGTCCTGGACAATATATACGCTTATCATGGATGAGAAAAATAAACTATTTTGCTTAAGCTTTCATTGTTTTGGGGTCTTTTTAGAGAATGTGATGTTTATTCTCACTGATACACTAAGGAAACCTAATTTACACTTGTTTATAAATAGAAAGGCAACGAGTTTGTTGATATAAAATAAAAATGAAGAGATTTATCATGGGGAAAAGCATTCTTATAATGCATTTGCTTTTTGAAATACTTGCCCTAATTCCTTTGTTCCTGAAACTCAGTCAGTCAACAATAATTACTGAGCACATCCTCAGCTCAAGGTACTTTCTCGTCAAGGCCTCTGGGATGCAGTGGTGACCAAACTAGCCAAAATTGCTGCCCGTAAGTTGCCTTAATATTGCTGGGGAACTGAAAAAGTAAAGTGATAAATAAATAAATTCATTGTATGCATAATAATTAGGTTAATTTAAATAGGCATAGATTTCTTGATTTCTTTGAAAATTCTCAGGAAAAAAAAATCCTGAACAAGTATTATTACATCTCCATTTAAAATCATTAATAAATATTATCATTTAAGAAATTAAGGCCCCCTTCACCCAATCTCCCTAACCCTCACTCCCAAGCCCTTCAACTTAATCTTGACAGTGTTAATCACTGTTAAGTGTCTGTTGCATATCTAGTCTTTCTGCCTTTCTCCTATGCTTATCAATATTCACCTGTTTATCTGTCTGTAAAAATACATGTGCTAACTTATTTACCAAAATTAGACCACACTGGGATTATTGGTCTTGATGTTCTTAGATGAAAATCTTGCTTAAAAAATAGAGACATACTATTTATTAAGAATTGATCTCTAATATACCACTGCATGCGTTTTTATTAATTTCTGCTAGTTAGTCTCCTTTTATGGATAT